>NW_028274820.1:14974768-15703383 GCF_037043125.1 Eumetopias jubatus
ACATGATCCGATTAGCATTTTAGAAAAATAGTTACTGTGGTTTTGTGGGATTCAGGCTAGAGGAGATGAAGCTGCAAGAGACTTCTTAGAAATCTAGTCCAGGATTTAATAATGATAGTGAAAAAAGCTAACATTTATTGAGCACTTTTGTGCAAGGCACTGATGTAAGCTTTTCCTGTCTCATTTCATACAATTTTAACTATGGCCACAGCACGTACTATCATTGAAAAGTCGTGTGTACACTTTGGAAAACTGAAGTCTAGGATGGTTAGATAACTTGCCTAAGGTCACACAGATGACATGTGTTGGCAACCAGATTTTAACAAAGGCTGATGGATTGCAAATAATAGTTTTAATTATTATGCCACAGTGCCTTCTAAAAAGTTTTTCATAATGGTGGCTGACATTTGAATGTTAACTTTGTAGAAGTACTTTGCTCAACCGTTTACATTATTTCATCTAATCCAAATGACAGATGATGGATATGCAATTGAGGGCTGTGGCAGTGGGCATGGAAGCAAGGGGCTTCAGGCAGGACTGGTGTGCCTTGGTGGCATACTCACTTTGGGAGGATGAATCCAGTTTTCTAACTGGGACTACCGGGTGACATTCATGAGGATTGGGAAGAGGAGTAGAGGTTTTGTCAGGAAGTTCTGAGTTGGTTTTGGGCATGTGAAGCGTGGGGAACCAGAAGCACATCCACGTGGAGATGTCCAGTAGGGATTTGGAATCAGGAGTCACTGGCATGGGGGTGGCCATGGAGGCCAGACACTGGGATAATGAACACACAAGAACTCCTCTCCACGGAGCATGGCCCAGATGGTGGCATCGGTACTTGTTAGTTGTATGTGCTTGTTATGTGTGAGCATGACCCAGCGGGAGGGTTGACTGTCTTTGAGCCATCTCACACTCTGCCTACCCCCCCAACTCTTGTTCCTATATTTGCTCTCCTGAAATCTCTAGGAGAAAGACTTCCCATCCTGCTTTCCTCTGAGCCAACTGCTGGCTTCTTAAACAGCTCTCTTCTAAATAATGGGCAGAGCTGCCAGATACTTACAATATTGTAGATACTCTTGTAATGGTTTATGGTTGCTGCTGGTTATTGTCATAATGTATTTTAGCTGATGTTATTTTTAACTAAAATGTACACCCTCAGGTTGTACAAAGAGGACTCTTGTAGCAGTGTAATCTCTGCAACAAATCTTAGAGGATGAGAATAGAAGCTTGCAAATTTGGTTGCAGAGGGAAAGAGGATGTTGCAGTAAATGCCTTGGAGAAGGTCCAAAATTTTAAAGCAAGGGAAGTGCTTCCTATCCAGTAGTAAAATAATAATTCTATGCATGACGCCTGTCTTGCAGTTTTGGAAATCACTAATCTTTTAAGAAAATACTGGATATAGATATTATTAAATGCCAGAGGTAGCATTTAACATCTTTTCTGCTTTTTTTAAATAATTTTTTATTGTTATGTTAATCACCATACATTACAACATCTTCTCTGCTTTAATGTTGCCAAGCTACTTTGAAGGGAACTTGGGTTTTGGCTTTTTTTTTTTTTTCTCTTATGCTCTGTCAGCAGAGTAGGTTCTAAATCCCTAAAATCTTTGCCATTCTTTAGGCCCCTTAAGACCAAAGCTTGTGTCTTGTTCACTTATGTGTCCATCCAAGTGCTTCCTATGGAATATTCTAGAAACAATTTCTATGTCAAAATGGACTCTTTCCAAATTTTCCATCACTATTTATCCACACAGCAATTAGTGGTTATTTTTGGCTGCTAGGAGGGATATTTACTGCAACATTGTGCTTTTAGCCCCAATGAGTAAGGTCTTGTATAATTTTATTTTAAGCTTACATTCACAGTTTTATTTTTCACCACAAAGGTTATTTGTCCTACAGCACCATCATTTCTTTTTCTTCCTCTTAAGACCTTAAGAACTTGTCTACCCAGCTATTTATAATTTCGTCGGGCTTACGACAAAGATTTAAGAGAAACCTTCAGAAGCCTTTTGGCATCTGAGTTATGGAAGGGTGTCAACCAGTGACTGACATTCGAGGGGTACAGTTCTTAGTAGAGGCTTGCTTGTCCTTGGGGAGGAGCCAATGGAGATGCTGGAGGTCATGTTGGTCCACCTCAGCAGTAACTGCACATACAAGAGGGAACATTCTCACTAGGGGATTCATTCAGAGTGCTAGAGGACACTTGCAGGTTTTGCATTAATTTTTGGCTGTCTCTACACCTACATGCTTTCATGTCATCACTGCTTTTGGTCACCAAGTCTTTTCAGCTGGTGTGGGCCATACAGGATGTTGTTGGGAGATCCTTTAGTGTGCTCAGTGATTTGCTTCATGGAGAGAGGGTTTGCAGGCTTTCCTACTTCATGTGTCCTGGAAACCTTCACATTTCTCAAGTGCATAGACCAAATCTGTATCTGCATCTTACTGGAGGAAGGAGAGTGGGGGTGTTCCCTGCCTAGAGAGAAACTGTACTATGAAATACCATGCTGACTTTTGTACCTACTCCTCAAGGATTTACTTCTGTCACTTCACACATCTTTTATTTTGTTCTCTCATAGTTGAAACCAGAACCGATGCCCTTAAATCCAACAAGCATCTAGTTGAGTCTAGATGGTTGCAGCTTTCAGTTTCATGAAAACTTTCCTTTGTGGAGTCATGGGCATTGAGTTTTATGAGATGCTTTTCGTTTGTAAGGAAAATTTCATATCCCCTAGTGACAAAAGCCAAGACACCAACTGGGCCAGGTCTCAGCTTCCAGTCATTAGGGAGGGTTTGGTGCCAGAAGGGGAGCTTCTCCAAGTCACCAGCCAAAGAACGCACTAGGGACTGTTCTCAGCCCTGCGCTGTCTCCACCCAATGTGCACTGTATCCTCCATGGTTTGAAGGAGGGGCAGAGCAGAGACTGGAAAAGACTTGGTGATACTTTCCATCTGTGTGTTGCACAAGGACACTTTATATCCTTCCTGCTATTTAACAACCATAGTTTTTGCAACACACACCAAATGTAAGTCTAATGGAAATTCTGACCCGCAGAGTTAAGAACTCTAAGCTTTCTGAGAGTTCTGATTTAAAACTATATATGTAACTTTTAATAACTTTAGAAAAAGAAAAACTTTTTTTCTTTTTTCTTTCGAAAACAGGCCACTTAAACTACTTCCAGCTGTTTTGCCCTAGAATCCTGTTAATTTTGCTTCAGCCTGCTTCTGTGGAAGGCTTTATTTTTTATATTTAAAGTCATTTAGGATTAATTTTATTTTTTGAGCTCCGTAGTCTTATGGATGTGTTATTTTAGGTGTTCTGTGTATTTATGGTCCTGTGCCATGTCATACGTGATGGCATACATAATAGAACACATTACTATTGTTGTTTTCAGAACAGGACACCTTGTTGATTTTTTTCAAGACTCAGTATCTGCCATTATCATGAAAATAATAGAAAATGCACAATGTAATCAGATACGTTAGAGACCCTCACAGGGCAGTTGTGAATACAGATGCAAGTAACAGTCGTGACTTTATGATTTTTCCTTCAATGATTAGTGGATAACTCAAGGTTTTTCTGTCTTAGAAAAGTAGGGGACACAGGAAGGGGCACCTCACCCATGTCTGTCCAACCAGAGTTGTTTTTCTCCAACACTAGGCATGCAAGAAGCCTCAATGAAGCTCACCGAGTCGCTGCATGAAGTCTATGAGCCTGACTGGTATGGGCGGGAAGATGTGAAGGTGGTTGGCGAGGTAAGATCAGGATCACAGACCACAGGAGGCCTGGGGCACTTCTGCCAGGGTTCCAGCACATTCCGCTAAATCATGATGGGGCACCATGTACCCAGAAGACACCGTACTATTCTGCCATCCAGATCAGCCCAAACTCATACTGATTAGTGAGCCATTATAAAACTAGAGGTATAAAGCTGTGCTTTAGTTAAAGGTGATTTTTCTTCAAAATAAGAATACTGTTTTACCAACCCTTTCTACACATCTTAGCTCATCTCAGCAGCAGAACTGGCCCAGGGCAGAACTTCACCCCTGTATCCCTTCTCCCCCCATCCTGTCTTGAAAGCAGGGTTAGGAGGTGTGAAAAGCATCTATTTCACTTAAATACCACTGGTCCATTCACTGGTCTGCAGAGCCTAAGGACAGATGTGGTCAGCCTGTGGTCAGGAATGTAACTTCCAGAAGCCTTTGTCCCTAGACATGTCTTAACACCTGAAATCCAATTTGCAACCGAGGACCATCTGGCTGGCGAGAAGTGAGGAAGTGGGTATTTTCCGCTTTGCAGAAGGCCTAATGGGGTAGAGACCAAGAGTGACCTCTGTATGATATTGGATGAGTTCTTCAACTTCTCAGGCTTTAGCTTCCTCATCTTCAGAGTGAGAATAAGAATTGTACCAACTAATAACACATTTAAAGCCTATGTATTCACATTATTGGCATGATGTTCAGTATATGTCATTATTACTGATGTTAGCAAACTGCCTGTCAGGGCTTCTCTTGTGTCCAAGGTCTTTGTTAATGAACGGTGTTTGTCATAACCACTTGACATGAGCCCACTGATGCACACTGAGGCACAGAAGACCTAAGGAATACAGCCGCCCCAGCTCGGGAGAAGGTCTGAGGTGTGATGCACTGACCATCCATGCGATCTTTGGAAAGATGGGTTAACAGTGCAGCCCCAGGCTGCTCCGTGAAAATTCTGACATCCCCGCATTGATCTTCATAATCTTTTTAAGAGAAAAAAAAGCCCAGAGATGTATTTATGAGAAAAGTTCTTGTCACCTTTCTCCTATATAAAGACACCATTTCAACATCACGTTGTTAAATGTTTACCTCATATTACACGTTTCTGATGAATGGTGTATGATTAAAAATTCGTCAAGAAAAGAATTTTTAAGGGAATAAAAGAAACTTACATTAATAGCTTTTCAGAGCACCACGTTACCTTGTGTGTGGAACAGATTTCACTGTTGGCGTTTGTTCCTTCAGAAAATGACTGCGGTCCCACCTTGGTCCTTGGAGGGCCTCCCAGGATTTTTGGAACCTTTAGTTGCAGATCCAAATATGGGCTCTTTTGCTGGTGAAGGAGCTGAACACTCCATGTTCAGAGCGTCTATTCACATCAGAAGATGAACCCTTTCATATGGAGGATTTAAATTTTTTTGTTGGCATAAATTTCTTGAATTGGGATCTGTAACAATGAGGATCTGTATTTGAAGTGTGAAAAAAGAAACAAAAGCAAATAAGCCCCCGAAAGTGGCTTTCCAAAGATAGAAAGTTATCTCTCTCTCGTAAAAGACTTCGAAGTGAGCAGCCCAGGTATGGGGACATCAGGGACCCATGTTTGCCATCCTTGCTGTTTCATCCACGTTCAGTATGACTCTCTGAGCACTGGCCATCGGCTCTCATTTTAGCACTCCGGTCGGCAAAAGGAGGAAGCAGGGAAGACTAGCCTCATTTTAGGGACACTTCCTGAAAGTTCATCCCTTTGCCCAGACCTTAGCTGTGACACAGGCTGGAAAATGTAGTCTGTATCCTCGGTAGCCTATATTGTCGATTAGAACTGGTAGCCAAGGCTAGGTTGGTTCCTGTGGAGCTAAGTGGACTGGGAGAGTAGTATACACAAACAATGAATCATAGAACACTACATCAAAAACTAATGATGTGATGTATGATGATTAACATAACATAATAAAAAAAAAAACTTGTAGCCAAATTGCCTTGAAATTTTATTGTATTATTAAATAATCCATGTTTTTTTAACATCTATTATCCAAGGAAGTACTATTTATCTAATTTTATCATTCCTGATTTTTTTTAGAAGTTCAGCAATCAAAATCATTCAGCAGTTATCTCTTTGTTTCTCTTCTTCTTTCAGAAATGTGATGTCCTATGGGAAGACTTTCATCAAAAACTAGTGGATGGGTCCTTGCTGACACTGGATACCTATCTGGGCCAATTTCCTGACATAAAGGTATTTTACTTTGTGTCTATAAAGGGAAGAATTGTATGGTTCTATGTACTTATTGAAACGTGGGCAAGAGATAAGTGGAATTCAGAGTCCTCAAACTGACATCAAACACGGTCACTTTTCATTTATTTAAGCATGGAAATTTTATCCTATCTTTTGAAATGAAATGTAGCCACAGAAATCACATTTTCCCCTTTAGCGAACTGCTTCAGCTTTCGTTTCTCTACAGACATCTTTTTAATACTCTAGATATAAAATTGCAAACCAGATACCAAAAATTCCAATCTTCTTTGTGTTTCAACCTTTTTATTGTATAGCATTTGATAAGAATTTTCATTAGAATAAACAGCAGTCTCCAAGAAAGGAGAAACTTCACTGCAAACCTGAGAGCAAGATTCAGTCTTTCCTTATTTACTGTTCAGAGCACACCTGCATATGTTTTCTGTCCTTAAAATTTCCTGGTTCAGATTGAACTGTTAAGATAGAAGCATTTCAAATACATTTACAACTGGGTCTAAAAATATCTCATCTAAAACATTTGTCTTATTTGACACTTGGATTCATTGATGGGAAATATATAAGCGGAGGATTGAACATCGTAGATTTAGAATTGACCTTGGAGGTAGAGATGGTTTTTAAACCATCAGGGCTGTACATAGCACATGGTAGCATGAATAGATCTGCACCCAGTTGTTTTTCCTCCTCAAGGAGGAATACCAGGTAAGTACCACGGTGCTGCCCGTCTTATAGGGTGAAGGAGGCCGTGAACCAGCATCCATTCATCTGCAGAGCCTTAATTAGGTGACTTCTGATGTGAAGCTCCACTTTTCTCTAGTCTGCTTTGTAGCCATTGCCAAATACCAGGACACTAGCTGCAGTGACGTGCACTGGCCTTGGCCATGAAACATAGTGAAGCTTCTCAGCCAGAGCAGCACTCCTGTCAATGATGTCAATTTCCTTGGTCCCATACATGATACCTAAACTAATTGGCCAACATCCCAAGTGTGTTTTGGGACACAGGGGCACCAGACAAAAAGCCTCAGTGGACCAGACTAGGTACATTAATTAGCCTTGGTGGCAGAATGTCACAGAGAACAAATCCAAACGATGGATTCTCAATGACGTTATCATAATAGGCAGGAGAGCACTTTCATGAGCCATTGTATGATGTATCCTCATTAAAAGGTGTAAGTTGGCTTTTTAAAATTTTCTGAGAGATTTAAAAATTAAATTGAAAAAATTTTAGGATTCTCTGAGGCTGCCATGCACTAGCCTATAGAGAATGTGTCTTGGGATATCTTCAGATTATTTGGTGGACAGTCACATTTGTCTTAGAATTTGTAACATTTGTGGAGCAAAGAGTCTCCGAATCATTATCACACTTCAGAATATCATTTGTTGCGTGGTAATTTAATCTCCATAAAAATCAGTCCCTAATAAATCAGAAGGGGATATGGGAAAACTTTGACTTCATACTTGAAAATTCCAAAGCAGTTTGCAACTAGTCTAAATTATTCATATAATATACATTAACAGTATGATTTAACTAAGCAAATGAAGGCTGTGATTGACCAGAGAAGAACACAGTTGAAAAGTTGTTCAGCTTCAGGAACAAAAACTTGGTATCATTAGAAAAATGTGGAGGATCTTGGTTGTTATGGTACTGCCCAGCCATAGTAATTTGGAAATTGACCATATTCTCTAGGAGCATATAATTTTAGAAGACAAAAACACCCAGAAGTACCTGCATTGAAACATAGATCAAAATAAAATCATGATGGCAGCACCTGGGTGGCTCAGTTGGTTAAGTGTCTAAATCTTGGTTTCAGCTCAGGTCATGATCTCAGAGTCATGAGATCAAGCCCCGTGTCAGACTCCATGCTCAGTGGGGAGTCTGCTTGTGGATTCTCTTCCTTCTTCCTCTGCCCTTCTGCCTACTCATGCTCTCTCTCTTTCTAAAAATAAATAAATAAATATTTAAATTAATTAACTAATTAAATAAAATCATAATGGATGATATGGACTGTCTTCAGTTTGTTCCACATCAGAAAGATGAAGAACTCAGTAGAACTTTTGCTTAAGCAATTCTTTTCTTGAGGTCCACGGTTCAGGTCATGCGCAAAGATGATCCTCCAGTGACTGAACCATCTTTACACTAGAGATTTGGGAATAATGTCATCTAGCTGGGTGTCTTTAAAATAAATAAAATATATGTCATGGGGTTGCCTGTGTCATGGAAAGAGGCTGAAATAATCTCTCTTTCTCTGAAGTCACATTTAGAATAGCGTTTCAACCAAGGTGGACAATTGTGAAACCGTTTCATATGACAAAGAGTTGAGGACACAGCAGTGTTGAACTAGGAAAGGAAGCTATTTGGAATTGGAGAGTAGACACAGTAGCTGTTTCTAATATTTGAAAGACATTTTTTTCTGTGAAGATACACTTAAGTTATTCTCTGTGTCTGAATGGAAGGTAGAAGTGGATGTAGACTCTATCACTTTGTCAAGTTAGTGCTGAATGATTATGTAATGAATGGGTTATTGATCGAAAGGAAGCTAATGATTAAAAATACTGTGTGGAGAATTTTCAAAGCATGGAACACAACTGACTTCCCTGACTTCCATTAAAATCAAACAGTCCATGTGTAGTTAACATGTCAGGCAAATTTCCAAATATTTACTGCTGCTCACCAGCAAGGACTATGGCGTACCATTCATGAGGGAATGATGTTTGACTTTTCCAACTGTGATTGGCAGGGCACCCGGTGTTATAGTTCTTATTATGCAGCACTGTGACATCTAAAATCAATGTTATAATAAGAGCCAGCTTGTCCTCAACCCAGGCAGGCTTACAGCTGTGAGCAGATACTGTAAAATGTAGTTTAGATTCTATCTTGGCAGCCATGCATAAGCACCTAAACATATGTTTACAACAGTGTGCCATAGTGAATTCCAAGTTGGGGTTATTATTGACATTTAAAAAAAATACAATAAATTAATTTTTTTACTGTATAAGGTCAGTGTGCAGTGGGAAATTTGGAGAAATTTCAATTGAACCATATCATTAAACTCTTTATTGTTAAACTAGTAAATTTACTTAAATTTATTACTGGATGGTTAAATAAGAATTGTGTTATTTCCCATATAAAAGCTAAGGTGGATTAACTCTACCCTTACTTAGAAGATTTGATTCTTTCTTCAAGTTTTTCAAGTATCAGATAGGTAAGGAAATAAGATTGATTTGTATTTCCAACACAAAATTGTGTGAATCAAAATGAGTGATGGCCTTCAAAACAGGCCCTTCTACTATGGTAAGCCCTGCTCTGTAATTGACTTGTCAGTTACCCAAGAAAATGAGTCATATTATTTATTTCACTTCTTGTTTTTGAACAAAAAAAAATGACCCAGTGTACTCTTCCACCTTATTCCCAGGCTTGGAAGTCATTGAATTTTGACCCTTTTCAAAAAAATTGCATTCATCTTCAAAGAATCAAGATTGGCTTCTTGGAAGATACTAAAGAAGAGCTCCCCACCCCAACCCCTCCCCTACAAGTCCATGAAGCAGAGCTTTATCAGAGATACACAGAGTTACACAAGTCCACTGCTTCAAGGAACAGTGTTCCTTTGAGGATAGTAGTTAGATGTTTGCTACAAATAATGAGTTGGTCACCTCATAGGCACACTCTCCCCACTAGAGTGCCCTCAAGGGCCTCCCTTCATCCTGCCTAGACTAATTCATCCCCTATCTTTAAGAAAATGTGATCAGCCATGCTTTCCACTAACACCAGTTGGAAGTGGTAGGTGTAGAGGGTGAAGAGATTGGAAGCGGCTAAATGAGAGTAACTGCCCCAACCCACCTCTCACCCTTCCCGAAGGGGGTATAGAGGAATAGCATAGAGTGACAGGTGGTAATTGAATGATGGGGTAGGTCAGAGAAATATGGGAGCAGTTAAGAGGACTGACCAAGAGTCAGGAGGAGGGCGGGGACTGGATGAGGCAGGTCAGGGCACTAGAGTTCAAGATATAAGGAGGCACCTACTCTTGGTTGTTGACCCCGCAGGTATGTGTACCTGAGAGTAAAGGCCTTCTTAGATGTTGTGCCCTAGGTGTCTCAATGTGCCTCATTCTACTCCTGGTACTGGTTGGTGTGTGGTGGGAGGGTTGGCTGACCTCTAATTCATCTCTGCCACAGACTTTCTGAGCAATTCTGGACAAGTTAGAAGTTAATCTCATGCAACTGGAGATTCTCTACTTGTAAAATGGGAATAATCCCTGCAATACCCATAATGTAGGTTGCTGAGGATCTGTGAGTTGTGACTGTGTTTGTATGCCATAAACATGCTAGTGTTGTTTTCTTCTTTCTACCATATAAAAATAAAGTTTTTTAAGGGTCTCCTCCTGTAGTAGTTCTCCAATTGGACTAGCTGGGTATAACTGAACCACTAGGGGGCTTTTCAAAAAGGCCAAATGCATAGGCCTTGCATTAGACTAAATAAATTTGCTTATTATTTGCTTATTAGTTATACTTCCTTTTTTAAGATTTATTTGATTTTTAAAAATTTTATTGTTATGTTAATCACCATACATTACATCGTTAGTTTTTGATGTAGTGTTCCGTGACTCATTGTTTGTGCATAACACCCAGTGCTCCATGCAGAATGTGCCCTCTTTAATACCCATCACCAGACTAACCCATCCCCCCAGCCCCCTCCCCTCTAGAACCCTCAGTTTGTTTTTCAGAGTCCATCGTCTCTCATGGTTTGTCTCCCTCGCCGACTTACTCCCCTTCATTCTTCCCCTCCTGCTATCTTCTTCTTTTTTTTTTTCTTTTCTTAACATATATTGCATTATTTGTTTCAGAGGTACAGATCTGTGATTCAAGACTCTTGCACAATTCACGGCGCTCACCATAGCACATACCCTCCCCAATGTCTATCACCCAGCCACCCCATCCCTCCTGCCCCCCACCACTCCAACAACCTTCAGTTTGTTTCCTGAGATTAAGAATTCCTCATATCAGTGAGGTCATATGATACATGTCTTTCTCTGATTGACTTATTTCACTCAGCATAAAACCCTCCAGTTCCATCCGCGTCGTTGCAAATGGCAAGATCTCATTCCTTCTGATGGCTGCATAATATTCCATTGTGTATATATACCACATCTTCTTTATACATTCATCTGTCGATGGACATCTTGGCTCTTTCCACAATTTGGCTATTGTGGACATTGCTGCTATAAACATTGGGGTGAACATAACCCGTGGGATCCCTACATTTGTACCTTTGGGGTAAATACCCAGTAGTGCAATTGCTGGATTGTATGTTAGCTCTATTTTCAACTGTTTGAGGAATCTCCATACTGTTTTACAGAGTGGTTGCACCAGCTTGCATTCCCACCAACAGTGTAGGAGGGTTCCCCTTTCTCCACATCCCCGCCAACATCCGTCGTTTCCTGACTTGTTAATTTTAGACATTCTGACTGGTGTGAGGTGGTATCTCATTGAGGTTTTGATGTGGATTTCCCTGATGCCGAGCGATGTTGAGCACTTTTTCATATGTCTGTTGGCCATTTGGATGTCTTCTTTCGAAAAATGTCTGTTCATGTCTTCTGCCCATTTCTTGATTAGATCATTTGTTCTTTGGGTGTTGAGTTTGATAAGTTCTTTATAGATTTTGGATACTAGCCCTTTATCTGATATGTCACTTGCAAATATTTTCTCCCATTCTGTTGGTTGTCTTTTGGTTTTGTGGACTGTTTCTTTTGCTGTGCAAAAGCTTTTTATCTTGATGAAATCCCAATAGTTCATTTTTGCCCTTGGTTCCCTTGCCTTTGGTGATGTTTCTAGGAAGAAGTTGCTGCGGCTGAGGTCGAAGAGGTTGCTACCTGTGTTCTCCTTTAGGATTTTGATGGACTCCTGTCTCACGTTTAGGTCTTTCAACCATTTGGAGTCTATTTTTGTGGGTGGTGTAAGGACATGGTCCAGTTTCATTCTTCTGCCTGTGGCTGTCCCAATTTTCCCAACACCATTTGTTGAAGAGACTGTCTTTTTTCCATTGGACATTCTTTCCTGCTTTGTCAAAGATTAGTTGACTATAGAGTTGAGGGTCCATTTCTGGGCTCTCGATTCTGTTCCATTGATCTATGTGTCTGTTTTTCTGCCAGTACCATACTGTCTTGATGATGACAGCTTTGTAATAGAGCTGGAAGTCTGGAATTGTGATGCCGACAGCTTTGCTTTTTCTTTTTCAAGATTCCTCTGGCTATTCTGGGTCTCTTCTGGTTCCATACAAATTTTAGGATTATTTGTTCCATTTCTTTGAAAAAAGTGGATGGCATTTTGATGGGGATTGCATTGAATGTGTAGATTGCTCTAGGTAGCATTGACATCCTCACAATGTTTGTTTTTCCAATCCATGAGCATGGAACGTTTTTCCATTTCTTTGTGTCTTCTTCAGTTTCTTTCATGAGTATTTTATAGTTTTCTGAGTACAGATCCTTTGCCTCTTTGGTTAGATTTATTCGTAGGTATCTTATGGTTTTGGGTGCAATTGTAAATGGGATCGACTCCTTGATTTCTCTCTCTTCTGTCTTGTTGTTGGTGTATAGGAATGCCACTGATTTCTGTGCATTGATTTTATATCCTGCTACTTTACTGAATTCCTGTATGAGTTCTAGCAGTTTTGGGGTGGAGTGTTTTGGGTTTTCCACATACAGTATCATATCATCTGCAAAGAGTGAGAGTTTGACTTCCTCTGCCGATTTGGATGCCTTTGATTTCTTTTTGTTGTCTCATTGCTGTGGCTAGGACTTCTAATACTCTGTTGAATAGCAGTGGTGAGAGTGGACATCCCTGCCGCACTCCTGACCTTAGGGGAAAAGCTCTCAGCTTTTCCCCATTGAGAATGATATTCGCTGTAGGTTTTTCTTAGATGGCTTTTATGATATTGAGATATGTACCCTCTATCCCTATTCCCTGAAGAGTTTTGATCAAAAAAGGATGCTGTACTTTGTCAAATGCTTTTTCTGCATCTGTTGAGAGGATCATATGATTCCTGTTCTTTCTTTTGTTAATGTATTGTATCATGTTGATTGATTTGCGGATGTTGAACCAACCTTGCAGCCCAGGGGTAAATCCCACTTGGTCGTGGTGAATAATCTTTTTAATGGACTGTTGGATCCTATTGGCTAGTATTTTGGTGAGAATTTTTGCATCCATGTTCATCAAGGATATTGGTCTGTCATTCTCCTTTTTGATGGGGTCTTTGTCTGGTTTGGGGATCAAGGTAATGGTGGCCTCATAAAATGAGTTTGGAAGTTTTCCTTCCATTTCTATTTTTTGGACCAGTTTCAGGAGAATAGGCATTAATTCTTGAAATGTTTGGTAGAATTCCCCTGGGAAGCCATCTGGCCCTGGGCTTTTGTTTCTTGGGAAATTTTTGATGACTGCTTCAATTTCCTTAGTGGTTATAGGTCTGTTCAGGTTTTCTATTTCTTCCTGGTTCAGTTTTGGTAGTTGATACATCTCTAGGAATGCACCCATTTCTTCCAGGTTATCTAATTTGCTGGCATAGAGTTGCTCATCATATGTTCTTATAATTGTTTGTATTTCTTTGGTGTTGGTTGTGATCTCTCCTCTTTCATTCATCATTTTATTTACTTGGGTCATTTCTCTTTTCTTTTGGGTAAGTCTGGCCGGGGGTTTATCAATCTTGTTAATTCTTTCAAAGAATGAGCTCCTAGTTTCGTTGATCTGTTCTACTGTTCTTTTTGTTTCTATTTCATTGATTTCTGCTCTGACCTTTATTATGACCTTTATTATTTCTCTTCTCCTGCTGGGTTTAGGCTTTATTTGCTGTTTTTTCTCTAGCTCCTTTAGGTGTAGGGTTAGGTTGTATATTTGAGACCCTTTTTTGTTTCTTGAGAAAGGCTTGTATTGCTATATACTTTCCTCTCAGGACTGCCTTTGCTGTATCCCAAAGATTTTGAACAGTTGTGCTTTCAGTTTCATTGGTTTCCATGAATTTTTTAAATTCTTCTTAATTTCCTGGTTGACCCATTCATTCTTTAGTAGGATGCTCTTTAGCCTCCATGTATTTGAGTTCTTTCCTACTTTCCTCTGGTGATTGAGTTCTAGTTTCAAAGCATTGTGGTCTGTAAATATGCAGGGAATGAGCCCAATCTTTTGGTACCGGTTGAGACCTGATTTGTGACCCTGATTTGTGACCTAGGATGTGATCTATTCTGGAGAATGTTCCATGGGCACTAGAGAAGAATGTGTATTCTGTTGCTTTCGGATAGAATGTTCTGAATATATCTGTGAAGTCCACTTGGTCCAGTGTGTCATTTAAAGTCTTTATTTCCTTGTTGATCTTTTGCTTAGATGATCTGTCCATTTCAGTGAGGGGGGGTGTTAAAGTCCCCCACTATTATTGTATTGTTGTCTATGTGTTTCTTTGCTTTTGTTATTAATTGGCTTATATAATTGGCTGCTCCCATGTTAGGGGCATAGATACTTACAATTGTTAGATCTTCGTGTTGAATAGACCCTTTAAGAAGGATATAGTGTCCTTCCTCATCTCTTATTATAGTCTTTGGTTTAAAATCTAATTTGTCTGATGTAATGATTGCCACCCCAGCTTTCTTTTGGTTTCCATTAGTATGGTAAATGGTTTTCCACCCCCTCACTCTCAATCTGGGTGTGTCTTTGGGTCTGAAATGAGTCTCTTGCAGATAGCATATCGGTGGGTCTTGTTTTTTAATCCAATCTGATAGCCTGTGTCTTTTGACTGGGGCATTTAACCCATTTACATTCAGGGTAACTATTGACAGATATGAATTTAGTTCCATTGTACTGCCTGTAAGGTGTCTGTTACTGTATATTGTCTGCATTCCTTTCTGATCTGTGCTGCTTTTAGGCTCTCTCTTTGCTTAGAGGACCCCTTTCAATATTTCTTGTAGGACTGGTTTTGTGTTTGCAAATTCCTTTAGTTTTTGTTTGTCCTGGAAGCTTTTATCTCTCCTATTTTCAGTTACAGTCTAGCTGCATATAGTGTTCTTGGCTGCATATTTTTCTCGTTTAGTGCTCTGAATATATCATGCCAGTCCTTTCTGGCTTGCCAGGTCTCTGTGGATAGGTCTGTTGCCAATCTAATATTTCTACCATTGTAGGTTACATATCTCTTCCCCCAAGCTGCTTTTAGGATTTTCTCTTTGTCTCTGAGACTCATAAGTTTTACTATTAGATGTCGGGGTGTTGACCTATTTTTAGTGATTTTGAGGGGGGTTCTCTGTGCCTCCTGGATTTGATGCCTGTTTCCTTCCCCACATTAGGGAAGTTCTCTGTTATAATTTGCTCCAATATACTTTCTGCCCCCCCCCCTTCTTCTTCTGGGATCCCAATTATTCTAATGTTGTTTCGTCTTGTGGTATCACTTATCTCTCGAATTCTGCCCTCGTGATACAGTAGTTTTTTATCTCTTTTTCTCAGCTTCTTTATTTTCCATCATTTGGTCTTCTATATCACTGATTTTCTCTTCTGCCTCATTTATCCTAGCAGTTAGTGCCCCCATTTTTGATTGCACCTCATTAATAGCCTTTTTGATTTCAAGTTGGTTAGATTTTAGTTCTTTTATTTCCCCAGAAAGCGTTTCTCTAATAACTTCCATACTTTTTTCAAGCCCAGGTAGTATCTTGAAAATCATCATTCTGAACTCTAGGTCCAACATCGTACTAATGTCTGTATTGAGTAGGTCCCTGGCAGACGGTACTACCCTTTGTTCTTTTTGTTGAGGTGATGTTTTCCTTCTTGTCATTTTGTCCAGAGAGGAATAGATGAATGAGAAAACAAAATGCTAACAGGGTAATAACGTTCCCAGAAAATACACTCTAAAGAAATCAGAAAAGACCTGAAACCAGGGGAAAAGAAAGGGAAAGAAAGAAAAAAAAAGAAAAAGAAAAAGAAAAAGATAAAAACAAACAAAAACAGAACAAAATGGAAAAAACAGAATATGATCAAATATCATCAGGCTGGTGCATAGATCAGTGTCACACACTAGATTTTGGGTGTGCTTTGGTCTGTTAGAAGAAAGTGCCTCCCAAAATTTTAAAGAAAGACTTATACATGTGCAAAATAAGGGTTGATATGATGAAGGGATGGAATATGATTGTAAAGATGAAAATTATAAGAAATTCTATAAAGGGAATTGGTAAGATAGGAAGTTGTTTGAAAAAAGAAAGAAGAGGATTAAAAAAAGAAAGAGAAAGAAAAAAGGGGGAGAGAATGTGATCAGGCAGGAGACTAGAACAAAGCCATACACTTGAGATTTAGGGTATATTTTGATCTGTTAGAAGAAACTGTATCTCAAAATTTTAAAGAGAGAACTATATATATATATATATATATATATATATATGCCAAAAATAAGGGTAACTACTATGAAGGAATAGAATATGACTCTAAAAAGAAAAAATAAAAATGCTTTTTTAAAAGAGGGATTGATAAGATGTTGGTTGAAAAAGGGAAAAAAAAAATCAAGAAAAAAAGTTAAAAACAGAAATTAACTTTGAAAGACTAAAGAATCATGGTAAAAAAGCCAGGAATTCTATGTGCAGTATTCCCCTAGTGCTGGAGTTCTGCCACTCTCATTGATCGGTAAATTTGGTCTTGGCTGGCTGTTCCTGCTGATCTTCTGGGGGAGGGGCCTGTTGCCGTGGTTCCCAGATGTCTTTGCGGGAGGCGCAATTGCCCCGCCCTTGTCCGTCCTGGCTAAGTAATCTGCTCGGGTTTGGTCTCGGTATCTTTTGTTCCCTGCACGCTCTCGGTACAGCTTTGGAGGAGGAGAGTGAAAATGGCGGCCTCCCAATCTCCACTGTGGAGGAGCCGAGAACTTGGGGCCCCACTCCTCAGTAAGCCCCCAGAGAAAAGCAGTCACTCCCGTCTCCCCGGTGTCCGGCCGCACTCCGTGCTCACCTGGCCTGTGACCGAGTGTTTCTTTCTCTGGCACCTGACCCCGTGTGGAGTCTCCAAACCCAGCAGATCCCTGCGGTGCGCTCCCACGCCACTCCTCCCGGGGGAGGAAGGGGAGTCTCCCCGGCTCTGCCGCTTATTGGGTCCCTGTTGGAGGAGCAGTGGCCTGACTGTGTCACTGATCACAGTTCATGGCAACCCTGAGCTGAGAGCCTGCGCCTTGGCTCCGTCTCTGCAGCCGGCTTCCCCGCTCCGATACCTGGGAGCTCTGCTGCACTCAGGCACCCTGGTCTTTCTGTGACCCTGAGGGTCCTGAGACCACACTGTCCCACGAGGGTTCCACCCCCCGCTTAGCCACTGGAGCGAGTTCCTCAGCAGAGCCAACTTGTAAAAGTTCCGATTTTGTGCTCTGCGGCTCTATCACTTGCCAGAAGCGGCCAATGGAGGCCCCCTCCCCCGCCGTCTGTCCTCCCAAATATCCTCGGATTCACTTCTCCGCATGTCCTACCTTCCAGTAGGTGGTTGCTTTTCTGTTCAGAGAGTTGTTGCTATTCTTTTCTTCGATCTCCTTTTGAGTTTGTAGGTGTTCAGAATGGTTTGATCCCTATCCAGGTGAATTCCTGAGACCAGACGAAATCCAGGTCTCCTACTCCTCCGCCATATTGCTCTGCCCCCTCAGCCAGTATCTCTTTAAATATTTCTTCTGACTTAACCTCTCATGTCTTTTGAAAACTCCAGTTAGATCATGTTGGACCATTTAATATTGTATTGCAGGTCTTGTATGCTTGATTCTGTTATTTTTCAACTCATTTCTCTTTGTGTTTTAATAGGAATAATTTGTCTTGATACATTTTCATAGATTTTTTTTTTTTTAAGATTTTATTTATTTGACAGAGACACAGCAAGAGAGGGAACACAAGCAGGGGGAGTGGGAGAGGGAGAAGCAGGCTTTCTGCTGAGCAGGGAACCCGATGCAGGGCTCGATCCTAGGACCCTGGGATCATGACCTGAGCTGAAGGCAGACGCTTAACCACTGAGCCACCCAGCCGCCCCATTAGTCTTAGTCACTTTAAAATTTGTTTGGTATTTCGAGCATCTGGGTCATGTCTGATTCTGGTTCAGTTGATTGCTTTATCTTTTCTCATGGGTTTTCTTTGTGTGTGTGTTTCATAATTTTAGACTGAATCCCAGACATCATGTATAGTGAAGACTGAAGTAATATTAATTCCTTGAAATGGACATGCCTTTTTTCAGGCCAGTAGTGTGGCAGTGCAAATCAATCTGATCATGAATTGAGCTGGATTTAGGTTTGTTGGTTATTATGATTTTACTATTATTACTTTCATTACAGTATGGCTTTCACATTCCTCTAGAATTGGGCTGCTAATGCCTTGTGCTTATCTTCTAACATCTATAATGTTTTCAGAATTGGGTTGAAGTCTGGTTTTTGCCTCCCCTTTGTTCCACATAAGGTAGGTCCTTGAATGCTAGAGAATTATCCTCCATGTCTTTTCCCCATCAGATCTTAGTTCCTTGTATGGCTGTACTGCGGAAGGGGCCTCTCTCTATACACTTGCCCTCCCTCCAGTGGTAGGCAGCTATCACTTATTGTTGACTGTTAAACTTGTAATGGGGACATTGCTGTTTTTTGTTATACTTCCTTGGTCTGTCCTTTTTTTTTTTTTTTTTTTTTTTTGTAGAGAGGGAGAGAGAGAGACAAGACAGAGTTCTTGGCCTGTCTTAAGCACACTCAGCCTCATACTGTGGTTGGCCTTGGGCAGCAGTTTCCTGCCCCTTCTCAAGTGGAAACAGACCGCTGCTTGTTAAAGGAGCCAGCCAGACCATGGGCCCAAGAAGGTTTTATGCCCCTCCCTAATCAGTAGAGATTTTTTCTTCTATCCTTCCTTGTATAACAATGATCTTTGCATATATCATAGGGGCCAGAAGGGTTTCTTAATCCTCCCCCAGAGCCAGATTGGTTTTGCTTCTGTTCCTCTCCCATTCATGCTGTGTACCTTTGCCTGGTCTCTATGGGCTCCCTCCTTAAGCAGCTTAAAGCTTTTGCCTTGTAAGAGAAAAAGGTGCATGAAATGGGCAGGGCTCAGTGCCTACCCTGTAGCAGCCATAGCTCACCTTATTCTCTCCTGTACTGCAAAGGAGTGTCTTCTTCCCAGACTTTCTTATAGCATCCAGTGGGGGCTGAAGGGAAGAGCTTACCCATAAGTGCAATTTGCCCTTGTGTCTTGGGCACCAAGCTTTCCAAAGTGATACATTAGCCCACATTAGGCCTCTAACATTGTTTTTTTGAAGATTTTATTTATTTATTTGAGAGAGAGAGAATGAGAGATAGAGAGCACGAGACGGAAGAGGGTCAGAGGGAGAAGCAGACTCCCTGCTGAGCAGGGAGCCCAATGCGGGACTCGATCCCGGGACTCCAGGATCATGACCTGAGCTGAAGGCAGTCGCTTAACCAACTGAGCCACCCAGGCGCCCTAGGCCTCTAACATTTTGTTGAAATTTTGGCTCACCTCTTCATGTCCACAACTTCTACTGGTACCCTGCTTTTTTGGCACAAATAATTTGTTGTCTTGTCTCTCCTTGGAGGACATTGTCCTTCTTCCCAAATAAAAGAATTCAGATTATTTTGCTTCCTTGTGACCCTTAGGTCTCTGAAAGAATCAAGGAGAGTTATCCTTTTATAGATTATCTGGGTTTTTTCTTGTCAGTGTAAGAGTGACATTCATTGCAGGTGTCTGTATCCTAAATGGAAGTGGGGTCTCTAAGAAGCCATGTATTTTTAAGTCTCCTCAGATGCTTCTAATGAACAAAAGGATTGAGGAACACTTCTAAGAGAAAGGATTTTTTAGGAAGTAAATCTGCTTTATAGAACTTCTGTTGGTGTGTTATTAGAATTCTAAAACCAAAGCCTAATAGAGTCTTCCATGATCTTCGAAATAGAACATTGAAAGATTTAGAATAGAGGCTAAAAGATAGTATATAGGTTTCTTGCTCCCCTCAACGAGTTTTGGAATTTTTCTGATCTTGACTACAAATTCTACCTTCCACTCTTCATGGTTGGCCTAATTATTATCAGAAGGAAAGATATTTACCTGATGGTTTTTACATAAAGAATTGGAGGTGGTTGTGTGATTTCCAGGTATCATTTGTTGGCTGAAATTCTGGTTCACTTCAGTCTCCAGTCAGGATCCTCAGTTACTCTGGACAATGGAAGCCTTTTAGCAATCAAAAAGAGAATCTATAACCATGCATACATTTTCTTGTTGGCAGAATCGCATTGCAAAGCGCAGCAGGAAGCTGGTGGACTATGACAGTGCTCGCCACCATCTGGAAGCTTTGCAGAGCTCCAAGAGGAAGGATGAAAGTCGAATCTCTAAGGTAAGGACTGATCCCACTGTTGACACCACTCTCCATATTCTACGATCTATAACAATATTGCTTTTTAAAATTAAATACAAGCATAACTCAGAGATATTGTGGGTTCAGTTCCCAACCATGGCAATAAAACAAATATTTTAATAAAGCCATTCAAATGAATTTTTTAGTTTCCCAGTGTATGCAAAAGTTATGTTTACACTGTACCATAGTCTCTTAAGTGTGCAATAGCATTATGTTTAAAAACACAGCATGCATACCTTAATTAAAAACACTTTATTTCTAGAAAATGCTATTATCTGTGCTTTCAGCAAGTCATAATCACTAATCACAGATTATAACAAATATGGTAATGAAAATGCTCAAATATTGCAAGAATTATATGAATGTGACCCAGAGACATGAAGTGAGCAAATGCTGCTGGAAAAATGTTACTTACAGGCTTACCTGATGCAGGGTTGCCCCAAACCTCAATTTGTAAAAAAATTTAGTGTCTGCAAAGCCCAGTGAAGTAAAGCACAGCAAAACAAAGTATACCTGTTATTTTCTTTAAGGAGGTTGGAATTAGGACAGAATTTAAACTGAAACATGGTATTTGTGGGCTGCTTTCCCAAATTTTTAATAAGGTTTTTCATGTGATTATAGAGTTCACATGGCTGACACTGACTCACACATTTTGGTCAGAGTAAACCTTGGCCCCCGACAATACCAAAGGGTCAGTGAAAGTAATGTGTTTCTCCATTTTGTTCTGTGTTTGGGGTCCGTATTTGAAGCTAAAAGGCAGATTCAGATAGAAAACAAATTTGAAATACTAAGACATAACCTGTGGTTGCCAGAGAGTGCAGACATGTGCTGGATTTGTAGAACATTCGTTTTCTTTTAGAAAACCCGTTTTACTATGTGTGCCAGGCACTTACAGATGCCAACTGACACCTGCTAACTATTCCCTTTGCTTCCAGTCTTTGCCTCCTATCTGCCTACACACAGCTGTCTGAATAGTCTTTCTACATCACATATCTAGATAGTTTCTCCACTGCTTGTCTTTTAGTGGCTCACATTGCCTATAGAAAACAAATCTCAATTTCTCAGCATGCATATAAGACCCGCACAACTTGGTTATGACTCACCTATTCATCCTAATCAACTTTTGAATCTTCTTTCTCCTCTCCTCCTTCTTTCATATGCACATCCTAAACTAGAGCTTCGTGGCCCACACAGCAGTTCCTGAGCAGCCACGATAAGAGCTGCCTGTCATGTAAGACACCATAGGTGCCAGGCACCATGCTCAGCTATGCCATCATTTCTTAATACTTACAATACCTGTGAAAGTAGGCATTAGTGTCTTGTTTTTATCAGTGAGGTATCGGAGATGAAGAAAGTTAAAACCAATCTCACAAGTTGACACAATCAGTAAGCTAGAATTCTAACCCAGGGAACACCATCTTTTTGTGTTGTAGTACCTCTCCACCTGCTTCTTCAGTGAACCTTTGCTGATTCTTTAAGATTCCTTTAGAATGTCACTTTCCCTGTGGAACCTTCTCTGTTTCTCTACCATTTTCCCCAATAGCATGCACCACAACAGTTTGTAAGCACTAGTTTGTAGTGTAATTATTTAGACTTCTGACTAGACATGGGGAATTTCTTTGGGAAGCATCCATGTCCAGTATGCAGAGCAGAGCAGTGTATGGGACAGGCAGTTAACACGTTTTTGTTGCCAGAATCTGCCAGACTACAAAAGCAACCATTGTAATCAAGCCAGTTTTCGTGTCTTAATAAGACTTAATATTTCAGTTATTGAAAAAAATTATGTGGATTTTATTTGTTTTTTGGTTTGTTTGTTTTTGAGAGAGAGTGTGTGTGTGTGCATGTGAGAAGAGGAGGGGTGGAGGGAGAGAGAGACTCTTAAGGGTCTCAAACTTTACTACCCTGAGATCATGACTTAAGCTAAAATCAAGAGTCAGATGCTTGACCAACTGAACCATCCAGGCACCCCCCCACCAAAATTATGTGGATTTTTAACCAGACAAATTTCCGTCCTCAAAATGTTTCTTGGATGCAATAAAGCTATTCCCATTTTATGTTAAATGCTGTTGTTGTATATAGAAATGGCTTGTGTTTCGATGATATTTTTTAGCGTAAACACTTGTTATGTGTCATTTCTAGGCAGAAGAGGAATTTCAGAAAGCACAGAAAGTGTTTGAAGAGTTTAACGTTGACTTACAAGAGGAGTTACCGTCATTATGGTCAAGGTAAAGTTGTTTCTGTACAGAAGATCAAGAACAGGGATATCTCTTCTCTTGTCTTTATTGCCATTAATGCTAAAGCACCATCCAAGAGAAGTGTTCCATTTCTGTGCTTTTCAGCATGGTGGCTATATACCACATGTGGTGCACTGTTGCACACTTGGACTATGGCTAGTATGGTGGAGGAACTGAATTTTAGATTTAATTTCTTTTGTTTGGATTCATTTGAATTTAAATAACAACATGGGGCTAACAGCTATTATATTGATGGCAGAGTTTTAGACCTTGATCTGTTTCTCAAGTGGAGCTCCAGATCTCAATCAGAGGCATGGGGAGAAGTGCCCTTAACTTTGAAATTCACAGAATACCTTTTAGCTCTTGGCAGGACTCCATTTATTCTGAGAGGTTATCTAGTCTTCCAGCTTTGATGCCAAACCTCTCCTTTCAGCTCTCACCTTTTAACCTGAACTTCATTCCCATTTGAAGTGCTAAATATTCTTCTTCTTATGGGTACTCTGTGTTTCCTGTGGCATTAAGAGCATTGTCCATCCTTTGTCTTATTTTTTCCACTCATTGGTAGAACCAAGAAGTTGTTGGATGAAGTGGGTCCTTATGTCTCGCAATTTCCATCAGTGCCTCATGCTCCCACACCAAATTGTGTTCACTGTGCAACCCTGCTTTAAGTTAAGACAAACCCTCTAGCCCAGCTTCCAACCAGATTGGCATCCCCTAAAACCTTCCTCCGTGGAAATTCTGGATTTTCTACTTATCCTCTAAAATTGTGAGCATTTTGAGGGTCTAGAGTGGAGTTTGTCCAAAAAATTGAGTTTGCCTCAATTTTTTGTGTAGAGTAGGCACTCCATGTTTATTTTTGAACTACTGAAATATCTAGAGGAAATTTTGGCTAGTTCACGATTAAATCAGCCTGTAGGGCATGTCCACTTCAATATCCAGCCATAACCCGAAGTTTAACATGAGTGAAATTAACTCATCGCTCATCTGAATTTACTCATTCTTTCAACATCTGCATTTCACTTTGTGGTACTATCATTCTTGGGCTCCCAGGCTGCAAACTGTGGAGTCAGTAACTATAGAAAACCAGAGGACCATCCTAGGAATCAATCCATCCTTTCTCTCTGTGATCTTCTGGATTGGTCTCTCTCTCTCCTTATTCTCACTGCTCCCACATTTACCCTCACTATCCCCCTGTGAGTTATGGTGGTGGTCTTGACCTCATCCTGTACACCTCTTCATTCAGAAGCTCTGCCTTGACAAATCTCTGTGGTCTGCAGAGGAACCTACTGTGTTGCCCAAAGAAGAGGATTTTGAGCAGCCTGAATATATAAAACTTCTAGGGATACAGATGAGACAAATCTATTCATAATTTTAATTGAGTTATTTATGCCTATTTAAAATCATGAATTATATGAAATTGTTTTTTAAGAAAATTATTATATACTCATATGTCAAGAAATACTTGTATCCAAAATCTTTATATCCATCTTTGTCCTCCATGTCTTCATCCTCATTAAGGACACTCATCAAGTCAGCTGGTAGTTCTCCAGAGCTTCTCATCTTCCTCAACAGATATCCCATCCCAAACAAGTTGTCATTTGCATACAATTTGGACAGTTACCCTGTTCATTTCCCCTCTAAAGGAATTTTTGTGGTCTCAAATATAATTACTTACTCACTTGCTTTTTAAACTGATCTTTGCAAGAGCTAAGGTACCACAGTGCTCAACACTCCCAATTATGAGATAATACTCCTGGGAAAATAGCCAAAACTGCCAAAAGACAGTAATTACTTGCCTTAATATGTGTTGGGTATGTAACAAATTTCTTTTTCCTCATATACTCTGTAAGCATTCAAAACCAGCATTGACTGATGTTGTTCAGGCTTATGTGTCTTCCCCAAGTAGTATTTGGTCATTCAGTATAAGTAACTGTCAGAGTATCTTGTAATATGAAGACTTTATAGGAACTTAAACACAATGGGAATATTTGAAGGACAAAGATTGGAGGGAAAACTTTCCCCTTATCTGGCCAAATGCAATCTCAATACTTCAGTGCTTTTTAATCCACTGTGACTTATTCCCACACTCAAGGCTTACCCCTTTGTATGTCAGTCAGGTCATACTGACGGAAACCTAGTTTTAGGCCTTTTAAAATTTTTTTTATTTTATTTAAATTTAATTAACATGTAGTATATTATTAGTTTCAGAGGTAGAGTTCAGTGATTCATCAGTTGCATATAACACGCAGTGCTCATTACATCACGTGCCCTCCTTCATACCCATCACCCAGTTACCCCATTACCCCAGCCCCCTCCCCTCCAGCAACCCTCAGTTTGTTTCCTAGAGTTAAGAGTCTCTTATGGTTTGTTTCCCTCTCTGATTTTGTCTTATTTTATTTTTCCCTCTCTTCCCCTATGATCCTGTTTTACTTCTTAAATTCTGCACATGAGTGAAATCTTTTTCTGACTTATTTCACTTAGCATAATACCCTCTAGCTCTGTCCACATCATTGCAAATGGTAAAATTTCAGTTTTTTGATGGCTTTGTAATATTCCATTTTGTGTATGTATGTATGTATATATATATATACACATACACACACACACCACATCTTCTTTATCTGTTCATCTGTTGATGGACATCTGGGCTCTTTCCATAGTTTGACTATTGTGGACATTGCTGCTAGAAACATTGGGGTGCAGGTGCCCCTTTGGATCACTACATTTGTATCTTTGGGGTAAATACCCAGTAGTGCAATTGCTGGATTGTATGGTAGCTCTATTTTCAACTGTTTGAGGAACCTCCATACTGTTTTCCAGAGTGGCTGCACCAGCTTGCATTCCCACCAACAGTGTAGGAGGGTTCCCCTCTCTCCGCATCCCCGCCAACATCTGTCGTTTCCTGACTTGTCAATTTTAGTTAGGCCTTTCTCTCTATATATATATTGTGTTTTTTGACTAGACCTACATTATTCAACAGCAATAATTGTGTGTATTGTGTGTTTGTATGAGAGAAAAAGAGATAATTCGTTTATTATTGAATACTCTCTATTTTCCAGGTAGCATCTTATGCACTTTACATGTGTAATCTCTAATTATCACAATTACATATACCCCCATCTTACAAATGAGGAAGCCGGGGATGATACTGGTTAAACACTTTGCTTAATATTGTAAGGTTTATAAATCCTAAAGCTGGCACTTTAACACACTTCTGTGGTACCTCCTATAAGTCCTGATGTCTGATGCAGGACTTCTCCTTACATACAGTGAGACTGTATGCAGACTTCCATAAATAAAGATTATTTCAGAAAATCGTTTTATCAATCCATGTTTTCTTCCCAGCCCTATCACTCCATCTTGAGACTGAAGTTAGTACTTTGTGTCTTCCGTGCCCCCTCCTGTCATGAGAGGAGTACTGACAGCACCAGTATTTGAGGAACGTGCCAGAAGGGGGGCCTGCAGCAGAGCCTGAGAGGAAACAATCACAGATGTAGAAGAAGACCCAGAAGAGTAGGATCTTAAGAAGCCAAGAATGGAGAGAATTTTAAAAGTGAAGGAGTGCTGGGAGAATCATTTACAAGACAGAGGTCAAGCAGAGGAGATGAAGGGTGTATTGCTTCCGGGGAGCTTCCAGCTAGGTTCCAGCTGAGGGCGGGGTCAGAAGCCTGACTGCAGGTGCTGGAGACACTGTGGTTGATGAAGTAGGATCTTGACTCTGATGGGCCTGAGGAATCGTGGCAGCAGATACAGGGGGGTGAGAGGGCAAGGGAAACCTTTTAAAATAACCATTATTATTTTGAGAAGCTGACAGTGGCAGCGGCACAGGGGGGATGATGTAGGACTGAAGATGTCCGGAGTAAGTAGAGGGTAACCCCTTACCCTCTAATGACAAGGTGTTGGTGGAGCTGGCCACCCAGTGGGTACCCAGTGTTGAGAGGCCTATGCTTGATAAAGCAAGATGCTGAGCCTGAGGGGACAGTAGCCTGGAAGAAAAGGGCCAGTGATCTCAGAGAGATTTAAAAAAATCAGCAGGTGGAACGGAAATGAATGAATGAAGGATCTTGTGGTCCAGGAAGTGAGGTTAGGGAGTAGGCCACTGAATGGTCTCATCTCGGTTGTGAGTGATGGCAAGATCCAGGATGTGCAGCAGAATGTGTGTGAATAAACATGCTGGGGTCACGAGGTCAGTGAGTTAGGAGTTTGTGAGGTCGGACAGTCATATGGTTGTGGGGATCTGCTGTGTTCGTGTTAGGACTTGGTGAAGGGGGGAGAGGGAAATCATGAGACATGTACCGTGTGCACAGTGAACAGGGTGCGGGCCGGGAGGTTGAGAGATGAGCTGTATGGGGGCTGAATACGTGTGGTTTAAATCTCAGAGGAGGGTATGTCAGTGCGCTCTTCCCACTCCACGCCACTGGTAAGTGAGGGATGGCAGAGGATGCTTCCTCCATTGCAAGGGGCTCAGGGGGAAACAGTGACCCCCACCCAGACTGCCACAGGCTTCCCTTAGGGCATTGCCAAGGGGAGAGTGTCCTGGCCTGCACACCTTGGTGGTGATAGCTCAGTTGTTAATCCTTCCCACTGTTTCCAAGGACAAAGAACCATCTTAAAGAAATTAAGTTGGTCTTGATGGCTAACCAGAAGGGGCCTGAGGATGCCTCAGAGGAGTCCTTCAGGGAAATGGTAATGTCTCAAAGCCCCTTGTTTATGAAGAGCTTGTGAAGTGAAACTTCCTGAACAGATAATATCCGTACTCACAGCCTGGTACTCTTTGTGGATGTATGTCTCACTGCCATACAGTGATGTCAGTTTTCTAAAAGCCACGGTACCCATGTACAGTCAGAATATGCCTTTACAGTGGAATGAGTGCACAATCGTTTGTGCATTCATTCATTCATTCATTGAATATTTACTGCATGCCTGCTCTGACCAAGTGCTGTATTAGGTGCTAGGCCTATGGTAGTGAATGAGTCAGAGGCAGTCCCTACTTTGAAAGAGTGAGTCTCTGATTACATAAATTGAAGAAAACCATTATCTGATGAATTGCATCAAAAATGTTCAGCACTTTTTCTCTAAGTTAAATATATCCTAGTTGACTTAATTTCTAAAATAAACCATAAAAATATTACTTGATATTTGTTTAGTCATTCTAAACAAGGTATTTCTGGCACCACACCAATTATTTCTCTAAATAATTTTTTTCTAGAGAGAGAGAATGGGAGTAGGGTGGCATGGAGGGACAGAGGGGAGAGAGAGAGAATCTCAAGCAGACTCCCCACTGAGCACAAAGCCTGATGCAGGGCTCGATCTCACTACCCTGAGATCATGACATGAGCTGAAATCAAGAGTCGGATGCTTAACCCACTGAGCCACCCGGATGCCCCAATAGTAATTGACATAAACAAGATCACTATATATCAGAAAACAAAATTTAAAGATAGAAGATTGGGAATTCTTGTTTTTGCTAAATGTGTCAAAGGATCAATAGGTTTTTTAGCAATTCCTTTACAAATAAACAATAAAAAAGCAAGCACTAAGAAATAAACCCAAAATATGAATAGGTAACTCACAAAAGAAGAAATACAAATGGCTTAATAAATAAATGAAATAAGATCACTACATCAAAAACTAATGATATATAGGGACTAACATAACAAAATAAAATTTTAAAAAAGTATCAACTTTAATTGAATAAAAATGTAAAAGTCAGCAAGGTGTTAACTCTTGCCTATCAAATTTACAACGGTTTTGTGTAACTTCATACTGAAAGCTGAGGGAGTCTAAGGACCCAGCCCAGGTGGGAACAGCTTGGCATTGCTCATCAAATCTTCTATGGTCTGTGCCTCTCACACAGCATTTACATTCAAGAAACTTATTCTAAGGAAAGAGTAGAGCTGTGCACCAAGTCTTAATTCATAGATCTTCATTAGGGTTTTGTTTATCATAGTAAAAAATCAGTGAAAATAAAAACAATACTCACCAATGAAGTTCAACTACACCCTACACCCCCCCTCTACATCCCCCATCCATCTATACCCCCGTCCATCTGTACCCCCATCCATCCATACCTCCATCCATCTACACCCCCATCCCTCTACACCCCATCCATCCACACCCTCCCATCCATCTACACCCGCCTTGTCCCATCTACACTCCTCCATCCACCTACACCCTCCTCCATCTACATCCCCCATCCATCTATACCCCCTGTCTATCTATACCACCAGGCCATCCATACCCCATCCATCTACATCCCCATCCGTCTCCACCCCTCCGTCCACCTACATCCCCCTCTGTCCATCTACACCCCCCCCCATCTAATCCCCTCCATCCACGCATCTTCTGCCTTCTATTTAAATTTGACCCTTCCTCAGGGCAGCCTAAGTTTATCCTCTCAAGCAGATGTTCTCACCTGGCACAGGGCCTGTTAATTCCCCTCTCTTCTCAGTGCCTTTAGCTATTTTTGTCTGAATCTACTCATTTTTGATATTTCATTGTGGGTGCCCTTTTGTGGTAACTTTTAACATTCACATGCTGTCTTGAAGTCGGCTTCTTTGACTTACCAGAATGACAGAACGTGTGTTCAGGAATCTGCGCTCAGGTGCTCCTCTACCTGGACTGTCGTTCCTGGAGCCCCCGGAGCCCACCACTAGGCATGAACCCAGAGTGGATAGGCCCTTTGTTGAGTAATTGAATGAGGGGGAAAGTATGAGGAATGAGTGGTTGATGGGGGTCCCAGAGAAGGGGTCCTGGGTTGGCACTTGAAGTGCCCCAGAAAGACTTGCCTGCAAACAGGACATTGAGCTGGTCCCCCTGCGGTGTTGTCTGAGCATCTGCAGTCTCTCCTTCCACCCAGCTGCTGCTTTAGTCAGCTTCCTCCTGTGCAGGTACTCTCCATCCCCCTCTCTCAGACAGGGCTAGGAGCTGCAAGCAACCATGGCCTGCAAATGGTCTGGAAGATCCTCGGCCCCAGAGTGCAGGTCTGCCTGCCTCACTAGGCTCTCCTCTCCCAGGCTTCTGGTCTGACCCTCCCCGAATACCTTGTGCCAGGATTTTCTTTATTAATATATGTATGTGTATCTATGTATCTATAGATACATACACATAGACACACACATACACACAATGGGATATTATTCAGTCATAGGAAAGAAGGAGATTCTGCCATTTGGGATAACATGGGTGGACCTTTAGGGTATCATACTGAGTGAGATAAACCAGACAGAAAAGGACATATGTCCCACTTAATTGTAATGTTCAATACCTACAGTGACCATGTGTCCCTGAATTCTCTTTTTTATTTTGCTGTGAAATAACATACATAATGACCTATATGTTTGTGTGTGTATATACATATCCCATCTTTAAGCATTCACCAGTTGATGGACACCTGGATTGCTTTCATATCTTGGCTACTGTGAAGAATGCTGCCATGAACAAGGCAGTGCCTGCATCTCTTCGAGATCCTGTTTTCATTTCCTTCAGAAATCTGTCCAGCAGTGGGATTGCTGGATCCAGTGGTAGTTCTGTTTTTAACTTTTTGAGGAATTTTCCATAGTGGCTGTACCCACTTATCTTCCCACCAACAGTGCATGGGGGTCCCTTTTCTCTACATCCTCGCCAATACTTGTTATCTCTTGTCTTTTTGATGATAGCCATTCTAACAGGTGTGAGGAGATACTGCATGATATCACTTATATGTGGAATCTGAAGAAAAAAAGGCAAACTCATAGAAATTGGAAGTAGAAAAGTGGGTATCAGGACTAGGAGGTGGGGAAAATAGGGAGAGGTTGGTGAAAGGATATCCACAGCTATGAGATGCATAAGGTCTGAGCATCTAACGTAAAACATGGTGAGTATAGTTGATAACACTATATTATATAATTGAAATTTGCTAACAGAGTAGAAATGTTCACACACAAGATAAATGTATGAGGTGATAGCTGTGTCACCTTATAGGGAGAATCCCTGTCGATTGTATATCAAGTCACCACAATGTGCAATTTTAATATCTTACATTTTGTCAGTAAAACCTCAATAAAACTGAAAAAAATGAAGGAAACCCAAATAAACCCGTCTTACAAAAAGTAAAAAATGTAAGTGGAACGTGGTAGGAAATTAAGGTACAGTAATTTAAGCCACAGAAAAAGTAAGTCTTACTGGTGGGATACACATAGTACTTTACCTATTATTTCATCTCTGAATCTCGATTTTTATCTTTTATTTTATTAAAATTCTAAATCACCTAATTTCATCAGAAAGCACAGAAATAATGATATTCATACTTAAGCAGAATTTCTTGGCTAACAGTGCATGTTTTTCTATTGGTTTTCCTCCTTTTGGGTCCAAAGGGTCTCCACTTACTAATTGCAAGACCTTGGACAGTTAATCTCTCTGTGCCTCAGTTGACCAGAATATAAACTGAGGCTCACCTCCCCGGGGGTAGTTACCAGAATTAAGTGAGGGAATATGTAAAGTGTTTAGATGGCTGCTCTTTCTGTCGGCTTTAATGATGATGGAACATTCGTCCACCTTTGCTTATTGGAATCCTGCTCATTACAATGCACAGGGAAACGGGAAGCCCCCTTTTCTCTATCCTTTCATGTCATTGTTTAAAGATTTTATTCATTTATTAGAGAGAGAGCGAGCGAACAAACACGAACCAGGGGAGGGACAGAAGGAGGGATAGGGAGAGAGTCTCAAGCTGACTCCATATTGAGCATGGAGCCCCATGCAGGGCTTGATCCCATGACCCTGAGATCATAACTTGAGCCAAAATCAAGGATCGGACATTTAACTGTCATTACCATTGTCATCCAGGCACCCCTCATGTCATTGTTTAAATAAGAGGGGTCCTATTGTGTACAGGCACATTCTTACTGCCCCAAAATAAATATTCTTATTACAACCCCCTCACCCCCTGAGTATATGTTTATTCCATATATGCAGCCTATCTAATGTTTCTGGCACCTAAGTCCTTACTTGGGATTTGGAATCAAATGAACCAATCAGGATTCTGGAGTTATTTTTGAGAATGTTACTGAAACAAGAACATGCATTAAATCAAAGTAGTAATTTACTAGATGGATTCAGAAGGGTTGAATTAATAGAGTCCAAAGGGCCCTCATTTAGAGAAAAGGGAGCCTATACAGGAGGTACTAGGCTGAATCCACAGTGCTGTTGGGTGTGCTTACTGTTAGGGACCTAAAACTCTCCCATCCCAGAACACCCTCACCCCATGGTTTTGCTTCACAAATATGTTCATGATATTATGAATGGACAGCTTGTGTTTCTGTTTGCTCAGTGAAAGCACTCTTACTTTAGCTGAGGAACTGTAATGAACTGGTAGTTTTCTGTTTCCCCCTATCAAACATATTTCAGAATCCAAAATGAGACCCTGCACAGGGTATAAAAATTAATGGTAAACTTCTCTATTTCCAGCCCTTTACAAGACATACCTCTAAAATAAAAACTCACTCAGGGCCACGCTTCCGAAAGCGTTCTCTCTGCACCAGCGTCAGTGTCACCTAGAGCTTATGAGAAATGCAAATCCTCCGTCCCCCACCTGACAACTGGTGAATCAGAAACACACCTCCCAGGTGCGCATCACTGTCTCTGGGCGTCAGCTGCATTAGGAGAGGTTCTGCTCCATGCCGGAAGATTCGGTCCAATGTTACTCAACATTACAAAGAGAAAACCTGTCCCTAATGCATTTTATTGCCATTAAAACTGCAGTTTTGCTGACTGATCTTTCCCTACTCTTCTTTCCCCTTTGTGTCTCCACGTGGTAGACGAGTCGGGTTTTATGTCAACACTTTCAAAAACGTTTCCAGCCTCGAGGCCAAGTTTCATAAGGAAATTGCAGTGGTGAGTGATGATGATTATTTTTACTTGCGGAATATAAAATAAATGACTTTTTTTTCTGAACACGAATGAAATGGCGTGGCATCGTCACCTGTGTGTTTGTTTCCATGGTGCGTTATTACACCCAGTGCTGTTTCTCCAGTGTTGTGTAGTGACCACATAGTTCTCTCTATTTTGTCCAGATTTTATCTTTGGTTGTACCAACCCGCTCTCAGGAATCACAGGCTGTTTCCATTTCTCTTCTGAGATGCTTTTTCTCTGTGTCCCAGTCTCACAGTCTTGTTTGCTTTGTCAGCTTTGAAAGTTGGCATTCAAGCGGTACTTTTTAGGCTGAGGAGAAATGAGTGTCTGAACACTCGAACAATCAGCAGTTAATGTCTGAGTTCAGCAGGGTCGGTCATATGACTTTATCTCTAGTAGAGTCAATGGGAGCAATAAGTTTTCGTTTTCTGTTCTATCCTCTGATTAATTAATATATTTTGTTTTTTTATGTTTGTGGCCTTTCATTTTTGACATGAGTTTTAAATTTCCCATTCGCAGAATTTAAGTTATCCTGAGACAATTCACACTCCTGTAAGATTCTCAATAGACAGTTCCTTTCTTGGAGCATAAGCCTGAATTGGCACCAGAATGACTTACAGCTAATAGACAAATGGTCTCTGTCCCTCTAGCTTTGCCATAAATTGTATGAAGTGATGACGAAGCTGGGTGACCAGCACGCTGACAAGGCCTTCACCATTCAAGGAGCTCCCAGGTAGGCCATCTTCATTGGAGCCAAGTCATGTCCGTTCACCTTAAACACAATGCTTGTTGCAACTTCTGTAGTCTGCACCAGCCTGTGCTATTTTACTCATTCTAGAAAAAGCTAAAACTAAGGAGCCTTTCCACATAGAGGCTGACAGCAGCCTCATTCTGTGCTTGTACATTGACCTTTAGCCTTCAGATTTACTCAGTGTGGACGTCTGTCATGGTCACAATAGAATTAGCTATCTGCCTTTCTCCATTTTCCATGGGACCTGTCAGCAGTGGTGTAAACTTTTTTCATGTTATGTTAATCACCATACATTACATCAATAGTTTTTGATGTAGTGTTCCATGATTCATTGTTTGCGTATAACATCCAGTGCTCCATTCAGTTTGTGCCAACTTTAATACCCATCACCAGGCTAACCCATCCCTCCACCCTCTCCCCTCTAGAACCCTCAGTTTGTTTCTCAGAGTCCCTATCTCTCATGGTTCGTCTCCTACTCTGATTCCCCCCCCGTTCATTCTTCCCCTCCTGCTATCTTTTTTTTTTTTAAACATGTAATATATTATTTGTTTCAGAGGTACAGGTCTGTGATTCAGTAGTCTTATACAATTCACAGTGCTCACCATTGCACATATCCTCCCCAATGTCTTTCCCCCAGCCACCCCATCCCTCCCACCCCCCACCACTCCAGGAACCTTTGTTTCCTGAGATTAAGAATTCCACATATCAGTGAGGTCATATGATACATGTCTTTCTCTGATTCACTTATCTTGATCAGCATAACACCCTCTCGTTCCATCCACGTTGTTGCAAATGGCAAGATTTCATTCCTTTTGATGGCTGCATAATATCCCATTGTATATATATACCGTATCTTCTTTATCCATTCATCTGTTGATGGACATCTTGGCTCTTTCCATAGTTCGGCTATTGTGGACATTGCTGCTATAAACATCAGGGTGCACGTACCCCTTCGGATCCCTACATTTGTATCTTTGGGGTAAATACCCAGTAGTGCAATTGCTGGGTCATTTGGTAGTTCTATTTTCAACTGTTTGAGGAACCTCCATACTGTTTTCCAGAGTGGTTGCACCAGCTTGCATTCCCACCAAGAGTGTAGGAGGGTTCCCCTTTCTCCGCATCCCTGCCAACATCTGTCGTTTCCTGACTTGTTAATTTTAGCCATTCTGACGGGTGTGAGGTGGTATCTCATTGAGGTTTTGATTTGGATTTCCCTGATGCCGAGTGATGTTGAGCACTTTTTCATATGTCTGTTGTCCATTTGGATGTCTTCTTTGGAAAAATGTGTGTTCATGTCTTCTGCCCATTTCTTGATTGGATCATTTGTTCTTTGGGTGTTGAGTTTGATAAGTTCTTTATAGATTTTGGATACTAGCCCTTTATCTGATATGTCATTTGCAAATATCTTCTCCCATTCTGTCGGTTGTCTTTTGGTTTTGTGGACTGTTTCTTTTGCTGTGCAAAAGTTTTTTATCTTGATGAGGTCCCAGTAGTTCATTTTTGCCCTTGGTTCCCTTGCCTTTGGCGATGTTTCTAGGAAGAAGTTGCTGCGGCTGAGGTCACAGAGGTTGCTGCCTGTGTTTTCCTTTAGGATTTTGATGGACTCCTGTCTCACGTTTAGGTCTTTCAACCATTTGGAGTCTACTTCTGTGTGTGGTATAAGGAAATGGTCCAGTTTCATTCTTCTGCATGTGGCTGTCCAATTTTCCCAACACCATTTGTTGAAGAGACTATCTTTTTTCCATTGGACATTCTTCCCTGCTTTGTTGAAGATGAGTTGACCATAGAGTTGAGGGTCCATTTCTGGGCTCTGTATTCTGTTCCATTGATCTATGTGTCTGTTTTTGTGCCAGTACCATACTGTCTTGATGATTACGGCTTTCTAATAGAGCTTGAAGTCCGGCATTGTGATGCCACCAGCTCTGCTTTTCTTTTTCAACATTCCTCTGGCTATTCGGAGTCTTTTCTGGTTCCATACAAATTTAGGATTATTTGTTCCATTTCTTTGAAAAAAGTGGATGGTGTTTTGACAGGGATTGCCTTAAATGTGTAGATTCCTCTAAGTAGCATTGACATCTTCACAATATATGTTCTTCCAATCCATGAGCATGGAACGTTTTTCCATTTCTTTGTGTCTTCCTCAATTTCTTTCACGAGTATTTTATAGTTTTCTGAGTACAGATCCTTTGCCTCTTTGGTTAGATTTATTCGTAGGTATCTTATGGTTTTGGGTGCAATTGTAAATGGGATCGACTCCTTGATTTCTCTTTCTTGTCTTGTTGTTGGTGTATAGGAATGCCACTGATTTCTGTGCATTGATTTTATATCCTGCTACTTTACTGAATTCCTGTATGAGTTCTAGCCGTTTTGGGGTGGAGTCTTTTGGATTTTCCACACAAAGTATCTTATCATCTGCAAAGAGTGAGAGTTTGACTTCTTTGCCAATTCGGATGCCTTTGATTTCTTTTTGTTGTCTCATTGCTGTGGCTAGGACTTCTAATACTGTGTTGAATAACAGTGGTGATAGTGGACATCCCTGCCACGTTCCTGACCTTAGGGGGAAAGCTCTCAGCTTTTCCCCATTGAGAATGATATTTACTGTGGGTTTTTCATAGATGGCTTTTATGATTTGAGGTATGTATCCTCTATCCCTATACTCTGAAGAGTTTTGATCAAGAAAGGATGCTGTACTTTGTCAAATGCTTTTTTTGCATCTTTTGAGAGGATCATATGGTTCTTGTTCTTCCTTTTATTAATGTATCACATTGATTGATTTGCGGATATTGAACCAACCTTGCAGCCCAGGGATAAATCCCACTTGGTTGTGGTGAATAATCTGTTGGATCATATTGGCTAGTATTTTGGTGAGAATTTTTGCATCCATGTTCATCAAGGGTATTGGTCTGTAATTCTCCTTTTTGATGGGGTCGTTGTCTAGTTTGGGGATCAAGGTAATGGTGGCCTCATAAAATGAGTTTGGAAGTTTTCCTTCCATTTCTATTTTTTGGAACAGTTTTAGAAGAATAGGTATAATTGTTCTTGAAATGTTTGGTAGAATTCCCCTGGAAAGACATCTGGCTCTGGGCTCTTGTTTGTTGGGAGATTTTTTATGACTGCTTCAATTTCCTTAGTGGTTATAGATCTCTTCAGGTTTTCTATTTCTTCCTGGTTCAATTTTGGTAGTTGATACATCTCTAGGAATGCATTCATATCTTCCAGATTATCTAATTTGCTGGCATAGAGTTTCTCATCATATGTTCTTATAATTGTTTGTATTTCTTTGGTGTTGGTTGTGATCTCTCCTCTTTCATTCATGATTTTATTTACTTGGGTCATTTCTCTTTTCTTTTTGATAAGTCTGGCCAGGGGTTTATAAATCTTGTTAATTCTTTCAGAGAACCAGCTCCTAGTTTCGTTGATCTGTTCTACTGTTCTTTTGGTTTCTAGTTCATTGATTTCTGCTCTGAACTTTATTATTTCTCTTCTCCTGCAGGGTTAGGCTTTATTTGCTGTTTTTTCTCTAGCTCCTTTAGATGTAGGGTTAGGTTGTGTATTTGAGACCATTCTTGTTTCTTGAGAAAGGCTTGTATTTCTATATACTTTCCTCTTAGGACTGCCTTTGCTGCATCCCAAAGATTTTGAACAATTGTGTTTAAATTTTCATTGGTTTCAATGAATTTTTTTTTTATTTCTTCTTTAATTTCCTGGTTGACGCATTCATTCTTGTGTAGGATGCTCTTTAGCCTCCATGTATTTGAGCTCTTTCCAACTTTCCTCTTGTATTGAGTTCTAGTTTCAAAGCATTGTGGTCTGAAAATATGCAGGGAATGATCCCAATCTTTTGGTACCAGTTGAGACCTGATTTGTGACCTAGGATGTGATCTATTCTGGAGAATGTTCCATGGGCACTAGAGAGGAATGTGTATTCTGTTGCTTTGGGATGGAATGTTCTGAATATATCTGTGAAGTCCATTTGGTCCAGTGCATCATTTAAAGTCTTTATTTCCTTGTTGATCTTTTGCTTAGATGATCTGTCCATTTCAGTGGGGAGGTTTTAATGTCTCCCACTATTTTGTATTGTTGTTGATGTGTTTCTTTGCTTTTGTTATTAATTGCCTTATATAATTGGCTGCTCCCATGTTAGGGACATAGATATTTACGATTGTTAGATCCTCGTGTTGGATAGACCCTTTAAGTAGGATATAGTCTCCTTCCTCATCTCTTATTATAGTCTTTGGTTTAAAATCTAGTTTGTCTGATATAAGGATTGCCACCCCAGCTTTCTTTTGGTGTCCATTAGCATGGTAAATGGTTTTCCACCCCCTCACTTTCAATCTGGGGGTGTCTTTGGGTCTAAAATGAGTCTCTTGCAGACAGCATATTGATGGGTCTTGTTTTTTAATCCAATCTGATAGCCTGTGTCTTTTGATTGGGGCATTGAGCCCATTTACATTCTGGGTAACTATTGAAAGGTATGAATTTAGTGCCATTGTATTGCCTGTAAGGTGACTGTTACTCTATATTGTCTGTGTTCCTTTCTGATATGTTACTTTTAGGCTCTCTCTTTGCTTAGAGGACCCCTTTCAATATTTCTTGTAGGGCTGGTTTCGTGTTTGCAAATTCCTTTAGTTTTTGTTTGTCCTGGAAGCTTTTTATCTCTCCTAGTTTCAGTGACAGCCTAGCTGGATATAGTATTCTTGGCTGCATATGTTTCTCATTTAGTGCTCTGAAGATATCATGCCAGTCCTTTCTGGCCTGCCAGGTCTCTGTGGATAGGTCTGTCACCAGTCTAATGTGTCTACCATTGTAGGTTACATACCTCTTCTCCCAAGCTGCTTTTAGGATTTTCTCTTTGTCTCTGAGACTCATAAGTTTTACTATTAGATGTCGGGGTGTTGACCTATTTTTATTGATTTTAGGGGGGTTCTCTTTGCCTATGCTTGTTTCCTTCCCCACTAGGGAAGTTCTCTGCTATAATTTGCTCCACTATACCTTCTGTCCCTCTCTCTCTCTCTTCTTCTTCTGGGATCCCAATTTTTCTAATGTTGTTTTGTCTTATCGTATCGCTTATCTCTCGAATTCTGCCCTCGTGATCCAGTAGTTGTTTATCTCTCTTTTTCTCAGCTTCTTTATTTTCCATCATTTGGTCTTCTATATCATTATTTCTCTCTTCTGCCTCATTTGTCCTAGTAGTGAGAGCCTCCATTTTTTATTGCACTGCATTAAATAGCCTTTTTGATTTTGAATCGGTTAGATTTTAGTTCTTTTATTTCTCCAGAAAGGGTTTCTCTGATATCTTCTAGGCTTTTTTCAAGCCCAGCTAGTATCTTTACGATTGTCATTTTGAACTCTAGTTCCAACATCTTACAAATGTCCATATTGATTTAGGTCCCTGGCAGTCGGCACTACCTTTTGTTCTTTTTTATTGAGGTGATTTTTTCCGTCTTGTCATTTTGTCCAGAGGGGAATAGATGAATGAGAGAACAAAATGCTAACAGGTAACAACATCACCTGAAAAATATACACTAAACAAATCAGAAGAGACCTTTCAGAAAGTGGTTGCCTTTCTGTTCAGAGAGCTGCTGCTATTCTTTTCTTCGATCTCCTGTTGAGTTCATAGGTGTTCAGAATGGTTTGATTCCTATCTAGCTGAATTCCTGGGACCAGGCAAAATTTAGGTCTCCTACTCCACCATCTTGCTCCTCCCCTCCCAATACGGCATTGTTTTGATTCTGTTGCACATTGTTATTGTGAGTATGCCAGTCACATATACCAAAGGCCCAGCGATCTGTAAGTGAATTGTCTACCTTTCCAGGAGTTGGCTTCCCACCAACTTTCTCCTGTGATTTTGGAATCCCTTTAGTCCATCCTTCTCAGGCATTATGTACTCAAGGAACGCAGGCTAATGAGCCTTGGGCTGGAAGTCAAAAGATCCAGCTTTCCAGTTTATGACTCTCCAGTTAACTTACTTTGCCTTCCTTAAGTGCATCCAATTAATCCTCTCGTTAAAGATCTCATTTTTTTAATCAACAGAAAAAAGAGATGGTATTGAACTAAATGGCTTCTAAGTTAATATTTACATTTTTAATGTCAATCAACATAACCAGTCATACACACACATTTATAAAAACACAAACTCCTGCACAGGTGCCCCCATCACCATATGTTGAGATCTCTCTGGAGAGAGCTAATTTTCTTATTTGATGTTCTGTATTTGCTGTACTCATATTAGTCTCTGCTACAGTCGCTATGCAAAGTAAGCATTTAGTATCTCTTATCTTTCTAAGGGAAAGAGCATTCCCTAAAAGAATACAGGAAAGGACTACTGTTTCCAATATAATATGAACTTGGAATAAAGAAAAATTTGTAATAAGAACATCAAAATGACATTGGGTGTTTTAGCAATGACATACATGAAAAAGTTAAGAGTTACTCCCTCATAGAGACATGAAAGGGACAACATGAAAATCTCAATATTGCTGAATCAGAGAAAATGGGACCATGGCAGGTTAACAAATGTTCCTTTCATTTTTTTCATCATTCCTCTGCAGAACGAGGTGGTGAGTGAGCTCAGTGGACTCCCTATTGAGCATAGATTGGGCCACGCTTCCCGGCAGAGGCCATGATTGCTGGCACAGCCTCAATCATGCGGCTCATCCGTGTTCTCCGCAGGACCCACTCCCTTGGCTATGTAGACCATGCTGTGGTGTATGTGCTTATTTATTTTGGGGTACAGACCCTACTTCCTCAATCTGTAGACATTAGAAAGACTTAGAGAGTAGGATGTGTCCCAAGTGCCCTCCTGCTCATTGCATCTGGGCTGGTTCCAGGCATCTGGCCCAGTGCCAGGAATGCAGTGGGCTCTCAGGAAGTATTACTGATTCTCTGCCTTCACATAATTTGTTTGTACATGTCAAGGTGTCTGAGCCGAGTCTTTGTTTTATAAGGTGTAGTTAGAGGAATAACTAATGAATTTGTTTCCAAATGTTATCAGAAAAGACTCCTATAAAATATTTATTTGAGAGAGAAAGTATGTACAAGAGGGAGGATGGGCAGAGGGAGAAGCAGGCTCCCTGCTGAGCAGGGAGCCCCATGTGGGGCTCGATCCCAGGACCCTGAGATCATGACCTGAGCCAAAGGCAGACACTTAATCCACTGAGCCACCCAGGCACCCCTGACTTCTATAAAATCTTAACACTATCCTGAGGATGCCTTTAATATCAGATTTATAATTTTCAGGGTAGGTTTTTCTATACATTATGGCATAGCAAGATTCTCTTGTAAATCAAAAATGAAGGTAGTTCAGCTAAGTCAGCTTATATTTGGAAGAATCTTGCAGAGTCTGTTTGGCACAATGGAAAGAACAGGGGGTTTGCATTCCCACGGCCTGAATTCAGACCCACCAAATTGCTGAGTGACTTTAGGCATTTTTAACCTCTCTGTGCCCCACTTTACTACCTGTAAAGTGGGGACAGTGATGCAAGGGTGTTGTGATGGTTAGAGAGAATATATGTGAATGGGGTCCAGCACACAGACCACAGACGATAAATGGTACCAGTATCACCAACACTGTTAATAACCATCAGAATTAACTTAGAAGGGGGCTAGATGCCTGACAGAACCAGAAGTGCCTCAGGATTCCTCTGGGACAGAAGACCCCTGGAAAGTAAGTGCTGTTCTTTAGAAGGCTCATTGCTGACTCTCGTGTGTTCATTTAGCGATTCTGGTCCTCTCCGCATCGCAAAGACACCCTCACCACCTGAGGAGCCTTCACCCATCCCGAGCCCAACAGCTAGTCCCAATCACACGCTGACACCTGCATCTCCTGCACCAGCAAGGCCTAGGTCACCTTCACAGGTAGGAAGAGGTCAAATACACTGGGGAGAATGGAAGAATTCGTGGTGAGGTGACCCCATCTGGGATAATCCCATGGTGCTAGGGCACTGAAAGGAGTTTCCAGTTGGGGAGGCTTTGAGGCTGTAGGCATTGTGATGGTCACTAAGGAATCAACTTAGTTCTCCAATTTGGATTCCTGTTTCCTCACATACCCTATCTTTGGTTGGGTTGAGACTTCTCTCCACAACCTCAGCTTCCTTAGGCTTGCATGCCCTCCTCACCTCCCACCTCTTGCTCTCAGAAGGCTCTGATCAATCTCACCTTCTCCCTGGACATTCCCTCCTCTAGCAATTAAGGTTACACTTGGAGCAAGTATGGCCAAAAAGCCATGATGTTTATATGCCACTTCACATTTTTGGTATCACCCACAGGATGTGGCACGTGAGTAGACACTCAACAAAAGCATCTGGAGCAAGCGATTGAGAGACACAGTAAGGGCTGGAAAAAGTCAATATAGAGAAACATTGCCACCCTTGTCTTCCCCACTTGGGGTGAAGATAAAATTCTTACAACAAGACTTGAAGTTCAAGTCTTTGAAACTAAGGAAAGTGGTGAGAAGATCCATGGAATAGATCTGTGAATTTCTTACTTCTCAAAACACTTTAGTGGAAACTGAAGTTCGTGCTGTCTGTGGGTGGTTTCACTGAGTCCAGTGAAAAGGTTTCCTGATTGTAGTGTTAAAATTCGAATTTCTTGCTGAAATGAGGAATCCGTTTCAGTTGACTTCACAAAGGGGTCGCCCTAGTTTAACTTGTGAGAAGCGTGGGCACCTGGCCTTGCAGCCCTGCGTGTAGCATTGACATTGAGGTGGATGGGGTCACCTTGCCTGAGTGTTTCTCGGGGGGCCCTTGCTTATTGGTGCTCCCAGAGCCACCAAGGGAGACAGCATTCTCTACTCAGTCAGGTCCCTTATTTCTCTGTGCATATCTAAATGTCAGTGACCAATATGTCCGCCCAGTGCTGTTCATGTGGCATTTCTACACATCTCACGTGCCGTCTTTGGCCGAATTAGTTTGCTTGTGTCTCTGATGTTTTGTAGACAAGGAAGGGGCCTCCCGTCCCACCTCTGCCTAAAGTCACTCCAACAAAGGAACTCCAGCAGGAGAACATCATCAGTTTCTTCGAGGACAACTTTGTTCCAGAAATCAGTGTGACGACACCTTCACAGGTAAGAGCCTGCTGCGAAGCTGGGATGAACACACAGGTACCAAGGCAGAGGGACTCTCAGGGACCAGCTTTCAAGGTGGCAGAAGTTAGAGCCGGCAGCATCATTTCCGGTCTCATCCAGGTTGGCTTTAATCATGTGGTATGTCTAAAGCATTCTCAAATGGGAGGTGTACACACAGTATTTGGAAATACTGAAAAGTGTAAAATGAAGAATTTTAACAATCACTTATATCATACTGCTCTCACATAGCCACTAATGCACTTTGGTGTATTTTCCTTCAGGCTTTGGTTTCTAGGTATATGTATTGATTCTGTACCACAACATTCAGATTGTATTGTTATGGATTCCTGACTTTTCTACTTAATCATATTGAACGTTTTTTTTCATGTCATAATACTGTCTTTTCAAAAGAAAATGTGTAGGCAGAGTATTCCATCTGATGGTTGGACTAGCCCGTGATCGCAGTCACAGGTCGCTTCCCGTTTTCCTGTTTCTTCACCAGCACTTCTGCGAACATAAATATATGTTAATTCATGTTTACACCCTCAGTTACTTCTTTTATATTGCTTCCTGGTAGAGAATAGGAAAATGAAATTAAAAGAGGTGAATATTTTAAGCCTTTTGCCCTTCAGCACAAGTAACTCTATCCATTTGCATGATTTGGCAGAGACACCTGGGTGCACATGCTCCAGCTGCAGCTCCCTTGGTAGGTGGCACAGCCCTCTCTGCTGGCCACTTGGTTGTCCCGTTGCCTCGAGAATGAAGATTCTTCACCTCCAGAGCTGTTCCTCATGCCACTGAAGCCATTTCTTTAAGAGTGAAAGTCCCCAGAAACATCCTGCCAGTATCACTTGCTCCCAGTGTTCTCAGGGTCAGAAATAATACCTACATTTTGCAAGAGGTGTGAACACAGTGCTGTAATTACTGAGTACATCCATAATAACACTGTGTACGACATGCCAATTACAATCACATCCTGTTGATAATGACAGGAATGATGTACTAATCACAGAGAGCTCAGGAAATAGAAACTCAGAAGCAACGCAGTGGCAAATCGTAATGTGTCATTGCTTTTAAGGGCGTTTATCAGTAAGGCGCAATAGCTTTTAGCTACTGTTTTTCTTCTTCTGTTTTTGGTAGGAGATGGTGAGTTTGGTAAGGTAACGGGGCCTTGATATGTGATTTAGCAGCTCCTTTGAGGAGGGAGCCTTGCATGTTGATGAGCACACGGACAGATAATCTCTGTGGCTACATAGATGCCTCCAGGGATAGTGGTCTCAGAGCCAGGGCTCTTCCTGGCACCTGCCATTGCATGGGCCCCAAACTCCAACAGTTTTCATTTCCAACCTCGCCCCGTCCCTTTGATTGGCTAACAGCTCGGCTTCCTTCTCTTTTTCGTTATATCAGTTTTCAGACTGAGAGTGTTTTAGGGTGATCATATCCTTATTCAAGTTGCTTTCCCCTGCACCCTTGAAGAACATGCTCTCAGTCCCATCCACTAATACAGTGTGCGCTCAGCTAGAAGCCACATGTCCTTGGCTGAAGACCCCTCCGTTTAGTGCCCGAGGCAACTGAAGTTGAGGCAACATGGCACGTAGACAAGTTCTAAAGCAAAGCTCGTGTTCAAAAGTGTTCTTTCCTTTAAAATGTTTTGTTATTTGCTGTTGGATGGCTCACATAAGGGTCCTTCGTGGTAGGAAAAAAAAAGAAAGCACTTTTTAAATTACAAATGCTACAAGAGCCCTGAGGTACTTCTAAGAGCGTGAACTTCCGCGATACTGTTGAGTAGCAGTCGCGGGAAAAGTCAAGAGTCGGGGACAGAGGGAGAGCCGGCACCTTTCAAAGCAGAAGGGGCTCAGACTGGGGCTGCTGCAGTGACGCAGTTGGCTGGAGGGCCGCCTGCCCCAGCCTGGCTGGTCTTGGCGCACCATTCCACGGCCCTGGGGAGGACCTTTTATAAACGCTGGTTGGGTGTGCTGGGTGGTTTTGAAAGAACTAACCATCAGAGACCTTGTGGGGGTGCATTTTGGGGGCTCAGCTTCATTTATATTGTTTTCTTTTCATCGGGTGGAGGGAGAAGGGGGTTTCTCTGTTTTTTTTTTCTGCATCTGAAGCAGTGAGGCTCCCGCGGTGGACCGCAGTGTGTGACCATAAGCTTCTCTGTTGACTAAGTGGCTGTTCATCTCATGTCACCATGTCAAGAGATGGCGTGAGACAGGGATTTATGTCTCAGTCCACTTTCTCACTTATTGAGTGATATGATCTAGCTTTACTTAAAAGTCCACAGATACTGCCTTTCCCTGGAGCTTCTTGACTCCTTCCTCAGTTGCTTGTTCCTCTGTAGATATCCACAGATCTGTGTTCCTTCATCCCTTTGGGGTCACATGCAGCAGAGTTTCTGAGTCAGCAGATCTGGAGTGGGGGCCAAGAATCTGTATTCCTCACAAGCCCCCCAGTGATGCTGATGCCACACGTTGTGGGATCACGCTGTGAGAAGCACTGTTGTTGGCCAGGATTTCCAAATGTATGGCCATGAACAAAGTACCACAGTGAATGAACAGATTTCTTCCAGGGAAATATCCAGCTGAGTCAAGGGTTTATCTTGATTGACCATTTATAACTGCTCCACTTAAAAGCTGCATGACTGGAAATACTCCATATTTCTGACCGTTGAACTCACACATACACATATGTGCATGCTTGTAATATCAGATGTGTTGATCAGATTATATGTCAAGCTGCATATTCTAAGTGAATAGACTGTCTCATCAGGACTATGTTTTTATTTTATTTTTATTTTATTTATTTATTTGTTGGGCAGCAAAGCAAGGTTTATTGAGCGATAGCAAAGTGATAGTACAAAGCTCCGGAAGAGGGAGGGGGCCCAAGAGCGTTGCCCCTGGGATTATGATGTTTTTAGACATGCACAGGTAAACAGTGAAAACGAATAAATAGAAATACCAGCTGTATGGAATCAGAGTATTGGAAGCTAGCAAGCTGAGATGTAGCTGAAAAGATTTTCTCCCAGATACATGCATTTATAATAATAGGGAGTGGTCCGTTTCAGTTTTTTTGTTCTTTTTCTTTTTCCCTCACTGGAAATACTTTATTTATTTATTTTTTTAAATTTTTATTGTTATGTTAATCACCATATATTACATTATTAGTTTTTGATGTAGTGTTCCATGATTCATTGTTTGTTCATAACACCCAGTGCTCCATGCAGAATGTGCCCTCTTTAATACCCATCACCAGGCTAACCCATCCCCCTACCCTCCTCCCCTCTAGAACCCTCAGTTTGTTTTTCAGAGTCCATCATCTCTCATGGTTCCTCTCCCCCTCTGACTTACTCCCCTTCATTCTTCCTCTCCTGTTATCTTCTTCTTTTTCTTTTTTCTTAAAATATGTTGCGTTATTTGTTTCAGAAGTACAGATCTGTGATTCAACAGTCTTGCACAATTCACAGTGCTCACCATAGCACATACCCTCCCCAACGTTTCAGTTTTATTTTGATATTTTCACAAAGGATATTAAGTCATTCTACATTGAACAGATAGGTTTATGTCCCCAGTTTGCTATTTTTATCCTGAGCTCAGTGGGGAAGAACAGCGTTTGTATTAATCCCACCCATAAGCTCCAGATGTGGTGACTGAGATATTCCTCACCACTGACAGATTTGTATGTCTCGTCCACCAAGCTTCATTACAGTGACAGTCTCTCCTGAGTGTGTCATGGGATTCGAAACAAATCAATCAGACCTGCAGAGCCCTTTAATGGCCCCAGACCTTAACTCTATCATAGAATCTTCTCTGTGAGATAGCCTTGCCTGCTTACAGGGAGAGGTCTGTGTGTCAACACCAAAGGGCTGACCTTGCTTCTCTGGTTCTGTGTTTACAAAAATGGAACTGCCAGAGGACAAACCCAGCCCTCTCTATTTTTCCCTCCCAAGAAACTAAATAGGAAGAAATCTCCTGTGTGTTTAGGTGTGTGTTTGTGTGTGTTCCTGCATTATTCTTTTAAAACAGCATTTTCCATCAGGTCCCATAAGATGATGTGAAAAGTGGTTCCTGGTCATAGGAGGCTGGGAGGGGCTGCATCCCCTTTTCCTTTACATAGTTTATGTCAGTGTGTTCAAGGCTCTGAGAAGTTCAACAAAAGCCCTGTTTGTTTAAATAAGAGTTTCTCAAACAGTCTCCCTTTCCTCCCAAAGTACTACCTGTTCCAAGGAAATGGGCGTTTGGTGAAACATTTTTTTTCATCTTTAATTTTTTTTTATTGTTACGTTAATCACCATACATTACATCATTAGTTTTTGATGTAGTGTTTCATTGTTTGTGCATAATACCCAGTGCTCCACGCAGAACGTGCCCTCTTTAATACCCATCACCAGGCTAATCCATCCACCCACCCCCCCTCCCCTCTAGAACCCTCAGTTTGTTTTTCAGAGTCCATCGTCTCTCATGGTTCGTCTCCCCCTCTGATTTCCCCCCCTTCATTCTTCCCCTCCTTCTTCTTTTTTTTTCTTAACATATATTGCTATCTTCTTCTTTTTTTTTTCTTAACATATATTGCTTTATTTGTTTCAGAGGTACAGATCTGTGATTCAACAGTCTTGCACAATTCACGATACTGACCATGGCAAATACCCTCCCCAATGTCTATCACCCAGCCACCCCATCCCTCCCACCCACCACCACTCCAGCAACACTCAGTTTGTTTCCTGAGATTAAGAATTCCTCATATCAGTGAGGTCATATGATACATGTCTTTCTCTGATTGACTTATTTCACTCAGCATAACACCCTCCAGTTCCATCCGTGTCGTTGCAAGTGGCAAGATCTCATTCCTTCTGATGGCTGCATAATATTCCATTGTGTATATATACCACATCTTCTTTATCCATTCGTCTGTCAATGGACATCTTGGCTCTTTCCACAGTTTGGCTATTGTGGACATTGCTGCTATAAACACTGGGGTACACATACCCCTTCTGGTCCCTACATTTGTGTCTTTGTGGCAAATACCCAGTAGTGCAATTGCTGGATTGTATGGTAACTCTATTTTCAACTTTTTGAGGAACCTCCATACTGTTTTCCAGAGTGGTTGCACCAGCTTGCATTCCCACCAACAGTGTAGGAGGGTTCCCGTTTCTCCACATCCCCGCCAACGTCTGTCGTTTCCTGACTTGTTAATTTTAGCCATTCTGACTGGTGTGAGGTGGCATCTCATTGAGGTTTTGATTTGGATTTCCCTGATGCCGAGTGATGTTGAACACGTTTTCATGTGCCTGTTGGCCATTTAGATGTCTTCTTTGGAAAAAAGTCTGTTCATGTCTTCTGCCCATTTCTTGATTGGAAAAACGTTCCATGCTCATGGATTGGAAGAACAAACATTGTGAAGATGTCAATGCTACCTGGAGTAGTCTACACATTCAGTGCAATCCCCATCAAAATACCATCCACTTTTTTCAAAGTAATGGAACAAATAATCCTAAAATTTGTATGGAACCAGAAAAGACCCCGAATAGCCAGAGGAATGTTGAAAAAGAAAAGCAAAGCTGGTGGCATCACAATTGCGGACTTCCAGCTCTATTACAAAGCTGTCATCATCAAGACAGTATGGTACTGGCACAAAAACAGACATATAGATCAATGGAACAGAATACAAAGCCCAGAAATGGACCCTCAACTCTATGGTCAACTAATCTTTGACAAAGCAGGAAAGTATGTCCAATGGAAAAAAAGACAGTCTCTTCAACAAATGGTGTTGGGAAAATTGGACAGCCACATGTGGAAGAATGAAACTGGACCATTTCCATACACCACACACAAAAATCGACTCCAAATGGTTGAAAGACCTAAACTTGAGACAGGAGTCCATCAAAATCCTAAAGGAGAACACAGGCAGCAACCTCTGTGACCTCAGCCACAGCAACTTCTTCCTAGAAACATCGCCAAAGGCAAGGGAAGCAAGGACAAAAATGAACTCTTGGGATTTCATCAAGATAAAAAGCTTTTGCACAGCAAAAGAAACAGTCCACAAAACCAAAAGACAACCGACAGAATGGGAGAAGATATTTGCAAATGATATATCAGATAAAGGGCTAGTATCCAAAATCTATAAAGAACTTATCAAACTCAACACCCAAAGAACAAATAATCCAATGAAGAAATGGGTGAAACATTTTTTAAAAGGAAGATTTAGAAGGTATTATGTCCCTGGAAACCAATTTTATGGCATATAAATAGGATTTTAACAGATCAAGACAGAAAAAGCAATCGTGTATATATACACATAGATATGTACACATGCAGGGTTGTTTCTTTTTCCTTCAAACAGTGTTTTGGACTGCCTTCTCTTCTAATTCCTCCAGGTTCACCCTCCTTTCCCACCAGGGCTTTCCATAGGGACTGCGGCTCTGAGCAAATAGTTTTGCTTGGGGGGTGCTGGGTGGAGGACTCTGTCCATATAACCAGTTTGAGTCTCTTGAAGTGAGCATATCAGCAACATTCTGGTGGTCAGTCTCACGGGATTCCATGCACAAAATGCCATGCTAGTCTGCTCACCAGCTGCCCTCTTGGAAACAAACCTGGGCACCACGTTCCAGGATGACTGGGTGGACATGAGCCCCAGAGTTCCTCCATATAGAGTAGGGTCACAGAGTGCTCCAAAGAGGAGGGGGTGGGCCAGGCCCACGTGGTCCTGGTGCAGACTTGGGGTGCCCTGACTGGATAGCCTTGCTAGCCACAGCTACCACCACCAAAAGAGGACTCAGAAAATACCAGGAAAGGTGCTCAAAAGGGTGGGGGCACCCAGAGGGGCAGGGCTAGGGGCAGGGTTCCTGCTTGCCTATCTATGACTCAGAAGAGATTACCTATTTTCAGAATTTTTTTTCATAGCAGGTAACCTTCAGGTATTTTGCCTAAATTTTTTCCCAACAACGATGTTGCTCATTTTCTCTCTTTCATATAGCATTCTCCTTTACAAACCCAGATGAATTATCTTTTGACCATCCCAGTTTATTCCTCCAGGCCCATATTGCCGTTCTTGCTGGGAGTACCTGCAGTGGGGGAAGGCAAGACAACGGCACAGCCTTGCAGTCATGGGGCTGTGGGTGTCACGTTAGCACCATTAACTGTGATACCCTTACAATTCCGCTCTCTGGCCAAATGCTACATCTCACATTTTAAGTTCATGAAATCGTCCTGTTTTTCCTACCCAATCAAATGGAAGTAGATTTTCAGCTTGCTTAATAAGTTCGCAAAAGGGTCTTTTTTGTCTGGTCAATCCAGACAGAGGCCATCCTGCAATCCTGTGTGTGCGCACCCCTCATTTCCCAGGTATCTGTCACCTGGTTTTGAATATTGCCCTGGCTTTTCTTTTCAACCGTAGCTATATTTCTGGACCAGCTGCCTCTTCCTTCAGTTGATATTTTTTCAAAGTAAACATGTTAGCATTCTTGTAACACAGAAAGAATTAGGAATACGGAAATTGGAAGGAAGAAAATTGCATTTCAAGCCTCGATTTGGTCCGTCTATTGCCCTGGTGGGTCACCCGTGGCACTGTGGGTTCCTTCAGCAGTGGTAGCCATGCAGTGCGGTTTATTTTTCATCTGGGGCCCTGACAATATTCTTAAATCATTGTGTAAGTTGGCCTCACAACCTTCTCAGGTTCTCAGACTCCTAACGTCTAAAATGCCTAGACTTTTTGCACTTTCCCTGTTTTGCATTTTATATTCTACCCCTCTACAAAGCATCTTATGGTGTAAAGCTTTTTTGAGATTCTGTATTTTTGAACATGGTTTGAGATATGGACAGAGAGCGGGGGTTAGCTGGTGCCAAGAGGCCAGCAGAGGAAGGGGGGAAGGGGAACACAGAAGAATGAGTTGGGGAGAAGGGAAGGAGCTCCTGTTGGGGAAGCACGTGACTGAGCATGTTCTATGCAAAGTCTTCCTCGATTGAGTCTTGACATCATTCCTGTGATTTACAGGCCATTAATCCCTACTCTAAAGTTGTGCAGACTTGTCATCTTTCTGCCATACTGTGGCTCCCTGGGCAGATGTGGAAAGCAGAAGCCTGTAGACTGTGGGTGCCAGCATCTTAAGCACCTGAGAGATAGTGGATACTAGATGTCCAGTTAATTGAACAAGTCCATCTTAACTCTTTCTCTCCTTAATGTTCAGGATGCATGTTATCGAGAAACGTCTCTGGGTTTTCGATATTAGCAATGTCCTTCAGGTTGTTACATATCAGCGATATTATTAAATTCCAGATGCGGTGGTAGGAGGGTCTTTGTTCATCCAGTGGTCATCACAGAAGGTCACTGTAAGCACAGGTTCTAGCCCTCTCCCCTCTGTCCCTCTTCTCAGTACTGTCAGCTGTTACACTCTTGCTCAGAGTGTATGCAAGGCCAATGAGCAAACTCATGACATGCTACACTAAGGATGGTTGTACCATCTACCAACCTGTTCCAATAAAAACCAAACCATCCCACCTAGGGAAACAGTTCCTTAGAAAGTTTAGTTTGCTGTGTGTCAGCTCACGAGAGCATTTGCTGGATTATATAAACGTAGGTAGGCACATAGAGCAAATGTAACATTTGTGACAAGTCTAGGTCATGGGTAAATGGATCTTCATTGTACTATTTTAGCGTTTCTATCTGACCTCCCCTGCCTTATTGGGAAGTTATAAGTGTCCTGCATCATATTTAGAATAGAGTAAATGTCCTCAAAATAAACTTAGTAAGAGATTAAAAAATAAAAAAACTCTTGGGAAGAAATAGTACTTACGGCTTTATTGTCATCCAGCTCACTGAAATATTGTGTTATAATTTTTTAAAATTTTATTTTATTTTATTATGTTAGGCACCATACAAAACATCCTTGGTTTTTGATGTAGTGATCCATGAGTCATTGTTTTCATATAACACCCAGTGCTCCATGCAGTACTTGCCCTCCTTAATACCCATCACGAGGCTAACCCATTGCCCCACCCCCTTTCCCTCTAGAACCCTCAGTTTGTTTCTCAGAGTCCATAGTCTCTCATGGTTCATCTCCCCCTCCGATTCCCCCCTCCCCTTCATTTTTCCCTTCCTTCTCCTAATGTCCTCCCTGCTATTCCTTATGTTCCACAAATAAATGAAACCATATGATAATTGACTTTCTCTGCTTGACTTATTTCCCTTAGCATAATCTCCTCCAGCCCTATCCATGTTGATGTAAAAGTTGGGTAGTCATCCTTTCTGATGGCTGAGTAATATTCCACTGTGTATATGGACCACATCTTCTTTATCCATTCATCTGTTGAAGGGCATCTCGTCTCTTTCCACAGTTTGGCTATTGCGGACATTTGGCTATTGCTGCTATGAACACTGGGGTGCACATGGCCCTTCTTTTCACTACATCCATGTCTTTGGGGTAAATACCCAGTAGTGCAATTGTTGGGTCGTAGGGTAGCTCTATTTTTAAATTTTTGAGGAACCTCCACACTGTTTTCCAAAGTGGCCGTACCAACTTGCATTCCCACCAACAGTGGAAGAGGGTTCCCCTTTCTCCACAACCTCTCCAACATTTGTTGTTTCATTCCCTGTCCATTTTTGCCATTCTAACTGGTGTAAGGTGGTAGCTCAATGTGGTTTTGATTTGAATTTCCCTGATGGCTAATGATGGTGAACATTTATTCATGTGTCTGTTAGTCATTTATATGTGTTCTTTGGACAAGTGTCTGTTCATGTCTTCTGCCCATTTTTTGACTTGATTATTTGTTTTTTGGGTGTTGAGTTTGAGAAGTTCTTTATAGATCTTGGATACCAGCCCTTTATCTGTAGTGTCATTTGCAAATATCTTCCCCCATTCTGTGGGTTGCCTTTTTGTTTTGTTGACTGTTCCTTTGCAGTGGGCAGAAGCTTTTTATCTTGATGAAGTCCCAAAAGTTCATTTTTACTTTTATTGCACTAGCCTTTGGAGATGTATCTTGAAAGAAGTTGCTGTGGCCGATGTCAAAGAGGTTACTGCCTATGTTGTCCTCTAGGATTTTGATGGATTCCTGTCTCACATTGAGGTCTTTCATCTACTTTGAGTTTATCTTTGTGAATGGTGTTAGAGAATGGTCGAGTTTCATTCTTCTGCATGCGGCTGTCCAATTTTCCCAGCACCATTTATTGAGGAGACTGTCTTTTTTCCATTGCGCATTCTTTCCTGCTTTGTCAAAGATTATTTGACCATAGAGTTGAGGGTCCATATCTGGGCTCTCTATTCTTTTCCATTGGCCTATATGTCTGTTTATGTGCGAGTACCATGCTGTCTTGGTGATCACTGCTTTCCTCAGAATACAGGGATAGAGGGAACATTCCTCAAGTTCATAAAATCCATCTATGAGAAATCCACAGCAAATATCATCCTCAATGGGGAAAAGCTGAGAGCCTTTCCCTTAAGATCAGGAACACATCAAAGATGCCTACTCTCGCCACTGTTGTTCAACATAGTACTAGAATTCCTAGCAACAGCAATCAGACAACAACAACAAAAAATAAAATATTCAAATTGGCAAAGAAGAAGTCAAACTCTCTCTCTTTGCAGATGACATGATACTTTATGTAGAAAATCCAAAAGACTCCACCCCCAAATTACTAGAACTCGTACAGCAATTCAGAAATATGGCAGGATACAAAATCAATGCACAGAAATCAGTTGCTTTCTTATACACTAACAGTGCAACTATAGAAAGAGAAGTTAGAGAAATGATTCCATTTACAATAGCACCAAAAACCATAAGATATCTTGGAATAAACCTAACCAAAGAGGTAAAGGATCTATACTCTAGGAACTACAGAACACTCATGAAAGAAATTGAAGAAGACACAAAAAGATGGAAAAATATTCCATGCTCATGGATCGGAAGAATAAACATTATTAAAATGTCTGTGCTACCCAGAGCAATCTATACCTTCAGTGCCATCCCGATCAAAATTCCAGTGACATTTTTCAAAGTGCTGGAACAAACAATCCTAAAATTTATATGGAATCAGAAAAGACCCCAAATCGCCAAGCAAATGTTGAAAAAGAAAAAGAAAACTGGTGGCATCACGTTTCCTGATTTCAAGCTATATTAAAGTATTGTGTTATCTGTAAGAAATCGTGTGTGTGTGTGTGTGTGTGTGTGTGTGTGTGTATGTGTATGTGTATGTGTCTGCCTGCCTGCCTGCAGTTTGGAGACTCTAAATGTTTTGTGTCTATGGCTATAAAATGATATCTCTGTTACCTGATGCGCTTTAAGAATAATGCCATAAAGGATGCATTGTTAACACAAAAAACTAATAAATTACAGAGAAGCAAAAAGTAAAAATTTAAAAGCATAGTGATGTTTCCCAGCAAAACCACTCTTGCTAATGTACTTTTTGTCATGGGGTAGAGGGAGAGGAGAAAGAGACTCTTAAGCAGGCTCCATGTCCAGCCCAGAGCCTGATGCAGGGCTTGATGTCACAACCCTGAGATCATGACCTGAGCCCAAATCAAGAGTCGGATGCTTAACCAACTGAGCCACCCAGGTGCCCCCGAAGTATACATTTTGATAAGTTTTGAAATATATGTACACCCGTGAAACCATCACCAGGATCAAGATAATGAATATACCTGTCACCCCCAGAGTTTCTTTGAGTCTGTAATCGCTCCTGTTCCTCTCCACATAATGCACCCTCCAGGCAGACACTCCTCTTTCTGTTCCCATATATTCGTTTGAATTTCCTAGAATTTTATATAGATGGAATCATACAGTGTGTGTACCCTTTTTGGTCTGGCATCTTTTATTCGGCATAATTATTATGAAGTTCATCCATTTTGTAGCATGTATCAGCAGCTCATTTCTTCTCACTGTGGAGTAGTACCTCATTGTATGGACACATCAGGGTTTGGGGGATTTTTCATCTATTGATGGATATTTGGGTTTCCAGTTTTTGGCTCTTATAAATAAAGGTACTGTGAACATTTGTGTACAAATCTTTGTGTGTACACATGCTTTTATTTCTCTTGGGTAAGTTTCTGAGGGTAAACTGGCTGGATCATATGGGAGGAATGAGTTTAACTTTCTAAGTAACTGCCAAACTTCTAAGTGATTATACTATTTGTGTTTCCATCCACATTGCAAAAGAGTTCCAGTTCTTCTACATCCTTGCCAACACTTACTTTGGTTAATCTTTTTAATTTTAGCTGTTCTGGGGGCACCTGGGTGGCTCAGTTGGTTAAGCATCTGCCTTCGGCTCAGGTCATGATTCCAGGGTCCTGGGATTGAGTTCCGCATCCGGCTCCCTGCTCAGTGCGGAGTCTGCTTCTCCCTCTCCCTCTCCCTCTCCCTCTGCCTGCTGCTCTGCCCACTTGTGCTCTCTATCTCTCTGTCAAATAAATAAACAAAATCTTTTTAAAAAATTTTGGCTGTTCTGGTAAGTGTATAGTGTTATTTCATTGCAATTTAGTTTGCACTTCCCTAATGGCTAATGATGTTAAACATCTTTTCACGTACTCATTTGACATCCGCTTATCTTCTTTTCCCCCCAGCTCTACTGAGGTATAGTTGACAAATAAAAATTGTATGTATTTAAAGTATACAATTTGATGTTTTGATATAGGTACACACTGTGATGTATTCTCCCCAATCCAGGTAATTAACATATCCATCTCTTCACATAGTTACCCCTTTTTTTGGTTATTATTGTTCTTGATGTGAGAACACTTAATATCTATATTTTTGGCAAATTTCAAGTGTATAATATACTATTTTTACTTATAGTCGCCATGCTGAACATTATAGATCTTTAGGACTTGCTTAACTGAAATTGTATACCCCTTGACCAACATCTCCCTATTTCCCCTCCTCCTAAGCCCTGGCAACCACCATTCTACTCTCTACTTCCATGATTTTTACTGTTTTAGACTCCACATATAAGTGAGATCATTTATTTTTCTGTGTCTGGCTTGATTTACTTAGCATAAAAACTTCTGCACAGCAAAGGAAACAAGAGTGTAACAGGCAACCTAAGGAATGGGAGAAAATACTGGCAAATCATCTGTCTGAAATATATAAGGAACTCCTACAACTCAATAGCAAAAAATAAAATCAAATATTTGGATTTAAAAATGGATAAGGGACCCAAATAGACATTTCTCCAAAGAAGACATACAGATTGCCAACAGGCATATAAAAAGGTGCTCAACACCACTGACCATCAGAAAAATGTAAATCAGAATCACAATGAGCTGTATCACCTCACACCTGTTAGAACGACTATCATCAAAGAAACAAAAAATAACAAATGTTGGTGAAGATGTGGAGAAAAGGGAATCCTTGTACATTCCTGATGGGAATAGAAATTGGTAGAAGTACTAAGGAACACAGTATGGAGTTTCCTCAAAAAATTAAAAGTAGAACTACTTTATGATCCAGCAATCCCACTTCTGGGTATTTATCTATAGGAAATGAAATTAGTATCTCAAAGAGATAGCTGCACTGCCATGTTTACTGCGGCATTATTCACAATGGACAATACATGGAAACAACCTAACTGTCCATCAGTGGATGAATGAGTAAAGAAAATGTGGTATATATGCACAGGGGAATATTATTCAGCCTTAAAAATGTAAATCCTGCCATTTGTGACAATGTGGATGAGTCTAGAGGGTATTATGACATCAGTATATCATCCCTGGTATCTGTGAAAAACTTTTGCTGATGTATTTATGTATGTATGTATGTATTTATTTGATTGATTGGGTTTTGAGACTCCCTTATATATTCTGGATACAAGTCTTTTGTCAGATAGATGATTTATAAATATTTACTCTCAGTGTGTGGCTTATCTTGTCATTCTCTTAGTGCTTTTTTGAAGAGTAGAAGGTGTATATTTTGTTGGAGTCCAATTTATCCCTTTATTTCTTTTTTAAGAATTAGACATTTCATGTCACATCTGAAAAAGTCTTTGCCTAGCCAGGGCCAAAAAGGTTGTTTCCTGTGTTTTCTTCTAGAAGTTTTATGGTGTAAGGTTTTATAGTTAGGGTCTGTGACCAATTTGGAGTTAATTTTTTAATACAGGTTGAAGTTTATTTATTTCTTTATAAATGATGTGTGATTGTTGAAAAGTCTATCCTTATTCTACTGAATTCCTTTGTACCTTTGTGGAAAATCAGTTATCCCTATGTATGTGGTTCTATTTCTGAACTCTGTGGTTTTCCATTGATCCATTTGCCTACCTTTTATGCCAGTACCATATTACCTTGATTACTGTCACCTTATGGAAAGCTGTCTTGAAATCAGATAAGGTTAGTCCTTCAACTTTGTTATTCTTTTTCAGAGTTCTTTTGCCTATTCTAGATCCTTTGAATTTCCATATGAATTTTAGAATCGATATGTAAATTTCTACAAAAACACCTTCTGGGGTATTTTATTAGATTCCTAGGGCTGTTTTAACAAAGAACCATGAACTGGGTGGCTTATACCAACAGACATTTATTCTCTCACAGTTCTGGAGGCTATACATCCGAGATCAAGGTCATGATCAAGTCTGAGATCAGCAAGGCCATGCTTCTGAAGGTCTAGGGGGTGGATCCTTTCTTGCCTCTCTCTCTTGGTGATTGCTGGCAGTCTTTGGTGTTCCTTGGCACCTAGAACATTATTCCAATAATGTGTGTCTGTGTGCTCTGTGCTCTGTATCCGCACATGGCATTCTCTTTGTGTTTGTGTATCCAAATTTCCCTGTTTTTATAAGCTCACTGGTCATTGCATTAAGGCCCATCCTAATTCAGTATGACCACATCTTTTTTTTTTTTTAAGATTTTATTTATTTATTTGACAGAGAGAGACACAGCGAGAGCAGGAACACAAGCAGGGGGAGTGGGGGAGGGAGAAGCAGGCTTCCCACCGAGCAGGGAGCCAGATGCGGGGCTCGATCCCAGGACCCTAGGATCATGACCTGAGCCGAAGGCAGATGCTTAACAACTGAGCCACCCAGGCGCCCCAGTATGACCGCATCTTAATTTCATTAAATTTGCAAAGGCCCTATTGCTAAATAACATCACATTCACAGGTTCCTTATGATCATGAATTTTGGGGGCATGGAGAGAGGCGCACAGTATTCAACCCAGTACAGATATTGATTGGTATTGCACTGAATCTGTAGATCAGTTTTGGGAGCATTGACATATTAATTATACTGAGTTGTGTGACCCATAAACACTGTATAGCTCTCCCTTTATTTAGGTCTTCTCTAATTTATCTTTGCCGTGTTTTGTAGTATTGAGTGTACAGGTATTTCTTGTCATTGGTTGGGTTTATTCCTGAATATTTCATATTTTTAGAGCTTTTGTAAGTTGCATTTTTAAAATTTCAGTTTCTGGTTGTTCATACTGTTATATATAAATACAACCGATTTTTGTATATTAATGCTATATCCTGCAGCCTTGCTAACCTCAATATTAGTTCCTGTAGCTTTTTTATAGATTTCCTTGGATTTTTCTATATTAGTGGTCATATCTTCTGTGAACAAAGATTAGTTTTACTTTTTTCTTTTTACTCTGGATGCCATTTATTTCTTTTTTCTGCTTATTTTAATTTCACTGTCTAGTACTACCAGTATTGTTGAGTGGAAGTGGTGAGGGAGCCATCCTTGTCTTGATCTTAGGGGAAAATCTTCCAGTTTTTCATAATTAAACATAGTGATAGCTGTAGGTTTTCATAGATACTTTTATCAGGTTGAGGAAATTGCCTTTTTTTCCTACTTCACTGAGAGTTTTGAACAGAAATGGATGTGGATTTTTTCAAATACTTTTTGCACATCTATCAAGATGATTGTATGAGTTTTCTTTTTTAGTTTGTTAATATGATGAATTACATTCATGAGTTTTCAAATGGCAAGTCAATCATGCATTCCTGAGGTAAAGCTCAGTTGGTCATTATGCAATTAATTTTTATATATATTTTCATTCAGTTTGCTAAATAGCTTTCCCTAGCATTTTCGCATCTGTGTTGATGAAGAACATTAATTAGTCCATAGGGTGTTATTTTTAATAATGTCATTATCTGATTTGATTTTAGTACCAGGGTAATGCTTTTCTCATAGAATGAGTCGGGAAATATTCACTGCTCTTCAGTTGTGTAGAATTGGTATTTTTTTCTTCCTTAACCCTTTGGTAGAATTCACTGGAGGAGCCATCTGTGCCTGTGGGGATTTTTTGGTTTGTTTTTTCTTAATTTTTTTTTATTTGGGTATAGTTGACATACAATGTTACATTAGTTTCAGGTGTACAATATAGTGATTCAGCTTCTCTATATGTGGTAGGTTTGTATTTCTCAAGAAATTTGTCTCTTTCATCTAAATTGTTAAGTGTACTGGAACTAAGTGGCTTATAAATCTTCCTTATTGTTCTTTTTTATTATCTGTGGTGATGCCCCCTCTCTCATTCCTGATATTGATAATTTGTGCTCTCTCTTTCTCCCCTCCACCCCCTTGATCAGTCTGGCTGGAGGTTTATCAATTTTATTAATCCTCTCAAAGCACTTCCTTTTGGTTTTATGGATATTCTCTCTCTCTCTTATTTTCTATTTTATTCATTTCCACTCTGATCTGCATAATTTTCCCCATTTCTACTTAGAATTTTATTTGCTGTGTGTATTTTTTTCCCCTAATTTGCAAGGTAGAAGCTGAAGTTACTGATTTGAGACCTTCCTTCTTTTCTTATATAGGGATTTAGTGCTGTAAATTTTCTCTAAATACTGCTTGAGCAACATCTCACAAATTTTGGTGTGTTGTCTTTATTCTTATAATTTCCCCTTTGATTTCTTCTTTCTTTTGATTTTTCTCTTTTTTTGGTGTCTTTCCTCAGGTTATTTTTGTCCAAATATTTGTGGATTTTTCTAGAGATAATTCTCTTACTGATTTAAAACTTAATTCCACTGTAGTCAGAGAGATACTTTGTGTGACTTGAATGTTTTTAAATTTATTGAGACCTGTTCGTTGCCTTGGAATAGTGTCTATATTAGTTCCATGTTCTGCATGCACTTGAAAAGAATGTGTATTCTGCTACTGTATGGAGTGTTTAAGTGTAAATGAGATCAAATTGGGTCTTGATGTTTTCTCTATCTTCTATAACCTTGTTGATTTTCTATTTCTCCTTTCAATTATTGAAAGAGGGCTAGTGAAATCTCCCCTACAAAACTGTGCATTTTGAAATTTCTTTTTGCTGTTTTCTTGGTTCTTGCTTCATGTATCTTCATGCTCTGTGATTGAATGCATAAATGTTTAGAATTAATGCCTTTTCATATTAGTAAATGAACTTCTTTATCCCTAATAATGTTCTTTGATTTGAAATCTACTTTTCTTGACATTAGTATAACTGTTCAAGCTGTCTTTTGGTTAGGCTGGCATAGTATATCTTTCTCCATCCTTTTACTTTTAACCTATTTGTGTCTCTATTTGAAATCAGTTTCTTGTAGGCAATGTCTGTTGAGCCTTGCTTTCTTAGTCCAATCTAATAACCTCTGCTTTTCATTATATTATTTAGACCAGTTTCATTCAAGGTAGTTATTCATATGGTGAACTTTAAATCTAGCACTTTGATACTTGTTTTCTATTGTGCTATCTGTTTTAACCCTTCTTTTTTTTTGCTGCCTTCTTTTAGATTGATTATTTTTATTACTCTCTTTTGTTTTGTTTGTTTTAGTAGTTGCTTTAGAGCTTAAAGTATATGTTTTAATTTGTTATAGCCTACCTTTGAATAGTAATATGCCATTTCAGGTATAGTATTTCAGGTATAGTATAAGAACTTCACAATAGTATATTTACATTTCCCTCCTTCTGATTTTTATACTATTTTTGTTATAGATTTTACTTTTTAATGTAAAGCAACTTCATGTTATTTTGCCATTATCTTTGTTTAAGCAGTTACTTATCTTTTAAGGATATTTAAATAATAACTAAACTCATATATTCTTACCTACATAATTATTATTTCTCATTCCTTTGGTGATCGTCATTCCCTTGTATAGATCCATATTTCCATCTAGTATTATTTTTGTGCCTGAAAAATGTCCTTTCACATTAGTTGTGTGGCTCTGATGGTGGGGAATACTTTCTGCTTTTGTGTGTATGAACAAATGGTCATCTCATTTATGTTTTTCAAAAATATTTTCAAGGGGCAAAGAATTCTAAGTTTCCTCTCAGTACCTCAAGGATACTGCCTCACCATCTTTTTGCTTGGATTATTTCTGATGATAAATCTGCTATTCTTAGGTTGTTCCTCTGTGAAATAACACATCTTTTCCTTCTGGCCAGTTTTTTTAAATTTTTTATTGTTATGTTAATCACCATACATTACATCATTAGTTTTTGATGTAGTGTTCCATGATTCATTGTTTGTGCATAACACCCAGTGCTCCATGCAGAATGTGCCTTCTTTAATACCCATCACCGGGCTAACTCATCCCGCCACCACCCTCCCCTCCAGAACCCTCAGTTTGTTTTTCAGAGTCCATCATCTCTCATGGTTCGTCTCCCCCTCCAACTTACTCCCCTTCATTCTTCCCCTCCAGCTATCTTTTTCTTTTTCTTTTTTTTCTTAACATATGTTGCATTATTGGTTTCAGAAGTACAGATCTGTGATCCAACAGTCTTGCACAATTCACAACACTCACCATAGCACATACCCTACCCAATGTCTATCACCCAGCCACCGCATCCCTCCCACCCACCACCACTCCAGTAACACTCAGTTTGTTTCCTGAGATTAAGAAATCCTCATATCAGTGAGGTCATATGATACATGTCTTTCTCTGATTGACTTACTTCACTCAGCATAACACCCTCCAGTTCCATCCACGTCCTTGCAAATGGCAAGATCTCATTCCTTTTCATGGCTGCATAATATTCCATTATGTATATATACCATCTCCTCTTTATCCATTCATCTGTTGATGGACATCTTGGCTCTTTCCACAGTTTGGCTATTGTGGACATTGCTGCTATAAACATCAGGGTGCACGTACCCCTTCGGATCCCTATATTAGTATCTTTGTGGTAAATACACAGTAGTGCAATTGCTGGATCGAATGGTAGCTCTAATTTCAACTGTTTGAGGAACCTCCATACTGTTTTCCAGGGGGGTTGCACCAGCTTGCATTCCCACCAACAGTGTAGGAGGGTTCCCCTTTCTCCACATCCCCGTCAACATCTGTCGTTCCCTGACTTGTTAATTTTAGCCATTCTGACGGGTGTGAGGTGGTATCTCATTGAGGTTTTGATTTGGATTTCCCTGATGCCGAGCGATGTTGAGCACTTTTTCACGTGCCTGTTGGCCATTTGGATGTCTTCTTTGGAAAAATGTGTGTTCATGTCTTCTGCCCATTTCTTGATTGGATTATTTGTTCTTTGGGTGTTGAGTTTGATAAGTTCTTTATACATTTTGGATACTAGCCCTTTATCTGATATGTCATTTGGAAATATTTTCTCCCATTCTGTCGGTTGTCTTTAGGTTTTGTGGACTGTTTCTTTTACTGTGCAAAAGCTTTTTATCTTGATGAAATCCCAAGAGTTCATTTTTGCCCTGGCTTCCCTTGCCTTTGGCGATGTTTCTAGGAAGAAGTTGCTGCGGCTGAGGTCGAAGAGGTTGCTACCTGTGTTCTCCTTTAGGATTTTGATGGACTCCTGTCTCACGTTTAGGTCTTTCAACCATTTGGAGTCTATTTTTGTGTGTGGTGTAAGGAAATGGTCCAGTTTCATTCTTCTGCATGTGGCTGTCCAATTTTCCCAACACCATTTGTTGAAGAGACTGTCTTTTTGCCATTGGACATTCTTTCCTGCTTTATCAAAGATAAGTTGACCATAGAGTTGAGGGTCCATTTCTGGGCTCTCGATTCTGTTCCATTGATCTATGTGTCTGTTTTTGTGCCAGTACCATACTGTCTTGATGATGACAGCTTTGTAATAGAGCTGGAAGTCCGGAATTGTGATGCCGCCAGCTTTGCTTTTCTTTTTCAATATTCCTCTGGCTATTCGGGGTCTCTTCTGGTTCCATACAAACTTTAGGATTATTTGTTCCATTTCTTTGAAAAAGGTGGATGGTATTTTGATGGGGATTGCATTGAATGTGTAGATTGCTCTAGGTAGCATTGACATCTTCACAATGTTGGTTCTTCCAATCCATGAGCATGGAACGTTTTTCCATTTCTTTGTGTCTTCTTCAATTTCTTTCATGAGTATTTTATAGTTTTCCGAGTACAGATCCTTTGCCTCTTTGGTTAAATTTATTCCTAGGTATCTAATGGTTTTGGGTGCAATTGTAAATGGGATCGACTCCTTGATTTCTCTCTCTTCTGTCTTGTTGTTGGTGTATAGAAATGCCACTGATTTCTGTGCATTGATTTTATATCCTGCTACTTGACTGAATTCCTGTATGAGTTCTAGCAGTTTTGGGGTGGAGTCTTTTTGGTTTTCCACATACAGTATCATATCATCTGCAAAGAGTGAGAGTTTGACTTCCTCTTTACCGATTTGGATGCCTTTGATTTCTTTTTGTTGTCTGATTGCCGTGGCTAGGACTTCTAATACTATGTTGAATAGCAGTGGTGAGAGTGGACATCCCTGCCGCGTTCCTGACCTTAGGGGAAAAGCTCTCAGCCTTTCCCCATTGAGAATGATATTCGCTGTAGGTTTTTCATAGATGGCTTTTATGATATTGAGGTATGTACCCTCTATCACTATACTCTGAAGAGTTTGGATCAAGAAAGGATGCTGTACTTTGTCAAATGCTTTTTCTGCATCTATTGAGAGGATCATATGATTCTTGTTCTTTCTTTTGTTAATGTATTGTATCACGTTGATTGATTTGCGGATGTTGAACCACCCTTGCAGCCCAGGGATAAATCCCACTTGGTCGTGGTGAATAATCCTTTTAATGTACTGTTGGATCCTATTGGCTAGTATTTTGGTGAGAATTTTTGCATCCATGTTCATCAAGGATATTGGTCTGTAATTCTCCTTTTTGATGGCATCTTTGTCTGGTTTTGGGATCAAGGTAATGACGGCCTCATAAAATGAATTTGGAAGTTTCCCTTCCCTTTCTATTTTTTTGGAACAGTTTCAGGAGAATAGGTATTAATTCTTCTTTAAATGTCTGATAGAATTCCCCTGCGAAGCCATCTGGCCCTGGGCTTTTGTTTGTTGGGAGATTTTGGATGACTGCTTCAATTTCCTTAGTGGGTATAGGTCTGTTCAGGTTTTCTATTTCTTCCTGGTTCAGTTTTGGTAGTTGATACATCTCTAGGAATGCACCCATTTCTTCCAGGTTATCTAATTTGCTGGCATGGAGTTGCTCATCATATGTTCTTGTAATTGTTTGTATTTCTTTGGTGTTGGTTGTGATCTCTCCTCTTTCATTCATGATTTTGTTGATTTGGGTCATTTCTCTTTTTCTTTTTGATCAGTCTGGCCAGGGGTTTATCAATCTTGTTAATTCTTTCAAAGAACCAGCTCCTGGTTTCATTGATCTGTTCTACTGTTCTTTTGGTTTCTAGTTCATTGATTTCTGCTCTGATCTTTATTATTTCTCTTCTCCTGCTGGGTTTAGGCTTTATTTGCTGTTCTTTCTCCAGCTCCTTTAGGTGTTGGGTTAGGATGTGTATTTGAAACCTTTCTTGTTTCTTGAGAAAGGCTTGTATTGCTATATACTTTCCTCTCAGGACTAGCTTTGCTGTATCCCAAAGATTTTGGACAGTTGTGTTTTCATTTTCATTGGTTTCCATGAATTTTTAAAATTCTTCTTTAATTTCCTGGTTGACCCATTCATTCTTTAGTAGGATGCTCTTTAGCCTCCATGTATTTGCGTTCTTTCCGACTTTCCTCTTGTGGTTGAGTTCTAGTTTCAAAGCATTGTGGTCTGAAAATATGCAAGGAATGAGCCCAAACTTTTGGTACCGGTTGAGACCTGATTTGTGACCTAGGACGTGATCAATCCTGGAGAATGTTCCATGGGCACTAGAGAAGAATGTGTATTCCGTTGCTTTAGGATGGAATGTTCTGAATATGTCTGTGAAGTCCATTTGGTCCAGTGTGTCATTTAAAGTCTTTATTTCCTTGTTGATCTTTTGCTTAGATGATCTGTCCATTTCAGTCAGGGGGGTGTTAAAGTCCCCCACTATTATTGTATTGTTGTCAATGTGTTTCTTTGCTCTTGTTATTAATTGCCTTATATAATTGGCTGCTCCCATGTTCGGGGCATAGATATTTACAATTGTTAGATCTTCTTGTTGGATAGACCCTTTAAGTAGGATATAGTGTCCTTCGTCATCTCTTATTACAGTCTTTGTTTTAAAATCTAGTTTGTCTGATATAAGGATTGCCACCCCAGCTTTCTTTTGGTGTCCATTAGCATGGTAAATGGTTTTCCACCCCCTCGCTTTCAATCTGGGGGTGTCTTTGGGTCTAAAATGAGTCTCTTGCAGACAGCATATGGATGGGTCTTGTTTTTTAATCCAATCTGATAGCCTGTGTCTTTTGATTGGGGCATTGAGCCCATTTACATTCCGGGTAACTATTGGAAGGTATGAATTTCGTGCCATTGTATTGTCTGTAAGGTGACTGTTACTGTATGTTGTCTGTGTTCCTTTCTGATCTTTGCTGCTTTTAGGCTCTCTCATTGCTTAGAGGACCCCTTTCAATATTTCTTGGAGGGCTGGTTTCGTGTTTGCAAATTCCTTTAGTTTTTGTTTGTTCTGGAAGCTTTTTATCTCTCCTTCTATTTTCAATGACAGCCTAGCTGGATATAGTATTCTTGGCTGCATATTTTTCTCGTTTAGTGCTCTGAAGATATCTTGCCAGTCCTTTCTCGCCTGACATGTCTCTGTGGATAGGTCTGTCGCCAGTCTAATATTTCTACCGTTGTAGGATACGTATCTCTTCCTCCGAGCTGCTTTCAGGATTTTCTCTTTGTGTCTGAGACTCGTAAGTTTTACTACTAGATATTGGGGAGTTGTCCTATTTTATTGCCCATTTTATCCATCTGGTCATCTATAATTCTTGACCCGAGATTTCTGAACTAGCAGAGGGGAATCCTTGGATCTTGGTGGCATCAGGATATACCTCTCAGACATTCTCTTCGTTGGCTGGATTCGGAGCTGGACAAAGGAGAGGAACTAAAAGCCTGGGTCACATTCCTGGGTGTCTTAGATGATAGCTGGCCAGAGTTGGTTATTTCCCCCTTTGCCACATTTAGCTGGTGACTCTGGGAGCTTATGGGTGAGCCACCTAACTGGTAAACTATCTGAGTCTGTTTTGGAGATGTCCAGTGGTGTTGAGGATCATACATGGATTATATCATAAAGTCTCATACTTTGTTTTATTTTAACAGAACGAAGCCCCTGAGGTGAAGAAAGAGGAGACATTGTTGGATCTGGACTTCGACCCTTTCAAGCCTGAGGTGGCACCTGCAGGTTCTGCCGGAGTGACCCACTCCCCCATGTCACAGGTAGCCAGGGGCAGTTCTGTTGTTTGGGGATGACATTTCATAAACTTGAATAAGCTCTATGATGCAGCAAATGTCTGTCAGGGACCTCTGTCCATTTCAAGTGACTATTCACTTTTCTTTGGGGTTGACAAACATTCCCCAATGGGAAGGAAGAGTAGAAAGAGGATTGTCCATAGCTCTCATTCCAAAGCTCCCCCCCACCATTAGCGCTCTTTATCCATAAAGCTGGGATAGTCATCCATTCTGGCTTGTCCAGGAATCCTCCATTTCAGAGTAATTGTCATTATTAGTATTAGTTTGCACTCAGAGTGTTCAGCTTCAGACAGTACATTTTCTGGCTTCTCTAAATGAAGCTCTTTCTTTGGCCCTGGGCTTAATCTTCTTACTGGTTTCTCTACTTTCCTTCCTCACATTTTGCATATTAAAGCATGTTAGAAATAACCTTGAAATTATGCCTCAACAGAAATGTTTTCCATTCATGGTAGTTTTGAACTCGAAGACCTTGTTCTCCTCCACATTGCAGAAGCTTCCCTTATGTGATCTTGACTATGGCCAGAGTTGGCCTTGCTTATCCAGCTTGTCCTTGCTCATCACTTCCTCACCCTCAACATTTCCTCACTCCAATAGTGATCGCACAGTGTTCTCCATCAGAGGGGTCCTGGAGGTGGGCACTGTAATGACTTCTGGATGATTCCTCTGCAGTAGACTTCCTTTGCAATTGTCTATGCTCACAAAAGGAAGTTAACTCAAAATTTGGCCAAACAAATTGTTTATATCCGTATTTTTAATGTGCTTGGGAGCTCACATTTGAATTTGGGCAAATCCAGAGATGTTAGAATATACTTCAAATTAATTAATGGAGGTGTATTATAAAACTGAAGTTGAGAATTGAGACCTCACTCAATTTTCTGGTCTTGAAGTCTTGTGATACCTTACAGTAAACCACTATCAGCTCAATATAAACCTCGATAAATAAAGCTTCTAATCCATGCTTTCTTCTAGAATGTGATTGGGTTTCTAAAGGCCTCCCTGTTGTAATTTGGGAACAATAAATATCTGAGATGTCAATAAAGCAGGTAATTAATAAGCAGATCAGATACCAGCCTTAAAGATACTTGCAAAAAATGGGTCTCTTAGATAAATGTTTGGGAAAGTTCTATTAACTCTCTTTTAAAAAGAGAGTCACGATATGCATTGGAATATTAAAGGCTCCAAGAAGTTCTGCAACTAAAAGAAAAAACTCTGTAGACTTTTTTAACTTAGAGTTTCCCAAATTTGACCACAGAAACCTGTTTTAATGAAAGTTTCTTAATAATCATTGGAATGTTCTCTAAGACATACTTTGGGAAATGCTAACATAGTAATTGTCAGCAAGTTTTCAGGGTTCTGCCTTGGTGGCCCAGGAAAGCAGGACATCTCATTCAGAACACTTCCCCATCAGGGCTTCCTCATTGTGCAGAATTCATGGGCCTTCCTCTGCCTCGCTCTTCAGCATTCACTGCTCTAGTGACAGAAGGCAGGTCTCTGCAGTGGGTGCTGTCGTGGTCAGTGGGTGATATGCCACAGCATTTCTGTCTGTGAGTCTGAATCGAGAGAGAAACCTCTTCTATATCAATTCATGATTAAATAAATCCACAGATCATGGAACTTTGTGTAGATTTAGAACAAAAATTCTTTCAGAATTAAAAAAAAATGACCTCAGTTAAGCTTCAAAAGTCTTCGGAAGAAAATGCATCACTGCAGTTAGGAAAAGCCACATGTGCCCTGCGTTCTCCCTCAGGCGGGGTAATCAACCGTCCCCCTCCGGTAGCTCTAATGAGTCACTTCATGGCAGAGGAATCCCGTGAGCCGGCTCTAATCACATCTCCGTTTCACCAAGGGCAGTCTTAGGCTGTGGTAGCAAAAATAACAAAGCCATCAGATTCTACTGGCCTGCCTTCCCCTTCGCTCAGAATGATATCCCTTACCCATCACCTGACCCCATGTTTTAAATGGATGTTCTTGCTGCTAGCGGAACACCTCACCTGTGATCTCCGCAGTGTCCACACATCATTTCATGATCCTGAGGACTGATAAACATGCCGTTTCACATTGCTGCCTTCCTTTGGAGAAGATACCAGTGCTGTCTGCATTATGCAGGGATATGGAGTAGCTTTTAGGGGCTGTGATTCTTAAGGGGCCGGGAAGCAGGAATATCCAAACCATCTGAATAATCAGAACGTGAATATTAGTTGCAGAAGGAGTCCACATACAAATAACTGTGGCTTCCCATGCAGCTGTTCTGCTCTCCTTTCTTAGTCATTCGACAGGTGGGTGCTAACCCAGAGACCAGCCAGGCTGCACAGAGATGCTGGGTGGCTGGGGCTGGACGGTCAGAGCAGGCCCAGACCAGGGGGGTGGGCTCACTCAGAACCACAGGGCCCATGTTCTGTAGTATAGAATCCTAATGAGACGCCTGTGACCCCATCTGGAAACTCCCATATTCTTAGATGGGAGTGCCAGGCTTTTTAATTTGCCACTCGTTTAGTGATTCAAAACAAGTTCATAAACAGATCTGATCTAGTCATAAAGACAAAGGCAGAAAAGGATGTGGCCTTGGCAGCAATTCTCAGTCACAAAGGAAATGAGAAAGAGAGGTCTCCTTCACTTTCCCAAACACACAGTGGAAGTCACTTGAACCATCTGGATTCATTCCCTGGGATCAATGGGCTTGATAATTAAAATGCCAGTAGTAAGTCTAATTCATCCATATGTCTTAGGGGGCACCCTGCTAATTTGCATGATGATCTGTTAGTTGAGCTGTGTTATCATCAAATTCAACATATTGAAGAACTCTTTTTCTGGGGTTCATTTACCATCAAACTGGTCATAATGCAACCTCTTGAATATGGTGGCGGGAGGGGAAGAAGTAGCATTAGCAATGATTCGGACTGCATGTCCTCAAAGATGTGAGAAATTCTAATATCAGGACACGTTGTACTTCATTTTAAGTGTGTGTGTGTGTGTGTGTGTGTGTGTGTGTGTGTGTGTGTGTGTACTTGCATGCTCTAAAGTACACCCATTCATCATGTTTTCAGATACAGCTTTCTCCTTTTTATAGTGAAAAGCAGATTTACTGGTCCTCTACTGTCCAGTATGGTAGCCACAAGCCACATTTGGCTATTCCAATTGAAATTAAATAAAATTATGTAAAACTTAAGATTTGGTTACTTTACACTAGCACATTTCAAGTGCTCAGTAGCTACATGTGACTAGTGGCTGCCATATCGGATGGCACAGATATGGAGCTTTGTCATCACCAAAGAAATTTCTGTTGAACAGTGCTATACTAAGTGTTTCAAAATGTTTTACTTCAAGAACTTTTGTCATCTCAGTATTTTTTGCATGCTTGGGAGATGTATACTAACCATATTTTTATTTGTCTGTTTGCTTTCAGACATTGCCCTGGGACCTATGGACGGTAAGAGTGCTAAAAGTTTGTATTTTGATGTATCTGGATCCCTAGAAATTTGGAAACTCTGTTATATTTTAATTCACCTGTGGTGGGAAGAAGACCTAGACATTTTTTTTTTAAGATTTTTATTTATTTATTGAGAGAGAGAGAGAATGGTAGAGAGAGAGCATGAGAGGGAAGAAGGTCAGAGGGAGAGGCAGACTCCCTGCTGAGCAGGGAGCCCGTTGCGGGACTCGATCCCGGGACTCCAGGATCATGACCTGAGCCGAAGGCAGTCGCTTAACCGACTGAGCCACCCAGGCGCCCGACCTAGACATTTTTAATGACAGTGTAGTCCCCTAGAACAATTATCAGCTCCCTGATGGTTCCAAGCATTACCAGCACCTGGAAACAATGGTGAGGAAAATAGTGTCAGTGTGCCAGACGCCTGGAGAAGCAAGAATTTGGTGTTATGCCCCTTTATGCTTCCTCTGGTTATTGGTGGCTACTGAAATGTTGTAGTGAAGGGCAGGCACATTTTTGGTTGCTTTTAAACAAAACAGAAACATGCATGAGAAAATGTAAGGGGCAGGCTACTCTGCACAGGGAACCTCTTTCTTACTATTATTTCCAATGATAATGAAGCTTCATCAATAAGAATTTGAGCTTTAGAGCCAGACAGCCCTGGATTTGAGTCCAGACTCTACCTCTTACAACAATATGATTTTGAGCAATTTATGAACTTCTTTCAGTCTCTGCATTTCTCATCCATAAAATAAGGGTAATGATGCCTAGCGCAGAGGGTTGTGTGAGGATGAAGTAGATAATATTTGTAGAATGCTTAACTCCATGTCTGATACATATCAATAAAAGGTAGCTGTTACTACTAATGGTGTGTATTCAGCTAATCTGACGTGCAAGGATGGGCACTTCCAGCAGTTAGAGTTGGGAAAAAGACACGAACAGAGGTTTATGGTGCAGCATGTGTGCTGTGGGATTTGGAGGGTGGCCATACCCATGTGGAGCTTCACACCCTTCAGGGGCAGGGCATTTTGTCTGCCCTGTCTTGGAAAAGCTCTGGTCACATGGTCTTCAGAACTCAGCTATTGAATTTTGTGCTGTCTTTTTAGTGAGACAGCAACAGGAAAGTTAGCTAGATCTAGCTATTCATGGGCCTGGTCTTCTGAAGTGACACTGCTATTCTTTTATCTTAAAACAGAAAGATGACTGCCCCCTTCCCTTCCACAGGAGTGGGTTTATACTGCACTAATACTTAGGATGCTTGAAGCATCATGGAAGGCTCTTGAGAGAAGAGCTAAAAGATGTTAATTGAAAGCTGGCCTTGCTTGTATAATCACAAAAAGGGATACATGGACTGACGTTCAGGACATTTGAATTCTAGCCACAACTCTGTGTTAATGGTCTTGACGACCAAGAACACAGTGCTGATGTTTTATTATTCCAGTATTTCATATCTTTAGTTGGAGTCATAATAACATTTTTCCTTCCGTAGCTGGGAAGGGTATGGTGAAGATGAAGGTATCATCTAGAAGGATCATGGATTATTTCAGAGGACAAACCTGCTAAGAATAGTAGCAGTGACAAAATTGCAAAACAATAGCTCCCTGGACACAATTGCTGGCGTTCCTTGATCCTCTCAGTCCCCCAGGGTTGTTTGTTTGTGTGCAGACAAGGCTTCTAGGCTGGGGGGAGAATGTGAGGAGAATCGTCCAGAGTGGTTAGTATCAGATCATCCTCCATATAAACACTACCTCAGAGGAAGAAGCAAGTGTGGGGTGAGTTTGGGGAAAGATTTATTCTGATACTGTGTCAGAGCATATAATACTGTATACTTTTGTGGCTGCTAGGGCTTGGTCTTACTCTGATGTTCTCAGGTTTGCTTTTTTATTTGAAACTTTGTGTTTCAGAGTCTGCTGAAGCAGAAGTCTTGTAATAGCCCTGAAACATCCTTGTTGACTAGGAAATGAGAAAGGCTTTCTTCATGTTTCAACTGTGTAGTCATAAACGGTATTGAAACAAAACTCATTCCTATCAAAAAACAAGTTGTAAAATTTAATCTCAAACCAGTAAAAGCTACAGCTTTCAGGAGAATGTTGACTCTGGACAGCATGGGATTTTAATATGCTAGGGAATTTACTTCTTTTGCCCTGTTGTTGTTGTTGTTGTTATTATTATTATTGATTGTCATTTTTTTTTTTTACTCATACAGACAAGCACTGATTTGGTACAGCCGGTAGGTAAATATCCAGAACATTCTGGATTTTTAAAAAATATTTTATGTGCGCTATATACATGGATATTATGTAGAATGAGCTTTTTTTTTTCTCATGGCATTGCTAGTCGCAGATTTAACCTCAAGCCATTTAATTTAAATGCTCTCTAGATTTGTTTAACTGCTGTCACCCTACTGAAGAGCTTTGTGTTTCTCATCATATCTTACCATGATCTGTTTCATCTTCTGTTTTTTTTTCTTTGCTATTCTGCATACTCTAAAGACTGACTCTTCAAAAAATCTTTCCCTGTGTAACCTGATCATGGAGGAAACTCCAGAGAGTGGGTTGGCCGAAGAAATTCAAAGATCTCAGATTGACCTAGGTGCTTTTATTTGGGGCCCTGATGCTAGTACAGAGAGTATCAGCCAGGAAGTTACCCAAGGTGGGTCTGAGGAAGACTCTTCATGTCTCTCTGAAGCAGAGCAAGACATTGGATTATCCACTGGAATTCCTTCTTCTGCTGACTGGCACACTGTAGCTGAACAGGGTGAACATGTCGTGGGGCCAGCCCCTCTGTGTGGAAATGAACAGATGTACCCAAAGCCTGTGCCTGAGGCTGAATTTGCCACAGCAGCTGGTACGGAGATGGAGCAGCCTCATGACTTACCTGCCTCAGAGATGGCAGCCACAGAAACTGGTGGCCTGGTCAATGAAAGTCAAGAAGGTGTTAAACAGTCAGAAGAAGAGGAAGAGAAAGAGAAGATAGAAGATTCTATGTGGGCAGGTGTGGAGACGTGTGAAAAGGTAGACACTGGAGCTATTGATATCAAGGCACTAGAAGGTACAGAGGAATTTGAAGAGAAACCGTGTGAATGTAGAGGAGACAGGCTAGTAGATCTTCTTAAGAAAATAGGAAAGCAAGACCAGGAGACCTTAGCAGTCAATAAAGAGGAAATGATGAAAGATTTAAGAGCTAGTTGTAAGGAAAGTGAAAAGACCAATGAAAAGTATTTTAATAAGACTGGTGTATTAGAAGAAGACCTGGAAAGAGTAGATATGGCAGCTGAATTTAGTGACAGAAGCCAAGGGCTAGATGAAGGGAATCAAGTAGTAATTAATAATTGTGAAATTATAGAGGGCTCTGGAGCTAAACCTGCCCATCACACAGATATTTTGAATCTGCGTCTCCAGACTGATTCTGTATCTAATCTTGAAAATGCCAGCTCTGAGGGATGGGGTTTAGCTAGAAAAGACATAAGGAAAAATTTAATAGACTCTCCTAACCAGGATATAATATATCACTCAGGACAAGGCAGTGCAGATGCTGAAGAGATTCAGCATGAGGCTGTGTTACATACTCCTGGGGTTGACAGGAATGAAAATCAGGCTGTTGTTTTATCAATAAAACATGAAGTGACAGCTCAGTCTAGGACAGATCTTAATTATTCTCTGGGAACTAATGCAAACAGAAGAGATTGGTGTTTGTGTAAGGCAGAAGATTCATTACTAGAGGGGTCTGAAAGTACAGTGACTGGGAACTGTAGCCATACCATTAACTTGCCAACAATTGTAAAAACAGACTCTTGGGCAACAGATCCAGGCCAAATCTGGCAGCCAAGCTTGGATTCAGTAGTGAATAGTATGGGTATACTAGAATTCCCTAGTATACAGGATGGCCAAGTAAGTGGATTTGCCAGTTGGCTTGATCCTGTTAACCACTGGCCTATCAGAGATACAGGAGGCTTAGATAATTGCTGGGAACATTTAGATATAGTTGAAGGTGAGAGAGGGCTGGATGTGGACTTAGCAGCAGATGTATATGGGGAACAAGCCATTGCCAACTGTTGGGAACAAAGCCGAGAGATAGCTAGACCGTTGGTTCTGGGCACCTCCCACAATGCTAGCACCAAGAGTTCTGCTAGTCCCCAAGACAATGACATCAGCAACTCAGATTTATCTGAAGATGAAATTGCTAACCAGAGATATGGATTGTTGTACCAAGAAATAGAGCCTGATAAAGAAGAGGTACTTACCCCAGTATGTAGTATAGACTAGCCAAAGACTTCTGTAGGTTCTTTTTTTCCTAATGTTTCCCACCTACTTCATTATCCATCCATCACTGTCTTCTCTGAGGCCTGCCTCATCTCCTTGAAATCTGTACAAACCAAACACAAATAGGTTGACAAAAAAAAATTACAAAACAGGATCTTTGTATTGGGAACTAATGAGTCTATTTTACCATCCCATTTAATGTGTTTATTCTACTTTCATTTTTACTGTTCAAACACTAAAAATATGTAGAACAGACTAATTTACTCTTCCTAAAGTGATTTTATAGAAGTAAGAGCACATGAAATGTTTCTACACAGGCCCCCCGAAACTATAGACTCTCCTAATTGCTGTTCATCCAAATGATATACTAGAGAAATACTGAAAATGCTTCTAGATTCTATCAGTGGCCTAAAAAAGGAGCTATTTAACCGCTCATGGCTTTTCTCTGGAATCATCTTCTGATTATTGAGAAAGTGGGCTTTGGTTAACACTGAGCCACATGACAGTAGAAATTATTATTTGTAAAAATAATCTTTGTCAGCCTATTTAAAATAATACAGTGGCCTTTTGCATTTCCTAAACACTTTCATGCACAGCAACCTTTTGTATTATTTTAAAACATGTGGTGGTCTTCACTTTCCAACTTGTCTGATGGACATTTACTGATCCCACAAAAATGATAAAACATAACGTACTTGATTTCCCTCTCTGTTTAGGCTTCTGGTGGTACATTTAATGGATTCACCCAGGTAAGAGATCAATTCACTGGCACATTCTGTCTGCGGAGAATGATGCAAATTGTTAAAATATGGACCTCAACGTCACGGGAATAGCATAATGTTGAAGCGTGTCGGTGCAAAACTTGACCCTACAACTTTCAAGTTCAGTAATGGAAGCAGTAATAGTGGCAACACTGTAGGGTGTTGTGAAGAGTCAATGAGACATGCATGCAGAGCACTTTGCCCAGTAGCCCAGCGCCTACTAAGGGCTTCCCAGCTGTACTAGCTATTAATATTGTTAGCCCTGCTGTGGAATTATGCTCATTCCTCTACTGGAAATGAGAAGTTCTCCTGATCTGAGAGATCCACTAGATTCAGCTGTTAGAAAAGAGGAGATAGGATTGCTTTGAACCAATGGGATGGGTCTTTAGAAAATAGAAATGGTTTTTAGGAGCCTCCTTATGCAGATTCATATAAGAGCCCTACTGCATAGAACCTTACCTCTTCAGTCATTCTTTAGGAAGGAGCTGTTTGAGGATCAGAAACGGTAAATTGGCTCTGATCAATAAGGCAGAATTTCCCTTGGGTGTTGGTGGAAGAGGAGCCACAAGGTGGACTGTCCCATCACTCTGTATGACCCAACAGATGGACAGTTGTAACCCACATAAGGACAAGGCCATGCCACTCTCAAGCCCATGGAGTAAGTTCTGAAAACTTCAAAGGAGACTTCAAACAGAGGCTTGTCTGTGCTGAATGCTTTGTCTCAGAATATTAGAGATGAACAATTTCTAATTTTAGCATTTAGAATTTCCCTATTTAAAAGTTTGACTACTTTCCCCCATGTTACCTGTAAAATGATAAAGTCCGCCCACATCCAAATACAGGTACACACAGACATGGAGGGAGAAGATAATGCATCTCTTCAGTCTGCATAAAACTCTTTTGAAAGGTCATGTCATAAGAATACTCATTACTCATTTTTTTAAATGTGTATGTTTATCAGTTATAAATGCACATCATGTAAAGAGTAACAAAATTGTATTAGAGCGTTTTATATAAAAAGTTCAGACTGTCATACACCTCCTCCGTTTCCTGTTTCTTAGAGGTAAATACTTTTACTCCTTTTCCATATTGTCTGATCTCAGTCACGTGTGTGCATGACTTGCTTATAATGCTACTTCTTGGTCTCTATAGCATTATCTATTGACTCATCTCTCTGGAAGATGCAGACTTAATGTGCCCTCAGACGCGCCCCCTCAGCTCGCCCTCCCTTTCCTTCCTGCCATTCCTCTTCTATAGTCCCAGATAGCCATCCATCCAATGTGTGGTAATAGTAAAATGATATCAATACTGTCGGCGCCCCCACCATGAAGTTTACCTTTAGTTTTATGCTGACTTTCTGTTCTCTTTTGAGGAAATAATTGCAGAGTCTTATTTGTTTGCTTGTTGGTTCGTTTGCTTTGTGTTTTAGGGACTTATCACTAATTCAGTCTCATACTCTGTAGTTAGTTATATAAATCTCCCCTCGTTTTGTTGGAAAATATTAAGCATTTGGTCAGTTTCATCTTCCTGAAGAATTTGCTTGTCTCTCTTGGACTGCTCTGTCTGAACTGGGCTCTCTTTGGCGACACCTGCTGTCACAGCTGTTCCCACAGGCCTATCCTAGGCATTGTCTTCACCTCTCCCTTTTTTTTTTTTTAAGATTTTTTATTTATTTATTTGATAGAGAGAGACACAGCGAGAGAGGGAACACAAGCAGGGGGAGTGGGAGAGGGATAACCAGCCTTCCCACGGAGCAGGGAGCCCGATGTGGGGCTCGATCCCAGGACCCTGGGATCATGACCTGAGCCAAAGGCAGACGCTGAACAACTGAGCCACCCAGGTGCCCCACATTCACCTCTCTTCTTACGTCAATCTATTCTTTTCTGGACACAAATCTTCCTCATTTGTGGTTTAATTCCACATATTAAAACACATCTTCATCCATAAATTAAAGCATATTCTCTAGTAGCTTCCTAAGAAAAGTATGCATGAGGAGTATATATTTGTGACCTTGTACATCTGAAAATGTCTTTAGATACATAATGATCTGTTAGATTGGATATCATATTAGAAAATAATTTTTCCTGGGGTGCCTGGGTGGCTCAGATGGTTAAGCGTCTGCCTTCGGCTCAGGTCATGATCCCAGGGTCATGGGATTGAGCCCCACATCAGGCTCCTGGCTCAGTGAGGAGCCTGCTTCTCCCTCTGCCTCTCTCCCTGCTCATGCTTTCTCTCTCTCTATCTCTGTGTCTCAAATGAATAAATAAAATCTTTAAAAAAAAGAAAAAAATAATTTTTCCCTTAGAATTTTGAAGCCATTGCTCCATCCATTTCTACCTCCTAATGTTGCCACTGAGAGACTGTTGTTTTGATTCTTTTTAAAAAATTAATCTTAGTTTTAATAAAATTAAGAAAACTCCATGCTAATTTTTAGAATAAACAATTTTCCAACAAAAATATTCCACAAACAATAACTTTTACTTCATTTGACTCTTATAGCAGGATTATAGAGTCGTCTTTCCAAAAATAGATTTTGAATTAATATTTGAGCATTTTGTAGGTTTTTTTCCAAAGGCCTTTCTTAATCTTGAATATAACTAATTAAATAGTATTCTCTGGTTGTCTGCGTGGCACATTCGGTTAAGCATCTGAGTCTTGGTTTCTGCTCAGGTCGTGATCTCTGGGTCATGAGATCCAGCCCCTCGTCAGGCTCTGCACTCAGCACAGAGTTTGCTTAGGGTTTCTCTCTCCTTCTCCTCTGCTACTCCCCTCACCCCTTGCACTCACACTCTCTCAAATAAATTAATTAATTTAAAAATAAATATAAATAAAATAAATAGCATTCTCATTCCAAGTATCTGTTAGGTCATTATCCTTGTTGGTTCTTCTTTTCATTTGTTAGCTGGACTTTAATTGAGCATAACCATTAATTTTCAATGACTTTGTGTAATACTATAATGGTTCTCCAACATCGCTTAGATCTACTACTAGAAATTCTCTATCTTATATCAAAATTTTAATTTCAATTTGCAGGCAATTTGTATTTGTATAGAGACTGAAGTATTAAAAATTACTGGGAAATGATAGGTATTTGCCTTTTCTTAAGTTTTTATTTTAATTCCAATATAATAAACCTACAATCTTATGTTAGTTTCAGGTAAATGGATAAAGAGGTGATATATATACAATGGAATATTACTCATTGTTTTCCTTGCTTTTTCCTTTTCTTGGTCATCTTTCTCTGCTTACCAGCTTTTCAACAGATTTTTCACTACTATTTTGTTTTTAATTTCCAAGAGCTGTTTTTGTTTACTGAATATTTGTTTTTTAATAGCATCCTCTTCTTATGTCATGAATACAACACTTCATTACATTCTCTGGAAGTATTAATAATCATGGTCATTGGGGCGCCTGGGTGGCTCAGTTGGTGAAGCATCTGCCTTCGGCTCAGATCATGATCCCAGGGTCCTGGGATCGAGCCCTGAGTTGGGCTCCCTGCTCAGCAGGGGAGTCTGCTTCTCCCTCTCCCTCTGCCCCTCCCCCCTGCTCATGCTTTCTCTCTCTCTCACACTCTTTGTCTCTCTCTCAAATAAAATCTTCGAAAAAAAAATAACCATGGCCATTTTTGAAGGTCTTTTTCCATGTAGAAAGTCTTTGTTTCTTCTACTTCCCTTTTTTTTAAAACTATTCAGCTTTTCCCTTTAATATTTGAGACTTTCCCTAAATGCCTGGTGATCTTGGCTGTCTACTCATGTTTATGTCCACTTAAAAGCTGATGGGAAATTTGTATAGGTAAGTAGAGCTCATGACTATAGGTATTGTTCTGGAATTTTCTGGTTCATTTTTCCTATTGAGGAGCCCCTGGTGTGAAATTCTATAGGCATTTTTCTTGGGCTGGTTAAATTTCTAGCTCTTCTGGTCTCCTGTCTGGTGGGTATAATGGGAAATGGATGGGAAAGAAGTTGGGGTTTGGGGGGAGGGGCCCCAGGCTCTCAGTATTTATTATGTAAATGCTCACTTAAGCCTGCTACTTTCCTAATATGCCTCTGTGTTCCCCAGTCCAGAGGCCCTCTGTTTCAGCCTCTGTGGAAGTAATGTCAAGTCTTGTGCTATGATAAATGGATATAGCTTGGTTTTCGGATACATGAAAGAATCTTGAGGTCCATTTACTTTTTCAAAGACTGCCAGCCAATTCCCCCTCTTTAGCACCACCCAGCTTCCATTTCCCTTGGTCCCCATGTTTCTAATTCTTGATCCTTTGGGAGTTCTGAGTAATACACTGGGTTGTGTTTTTGGCATTTCTTACATCACCTTAGGATACAGATTTTTGGGGGGTCCACCAAGTTACTTCTTCTTTGGTCTGCTTTTCAGTTTCAGAAATGTTACTGCTCTTATCTTTCTTCCCATTCTTTTTATGCTCATGGATTTATGCCTTTTTAAATTTGCTTTATGAAATTCCCTTTATTGTTTAGTTTGGATTCTGGAGGTAACAGATAATTGCCTCAATACATCTTTAACCAACTGTCATTGCCTCATCTGTTCTGTTGGGGAGCCCTGATATCAAATTCTGTGGGTCCTTTTTTTTTTTTTTTTGTCTTCAACTGGTCAGATTAACCAGGAAAGACTCTTCTGGTCTTCTCTCTGGTGGGTATAAGCCTGGCTACTAGCATAACGAGAGATGAATATTGTCTTCAAGGTCACTCTTCCCTTAGATTTATTCCAGCTTGATTTTTTTTTAGGCCATTGAATACATGGTATAACATTTTTAAGTTATGGCTTATTATTAACCCATATAGAAGTCACACCTATGTGATAGAGTAAGATTGAATTTCTAATATTTAAAAAGTGTGAATTTGTAGTTTAGAGCCACTAAATTCCAATTCAGTGTAGATGTCCAGAAGAGAAGCTGCAGAACAAAAATGACCCGTTTTTTAAAATGGCTCTGGGCACCTGGGTGGCTCAGTTGTTAGGTGTCTGCCTTCGGCTCAGGTCATGATCCCGGGGTCCTGGGATCAAGTCCCGCATTGGGCTCCCTGATCAGCGGGAGGCCTGCTTCTCCCTCTCCCACTCCCCCTGCTTGTGTTCTTGCTCTCACTGTCTCTCTCTGTCAAATAAATAAATAAAATCTTTAAAAAACTAAATAAATAAATAAAATGACTCTTACTGTACTATTGTGTGGTATCACACTAGCCCACAGTTAGGTTTAGAACATCTACTGTTAAAATTACTTTTGTATTATCTGCTTTTCTGATTTAAAGTAAAAGACTTTTAAAAACTTTATAATGTATTTATACAATTGATAGAAGCTAATTGAAATGGTATCTTTTTTGTTCTTTTTAGCAAATTAAGCTGGAACCTTCATAATTTTTCATTTTCTGTTTTCTCCCCAATTTTCAGCCCCAGGACACTTCATTATTCACAATGCAGACAGACCAGAGCATGATCTGTAACTTGGTAAGTTGACTTTGGTGTGTGTTTTGGGGGCATTGTTAGTTACTGCTGAACATTCTAGGGTCGATCATTCTAGATTATCGAGAGCTTGAATATCCAGAATGTGGTTTCTGCAGCCCTTTCTTTTCTAGAAAAGAGGAAGGAAAACTTCTGAAAAATCTCACTGTGACTTTGATTTTGGTTGCTTCTGTTTATAAAGGCACAGTGATCCCAGCAAAAAACAAAAGTCTCCTAGTTCTGGGCTTCAGTGGAGCCCCGTAAATCCATCAACGGCATGGATGTTTCCACCTGAGTGTAACTTACTCCACAGGATTGGAAATGAAATCACCTCAAGAATTCATGCTTCGGGATAGATCCCTTGCTTCTCCATCCTGAAGCTACCTCATTTCTCATCTCCTCCCTCCATTGTGTGAGTTGTCAAAAGAAGTCACCCGTAATAGAGATGTGATTCCTCTGTTGCTGCCAAAGGACATGAGGACAAAGCTTAGCTAGGGAGTGAGTAGGAGCCAACAGGATTACTCTTGATGTAAGAGGAGATTCTAACACGATCGTTGTTGCAGTTATCATGGGAAACCTTTGCTGTGGTAGCTTACTAGGGAAGTTGAAGGAAGAGGCCTTGGGTGATGTCACTTGTGAGCTTGGTGGCTATAGGCTACACGGGACGGGGCGTTCATGAGCGTTATTCGTAGTCATTGGCTTTCCCCTAGGAATGGGATATAATTATCCCAGCTCCTGGCTTTCACATTGGAAGCTTAGAATTAGATTTCAGTAGAAGAAATTTTTTTTTTTTTTTAAGATGATTTCACTTCTAAGTAAGGAATTCTGTTCTGGAAAGTTTGTCTTAAAGGTTACTTTGATAATTTCTCAAAGGTCAGTATGTCTGTAGTACCTTGTTGATCGATTGTCATACTTTGGCCTTTTGGGCAACCAGGTGAGAAGTGGAGTCTATGTGGCCTGCAAGTAAAGATTTAAATGTTTAAAGTACAATTATGTTGGTGTTGATAATGGAACCAGAGAGACTTATTTGTCATGTTTCATTGGTGATTGTCAGCCTGGGTGGTGGAGTAAGGGTTATACCAACACTGGAGGATGAGATTTTTAATTATCAGTTGTGAATGGGTCAAGAGAAAAATGGAGACATACTGGTATAAAAAGAAAGGCAGTGGATCATAATTAAACTCACACCTATTACTTTGATGCAAAAATCCAGGCATAGAATCCAGTGGTTTTTAAATTTCTTAAACCATCTTCCTACTGTCCACAGCTTCTTGTGAGAACTTCCATTGGCTGCCCTTCCCTTCTGTGGATATGTGTTCTCTGAACCAGACATTTTGCACCTTCTTTCTATTGTGGAACTTGGCTTTGTCATGCCCAGCATTGCAGATGCTGCTAATATTAGCTAAGCCATTCGAAATCATAGCTAAACCACGTCTCCCACTGTGTTATGATTCTATAGGATCATCCCAGGAGCAGGACAGTTTCCCAACATTTGGTTCACTGACTGAGCAAGGTGAAGGCTGAAGTTGGTAGTTGACTGCACATGTCCTTAGTCTGCATTTTTATGGCCCCACAGGACATCCCTTGAGTATAAGTTTAAACTCTGCAAACCTTGTTCAGGGCTCAGTTACCTCGATGGCCCTTTGCAGTTCTCACTGAATTAGCTCTCCCAAGTTTGGAAAAGCAGGACTCTAAGGTAAGTGCCATCCTGGAGTGTGACTAGACTCTTATGCCCACTCCCAACCTATGTCCTTCGTGGGCAATGACCTGCTTTCCATCTTAGGACAGAGGATACTGGAAAATGTGCAGTGAGGCTCCACTTCTCATTTTGTTCTAAAGGAAGAATTCCATTTCTGTATCTCAGAGTCAAACCATTGTGACATCCCACTGCCTCCAATAAATTTAGAGTATACTTTTCCTTTGTGTGATGATCGCCACCCCAGCAAACAATAGGAAATGATCACCAGCGCTCCCAAATGGGGATGGCATGCCATCAACCCATTTGCAAGGTCTCTTCAGAGAGGCATCTTGTAGGAAAAATGTGGGTAGAAGCAGGGCATAATTCTTTTTTTAATTTTTTTTTTATTGTTATGTTAATCACCATACATTACATCATTAGTTTTTGATGTAGTGTTCCATGATTCATTGTTAGTGCATGACACCCAGTGCTCCCTGCAGAACATGCCCTCTTTAATACCCATCACCAGGCTAACCCATCCTCCCACCCCCCTCCCCTCTAGAACCCTCAGTTTGTTTTTCAGAGTCCATTGTCTCTCATGGTTCATCTCCCCCTCTGATTGCCCCCCCTTCATTCTTCCCCTCCTCCTATCTTCTTTTTTTTTTTTTTTAACATATACTGTATTATTTGTTTCAGAGGTATAATTCTGACAGGACTATCTTAGATTTTTCCATGAGATGTGGTTCACAATTTACCTTTGCTTTTCTTCTGTCTTGACAATATATTTACAATTTTACATTATCTTAGAAGGAATCGAAGGGTGACTTCTATTTCTAATTTGGAGTAGTTGATTTTATGTGCAATCATGCTATCATGTTTGATCCTTCCTCATCATTGAGTGAGTTATATTTGTCCCCCTAGAATTTAAGTTGTTTAATTGCATAGCTATATGGTAATATCTACTGTGATATGCTAATATAGGGGAAATGTGGTGACTTGTGGGGACATAACCAATCCTACATTCTTTTCTGTTATGCTTCTGTTGCATTGTCTGATTTCAGCAAGCAAATGCAATTCAGCTCCTATGCAAAATCACTTACTTATTGTTGCCTTACATAAAACTTGAAAATTTCTCTGGACTTCCAGGAAATCCAGGCTCTGATACAGATATTTTTTCATTTTAAGTTATCTTTTTTTTTATGTCCAATGATGTATTTATTTGACTCCTATTTTGAAATTTCTCTTGGCTCCTTATCTGGCTTTAGGCTTTCTCCTTAGACACTCAGCCCACAGGGGGACAGCCCTCTGCATATGGATTTCTTGGTGCTTTGTCAAATTACCCTTCCTGTCCTTGTTGTGTAGGTCATTTGATACCATCCTCTCATAGCAAATCACCTTGACTTCCAAACTGTAAGGTCATATCCTGAGACCTTACAGTATCTCTTTGCTGCTCTCGAAACCATGTTCCATTACGAAGATAATTCTTGTTGAACAATAAAAGTGAAATCTTTTCCCATAAAAGTTCCTGAAAGTATATTAGAGTGAATTTTATCTCATTCTTTCTTAAAAATTGTGTCAGATCACCTCTTAAAGGTTATAAAAGCCCATAAAAATATCAAATCTCTGCACACTTATCTACCAGAGTGTCCTTTCTTTTTTATTATGCTCTTGTAAAGGGAAGGTCGGTGTGGGATCAAGGCATGAATCACAATGGAGGGTTTGGTGGGGGGCACAAGAGAAACATTTTGCGTATTTATCCAACACTAAGCTATTTGTTACTCATTTCCTGTAATCTCAGTCACACTTCCCCATCCCGTCTATATGGAACTTGCCATGTGCACCAACCTCTGTGAGCAGGTATAAGAGAGAGCTAGAGGAGGCTCTTCATTGCTTCTGGTGAGAGTCTGACAGAAGTGAACTGATTTCTCCAATCACAGTATTTATTGGAGACTTCTTACTCCTCTAGGAAAATGTTTTTCAACTTTCTTACAGTTTGAATGTCCTGATGGGAAAGAACCTTAATGTGCTTTCTCATGGCCATCCATTTAGTGAAGTAATGCTGCTAAATAAACGTGCTTATGTTGGTCAAAATTGAAAAAGAGGAAACATTTTCAGTAGCTGTGGTGACTGTGTTGGCTGTGGTGGTTTTAATGGCCTGTTGTGACATAATAGCACTAATTTTAAAACGAACAAAGTCCACAGCTAAGAGTCCAGAGGTTGATTCAGCATATAATTGGAAGATGTCTATGAGTAAAGGTCACAGTGGGATGGAAAGACGTCACTCTTGTCCACACAATTAAAAGTGCCTAATTGGTACCAGAGAGAATACGACCCTGTGGTTCTTTATGGAATTAGTGTATTGTAGGAAAAGAAATGGATTGCTAAGAATTTGTTGGGGGCAGGGGAGAAATGGAATAAGAAGCTGAACAGGAAAGTATCTGTGATTGTGGTGGCTACTTGCCACCTCCCAGCCAGAGCAGTGGCAACAATGGCTTTGTAACGACCTACTCATGCAGATGAATGCATTTTGATCTGAATATTGGGATGACCCCTCAATTTTGGATGCAGTGCATATCAGCAGAACTGGGAGGTCCCCAAACCACGTGCCTCTGAGCTCTTCCTCCTTTCAACTGGCAGAGGTGGGGAGCTCCTAGGTTCTCCTCTCTCTCTGCCAAATAGCAGAGAGTGCCACTTTAGGATCTCTTATAGATGTCATCAAGTTGCAAGTAAGTACAATGAGTAACCAAAATGGTAAGTCTTTGTCTAACTTCAAGGGAAACGACAGTGCTTGGTGATGTGAAAGAGAGGCTTAATAAGAGTCCATGTCTAGACTTTTCAGTGAAGGGCTCATGATGCCAAATGTGGGGCTTTTTTCCAGCACAGATTTAATGAAGCTAGTTGCCTATAGGATGATGAAGAAAGTCTTAATTGCCTAATATTCTGTGATGTTTATCTGTTCACGTGTTGAATCTTTTTCCTTTAACCCTCAAAACAAACAATCAAAGCCTGACTCTGAACAGGCTCCACCCACAGAGCCGAAAGCAGAGGAGCCCCCTGTCGCTGCCGCACTTGCTGTTGGGCTGGACTCTGGACTGGACACCCAGGCTGAGGAGCCAGTGGAGGGGGCAGTGGTGAGCACCACCCCCCCTCACCCTCCCCTGCTTCCCCTGCCACAGCCCTGCTCATCTCATGATCTCATTTCTCCCTTCTCATCTATGTTCCACTTGGGCCAAATCACCTCCTCATCCGCCATGGCTCCCCAGATTCAAATAGTCCTTGTGCCTTTGACAGTGAAACTTCATTCTCTTTTATGTTTTTAAGAGGAAGATATCCAGAGACCTGATCTTACGAACTAGAGAGAAATGTCACATAGCCACAGGCTGGTTCTCAAAAAAGGATGCCTCCATTCTCTTCTGAGATGCTCTCATTCATGGTAGATAGTTGTAGAACTCACAAATAACCAGCCTTGTTAGTGCTGTGCTCTACCTGTGATTGGTAGAGAAGTGCCTCCAGTGAGGGACCAACCTGCAGGTGATGAACAGAAGGATCATAACTTTGTTGCTTGTGTCTACATATTGATTTCTTACAATACTAGTTTTGTAGGTTGGTTAAGTCCTGACAAGGGATTAAAATCCCATATTAAAAATCCTTGAATCTATAAAGGTTCCTGTGTGTTGTATAACCATTTCTTCAATATCATGTCTGATACTGGCTCTTACAAAAAGAGGGACCTTGAGGATGTAGAGGGTGGGAACTCTTTGTCTGCTTGGAAACCTGTTCTTACCCTGTTCCATACAGCCATATACCACACCACATCACACACAAACTGGGATGAGCTCTATGTGCACCATGTTGAATTGGATAGTGTAACACTCAGGAAATTGTAGGATAATACTAAGGAAACTTAAATTCAAAATACTAATGGAGAGGGGCACCTGGGTGGGCATCTGACTCTTGATCTCAGCTCATGTCTTGATCTCAGGGTCGTGAGTTCAAGCCCCACGTTGGGCTCCACGCTGGGCATGGAGCCTACTTAAAAAAAAATAATTCATGGAGAGTGAAAAATAGTTTGTTGACGAAATACAGTTAAAATATCTCCCAAGAATCTCAATCAGGTTACCATTTCCTACAGCCTTTATAGAATCTGTACAGAGATGAAAACCAGTCTCCCTCTCCCTCAAAACAACATTGACTAGATTAGGTAACTAGAGAAATATAAGTTATATTTTGCTCTTATTTGTTGTTGTTTTACTGGGAAGAGGTTAGGTCATCTGTCAAATCTGTAGTTTATTAATAGAGTAGAAAAATAAATAGTAGGGCAAGATAGTGATGGGAAATACAGATTAAGAATAACTCAAGCAAAATGATCATGTTTTCCATTTAAAGATACAGAGATAAAGAAACCAAGTCCTGTAGGGAAAATAAGAAATGTGGTGTTCTAGTTTAAGTCCCTCTTGGAAGTGCTGCTTGCACAGACTGTAAATTGGGGAGTGCTGAGGCTCCAGGCTCCAGCGTCCACTTTTTCTCCCAGATTCACTAGTGATCTCCATATCTCAGTACAGAGGGAACCCTTTTGTTTGGTGTCTGATTGTGATGTCCTCCAACTTAGCTTTAAGATTATTTAATAACAAAGGAAGGGAAAGATACTGTTGATTTTGTTTTACTACTGTTATAATTAAAAAAGAGATGTGATTTTTTAAAGAATACGGATGATACCAGGGAGTTAGAAAGATACTGATGAGGTTTAGATGTTGATTTAAAAATTGCTTCGCTTCCAAAAAGTTCTTACCAGTTTCTATTTTGAAAAGTAGCACAGACTTCATCTTCACCAGTGCTTTTAAACCACATTGGTTCCATGGCCCAGACTACTCAGTGTAAGGCTTAATGCCAAAACACCCATGGTTTTGAGCAAAGCTGTTTGATGTTGTGCAGTAGCTAGGAGGTGTGAAATAGACAAGCTCACATGTTAAATATGGGCTGGAATGTTGATTGTCCATGATCACCTCTCCGAGGGCCCTGGCTTCGTACCTCGTGCACCTACCCTCATTATAACAGACGTATAGAAGTAGGTTTTTGTTTTTTCAGACTCCAAATTCATTGGTTTTCCAGTAAACAATATAAATAGCTACCAGTCATTTAAGTAGCTACTATATCATACCTACTATAAAGATTTAGAATCTTTTTAACCAAGGATGATTTTAAAAACATTTAACGAAGTGTACAGTACAGAGGCACCTGGGTGGCGCAGTTGGTTAAGCACCTGCCTTTGGCTTAGGTCATTGATTCCATTTTCTTGTAGAGAGTCATACTCTATTTTTTTCTAAATTTCTGTCAGCTCCTGTATTTTGACTTGAACTGGACCAAAGCATGTTTTGTTTTGGGTTGTTTTTTTCTTTTTTTTTTTTTTTTGGCCTGTTGTTTTTAAAGAAATACACTGCAATTCAATTTAGGGTTATCATCATTTCTAAACCATAAATGGGAAAAAGATCAAGATAAAGATGTTTTTAGAATTGGTGGAGAATCCTGGAAGATGAAACACTGGCCTATTATTTTGGGGACTACTTTTGTGTTCACTGCGTTTGATTTTTTGAAAACATCACCAGACTTAAGCTGACTTGTCAAGACCACTTTCAACCACCAAATATATATGTATATATGCCAGACCACAGTCTATGAACTTCATTGTGCCAGGAAGATTCCTGTCGACTTGAATCGAAGGCATGTGCTCGTTTCTTCCTTCATTCAGTTGACAAGTATAATTTGAGTTCTCTGTAGATGTCAGGCTTTGTTCCAATCTAGGGGAGACAGTGATGCAGGCAGTAGGCACGGCTCCTGCCACCCTTGTTCACAAACACTGGTGGTGGAGGAGGCCAAGACTGCACAGCCATCGGGATTTCCTTGGGGATGGTCATGTGCATGGGAAAGAGCATTTGAGTTTTCTCCTTGTGTGGAGTAAACATGAGAGCAGGGCTCCCACTGTGCCTCCAGGTATGAGCTCCCAATAGGTCAGAAGAAGACCTAAGATCACGGAAAGCCAGAGGAGCTTGATTTTTTGTCTGTCCTTCATGGTCGTAGAATTATGTCCAGACTCAAAGTGCTCACTCTGAAGCATGCTGTAAATTAAATTAAATATACATATGCCTTGGAAATGATGTACCTTACTATCTTCCTCAGGAAAAACAAAGCCGCTTCTTGAACAGGCCTGGGTGAGGGTTGTGCACTATTATCGTTTGTTCTAAGTGTGATACTTAGAGGTGAATATCAGGTTTCAGGTGGTTCTTCCATTGTTGAGGAGCTCTTTGTAGATGATGGGTGCCTAGTGATTTTTTAAGTGTTAGTCTTGATGTGTGCTTTTTTTAAAAAATGAGGTGAAATTCACGTAATACAAAATGAATCCATTTAAAGTGAACAGTTTGGCTTTAGTATATTCATAATGTTGTACAACTGTTAACCTCTGTCTGGTTCCAAAACATCGTCATTACCGCAAACCTCCTACCCATTAAGCAGTTACTCCATCCCCTCCGCCAGCCCCTGGTAACTGCCGATATGCTTTCTGGGTCCAAGTCCCAAGTGGCTCAGATGCTTTCTTTGAGACTTACTTTGTGTGGCCCGAAGGGAAAGGTGGTCTTACTGGAACAGCAGGAGAGCAAGGTTCGTATAAATGGAATCATACAATGAGTAACGTTTTGTCTGTCTTGGTGTAATCTTTTTGTCACATAGGACATCTTGTGTTTTGGCTTGACATTTTTAACAGGGCTTTGGTTGTAATTAACTGGGATTAAAAAAAAAAAAAACCCTCTCCTATTCTCTCTTCTTAGTGTGTGTTGGTCCAATTCACAAGCCCACATGGAAACCATTCCTAGCCATCAGCACACTTGTACAGCCTGTGTAAGACCAGACCCATTCAAGTTTTTGACAGTAATGCCCACCTCCTCTCCCCCTGCAAACCTCAATCCCTGTCCCTCCCCATACGTCAGAGTTAGACGTGGCAGAGACATGGCAGAGCCTTAGAGACAACTTCTGCTGGCTCATCCCTCTCACTCTATGGGTGACAGCGTGGAGATTTATCTAGTCCGTGGATAATGTGGAGCTGAACAACCAGACCAGCATGTGTTCCCATTCTGTGTCTGCTTCTTGACCTTTCTTGTTTGGTCTATCCTCCCAGCTCCCCCCAGGGCAGAAGGGCCCCTTACATGGACCACTCCTCATGAGTGGACACGATTTGGAACCAAATGTATGATCAGGAAAAAATGTTCTTTTTGAGATCAGGGAAATTTTCTCTGACAAATTGCCTTCTGTTCTCGCAAGTCCCAAGTGGCTCAGATGCTTTCTTTGAGGCCTACTTTGTGTGGTCCGAAAGGAAAGGAGGTCTGACTGGAACAGCAGGAGAGCAAAGTTAAAGTACACAGGGGTCATATTGTAATCGTAGACAGCACTGAGGGCTGATGTTTGACGTGTTCTCTCACAGCAGCCCTGGGAAATTGTTGCCCCATTTTACAGGCTAAGGAAACGGAGACACAGAGTTTAAGTGATTTAACCAAGAACACACCCAGAAAGTGGTAACATGAAATTCAAATCCTGGCAACTTAATCCATAGACAACCATCTATTGACTACACCAGATGCTATGTTTTTTTAAAAGGGCAGGCTTTCCAGAAGTATATTTATAGACCAGTTTACTAAAGCCATCGGGGTCACAGCTAGGCTGAAATCTGTCCATGCTGACATCAGCACATCCTACAACCAATATTTAGATCAGTGGAAGTACCTGGTTTGTAGCTGAAGGGGCAAAATGAAAGCAGAAATGCTTGTGCAGGCTTAGCCTTGAGCTTCTCAGAAGGAACGTGTGTTCTAATCCCCTACTTTGGATGCAAAGCAAGTATCAAAGAGGATGTAAAAGAAAGACCCCTGAATTGAGAGTCTGGAGCATTGTTTCCATGGTTAACCAGTGAGGTGGCCCTGGAGAAATCATTTCACCCTTCTCTGCCAGTTTTCACCCCTGTAAGAGTGCTGTACCTGTTAAACTCTATGTTCTCTTCCTGTGTTCAAAAATCTACAACTTATTACATTAAAAAATTAAGGATTTCCAAATCCCTTGTGATATTTGCTAGGCAATTGACATGACAGATCATCCCAGCATAGGTTTTACTTACCAATGCCACAAGCTATTCAAAGGCTACAAAAACCAGAGGGTTGGCAGTTGGGTCTTCCAAGGGCCACCATCCGCTGCCTACCCTTCCTCAAGATTCAGGCTCTAGTCTGTCATCTGGGTGGGTTCTAGGCTGCCCCGAAAGGTGCATGTGGTTTTTGGCAGGGTCAGGGTGGGAGTTTTGCCGACAGACCATGATGACATTTAGGTGATTTGCAGATCACCATTTTTGGTCTAGTCTCTGGGTGGGTCTGGCGGACCCACCTTCTGCCACCCCAAGCCTGGGTCCGCTCACAAGAAGGCAGTCTGAGCAGTGGCAACAAATGCTTCATGGATCATTCAAAGATAATGGGGCCAGGGGCAAGGTCAACTGTTCATTTGCAGTGTAAAGGCATTTTCCTTAATGAGGCTGTTTTTGTGACTGGCTACTTTGGAAACTAGATCTTACTCATGGTGCCATCTCTTGAGAGTGCACAACACACTGCATTCACCTTTGCTTTGAAAGAGAAATCCACCTTTCCTATCCACGTCTTTCATAGACTTTGCAAACAAACCTCTAATTTAACCTTCCGTGTTCTACTGTGTATCATTATTGGATATTTGGCCATGACCTGAAAGGCCAGATTCACCAAAAATTCATTAACGTTGAAGATCTGAAGTTCTGCAGAAAAGTGTGGTGCTAATTCAGACAGGCGTTGCCATGGCAACAGTGCTGCCAGTGGCCAAGCTGTGCTGGGACCCGGCTGCTGAAGGTTCATGATGGCACTGCAGGCAGTACTCAGGGAGTAGATTGAAAAAAGATGATTGAGATGGTCAAGGGGAAGAAAACCACTAACTTCCTTTATTAGAAAGGGACGCCCATGGTTATATCAAATGAAGTTTGTAATACCAGCTGCCACCTTGGACAGGAGCACCATTGGAGGCCTGGTGTTCTGGGGGAGGGCTCACCTCTGCCATCCTGCTGAAGGAAGCTGAGGACCTGAGCTGTCCTAAGTAGAGTTTGTGTGAAGAGGAGTACTGGCCACCAGCCCATGGCTCGGTACATCAGTCTCCAGGGCTGTAATGAGGCTAGCTGCCTCTTAGGCTTTTCTTTAAAATGCATCTGGAGGAAAATCCTGTATTTCCATAGAAATGCTTGGCTCTTCAGACAAACCAAGGACTCACATTGGATCCAGATTAAGGGATGGCCAGGAAAAGGCAAGGATCGCCTATGACTAGGATTCCCTCTGTGATATAATTTATCTCCCTTTGTACTTCCCAGAGGGGCTCAGGGGTCACTCCATCTCTCATGCTGATGAGTGCAAGAATCATAACTAAAACTCGGATCCCCGGTTGTCACTGCAGTGGTACTTCATTCTATCCTGTCTCCTGCCCTGTAGGATGGGTTAGGTGAGTCCTGTGGTCCTTCCAGCTTTGGGAGCCTACTCATCTCTAACCTGTGAACACAACTATGAATGTCCAGGTGCCAAATTTCTAACTCTGCAGTGCAATGGATAAAGCCAGGAGATGGTTGATCTTTTACTTTCCCATTCCACACATATTTTTCTAAACAATGAATCTGTGGGCCAATGGGCAAAACTAATGTTAAGGGAAATTCTCTCCGACCAAGCACTTCTCGTTAACTTTCTATCATGTAATTAGCTCTTAATTAAGAAGGATTTTATGACATGTTTGCTTAGATACCCAATAGTACATGTAAATGAGTATTTTATTTATAAACTATGAATCTCATTTTAAAGAGTAGCATTCCAAGACTGTAAGTGAATGTATTCTAGTTTATGAAATTCCACTCGTATTCTTTATCAAGCATCCCTTGCTTGGGGTTGTCCAGAGGGAGCAGTGGGTCCGTGGGGACGCTCCACGTCTTAGGATCATTACAGAACTCTGATTCGAGAGGAGCGTTGTCTTCTTGGATACAGGATGGTATGATAAAACATGGAATTTAGAGTTAGACAGACTGCGTCAGTCCTGATTTGCTGACAGCCTGAGTTACTTGATCTCTTAGAGTTAGCTGACTTGTGTAGAAAATGGGAATGATACCTAATAGGGATGTTGGGCACATATTATGCAGTAAATGGGACACATCCGGGATAAGGCCTAGAGAGCCCTAGAGTCACAGGAAAGGTTGGTTTCCCCCATGGGCTGCAGAATGTGCATACATTGAAACTGTCGAACAGAAGCCTGCATCTGGATCAGAATGATTACGCCATGCTTGGGGTAAATTGGTGAACCTAGAATTCAGTGATCTTTCAGTCAAGCACCTCTTCCAAGAGCAAATGTCTAGAAGATGGGCACTCTCTGACTCCAGTATAAAGTGTTCTTTAACCAAATTAACAATATACAGTGCATTTCTTACATCCTTTACTTATCATTTGTGTCACTTGCCCCAGGAGTATTTTAATGAAAATGAAATGCATCCCAGGAGCATGTAACGGAAAATTAAATGAGAAACCTGAAAACATTAAAAAATAAATCACAAAAAATTATATCAGATTCACTATTACTAGGTTTTTTTATTTTAATGCTCCTTATACTTTATACAAAAAAAGTGAAAGTTTCAGTTGTACTATATTCTAGAAATACTGGCCAAGCCCAGGAGGATTTTGCACAAACCGAGGCTGGAACAGATCTTTAAATAACAATCACGGAGCCTGGCATGGATAAATATGTGACAGCTTCATCCATCCAGTTCAGGTAGAAAGACGATTGGTATCCAGCCCACTGTGAGCATGGGGCATCGGTCCAAAGCACCCAGGTCCTCTTCGGCCTGCTGCTTTTCTCACAGCAGCTCACTCTTTGACACATCCATTGGGGCATTCAAGACCGATGTTTGTGTGTAGATGCTTGGTGAATCACTCCCCAGCTGCTGTTCTGAAAAGAACATCTAAAATGCCTACCCGGGGAGGAAAAGGAACAAAGAAAATGATCCTATGTCCGCTGATCAGGCCTGGAGGGATCTCACCTCATTTTAAATCATGAAACAAACATGTTTTTAAAATGGCATAGAGGGGCGCCTGGGTGGCTCAGTCGTTAAGCATCTGCCTTCTGCTCAGGTCATGATCCCAGGGTCCTGGGATCAAGCCCCGCATCAGGCTCCCTGCTCGGCGGGAGGCCTGCTTCTCTCTCTCCCACTCCCCCTGCCTGTGTTCCCTCTCTTGCTGTGTCTGTCTCTGTCAAATAAATAAATAAAATATTTAAAATAAAATAAAATGTCATAGAGCCTATAGAAAGAGCATCACAAAAGAAGGAAGGAATTGCATTGTAGAGTTCAAATTTTCTTTAGAGAACAACAACAAAAAATTACCAGATTTTTTTTTTGTCAGTAAAATTCCAAGATGACCTTCATCATGGGAAACAAAATTGAAAGAGGGGTGATAAGGTAACCACATTGAGATAAGGAAGCTACTTCTGAGACATATGAAAAGGGAGCTCCATGACATAAGAAACAACTTTAAGGGGAGGAGATGTAATACTAGAATTAAAACTTGTGGATGAAGGGGTGAAGACCAGACGCCACAGTGTAGAGAAGTGATAGGTAGACTGGTGGAGCTCTTCCAACACAAAGAGGAAAATCATAAGGAAAGATGGTAGGCGTGGGGGCCAAAGACTGAGGAAAGGACGCACTGCTAATCAGTTTGCCAAGAAGGAACCGTGAAGAAAGGAGTAGCCGCCCCACCAGCCAGCCCCATGCAAGAAACATTTTTCTAGTTGAAGGGATTCCTGCCTGCAGATCATGAGAAATCACCAACAAAAGGCAGAATTAATGACAGACTAACATCTGAATGTATTCTTTTAAAATTTTAAATTCAGAGTTTACAAGAAAGTTCTGCAAGTGTTTCGACTGGGGGGAAAGAACATGCTAGCAAAGAACAATCAGGTGGACCTCAGACACGCCCTCCCCTGAGCTAAAGCTCAGGAGCTCTTGGAACACCTGGCCGACTTTGAACACACAAAAAATCACATTGTAGCCGTTTTACCCCAAGACAGTGTACTTGGTCACATGTGAAAGCAGCAGAGAGATATTATCAAATATAGAAAGGCTATAGAATCACCAGAGAATTCCTGAAAAACATTTTATGAAGATGTATTGTGATAGACCGAAAGATGACTCAAAGTCATCATGGATGGAAAGAATAAGGCAAATGTAACATGTCATTTGAAGCTACCAGATGGTAGGTATTTGGATGTTCACTGCCTGGTTCTTTTTATTTTCTCTGTATTGACTGTTATAATAAAATGCTGGGCAAAAACTCAAAAACAGTCCTTAATAGAAACATTATAAATGAATAAAAGGATTAGTGTTTAGTATTTAAATTATTTAAATGTACAGTCTAACCAATTGCTATTAATATGGTTACAAACCAAGATCTCCCTTCGGAGTATTATAACATTTAAAAGCTAGAAACCAACTAGTGTTCAATGACAAAAATGATATAAATAAGTTGTCAAATAGAAAACACAATAAAGTACAAATTATATAGGCCATTGATATAATTTTTCTAAGAAACAAGATCCCTGTGTTATAAAAAAACAGACAATAAAGCCCCACTAGGTCCAGAAAATGATTGAAAATAAATAAATGTTACTTCTTTTATTATCTTTAAACCCATGGTCTCCATTTTTTTTTTAATCAGAGGAATTTCAGTTGAAATAACCTAGCCAATAGATACATATGGAATTTTATACCAGGGTTGTCCTCACCCAGACCAGTTACTGGCAGGTGGCTTCTCAGGCATTGCTCAGAGCCCACATTGCCAAGGAAACAAACAGTAAATAAAATGAATCCATAAATTACACAAAGCCCAAAGATCACAAATTCTCGCATAGCCAATCACTGCTCATCTGGAGTCTGGGTCCCTGTTGACCTGCCTTCAGGGCGCCGTCTCCTGGAGGTCTTGGCTCTTCTCTGTCATCCTGTTGTGTCTCCCTACTTTGCAGGATACACAGGCCATTGTTGCATGCATTCATTTTATCCCACCTCCAGAAATTTTGCTAAGAGGTGTTTGGGAGGACACTGACATGAATGCCATGACCACATCGCTTTTCATCAAGGAGTTTGTTGAGGCAGAAGTTGAAGAAAGCAGTAAGATCTGTGTGGTGTGATAAAGCGAGAGCCATTCACCTCAAAGACGTCCCATGCTGGTCCTTGTGGTTTGTGTGATGCACGTGCAAATTGCAATAGGGTGTCTGTGCCTCATGGGCTTTGTGGATACAGTAAACGTGCCTGAGGGCAGGGAGAACTTTTTAATGTCTCTCTGCATTATATGTCTCCCCCCCTCCCCGCAAAAATATATTTGGCCAACAGACAGTACAGTCTGGGCAGAGGATAAGATAATGGTGTTTCCTTTAACATTTGGAGGAACAAGAAAAATTGAACATCAAAGGCTTGAAATACTTTCCATGGTTTCATTCGTCTGGTCTCCCTGGATGACACTTAAAAAAAAAATAGAAGTCATGAATCTTTGTGGTTTTTCCTAGCAGGTGTAACATCTCTGGTAGCAAACAGAGTCCAGAAAATGTTTTCCGTTTCTCAATCTATGAATAGCTAACAAATTGGACTCCATAAAAATAATAACAAAAAGAAGGATAACTCTGTCGCTGAAACTCTTTTCGATCTGGAGCTAACACTTAATCCGAGCAAATGGGAGTCCTATTTTCTGTTGTATTTTTATGTGGTTCTGTTATTGCAGTTGGTAAATATGCATTGGAAATATTTTGGTAAAGAGCAGAAAATGTGCAACAGATTCCAGGCATAAAGGGAGCAACATTGGGGACCCCTGATTTTCAGAGCAATTCTGGAGGCAAAAAGATAGGAGGGAATATAGGTAGCAGACAGTCCTTCTGTTTCTGTAACCTTTTTAAGGTCTGTAAAATCAAAGTGTTGTATTTGGCTAGAGAAATAGGAATTCATTGCTAATGGACTCAGAGAAGGGAGGGATGTTAATTTCTTCCCTTTTCCAAGTAGGTCATTCAAAATGTTTGGTTTATTCTGCTCTGTAGTCAAAGTGCCAGTTTCCTTGGTGCCCCGCCTTTACTAGCATTGTTAATTTCAATCTTTTGGTGATATTTATTGGCCATCATCCTTTCATCCCTTTTTGTGTATGCTACAGAGGTCAGGTAGATTGCTGACAGGTAGAAGCTGGGCTATTTGTGCTTTTTGAGTTCAGCAAACATCAGGGTGTGGACAGACAGAGCCTTTGGCCTCCCCCTGCTGGTGGCCAGCATCACAGCAGCCACACTGTCTGGTCTAAATCACATCCAGCCAAAGACGCCTGTTTAACTTACTTAGCAAAGGCAAGATGATGACATATTGCAAGGTACATCTTGCAGTAGTAAAATCGGATGCAATCAAATTCATAGCTACTTAGAGTGCTAGAGGTAAATCAGGGACTCATCATTAACATTCTATTTGTATGGAGAGAGTTAAATTATTTTTGGCAACACCATTAATACTTCACAGAAATATATTCTCTTCTGGACATATATCAATTCAGTTGAGAGTAAAATCCAATCACTAATAGTATGTGCTTGGCACATATATGTATGGAAGGATTTATGCATAATCACTTGGAGGAGTAGCCTATTAAACCACAGAGTGGTTGCTTTCCTGTAACTATGTGTATGTGTGTTATGTGTGTGTGGTGGTGTGTACTGTTCTGTTTGCCCGTACCATCTGCATGATATATAGTCCATCTGGTTTGATGCTCTTGAAACCAGGGGGATATTCACTCCATGGTGTGATTTTCCAAGCAGATGGAAAGCATAAATAACTTGGAATTCTGATAACACAACTTGCTTTCTACATTTGAGCCTGAAAGTCCATTGTATGCATGTTGTCTTTATGTATAGTTCTGATGTGGAAGAACTTTGCTAGGTAATCCTTAGGGTCCTGGAGAAAGCCTGTTGATTTCTTCAACAATAAAGCTATGAGCAATTGTTCACTGCTCTTCTTGGAATGGAGATGCCCTGCTAATTTATGTTTTCACATTACTCTCTTGACAATATCAACGGTACATCCATACAAAGACCATGTTTATTTAAAACAAGAGATGTAATTCTCTTAAATTTTTAAACTTTCTATTAGGGGGATTGTCAGTCATTCACCAAAATATGAATCCCCACTTCAATAACTGTTAGCATTTAAATTTGCTTTAAATGAATATATTACAATTCACATAAAGAATTACTTTTCTGAACCCAGTAACTTAAAGACAGGGTGGAAAGAAAAGAAAAAGAAACGGTACGTCATGGGTGTGACGACATTTTGGATCATTGCACATTCTGCATGAGCCAAATTTCTATGAGAGACAAGTAAAGGTCTAAGAATATGAATAATCTTTGGCCATATAACAAATAGTATTGCTGTTAGCACTATTTTTCATCCCTAAAGTAAAATATTATGTTGTAGAAAAATGTATTCGGTGGCAGGTCATTTCTCTTTAATTTATTACCTATAAATTTGAGTCAGAAGGAAGGTTTTTTTTAAAAATGTGCTGCTTTGAGAGTAGGTATGTGGCTCACGTTCTCTATCTCCCACTTCTGATGCCCACTCGGCAGGCATTGTCCATCCCCTGCTCTCTGTCCGAGAGTCAGTATCAACAACACTGGAGCTTTCCTAACCCAACAGGACAAACTGGGTAGAATTTATTCAATAGAGAAGAGGAATGGCTAATGCTAATCACACCAAGATAGCAAGATCAATTTTTGGAATACGTGTCCTGGGTATATTATATAAGCTCAATCGAATATTCTTCTTCCTCAGTCTTTTCTGATTTGAGCTTCTCAAATCAGGCCTGCCACACTGATGTTAGAGTCTTAGATGTGTGCTCTGCAACCAATCTGCCTAAAGTTAAAACTTCTGACTGCACTTTCTTTATTTAAGTAGTGCAAGTTTTAAACACTACTTACAGGCTCTTCTTTGGACTGCCTGCAACTTTAGAAAATACTCATTTTTTTCTTTTTCACTTCTATTAACTCAAAATCTGATTTGAGTTTTTATTATAATGCATATTTCATGACAAAAATTATTTGCCCTTCATTCTCAAGAAGTCTCATTGAGAAAACTCCCCAGTGTATTTTTTTTTCATGAATGTGATTTAGCTTCTGGGACCTTCCCCATGAAGATTTTAGAGTTTATACTGAAATGTGGTTTTTCTAAATTCTGACTGTGCATGATGAGGATGCCTTTCTTACGGAGCTTTCTTCCATGACGCAGGTTTTGGGGCAAGGCCCCTTCCATTTTGTGACTCTGATGTCTTCAAGAGTTTTGTGACCATCAGCTTTCAGGCAACCAAAGTAGAAACAGCTTGTGAAGGGGACCACCCAACCCTTAAAAGCCATGTCTCTTGAATGACTTAGGTCACTTCCACTCAAATTCCATTTGCTGAACCTGACTGCAAGGAAAGCAGAGGAATGTAGCCTCGTTGGGGGCCCAGAAAGGATGGGTGTTTTTGTTTGTTTGTTTGTTTCTTTTTTTTTTTTTAACTGAAGTAGAGTTGACACGTAATGTTCTCTTAGTTTCTTGTGTACAGCATAGTGATTGCACAGGTCTGTATGTTATGCTCCGCTCACCTCAAGTGGAGCCACCATCTGGCACCCTACAGTGCTCTTACAGTACCATTGGCTAGGTTCCCTGTGCTGTGCCCTGCATTCCGGGGGAAGAGCAGTCAGTTCTGATGGACGGAGGGCAGACTCTGCCTTGCCGGAATCCTGAGCTTCGGTACCTTCCACAGAGCTTTCCACACCTGATGAGCTTCCACAGAGGGGCCGGAGGTGAAAGGGCTGGGGCTGGCTCTTCTTGAGGCCCTGTGCAGATACAGACATGGCCTGTCTGGTGTCCGGGCTGCAGGTCATACCTGGAACGGACGCCGATGTGGCTGTTGGAACCGTGGTGTCAGCCGCTGAGGAGGCCCCAGTGGAGGAAGCAGAGACAGAGAAGGCAGCTCTTCCTGCTGGGGAAGGAGCAGGTGTGGAGGAGGCCAGGACTGACGCTGATACCACACAGCCTGTAGATAGTGACCGATCTCAACCGGAAGAACCAGAAGCAGCTGCCCCTCAAGTGAGTATCCCAGGGAAATGGAAGTTCTAGGGAGGCGGTGCCCAGGGTGGAATGTGGTTTATTTGTGAGTGCTGGTAACAACTCTGGGTGCAGAACAGGTTTGTGGCCATTACATGGTACCCTGCTTCACCAAATACAATTTTATATATACACATACATACATACACATACACAATATACAGTATACAATTACATATATACTATTAAACAATATACAATTATATAGACATAAAATAAATTTAAAATAAAATTCTACATAGATAATATAATTACATACATTTGTAGAATTTTTTATATTTTAAATTTATTATATATGTGTTCTTTATATTTTTATTTATTATTTATGTATTTGCATATAAGATTGTCAGCAAGAGTCTGAGCCGGGCTTTCTCCCAGCGTTAGCATTGCGAGGTTCACACAGGCCCCCAGTGATGGAGGAAAAGAAAAAAGCACAGATGATGTAAGCGTGAGGAAGAGAATGTGACTGGATGGCGGATTGTGCCGATTACGTGAGGAAATAGCCATCCAGTGCTTTGCCCAGTGGCAGGCACGCAGGGAGAACCCAATATTAATAGTTATGTCCTATCATTATTAGTAGTATTTGGGGATTGTTATTATCACCAAAGCGCCCCAAATTCACCATTGGGGAGCTCCTTTCAGCAAAAGTCCATTACTGTTGGCACGTTCAGGAGGCCAACAGGTCATTAAATACATACATGAAGTCATTGGACTAGCCCCAGCTCCTCACTTCTTCAGAGAAGTGTTTGTTCAAAGTCCACAAATCCATATATTCCATGATGTGGGGGGCACACACAGCAAGGGCAGGTCTTCTAAACCTCACACTTGGTCTGGATTCCAGAAGGGTAACAAAAGTGGGCTCTCGATGTGATGCTCTCCTTTGTCCTGATTAGTTTACTCATAAGAAATTTCCCCCAGATCTCTTCAGGGTTACTCAAAGCTTGAAAATAAATGCTTCCTTTCATCCCACTAGAAAAACATCAGGTAGTATTGGTATTTGGAGAAATAACACAAAAATATGTGCCATTTGTTCATGAGATTTTTCTTGTCACAACGCCAGAAGTGTTTTTGTATTATATTGTTAGACTTGAAAAAGTGTATTATTTTCTCCAAATTGAAGAATGGAAGTGCTTAAGCCCACTGATATCTGAGGGAATAGAGAACTTGATCTGAAAGGCAATAAACATCTCCAGGCTTCCATTATGCTAGTGAAATTCGTCTCCTCTCGCATCTTTGTTACAAAATAAAAAGGAGATCTTGATCCTTTGGTTCAGCTCCCCTCCCCGCCCCCCAGTGTAGAGTCCTCGGAGGAGTGGTTGGTGGGAACTGTCATCCCTCCAGCTCTAACTGCAGTGTGGGCTCTGTGATAATCAGCAAACAAAACAGACCTGGATTTTCTCCAAACACCAGCCAGATCTGTACAAACAATACGGTTACAGGCTAGTCAGGAGTCCCGTGGGTCTCTGGGAGAAAAGCAGTCACAGGAGGTTAAATGTCAGCTTCAAAGAGTGTTAGTATTCAGTGGGACAAGAGTGGACCACGGCAAAAATGAGGCCATTCTTGGGACCCTATGACGTTCCCCTTCAGGATGGTCTCCCCACCCCCACAGTACTCCCCCCCCCACCCGCCGCAGTCTCCTATGCCTTTTCCCAATTTCCACAGAAACCCACTCTTTGCAAACGGCCTGACTGCTCAAGGATCCAGAAATTAATCCCACTAAGGGTTTCTGTCTCAGGAGAGTGAGGAAGGCGACCATGCCAGGAGGAAGGTCTTGCAAGGCTTGAGGCCCAAAGGTTTGGGCCAGGTTTGGGGAACGGCGGGCATTTTGTGGAATGGGGGAGGTGGGGAACGTGGGAGCCAAGGAGGGTGTGTCAGGGACGGAAGCAGTGCACAGCGCACGGGAGGACGTAGAAGTCTGTCTTCCCAGCACCTGCTCAGCACCGCCACATTTTTCTCCCTCCAGGAGAAAGTGATCCCTTCAGTCGTCATAGAGCCCGCCTCCAACAATGAAGGGGAGGGAGATCACGAAGAGCCGGCAGGTGCAGAGTCGGTGGAGACCCCCAATGCCGCGGCTCTTCCGGGCCCCGCCAGTGAGCTGCCAGAACTGGCCGCAGAGCCCGAGGCGGGCCAGGACTCCCAGCCACTGCCCTCCACTCCATCTGCAAGCGAGGTGGCTCAGGAAGTGCCTCCTGGCTTCCTGTACAAGGTCTTGTCATTTTGTCTTGTTTTAATCTGGGGGCCATTCGTCCTTCCTTGGCTTTGAGACCCTTTTGCTGGAACCTTTGGTTTTCGGATGTTTCCGTTTGCATTTTGCGATACGTATTCTTTCTCAGTACTGCTTTCCCCACGTCACAGGGTAAAATGATAGGATTTCCGGGCTGCTGGGCAAGCAGAAACGACAGTAATTACTTTCCATTTTTCTGCAATCCATAGTTAAAGATTGTTTGCCACAGGACAAATGATATGCCCCTTGGTAGTGAATGGGTGAACCCCCCCCCAACCCACCCCCTATGTGCCCTCCCGTGCTTCTCTCCCAGCCCTGTGAGTCCCTCCAGCCCTGGGCTCAGACCAGGCCTTTGAAATCCTCCGTGTATGCATCTGCTTGGGGCTGGATTATACACCAGCCTGCCTGGACGCACCCCGGCTTCCCTCCCTAACTGCAGTGTGGCCTGAGGAACATCACTCCTCACTCTGTGAATTGGGGAATAAGATTGTCATTTCCAGCTCTGGCATTTTATGATTCTATGTAAAAAAATATACATTTTAATAGCCAATCACTTAATCTCAGGGGGTAGGGCTGAGGAGAGGGACATGGAGAAATAAACCCTCCATGACTGAGTAGTTGCTCAAGTTGGGTGAGTACCTGGGTCATTATATTACTCTTTCTGCTTTTGTTTCTCAAAAATTTTTATGATTAAATTTTAAAGAAATCTTTCAAAAAAAGGAGAAAAAGGGTAGGGGGAGAGGACAGTATTGTTTAAGGGTATAAACTCACAGTGAGTAGTAGATAAGCCCTAGAGATCTAATGCACAGCATGGTGAATATAGACAATACTGTATCATAATCATCAAATTTGCTCAGAGACTAGATCTTAATTATTCTAGCCACTAGAAACAAATGATAATTACATAACGTGATAGAGGTGCTCAGTATTGCTATAATGGCATCATACTACAGTATACAAATGTATCAAATTAGCATGCTGTACACTTGAAATTTGCACAATATATGTCAAATTTATTTTGGTTTTTAAATTTTATTTATTTATTTAAGTAATCTCTACACCCAACTTGGGGCTCAGACTCACAACCCCAAGATCAAGAGTCGCATGCTCTTCCAACTAAGCCAGCCAGGCACTCCAAATATATTTCAATTTAAAAAAAAAAGAAAGAAAGAAAAGAGAAAGAAAAGAAACAGATTGGCATGGTTTAAAGGTTAAGATAGGAAGTTTTTAAAGAAATTGATCACAGGGTTTAAATAAGTAGTAATTCCCATAAAATATGGGAAGTGATGATTTTTCCCATTATTTTTTAAAATGTTATATGTACTATTTTATTTAATTGTAATTTTATTGGTGGGAGGAGTCAGGGGAGCAGCAGAGAGAGAGGGAGAGAGAATCTTAAGCAGGCTTCACGCTCAGTGTGAAACCCAGCCTGGTGCTCGATCTCACTACCCTGAGATCATGATCTGAGAGCCAAAATCAAGAGTCTGATGCTTAACCGACTGTGCCACCCAGGTGCCCCTGATTTTTCGAATTATTAATTATTCAACAGAAGTGAGGTTAGAGGAATTTTCCACTAGGCATTATTAGTTCAAGTTTAAGAACAATAATAAAACATGAGTGATAATAAAATGAAAATATCTAACAAAAATATGACGAATTAGAATTTAATTAATGCACTACATGTCAACTCTTGCAGAGGCATTGCATTACTAAACGTATATCCAAATTGTCTTAATATCAGTCTTCAAGAATTGGATGTTTTAAGTAAACAGGACTTCCTTTCTATGATTAAAGGTCTTCTTCCTTGGGGTATGCTGGGATCATTGTCTTTACCTAGCTTGGAAAGCCTACAAGTACTTGCTGATAATCTGGCTGGAAGACTTCAATGTTACATTTCCTTTTCTTTTTAAAAATTAGTAAATTCTTTAAAAATCTTTTGCAGGTGGAAACACTGCATGATTTTGAAGCAGCAAATTCTGATGAACTTACCTTACAAAGGGGTGACGTGGTGTTGGTGGTCCCCTCAGATTCAGAAGCTGACCAGGTAAAGAGTGAGATTGAAAGGTTCTATGGACTATGTTTTTTTTTTTTTTTTTCCTGAGGGTCACTGGGACACAGTGGTAACTGAAGACATTTCTATTTTCTGAAATGCTGCAAGGCACCTCTGAAAAGGATTTAGGGCTTATGAGCACAGGACATGGCTAACTGTAGCTTTTTAGGACACCTCTTTTGGGATACTGTTATATTGTTTCTTAATAGATGACCATTTCTTACTTTGCATCCACTTTCTAGGGTTATTGTCTCTGATACATCAGTTTTTAGGAAATATAGCGACTATTCATGTGCACTCAAAATCACCCCCCCTTTTTTTTTAATTTTATCTTGTTACGTTATGTTAGTCACCAGTGATGGGTATTAAGGAGGGCATGTACTGCATGGAGCACTGGGTGTTAATCTGAAAACAATGAATCATGGATCACTACATCAAAAACTAATGATGTATTGTATGGTCAAAATCCCTTTTAAAAGTAGTTGCCTCTAGGGGTATAGAGACTGACCAGGAAGGAACATGAGGGAACTTTCTGGGGATGGAAATGTTTTCTATCTGAATAGTGATGTGGATTACATGTGTGTATGCATTTGTCAAAACTGACTAAAGTGTATACCTAAATGATGTTTGCATTACCCAGGATTGAAATTATACCTCAATTTTGAAAGACTCTTAAAATAAATCACCTTTGAGCATAGTGTCCTGTTGTGAAAATGCTGAGAATTTCATTTTGTTCTTTGTTCTTATTCGTAGGATTTGTGAGTCCCTAAATCATATGCAAAATATGTAAATGTGCCTATTAACATGTTTTTCTGGAGAGAAGAGCTCTAATCTCTATAATATTCTTAAGGAGATTTCTTTAAGAAATCTTCCCCCAAAATAAGGTCACTACCTTAGAGGTTAAGGTTTCCCATGGCCCCACATTTTGTTCTTTCTCTTGATAGTACATTTAAAAGATAGAGCAGGTGCTGGGTCAAACAAACAAAGTCTCTACCACAATAAAATTCAATTAGAGATCAATAACAACAATATAGCTTTAAAAACTCTAAGTATTTAAAAAATTTAAAAATATACTTCTGAATAATCTAGACCAAAGAAATCATAGTGTAAATTAAAAAAAAATATTTCCTGGTGATCATCAATTTCTAAGTTTTTAGTCCAAGAAGATAAAAAAATAGATCCAATTAAGTACAAAGCACATGGAAGGAAGAAATAATAAAAATAAATGCACAAAAGATTGCACTAAAAGATGCACAATGGAGAAAGCTAATAAATCCAAAAGTTAGTTCTTTGAAAGAATTAATGAAATTGTTAAAACCTCAGATGTACTCTTCAAGTACACACACAAAAAGTGACAAAGCATTAATTACTAGTATCAGGCAAAAGTGGTTACATATCTAAAAATCATTAAAAACTCCATTATAGGGGTGCCTGGGTGGCTCAGTCATTAAATATCTGCCTTTGGCTCAGGTCATGATCCCAGGGTCCTGGGATTGAGCCCCGCATCGGACTCCCGGCTCTGTGAGAAGCTTGCTTCTCCCTCTCCCACTGCCCCCTGCTTGTGTTCCCTCTCTCACTGTGTCTCTCTCTGTCAAATAAATAAATAAAATCTTAAAAAAAAAAACCCAAACTCCATTATATAAACTAATATTTTTTGCATTAACCAAAAGTTATCTTTTAAAGAAATTAAGAGGAAAAAACTAGTCTTTATGTCTACCAACATCTTTACCATTTCCTGTGCTCTTCCTGGTTCTTCCTACAGATCTGAATTTCCATCTGGTCTCATGTCTTTCCACCTGAAAAATTTTCCTTCTTTCTTTTTCTTATTTTAAATACTGTTTTTCAGAGTGCCTTTTCTTTTTCCTTCTTGCTTTTTTTTTTAAGATTTTATTTTTAAGTAATCTCTACACCCAGTGTGGGGCTCAAACTCACAACCCTGAGATCAAGAGTCCCATGCTCTGAGCCGGCCAGGTGCCCCTGCCTGAAAACAATTTTTTCCTTTCTTTTTTTTTTTTTTAAGATTTTATTTATTTATTAGAGAGAGAGAGAGAGAGCATGAGCATCAGGAGGGGCAGAAGGAGAGGGAGAAGCAGGCTCCCCACCGAGCAGGGAACCCGATGCGGGGCTCGATCCAAGGACCCTCAGATCATGACCTGAGCCTAAGGCAGATGCTTAACCAACTGAGCCACCCAGGCACCCAAAAAATTTTCTTTACTAATTTCTATAGTGCTAATCTGCTGGCAATAAATACTCTCAGCTTCTGTTTATCTGAAAATCTCTTTATTCATCTTCATTTTTTAAAGATCTTTTCCCAAGAGAAAGAATTCTGAGTTGACTTTTTTTCTTTCAACTCTTTAAGATGTTCCATTGTTTTCTGTTTTCTGCTGTTTCTGACTAGAAATCAGCTGCCATTTGTTTACTGTTGTTTCTGGGTATCCAATGTGCCTTTTTCCCTGACTGCTTTTAAGAATTTCTCTGTATCTTTAGTTTTCATAGGTTCAATATAATGTGCTTAGGTCTTGTGTTTTTTTGTAGTTTTCATGCTTGGGGTTCACTGAGGTGCTTAGATTTGTAAACTGATGTTTTTCATTACATTTGGAAGACTTCTGGCTAATTTTTCTTAAATTCTTTGCTGCCTCATTCTCTTTTTCCTCTTTTTAATGATTCTCTAATTATACATCTGTTGGACTTCTCGATGTCTAAGACTGTTCCTTTTATGCACTATGTATTTCTTTCTGGTACTCAGGTTGGATCATTTTTATTGGTTTGTCTTCAAGTACAGTGAGGCTTTCTTCTGCTACTTTAAAATTGGTTGTGAAGCTTATCCAGTGTCTTTTTCATTTCAGTTGCTATACATTTGCAGTTCTATAATATTCATGTGTTTTGTTTTGTTTTTTTAAATTTACTTGCCATTTCTTTCCTGAGATTTCCCATCTATTCTTTCATTATTGCCACTTGCAGTGTTAGGTACTTGTACATATTTGCAATAGCTGCATTAATTTCCTACTGCTAATTCCAAAAAACTAGTTCATCTCAGCACACATTTATATCAGTTGCCTTTTGTCTGCCGGAGATATGTTCCTCTTTTTTCTCATATCTAGTAATTGTTTACTGATACTGGACACATTGCAGAGTCTGGATTCCATCTTCTGTTTCTGAAGCTTGTTTCTTTTTCCCCCTAGCAGACATGGAAGTTACTAGATAATTAGCTTGAATTCATGGAAGTTTTGTTTTATACTTTGTTAGGATGATTCTGTTTCAATTTTGCCTTTACTTTTAGGATGAATTCTTAGTCCTGAGTCATCTTTTACTTCCAAGAATGGCCCTTCTGGGATTTCAGTAGAAATCCTGAAGCGTTGACCAAGCCTCCTAACTTGGTGGGAGTCAGGCTCTAAACTCTGCCTCCCCTCCATTGGCAGGGCTTAAATCTCCCCTTGGCTGTTCTGCCTTCCTCCTGTTGCTTTCTCCCAGACTCCTTGGGGGACCCCTGTATATTCATAGCTTGTGGGGGTAGTTCAGGATTTTAGGGAAGTTTCTCTACATATTTGGTAAACTGCCTCTGTACATCTCTTCTTTTCAAAATATTCCCCTTAAAAATACAGCTGCTCAGGGTGCCTGGGTTTAAGCATCCAACTCTTGATTTCAGCTCAGGTCATGATCTCAGTGTCATGAGATTGAGCCCCATGTTGGGCTCTGTGCTAGGTGTGGAGCCTGCTAAGATTCTCTCTCTTCCTCCCTCTGTCCCTCCCCCTGGTCGTGCTCTCTCTCTCTAATAAATAAATAAAATTAAAAAACATACAGCTACTCTGGATGCCCTCCACTCTTCCTCTGAATGCCCTGCATCACTCAGACTGAGGATAATACTCAAGGGAAAGCTGTATTAGTATTAGCACGGATCTCATTCACTGCAATTTCCTACTTTTAGGGGTTAAATATTCTCTAATTTTTGCCTGCTTTTGGTCACTGCCAGTGCCTTCAAATAGTTGTTACATATGTCCACCTTGTTGTTTGTAACAATCCCATTATATAACTTTTTATGTTAGATATTTTATGTCATTTCTATATATAAATAGTTGCATATATGTACGCATAGGTATATATAGATGTGTAGTTATGTATATGTAGATATATAGTTATTCTAGTGTTTATAAGGGTTCTGCGCAGAAGCACTTATCTCATACAAGCGATTTTGCCATTGCCAAAACTGTAAGTCTTTCATCTACCACATATTTTAAACAGTTAACATTTAATTTTCCCTATTTGCCTCAGCGAGAGATTGATATTGGCTAATATTTTTCACTTTACTATATAAATTGTATTTCAGAACATACATGTTAGAATATATCTTGATCCTGAGTTTGTGCCAGTTCTTAACTTTTTTTCTTTATTGAAACAATTTTAAAATGCATGACTCTGCTTGGCTCCATTAGATTTTTCCCTCATTGTAAATAAAGTCAAATATAGACATTTGTGGGGGAAAATACGGCCTTTTAGATGCTGCCGGAGGTTCAGAAAAAATTGAGTTATCATCTCTTACTTTAAGTATAACTTTGCCCTTCACATATATAACATCATAATTTTAAAGAGGACACTCTTCCTCCTAGCCAGGATATTATCAGTCATTTTATTGAGTTATCTTTTTCCCCAGTTTTTTTTTCCACCTTCAAAAATTAGCCTGTCTGAATGCTTATATTGTTCGTCTATATAGCAGCATCAGTTTATAGTCTCAGATTACATCAAACGGGAATGTATTCAACTTCTTTATTTAATTTTGGAGACCTCATTTTATCTGATGTACTTGAACTCTGTTGGGAATTGCTTCAGATTAAATCTGGCCATTCCTCATCCTAAGTGGGATCTCTTTCGTGGACTGGTTAACATAATCAAGACAAGTCATTTCCCACTATTTTTTGCATCATACAGTCTATGTTTCATGCTGTTACTTCCACTCAGCCTTTTCCAACCAGGCTTTGCTTATCTGCAAGAGGCCAAGGGCAAATTGCAGCCTCCATTCTCCGTTTTACGTATTGTCTCTTGAGCTGAATGGCCATACATGGTGGCTTCTGTTTCCTTTCTGTGGCTAAATGTCTCATTTTTATGATGGTGCTCCTGTAAGACAGACTGATGTTTAGGAGGAATAGTTGATAAAAAAATACATAAAGAATATATGAATGTTTCCAGCAAGAATGCCATGACAACAAACTGCTTCATAGTTCATATAAACTTGAAAAATGAAATATTATAACAGCAACAACAGACAGAATGGCGAGAGCAGGTATCCAGATGTAGCAGCTATTACATGATAAGCCTTGTGTATGCTCGTTTATTTGGGTCACATGATTTGAGCTGGGGGCACAGAGTTCTTTCCTATAAGCGAGTGGTTCAGGATGGAATACGAGACTCCCATGGCCTGGTCCACACTATGGACCAGGGTCTGACCTGGGTCCTCATGTCACTTTTGCACTGTGACGCACAGAATAGGGAGCGTTCCTGTGCATGACATGTTTTCACGTGGTGTCCTCTCTTTGCCCTGGCTAGCATTCTAATCCTTTTCTCTTCCTTAAGAACTCATGTCGTAATCCAGTTAACCTCTACGAGCTGTACTTTAGACAAAATTATACTATTTGTTTTAATGTTCAGTTAGCTTTCCCAGATCCAGAAAATAAATCATTTCAAATGTTTACTGTTATTTTTTGTTTTACCTAACAACTTATTTGCAGATTTTTCCAGTAGACCCTTGGACCTTGAATGCCCTGTCTTTGTCTTGCAGGATGCAGGTTGGCTGGTAGGAGTGAAGGAATCAGACTGGCTTCAGTACAGAGACCTTGCCACCTACAAAGGCCTCTTTCCAGAGAACTTCACCCGGCGCCTGGATTAGGGCCAAGAGTATTGTAGAAAGAGCCTCGTTAATTGGGTTTTTAAACCTCCGTGAAAACCCGAAGAGTTCACTTTTGCTATTACACTCTTAATGATTTACAGGCTGGTGCCAGGCAAAGCTTGGAAAGATATATCAATGGAGCATGTGTGCAAAAAAAAAAAAAAAAAAAAAAAGAAAAACAAGTAAATTACAGATAAAGTCCTCACTGGTTCCCACGTTATCCATAACAGGTTTCTTTGTGCTTTGTCCAAGCTGTGGAGACTCTTGTACTTGATCCCCTCCCACCGTTTCCAAAGTAGCTTTCTCCAGACCAGAACCTTCATTTCTGAACACCAAGTGTATGGTTCCTGAGTGCCTGCCCTGCGGAAGACTCGATGAATTATCCTGTAGTACGAGATTATCTCCTTCCCCTGCACAGGTGTGAGCACGTGATCTCTCTCCCTTTCAAGCTGTGTTTCAAACTCAACTGCTACACAAAAGGTTCTTTTCCAACACCTCTCTCTCTGTGTATATGGCCACGCGGTTCCACATGCTAGTTCCCATCACTCCAAGATCTATGTGTATGCACAAAGCTACATATACATAGTTGCTTCCTTTCGTTCCATTGTATTCTTTGCCTCTCGAGTGTCATTGATACATGCATTGCTCTTGCTCTGTCTGGCATTACAGTGGCGGTTTTGCCTCAGGGCAAAACCAACCATCCCATTGCCAAAACGGTCGACAGTATCTGCGTTGGGTACTGTGCATTTGTCAGGATGTGATGACAGATAGCATGTCAAGGCTCCTTGTCCCTTTGGAAAAGCAGAGCCTCGTTATCTAGGGTCCAGCTGCTGAAGCTGGAGGTAAGCTAGTCGGGATGAGCAGCTCTATGGTGTTACCTTATGCCTTTCACAGATTGGCTGGTTGATGGGGCATCAAAGTCCACCCTCAAAGAACACTATAAAAAAAAAGCTCCTATAAATTTCCAACTCTTTATGCAACTCATCTTCCCAGATTGTCCTAAAATAAGATAGGCGATGTATGCTGTATGCACAAATCATCTGTAAGAGTTATGTTTTCAGTGCTGTGTCATTACAAATAAACCTCTGGAAACCTCCAGCAATGACCTAATTCCTTCTGTGGAGTCATTTGTTTCAGAAACCTCCGTTCAGTCAGAGGCACTCCTTGGAACAGTGTACGTTGGGGTTGTTATTTGTGCGGAAATATGCTTGTTCCTCCGGGTTGTGCTCCAGACCCCACCTCCCTTCCCCAAAGCCCTTCCTCCCAGTCATTGCTGCTCACCCAGCAATGACTGCAGCACAAATAACAGCTGTGGACTGAGGCCCCTGGCAGGTGCTGGCTGTTGACCAACTGTGTATCACTGAAAATTTGACGACCTCATAATCAGCACTTTGCTCTCCCACCAGCTCATTTTTTGGGTCACTTTTCTTGCTGACATGTTGATGCGTAGGTATATCAAATAGATCACCTGGAAGAGAAAAGTCAGTTCGCTGGGCCACTCTTCAGAGAAGAGAATTCTTAAACATCTTTCATTCGATTTACTCTTTTCTCTTTTCTGCCGGTATAATCCCGTACACAATGTAAGCTGGTCAACAATGGGCATTATTAGTCTTCTGAATTTGCTACGTGTTTCTGATTCGTGGTGCCAGTTCTCTTGGCGGGTTACCGACTTTCAGGTTTCCTAACAGGGAATTAGCTGTTATTGACCCAGGATTTTTCCAGGGGCTAATTGACAGGGAAGATGGATCATCACAAATGTTCCTTTAGTGCAAGAAAATAACAAATGCTGCCCAGTGGCATAGCTAATAGTTCAACAAATAAATTGCAGCAACGTAAGACTGATAATAGGAAGCCGCTCCTGACATTGGAGGGCATGGGAGAGTTAAAGATGAGACTGAAATTTCAGTTCTTGTGATAAAATGCACCTAATGTTCTTGAAAGATAATAGCTGCCTCTCCTGGAGCAGTTACTCTGAAATCCCTCTCACACTCCCCGCAAGTCCACAGTGGCTCTCCTGGTGCACAGCTTGGCAGGACACGGTTCCTTAGGTAGGTTCTGCCGACACCTGTAACATTCCTAGATGAATTTAACAAGTCCTTCCAAAATGGCAGGTGTTTACTTAGTCATTTTGTCCTGGTGTAGAGCCCTTGAAAAAACTTTCAACATCAAATAATCAGATTATTTGTTTCAGGAATTTTCAAGATCCTTGATTGTCCAAAGCCCTGTAAATAAAGAGGCTGAGAGGGAGGGGGATGGGAAAGTGATCTTCTCCAGAAATGTCTACAGATAGATAGGGTGTGAATTTTCTTTTCCACTCAATGCATTTTCTAGGGCATGGGGTTACTAGTGTGGAAGCTCTTTTCACTTCTCTCAGTCTGACTCAAGTTCTGAGGTCACCAAACCATCGTAGGCACATTCCTTGGTCATATGGTGGCTAATCTGTAGCAATGCTTTATTCCAAATGCTGGGCCTTGACCCAGCAAGCCCTACCCACACCCACTCTTTGTGTTTTCTGATTTCTCTTTCAAACCCAGGGGCATGTGGACCTTCGAATAGTACCAGGGGCCTTCAAAGAATCACATAGAGCCAGCCTGTGGTTTTTATTGAACAGCCACCCAACTGGCATTCCCACCAATATCAGAAACAGACTCTCATTTTTTTTTAAAGATTTTATTTATTTATTTGACAGAGACACAGCAAGAGAGGGAACACAAGCAGGGGGAGTGGGAGAGGGAGAAGCAGGCTTCCCGCCGAGCAGGGAGCCTGATGCGGGGCTTGATCCCAGGACCCCTGGGATCATGACCTGAGCCGAAGGCAGATGCTTAATGACTGAGCCACCCAGGTGCCCCCAGACTCTCATTTAAACCTGAGTGATGTTTATAATTGCCAAGCAAGCCCTCTCTCAGTGTGGATTTTCAGTAGTATCTCAGCACAACTGCAGCCCAGGGATGGGCACAGCTCCATGCACCATATAGTCACACTGCTTCCACCATGGCCTGCTCCTCCTGACATGACGGGGACAGCCTCTGAGGGAGCCAGAACACCGCCACGGTCTCCACCGTGGCCTTTGCTGTGGGGAAACGGGGTGCCAGCCCAGAACGCTGAGCTCTCTTGTATCACATACAGAAGCCTGCAATCAGGCTGTTGGAAAATTCCCAGCAGGACCCCACGGCCCATGGCGATGGCCCAGCAAAGAAACAGCCTTGGGGAAACTGTAAAGTTTGTGAGTGATCAGTGAGGTACAGAGGCCTGCAGCTCAGTGATGATGCCACACGTGTCACTTGGCCGAACACCTGGAAGCCTTCCACACAGGCTGGTGTGCCTTCATGGGACTCCCATCGATCTTTCCAGAGGAGCCCCAAGCTGCCTTCTGGTGTCTACCTGGAATCCGGCTGAGTAGCTTATAAACATGACGTGCCAGACTTTGGAGATGAGTGTCATGCATCCTCCTGCAAGGTGGCGCAGCCACGGTCTTCCTGGGACTCGGATAAATGGAAGTGGACATCTGTTGGCTGAATGGAGAAGCCAGCGACTGATATTCTCTCAGCAAACCTAGGAAGTCAACAGCCATGGGCTTCTATTCATCCTTGACCCTGGCCTGAGTCGGACCTACTTTCTCCTTATCCTGCATGTGGCGCCCCCCTGAGTCGAACCCTGGCAGCTGCCCGCGGGGCTCAAGGCACACAGCAAGGTATCTGATACATTGTTCATAGAAGCCACACAGCGTGTGCCGGAGTAAGCTTACGAGCCCATCCAAATCGTCTGTGCCTCCCGGTTTAACTGTTTCTAATTTGCTTAATGGCAGCACATGGTGACTGTTTCAGCTTAAATGCTGATTGAGACATGACCCTTAAATCAGTGCAAATCAAGAGGAAGGCCAGGTACCCTGAAGTTCTTTCAAAGGATATCTAAACCTTCTCTTGTTTCCTAGAATCCAGCACATTCCCAGTCCCCTGGGAACTTAGGTCCAATACTCAGGTGGTCTTGTTCTTATAGGTTGGGTCAGAGTTGTGAGCTTACTTGCCTGGCACCCACCAGGGTGGGACTGCTCTGAGTTCTGTAGGAACACTTGTTAATGCGTGGGAAAGCCACAGAAAGCAGGTGCAGGGCAGGAGCGCGGTGTCCAAGGACACTGCCGCCTGGCAGATGCCCTCATGTCCTCTCTGCCCTGGGGATAAATACTGTTACACTCTGTGTCCTGTGCTCTGCAGAAACCTGCCCGTGACCACCAAGTGATTTCTGTGGCATTTGATGATGCCACCAAATCTCTCCAAACCCTAAGCCCAAGAAAGCATTTTCTTGTTTTCCTGCTCTGTTCCTTCTCTGTCACCTTTACTAATTTTTCTTGCTTCTCCAGTGGGTGCTGGATGGGGGGGTGTCGGGTGGGTCTCCGTTATCCTCAATTCCTCGGTGTGTGTTCCAGCTGTCCAGAGAATGTTTCCTTCAGAGTGTCTGATTAGGGCTCCCAAGCCCACATGTGCATTTATTCATTAAATATTTGTCAAGCTCTTGCTCAGTGTCCATTACTGCGCACGGGGACCACATTCCCTGAGACATCGCATCAATGAATTTCTTTCAAAATGCCACTGCTGTGCACCCCCGAGGGTCCCCCTTTCTTCAGAGCCTTGGGCCTGCAAACGTGGGAGCCCCCTGCTGTGCTTCATTTGCCAGATGACAGACCCCTGCCTGCGTCTCTTCCCTCACAGAGTCCCGTAATCCCTGCAACCTGATCTGGGAGGGCCCTCCTCCCTGCCAAGGAAGACCCCGGTCCTTGTGGTCCCCCGACCTCCCTGCTTCCCTTTTTCCCAGTTTGCCTGCAGTCCCCAAACCAGTTTGCAAACTCTGGTGTCAAAATGGGACCACTCTCCTCCTCTCTCTCTCCCATACACACATGCACTAAGGATGATTTTCTGCGTTTCGTATCTAATCCCCAGGCCTCTGGTCGGCTTTCAGTGGCCTCCACATCTTCCCCAGTACTTGTCCTCTGCTTCTCTCAGAGGAGTCTCCACACTGCCCCTGCTGCCCTCCCACCACACCTCTACACTCTGCTCACCCTGGGGCAGCCCCCTGCCCTCCTGTCCCACCTCCTCAATAAAGCCTTCACCAGCAGCTCACTCCTCTGCCCGCACCCATTCAGTTCTCTGCATTCAGTGTAAACATGATGTAAGTTCCCCTTCCCTCCCTCCACTAACTGATGAAGTCTCTGTATTCTGAATCTGCCCCATGGACCTTATGTTCAAGTGCACTGGTTCAAATAAAGGAGAGACTGAGAGATGGATTAATTCAGAGAAGTATAGACACGCTAATCTCAGGGTCAGTACGGGCTAAAATCTGGAACTGCAGATAACAATAAATGAGAGAATGCTTTTGTGATGTTAGAGAGGGAAAAACCCTTTCTTAAATGAAACTCCAAAGTATGCAAAATGTGACTACAAAATTGAGAAATCTATTTAATGAAAATGCTTTAGACAAAGTTTAGACAGATGATACATTAGCTGAGGATATTTGTAATAGCCTAAACTCACAAGGGATAAATATCTAGAAGACATAAATTCATCTTATGATCTGAATTAATTTTAATAATGTAATGCTTATATCATTTTATTATCTTTATTTTTATTTATAATATTAATAAATTACTGTTAATAGGAAATGTAATAATAACGAACAGTTTTATTTGCCCAACACGCTCCTAAATATTCTGCATGTAGTACATTATTTAATTTTCATGAACCTTTGAGGTGGCTGCTGCTTTTCCTGTCTGCAGATGAAGAGCTGAGAAACAGCAGCAGGAGCACTGACTCCAGGGCTCACAGGCAGGACATGGGGGGCCCGGCAACAGCGCAGGAGCCTGGCTCTGCTGTGCACTGTAGCCTCTGCAAGCCAGCTTCCCCTTTGCTGCACCTAAAGCACACGGAGAAGCTCGTCTCTGAGGGAGACATTTCATGGACACTTGGTGTAAACAGAAACCCTCAGCTTCCTCATCATCAGACAGGAGCCCAGAACCTCCTCAAACAACATGATGCTGTGTGGGTGCCATCAGGTTGGTAAGAACTTCGCTGTCAGATAACACAGGATGGGCAGTGTTTATCGAGAACGTGGATGTGTATTTCCCGGGACCAGCAACCATGGGATCAGATTCCCGGGGAAATGCATACTCCCAGCATGCAGAGCCCCTGAGCTGTTGGTGACAGCCTTGCTGGTGAAGCCAGCCTGGGCAGCAGTACGAGCGTCTGTCACTGTCAGTGGATGAATTAGCGCAGTGGCTGAGAGCAGAAAAGAGCAGTGACGTAGGTATACAGACAGATGGACAGAGATGGGCTGACAGGAACAGTATGTCATTTGTATAAATATAAAGATGCGTTATTTACAAGCAATACTCTAGTTTTATCAGGTACATAAGACACCAAACATAACAAAATCCTTTCATTTGAGGCTGGGGAAAAGGGAAACCTGCAAGAAGAAGCTACTTACTAAAATGACCAAGCACACTGATTATACAATTGGTAAAACAGGTTTCCTGCATTGTATTTCCGGGCCTTTCCACTCACTAAGCTGATCTTTTGCTGTAATAGACTTCACTTACCTGGGGAGCAATAAAGACTATAAGGAGTATGATATAACTGAAATGGCCAACAGAGGGTGCTAGAAGTTAGTGTAACAATGCAGTCAAAATACTGTACTTTTCACGCAGGAAACACAGAATTCCAAACAAATGGCAAGTCTAACCAGATCACGTTTTTGTATTCAAAGCAACAGCTCAATGAGGACAGAAATTAATTCCTGACTCACAAACATCCGAGCAGGTTACGTAGGGCACAGGCTTCGAGAGCCTGGCCAACCTGAAGTTCATTCCATATGGTCTGTCTTAGCTGAACAATGTCAAGTAAGTGACTCAACCTCCCTAAGCCTCTGTGTCATCTGCAGAATGGGATGAATAACCCCTGCTTTATGCATTCAGGGAAAGAATCAATATGTACAATGTTGGATGCTCAAGGTGTATTTGATATTATTTACTGGATTGATGATTTTTGTTATGACCTTAAAAAAATTAGTCTTTCACAAAAGGCAAGCAACTATTAACTCACCAGCGCTAGAAAAATTTCTACTATGTTCTGAGGTCCAGTACTGTTACTTGAATGACTGCTCTTCAAGAACAGCTTATGCTCTTTGCTCCCTGACATGTAAGAGGTATTCTTGAGTTCTGCAACCTCTCTAAAATTTCCCTCATGATCTCTTACACTTTAGAGCTTAAAGGAAATTGTATATAATATATATTAAATTCTAAATATATGGAATGGATGGTGTGACAGGTTTTGGACTTTTTTAGACTTGGGTTTGAATCAAGGCTCCATTACTTATGTGATTCTGCATAGGTGAAACATTTTAAGATTTCAATTAGCTGCTCTGCCAAATTTGGTTATTATCACTGTGTTGATGTGTTATTTGAAGAATAAATTGCTATAAAGAATATACTATATATAAGACTTACTGATAGTATTTATTTACAAAGCAACCAATTTGGCCCAATCCCAGGCCCATGGTGGACGGTGTCTGCAGAGTGAGCATTATTATTCCCATTTACAGGGACCTTCCCAAGGACACACATCCTCCAAGTGGCAGGGCTTGGACTAGAGTGGTCATTCTGTCCTGCCAATGCAATAAATCCTCCCAGAGTTAGGAGGTATCATTCAGACTCTCCCAGGTGTCCCATTTTGAAACTCCGTATTGAGAAGGACATCTCCCCTCAGTGCACCATTGATCAGATGACATTGTTGGCCGTGCAGAAAGCTGGGCATCAGGATGGGCCCATGACTGGACCATTCCTGAGGCCAGCAGGTCTGGAAGGCTGGCAGGCACATGGAGTCAGTCTGAACCCACCATTTCCTGATGACTGTGAGCACTTGGCAGCCTCAGAGCCTGTGGGAAAAGCAGGCAGATGTGAAGCTTTGGCTGAGGGTTCTGGGCTCCCCTTGACTCTTCTGGAAACTGTCCTGGCCCAGCCTTGCTACAGCAGTAGCTGGAGATGGGGCTACTTTCTGGGAAGCTGCGGAGCAGCACCAAGGAGCACTGGGCCCAGGAGCAGAAACTGGGCCCTCGTCTGGCTTCCTCTTTCCTCCACTGTCAACCCCTATTTTAGTCCATTGTGTTGACTCATGATTTGTATAGTGTCATGTTCGCATCCAAGTTTCAGCCCAGACTGACTGCATGAAAATTCTGTTCACAACAGTTTCTTCTAATCATCTATGCAAGAAAGACACAATATGTAATTCAATTTTATTGACACATTTATAAGAATCTTCTAAAACAAACACATGAAACATTATCTCATGCATATATATTAAACATCTAGCATCTTCCAGGGCTTTGTCTGAGTGCTCACCATACAAAGGTATGTGTCCCCACAAAGCTCATTAAGAACACTACTGACCTGGCTCACTGTGGTCACAAAACAACAGAGAGAGAGAGAGAGAGAGAGAGAGAGAGAGACCCATTCAGGTCATGAAATCATAGGACATTCTAATAATTCATGATAAATAGACTATTTCCCACATGGTTCCTAGGTAGCCCCTCATCTCACAGCCAGCTGAGATAGAAACATAAGCACTAGTGTGTATATGATAACCGTGTCCCCAGGGCAGCAATGCTGGTGAGAGTCTATCACCGTGATCATGCCATCATCGTTCTGATCTCTTGGTGTGCAGCAGGTGCGATCATCAGGAGAAGGCGAGGGAGTAAATGTATATCTGTGAGCTTGTTCCCATCCCATCAACATAGCGAGCACAGACCTGCATCCCACAGGCCCCAGGAGACCCGACAAGAGGACCAGAGAGAAGAAAAGGACAATGGACGGAAGAGGCTCATATGAAGAGGGCACTGAGAGAAGCAGACTGTGGTCATCAGAAGACAGAGAGATGACACAGATGGAATGACATAGAATTTAAAGTAGCTACTGTGACTATGGAAAGAGAGGTACAGAGAGAGAGAATGTGAAATAGATAAGAGAGATGTCAATAGATGAAAGAACTAGGGAGTAGAGATGGGCAGACAGACGTCGGGAGACAGAAATACAGAGACAGATGAGAGACACAGAGAAAGAGATCAGGATGGAGATGGAGGAGAGATAAAGAGAAATAAAGCAGGAGAAGGAGACCCAGCTAGAACGGGAGACGGAGAAAGACGCAGAGGGACAGACAGCAACAGGACAGGAGACCAAGAACATGGACACAGCCATGGGGACGGAGGGAGGTCAGGAGGGGGGAGCAGTGGGGTGAGGGACACAGAAGGGCCGAGGGAGCAGCACCAGTGCCACTGAGGGAGCTGGGGACTCCCTGGTGACATGTGTCTGATCCAGTGTCTCATTAGAGACATGGGGGCGATTTCCTAATGCTTGATTTCTCTCTGATTCTTCCTGCACTTACTGGTGGTAATAATTCCATAGAGAAGAGCTATCATTCATAAGCTCTGTGTAGCCTGAAACAGAGTCTGTATGAAAACAGGCAGATAAATGGTTGATTCTTTTATGATTGTGTTATTTCTGTTTTCATCCATTTCTCAACTGAGCCCTGGTACGTGGAGTAAGAAAGGGTATTTGATACCACAATAGAGACACTGGGAGTGCTCACTACCGGGTTATTATTGTTTCCCTTTTTTTCAGTGGATATCTACAAAAAGAGTCATAGTTAGAGACATGAATTCAAATAACAAATCACAGAGTTTTTACTAATCATTAAAAATTGTATATTTGCATTTTCCCCTTACACTGACATCTTGCTGCCTAACACTATCAATATTAATTTTAAAATATAAATATACACAAATTATAATCACCAGTAACAATACAGGCCCAGAGGATGAAATTTAAGATTTCTCTCTTCCCCTCTCCCTTCACAGTCTCCTGGGTCCCTTGTGCTCCATGAATCTGGTGTCACCAGTGCCCTCCTTTCATGCTGGAGCTTTATGGTTTCTCTACCATTCTGGTGGAAGAGATTTTTCCTGTTACTTGTTAGTTTTATGAAATCTATTTGTGCTCTAGTGTGAAGACAGTTTTATACTTTCTTAACTTTGAAACCATGAGATTCTGTCCCAGCAAGGATTTTCCGGGACTGCAAGACACTGAGCTTGCCTGGGAGTGTCTGCTCTCTGAGCTGCTCCTGGGGCAGCCTCCTGTCCCCAGCACATGGGGTCCCTGAGCAAAGGACGGTCCCTGCAAGTCCTTGTGCTTCCTCACCTCCCAGCTTCTGTGATGACACTTGTTATTTGTACTCTTTTTGGAAAGAGCCATTCTAACAGGTATGAGTGATATCTCATTGTGGATTTGATTTATATTTCCATGAACTTCAGATAAACAACAAACAATTTTGTAGTTTATGTCCTAATAATGCATTGCACTTTGAAACTTTTTTCCATTATATCTGGCAACTGTATGTGAGGCTGCATTTTTACTTGAGGAGCAAAAGAAATTCTCTGTGAAGTTCATTTGCTATGCACCTGTTTGGATACACACACACACACACACACACACACACACACACACACACCCCTATATATCTTTGAGGAGAGTCAAAAGTAGACCAACATAAGTGATCTTAATTTCTTCTAATAAAGCTAGTTCAGTCACATCAGATTTGTTCACCTATTTGAAAAAGTCCAATGCGAGTAATGTCCAAGGAGCCTGTCATAATCTATTGACTAAGAATGTGTGCCTCACAGAATTGTGTTCTTTGCAGGGGTTAAAAAAATGAGGTTAATGCTTGAAGACAGGCCTACTACCTGACATGTAATGGGTGCTCTGCATGTAGTGACTGAGTTTGAAATGCCAGGTCCACTCAATGAGAGGTGCGCAGAGGAGAGAGAAGGGGGTGGGTGTTCTAATCCTGCCTCAGCTGCTTAAGTCTGCCTGAGTCCGCACCTGCTCCGACCCCCAACCCCTGTCTCTCCCTTGGGGGTGAGGTCTGGGGCCATCAGAACAGTTTCATTCATGGCAGCAGTGGGATGACCTGGGGGGACAAGAAGTGCTGGTCCCTCAAGAGCCACCTGATTTCTCTCTTCCTGGGGATCAGAAGGGTCTTGCTCAGAAACCTGCACTCTCACATGAGGGTTTGGTGGGGGGAAGCCTTGGTTATTCTTTCTGCGCTGCTCAAGATTTTTCTCCTACTATTTTTTTAAACCTGTGTCAATTTCAGAGAAGCATAACCTTTCAGCACACAGATTGGTCATGGACAACAGGTGTTGTCTTTAATGTCAGCAATATTTGAAGACAAATGGGAACAGTATTTGAGAGAAACAGAGTTTTGAAGACTGACAATGTGACAAAAAATTTATTTTCATAAAAGAATAGAGGTTGTCAAATTTCTCCCCCAAAGGAAGATTTTTCTTATTGGTGAAAATCTAGAAACAAGAGAAAGTAGGAAGAAAAGAGTTCACCCAATTTCTCAGCCCCCACATTGATCACCTTTTATTTTTTTATTTTAATTTCATTTTATTTTATTTTTCACATTTAAACACCTGTGTCATCTCATAGGGTTTTTTTAAATTTAATTTTATTATGTTATGTTAATCACCATACATTACATCATTAGTTTTTTAAATTTTATTATGTTATATTAGTCACCATAAAATACATCATTAGTTTTTGATGTGGTGATCCACGATCCATTGTTTTCATATAACACCCAGTGCTCCATGCAGTATGTGCCCTCCTTAATACCGATCACCGGGCTAACCAATCCCCCTTCCACCCTCCCCTCTAAAACCCTGTTTGTTTCTCAGAGTCCATAGTCTCTCATGGTTCATCTCTCCCTCCAATTCCCCCTCCATTTTCCCCTTCCTTCTCCTAATGTCCTCCATGGTATTCCTTATGTTCCACAAATAAGTGAAACGATATGATAATTGACTTTCTCTGCTTGACTTATTTCACTTAGCATAATCTCCTCCAGTCCCATCTGTGTTGGTGTAAAAATTGGGTATTCATCCTTTCCGATGGCTGAGTAATATTCCATTGTATATATGTACCACATCTTCTTTATCGATTCATATGTTGAAGGGCATCTTGGCTCTTTCCACAGTTTGGCTATTGTGGACATTGCTTCTATGAACATTGGGGTGCATATGGCCCTTCTTTTCACTACATCTTTGGAGTAAATATCCAGGAGTGCAATTGCTGGGTCGTAGGGTAGCTCTATTTTTAAATTTTTGAGGCACCTCCACACTGTTTTCCAAAGTGGTTGTACCAACTTGCATTCCCAACAACAGTGGAAGAGGGTTCCCCTTTCTCCACAACCTCTCCAACATTTGTTGTTTCATTCCCTGTCCATTTTTGCCATTCTAACTGGTGTAAGGTTGTATCTCAATGTGGTTTTGATTTGAATTTCCCTGATGGCTAATGATAATGAACATTTTTTCATGTGTCTGTTAGCCATTTGTATGTCTTCTTCAGACAAGTATCTTTTCATATCTTCTGCCCACTTTTTGACTTGATTATTTGTTTTTTGGGTGGTGAGTTTGAGAAGTTCTTTATAGATCTTGGATACCAGCCCTTTATCTGTAGTGTCATTTGCAAATATCTTTTCCCGTTCTGTGGTTTGCCTCTTTGTTTTGTTGACTGTTTCCTTTGCAGTGCAGAAGCTTTTTATCTTGATGAAGTCCCAAAAGCTCATTATTGCTTTTGTTTCACTAGCCTTTGGAGATGTATCTTGAAAGAAGTTGCTGTGGCCGATGTCAAAGAGGTTGCTGCCTATGTTCTCCTCTAGGATTTTGATGGATTCCTGTCTCACATTGAGGTCCTTCATCCAGTTTGAGTTTATCTTTGTGAATGGTGTTAGAGAATGATTGAATTTCATTCTTCTGCATGTGGCTGTCCAATTTTCCCAGCACCATTTATTGAAGAGACTGTCTTTTTTCCATTGCATGTTTTTTCCTGTTTTGTCAAAGATTATTTGACCATAGAGTTGAGGGTCCATATCTGGGTTCTCTATTCTGTTCCATTGGTCTATATGTCTGTTTTTGTGCCAGTACCATGCTGTCTTGGTGATCACAGCTTTGTAATATACCTTGAAATCGGCCAACATGATGCCCCCAGGTTTGTTTGTTCTTTTTCAACATTTCCTTGGTGGTTCAGGGCCTTTTCTGATTTCATACAAATTTTAGGCTTGTTTGTTCCAGCACTTTGAAAAATGTCATTGGAATTTTGATCGGGATGGCATTGAAGGTATAGATTGCTCTGGGTAGCATAGACATTTTAACAATGTTTCTTCTTCTGACCCATGAGCATGGAATATTTTTCCATCTTTTTGTGTCTTCTTCAATTTCTTTCATGAGTGTTCTGTAGTTCCTAGGGTATAGTTGCTTTACCTCTGTGGTTAGGTTTATTCCGAGGTATCCTATGGATTTGGTGCTATTGTAAATGGAATCGTTCTCTAATTTCTCTTTCTACAGTTGCGTTGTTAGTGTATAAGAAAGCAACTGATTTCTGTGCATTGATTTAGTATCCTGCCACATTACTGAATTGCTGTATGAGTTCTAGTAACTTGGGGGTGGAGTCTTTTGGGTTTTCCACATAAAGTATCATGTCGTCTGTGAAGAGAGAGAGTTTGACTTCTTCTTTGCCAATTGAATACTTTTATTTCTTTTTGTTGCCTGATTGCTGTTGCTAGGACTTCTAGTACTATGTTGAACAGTGGTGGTGAGAGTGGGCATCCTTGACACGTTCCTGATCTTAAGGCAAAGGCTCTCAGGTTTTCCCCATTGAGGATGATATTTGCTGTGGGTTTTTCATAGATGGATTCTATGAACTTGAGGAATGTTCCTTCTATCCCTATACTCTGAAGAGTTTTAATCAGGAAACGATGTTGTATTTTGTCAAATGCTTTTTCTGCATCAATTGAGAGGACCATATGGTTCTTCTCCCTCCTCTTATTAATGTGTTCTATCACACTGATTGATTTGCGAATGTTGAACCACCCTTGCATCCCGGGGTAAATCCCACTTGATCATGGTGGATGATTCTTTTAATGTATTGTTGGATCCTATTAGCTAGGATTTTGTTGAGGATTTTGGAATCCATATTTATCAGGGATACAGTTCTGAAATTCTCCTTTTTGATGAGGTCTTTGCTTGGTTTGGGGATTAAGGTAATGCTGGCCTCATAGAATGCATTTGGAAGTTTTCCTTCTCTTTCTATTTTTTGAAACAGCTTCAGCAGAACAGTTATTATTTCTTCTTTGAATGTTTGGTAGAATTCCCCAGGGAATCCGTCAGGCCCTGGACTCTTGTTTTTTGGGAGGTTTTTGATCACTGCTTCAATCTCATTACTGGTTATTGGCTTATTGAGGTTGTCGATTTCTTCCTGTTTCAGTCTTGGCAGCTTATAGATTTCCAGGAAGGCCTCCATTTCATCCAGATTGCTCAGTTTATTAGCATATAGTTGTTGATAATAATTTCTAATAATTCTTTCTATTTCCTTGGTGTTAGTCGTGATCTCTCCCCTTCCATTCAATTTTATTAATTTGGGTCCTTTCTCTTTTCTTTTGGATAAGTCTGGCCAGTGGTTTATCGATCTTATTAATTCAAAGAACAAGCTTCTAGTTTCGTTGATCTGATCTACTGTGTTTCTGGTTTCTAATTCATTGATCTCTGCTCTAATTTTTTTTCTTTTTTTATTGTTATGTTAATCACCATATATTACATAATTTGTTTTGGTGTACTGTTCCATGATTCATTGTTTGTTCATAACACCCAGTGCTCCATGCAGAATGTGCCCTCCTCAATACCCATCACCAGGCTAACCCATCCCCCCACCCTCCTCCCCTCCAGAAACCTCAGTTTGTTTTTCAGAGTCCATCATCTCTCCTGGTTCGTCTCCCCCTCTGACTTACTCCCCTTCATTCTTCCTCTCCTGCTATCTTCTTCTTTTTCTTTTTTCTTAAAATATGTTGCATCATTTGTTTCAGAAGTACAGATCTGTGATTTAACAGTCTTACACAATTCACGGTGCTCACTGTAGCACATATCTTCCCCAATGTCCATCACCCAGCCACCCCATCCCTCCCACCCCGACCACTCTAGCAACCCTCAGTTTGTTCCTGAGATTAAGAATTCCTCATATCAGTGAGGTCATATGATACATGTCTTTCTCTGATTGACTTATTTCACTCAGCATAACACCCTCCAGTTCCATCCACATCGTTGCAAATGGCAAGATCTCATTCCTTTTGAAGCTGCATAATATTCCATTGTGTATATATACCACATTTTCTTTATCCATTCATCTGTCGATGGACATCTTGGCTCTTTCCACAGTTTGGCTATTGTGGACATTGCTGCTATAAACATTGGGGTGCACGTACCCCTTCGGATCCCTACATTTGTATCTTTGGGGTAAATACCCAGAAGTGCAATTGCTGGATCGAATGGTAGCTCTAATTTCAACTGTTTGAGGAACCTCCATACTGTTTTCCAGGGGGGTTGCACCAGCTTGCATTCCCACCAACAGTGTAGGGGGTTCCCCTTTCTCCACATCCCCGCCAACATCTGTCGTTCCCTGACTTGTTAATTTTAGCCATTCTGACGGGTGTGAGGTGGTATCTCATTGAGGTTTTGATTTGGATTTCCCTGATGCCGAGCAATGTTGAGCACTTTTTCATGTGTCTGTTGGCCATTTGGATGCCTTCTTTGGAAAAATGTCTGTTCATGTCTTCTGCCCATTTCTTGATTGGATTATTTGTTCTTTGGGTGTTGAGTTTGATGAGTTCTTTATAGATTTTGGATACTAGCCCTTTATCTGATATGTCATTTGCAAATATTTTCTCCCATTCTGTCGGTTGTCTTTTGGTTTTGTGGACTGTTTCTTTTGCGGTGCAAAAGCTTTTTATCTTGATGAAATCCCAATAGTTCATTTTTGCCCTGGCTTCCTGTGCCTTTGGTGATGTTTCTAGGAAGAAGTTGCTGCAGCTGAGGTCGAAGAGGTTGCTACCTGTGTTCTCCTTTAGGATTTGGATGGACTCCTGTCTCACGTTTAGGTCTTTCAACCATTTGGAGTCTATTTTTGTGTGTGGTGTAAGGAAATGGTCCAGTTTCATTCTTCTGCATGTGGCTGTCCAATTTTCCCAACACCATTTGTTGAAGAGACTGTCATTTTTCCACTGGACATTCTTTCCTGCTTTGTCAAAGATAAGTTCACCATAGAGTTGAGGGTCCATTTCTGGGCTCTCGATTCTGTTCCATTGATCTATGTGTCTGTTTTTGTGCCAGTACCATACTGTCTTGATGATGACAGCTTTGAAATAGAGCTGGAAGTCCGGAATTGTGATGCCGCCAGCTTTGCTTTTCTTTTTCAATATTCCTCTGGCTATTCGGGGTCTCTTCTGGTTCCATACAAATTTTAGGATTATTTGTTCCATTTCTTTGAAAAAAGTGGATGGTATTTTTTTTTAATTTTTTTATTGTTATGTTAATCACCATATATTACATCATTAGTTTTTGGTGCAGTGTTCCATGATTCATTGTTTGTTCATAACACCCAGTGCTCCATGCAGAACGTGCCCTCCTCAATGCCCATCACCAGGCTAACCCATCCCCCTACCCCCCTCCCCTCTAGAACCCTCAGTTTGTTTTTCAGAGTCCATCATCTCTCATGGTTCGTCTCCCCCTCTGACATACTCCCCTTTTCTTCCTCTCCTGTTATCTTCTTCTTTTTCTTTTTTCTTAAAATATGTTGCATTATTTGTTTCAGAAGTACAGATCTGTGATTCAACAGTCTTGCACAATTCACAGTGCTCACCGTAGCACATACCCTCCCCAATGTCTATCACCCAGCCACCCCATCCCTCCCACCCCCAACCACTCCAGTAACACTCAGTTTCTTTCCTGAGGTTAAGAATTCCTCATATCAGTGAGGTCATGTGATACATGTCTTTCTCTGATTGACTTATTTCACTCAGCATAACACCCTCCAGTTCCATCCACGTCGTTGCAAATGGCAAGATCTCATTCCTTTTGATGGCTGCATAATATTCCATTGTGTATATATACCACAGCTTCTTTATCCATTCATCTGTCGATGGGCATCTTGGCTCTTTCCACAGTTTGGCTATGGTGGACATTGCTGCTATAAACATTGGGGTACACGTACCCCTTCGGGTCCCTACATTTGTATCTTTGTGGTAAATACCCAGTAGTGCAATTGCTGGATCGAACAGTAGCTCTAATTTCAACTGTTTGAGGAACCTCCATACTGTTTTCCAGAGGGTTTGCACCAGCTTGCATTCCCACCAACAGTGTAGGAGGGTTCCCCTTTCTCCACATCCCCGCCAACATCTGTCATTCCCTGACTTGTTAATTTTAGCCATTCTGACGGGTGTGAGGTGGTATCTCATTGAGGTTTTGATTTGGATTTCCCTGATGCCAAGCGATGTTGAGCACTTTTTCATGTGCCTGTTGGCCATTTGGATGTCTTCTTTGGAGAAATGTCTGTTCATGTCTTCTGCCCATTTCTTGATTGGATTATTTGTTCTTTGGGTGTTGAGTTTGATAAGTTCTTTATAGATTTTGGATACTAGCCCTCTATCTGATATGTCATTTGCAAATATTTTCTCCCATTCTGTCGGTTGTCTTTTGGTTTTGTGGACTGTTTCTTTTGCTGTGCAGAAGCTTTTTATCTTGATGAAATCCCAATAGTTCATTTTTGCCCTGGCTTCCCGTGCCTTTGACGATGTTTCTAGGAAGAAGTTGCTGCGGCTGAGGTCGAAGAGGTTGCTACCTGTGTTCTCCTTTAGGATTTGGATGGACTCCTGTCTCACGTTTAGGTCTTTCAACCATTTGGAGTCTATTTTTGTGTGTGGTGTAAGGAAATGGTCCAGTTTCATTCTTCTGCATGTGGCTGTCCAATTTTCCCAACACCATTTGTTGAAGAGACTGTCTCTTTGCCATTGGACATTCTTTCCTGCTTTGTCAAAAATAAGTTGACCATAGAGTTGAGGGTCCATTTCTGGGCTCTCAATTCTGTTCCATTGATCTATGTGTCTGTTTTTGTGCCAGTACCATACTGTCTTGATGATGACAGCTTTGTAATAGAGCTGGAAGTCCGGAATTGTGATGCCGCCAGCTTTGCTTTTCTTTTTCAGTATTCCTCTGGCTATTCTGGGTCTCTTCTGGTTCCATACAAATTTTAGGATTATTTGTTCCATTTCTTTGAAAAAAGTGGATGGTATTTTGATGGGGATTGCATTGAATGTGTAGATTGCTCTAGGTAGCATTGACATCTTCACAATGTTGATTCTCCCAATCCATGAGCATGGAACGTTTTTCCATTTCTTTGTGTCTTCCTCAATTTCTTTCCTGAGTATTTTATAGTTTTCTGAGTACAGATCCTTTGCCTCTTTGGTTAGATTTATTCCTAGGTATCTAATGGTTTTGGGTGCAATTGTAAATGGGATCGACTCCTTGATTTGTCTCTCTTCTGTCTTGTTGTTGGTGTATAGGAATGCCACTGATTTCTGTGCATTGATTTTATATCCTGCTACTTGACTGAATTCCTGTATGAGTTCTAGCAGTTTTGGGGTGGAGTCTTTTGGGTTTTCCACATACAGTATCATATCATCTGCAAAGAGTGAGAGTTTGACTTCCTCTTTGCCAATTTGGATGCCTTTGATTTCTTTTTGTTGTCTGATTGCTGTGGCTAGGACTTCTAATACTATGTTGAATAGCAGTGGTGAGAGTGGACCTCCCTGCCGCGTTCCTGACCTTAGGGGAAAAGCTCTCAGCCTTTCCCCATTGAGAATGATATTCGCTGTAGGTTTTTCGTAGATGGCTTTTATGATATTGAGGTATGCACCCTCTATCCCTATACTCTGAAGAGTTTTGGTCAAGAAAGGATGTTGTACTTTGTCAAATGCTTTTTCTGCATCTATTGAGAGGATCATATGATTCTTGTTCTTTCTTTTGTTAATGTATTGTATCACGTTGATTGATTTGCGGATGTTGAACCAGCCTTGCAGCCCAGGAATAAATCCCACTTGGTCGTGGTGAATAATCCTTTTAATGTACTGTTGGATCCTATTGGCTAGTATTTTGGTGAGAATTTTTGCATCCATGTTCATCAAGGATATTGGTCTGTAATTCTCTTTTGTGATGGGGTCTTTGTCTGGTTTGGGGATCAAGGTAATGCTGGCCTCATAAAATGAGTTTGGAAGTTTCCCTTCCATTTCTATTTTTTGGAACAGTTTCAGGAGAATAGGTATTAATTCTTCTTGAAATGTCTGATAGAATTCCCCTGGGAAGCCATCTGGCCCTGGGCTTTTGTTTCTTGGGAGATTTTTGATGACTGTTTCAATTTCCTTAGTGGTTATAGGTCTGTTCAGGTTTTCTATTTCTTCCTGGTTCATTTTTGGTAGTTGATACATCTCTAGGAATGCACCCATTTCTTCCAGGTTATCTAATTTGCTGGCATAGAGTTGCTCATAATATGTTCTTATAATTGTTTGTATTTCTTTGGTGTTGCTTGTGATCTCTCCTCTTTCATTCATGATTTTGTTGATTTGGGTCATTTCTCTTTTCTTTTTGATCAGTCTGGCCAGGGGTTTATCAATCTTGTTAATTCTTTCAAGGAACCAGCTCCTAGTTTCGTTGATCTGTTCTACTGTTCTTTTGGTTTCTAGTTCATTGATTTCTGCTCTGATCTTTATGATTTCTCTTCTCCTGCTGGGTTTAGGCTTTCTTTGCTGTTCTTTCTCCAGCTCCTTTAGGTGTAGGGTTAGATTGTGTATTTGAGACCTTTCTTGTTTCTTGAGAAAGGCTTGTATTGCTATATACTTTCCTCTCAGGACTGCCTTTGCTGTATCCCAAAGATTTTGAACAGTTGTGTTTTCATTTTCATTGGTTTCCATGAATTTTTTTAATTCTTTAATTTCTTGGTTGACCCATTCATTCTTTAGTAGGATGCTCTTTAGCCTCCATGTATTTGAGTTCTTTCCGACTTTCCTCTTGTGGTTGAGTTCTAGTTTCAAAGCATTATGGTCTGAAAATATGCAGGGAATGATCCCAATCTTTTGGTACCGATTGAGACCTGATTTGTGACCTAGGATGTGATCAATTCTGGAGAATGTTCCATGGGCACTAGAGAAGAATGTGTATTCCGTTGTTTTGGGATGGAATGTTCTGAATATGTCTGTGAAGTCCATTTGGTCCAGTGTGTCATTTAAAGTCTTTATATCCTTGTTGATCTTTTGCTTAGATGATCTGTCCATTTCAGTCAGGGGGGTGTTAAAGTCCCCCACTATTATTGTATTGTTGTCAATGTGTTTCTTTGCTTTTGTTATTAATTGCCTTATATAATTGGCTGCTCCCATGTTCGGGGCATAGATATTTACAATTGTTAGATCTTCTTGTTGGATAGACCCTTTAAGTAGGATATAGTGTCCTTCCTCATCTCTTATTACAGTTTTTGTTTTAAAATCTAGTTTGTCTGATATAAGGATTGCCACCCCAGCTTTCTTTTGGTGTCCATTAGCATGGTAAATGGTTTTCCACCCCCTCACTTTCAATCTGGGGGTGTCTTTGGGTGTAAAATGAGTCTCTTGCAGACAGCATATTGATGGGTCTTGTTTTTTAATCCAATCTGATAGCCTGTGTCTTTTGATTGGGTCATTGAGCCCATTTACATTCAGGGTAACTATTGAAAGGTATGAATTTAGTGCCATTGTATTACCAGTAAGGTGACTGTTAACTGTCTGTTGTCTGTGTTCGTTTCTGCTCTTTGCTGCTTTTAGGTTCTCTCTTTGCTTAGAGGACCCCTCTCAATATTTCTTGGAGGGCTGGTTTCGTGTTTGCAAATTCCTTTAGTTTTTGTTTGTTCTGGAAGCTTTTGATCTCTCCTTCTATTTTCAATGATAGCCTAGCTGGATATAGTATTCTTGGCTGCATATTTTTCTCGTTTAGTGCTCTGAAGATATCTTGCCAGTCCTTTCTGGCCTGCCAGGTCTCTGTGGATAGGTCTGTTGCCAATCTAATGTTTCTACCATTGTAGGTTACATATCTCTTCTCCCGAGCTGCTTTCAGGATTTTCTCTTTGTCTCTGAGACTCGTAAGTTTTACTATTAGATGTCGGGGTGTTGACCTATTTTTATTGATTTTGAGAGGGGTTCTCTGTGCCTCCTGGATTTTAATGCCTGTTTCCTTCCTCACATTAGGGAAGTTCTCTGCTATAATTTGCTCCAATATACCTTCTGCCCCTCTCTCTCTCTCTTCTTCTTCTGGGATCCCAATTATTCTAATGTTGTTTCGTCTTATCGTATCACTTATCTCTCGAGTTCTGCCCTCGTGATCCTGTAGTTGTTTCTCTCTCTTTTTCTCAGCCTCTTTATTTTCTATCATTTGGTCTTCTATATCGCTGATTCTCTCTTCTGCCTCATTTATCCTAGCATTTAGTGCCCCCATTTTTGATTGCACCTCATCAATAGCCTTTTTGATTTCGATTTGGTTAGATTTTAGTTCTTTTATTTCTCCAGAAAGGGTTTCTCTAATAACTTCCACGCTTTTTTCAAGCACAGCTAGTATCTTTAAAGTCATGATTCTGAACTCTAGGTCCGGCATCGTACTAATGTCCGTATTGAGTAGGTCCCTGGCTGACGGTACTACCTCTTGTTCTTTTTGCTGAGGTGATTTCTTTCGTCTTGTCATTTTGTCCAGAGGAGAATAGATGAATGAGAGAACAAAAGGCTAACAGGTTTACAACGTCCCCAGCAAATATACTGTATACAAATCCGAAAAGACCTGAAACCAGGGGAAAAGAAAGGGAAAGAAAGAAAAAAGAAAGAGAAAAAGAAAAAAAAAAGAAAAAAAAAGATAAAAACAAAAACAAAACAATTTAAAAAAGGCAGAATATGATCAAATATGATCAGGCTAGTGCATAGATCAGTGCCACCCACTAGATTTTGGGCGTATTTTGGTCTGTTAGAAAAAAGTGCCTCCTAAAATTTTAAAGGAAGAAAGACATATATGTACAAAATAAGGGTTGATACAATGAAGTGATGGAAGATGACTGTAAAGATGAAAATTATAAAAGATTTTATAAAAGGACTTGGTAAGATAAGTTGTTTGAAAAAAGAAAGGAGATTTAAGGAAAAAAAAAAGGAAAAATGGAGAGAATGTGTTCAGGCAGGAGACTAGAACAAAGCCATACACTAATGGTTTAGGGTATATTTTGATCTGTTAGAAGAAACTGTACCTCAAAATTTTAAAGAGAGAACAACTTATATATATATGCCAAAAACAAGGATAACTACTATGAAGGGATAAAATATGACTCTAAAAATGAAAAAAAAAATAAAAAAAATTTTTTTTTTTAAAAAAAGGGATTTATAAGATGTTGGTTGAAAAAGGGAAAAAGAAAAATAAAAAAAAAAGTCAACAAAAATTAACTTTGATGAAATAATGAATCATGGTAAAAAAAAAAAAAAAAAGAAGCCATGAATCTATGTGCAGTATTCCCCTAGCGCTGGAGTTCTCCTATTCTCCTTGATCGATCAACTTGGTCTTGGCTTGCTGGCTGTTTGTGTTGATCTTCTGGGGGAGGGGCCTGTTGCTGTGGTTTCCAAATGTCTTTGCCGGAGGCGGAATTGCCCCACCCTTGTCGGTCCGGGCTAAGGAAGCTGCTCCAGTTTGCTCTCAGGAGCTTTTGTTCCCTGCAAGCTCTCGGTACAGCTTTGGAGGACCAGGGCGAAAATGGCGGCCTCCCAGTCTCCGCCCGGAGGAGCCGAGAACTCGGGGTCCCACTCCTCAGTGCGCCCCCAGAGAAAAGCAGTCACTCCCGTGTCCCCGGTCTCTGGCCGCACTCCGTGCTCACCCGGCCTGTGATCGAGCGTTGCTATCTCTGGCACCTGACCCCGCTCGGAGTCTCCAAACCCAGCAGATCCCTGCAGTGCGTTCCCGCACCGCTCCTCCCCAGGAAGGAAGGGGAGTCTCCCCGGATCTGCTGCTTGTTGGGTCCTTGCTGGGGGAGCTGTGCCCCAACTGGGCCGCAGATCACAGTTTATGGCAACCCCGAGCTGAGAGCCCGTGACTCTGCTCCGTATCTGCAGCCGGCTTCCCCGCCCCGACACCTGGGAGCTCTGCCGCACTCAGGCACCCCCGGTCTCTCTGTGATCCCAAGGGTCCTGAGACCACACTGTCCCGGGAGGATTCCACCCCCCGCTTAGCCACTGCAGCGACGTCCCTCCGCCGAGCCAACTTTTAAAAGGTCCGATTTTGTGCTCCACGGCTCTATCACTTGCCAGAAGCGGCCGGCGGAGGCCCCTCCCCCGCCGTCTATCCTCCCGAATATCGCCTCGGATTCACTTCTCCGCACGTCCTACCTTCCAGCAAGTGGTCGCTTCTCTGTTCAGAGAGTTGTTGCTACTCTCCTGTTCGATCTCCTGTTGAGTTCGTAGGTGTTCAGAATGGTTTGATCCCTATTCAGCTGAATTCCTGAGACCAGACAAAATCTAGGTCTCCTACTCCTCCGCCATCTTGCTCCGCCCCCCAAAGTGGATGGTATTTTGATGGGGATTGCATTGAATGTGTAGATTGCTCTAGGTAGCATTGACATCTTCACAATGTTGGTTCTTCCAATCCATGAGCATGGAACGTTTTTCCATTTCTTTGTGTCTTCTTCAATTTCTTTCCTGAGTATTTTATAGTTTTCCGAGTACAGATCCTTTGCCTCTTTGGTTAAATTTATTCCTAGGTATCTTATGGTTTTGGGTGCAATTGTGAATGGGATCGACTCCTTGATTTGTCTCTCTTCTGTCTTGTTGTTGGTGTATAGGAATGCCACTGATTTCTGTGCATTGATTTTATAGCCTGCTACTTGACTGAATTCCTGTATGAGTTCTAGCAGTTTTGGGGTGGAGTCTTTTGGGTTTTCCACATAAAGTATCATATCATCTGCAAAGAGTGAGAGTTTGACTTCCTCTTTGCCGATTTGGATGCCTTTGATTTCTTTTTGTTGTCTGATTGCCGTGGCTAGGACTTCTAATACTATGTTGAATAGCAGTGGTGAGAGTGGACATCCCTGCCGCGTTCCTGACCTTAGGGGAAAAGCTCTCAGCTTTTCCCCATTGAGAATGATATTCGCTGTAGGTTTTTCGTAGATGGCTTTTATGATATTGAGGTATGTACCCTCTATCCCTATACTCTGAGGAGTTTTGATCAAGAAAGGATGCTGTACTTTGTCAAATGCTTTTTCTGCATCTATTGAGAGGATCATATGATTCTTGTTCTTTCTTTTGTTAATGTATTGTATCACATTGATTGATTTGCGGATGTTGAACCAACCTTGCAGCCCAGGGATAAACCCCACTTGGTCGTGGTGAATAATCCTTTTAATGTACTGTTGGATCCTATTGGCTAGTATTTTGGTGAGAATTTTTGCATCCATGTTCATCAAGGATATTGGTCTGTAATTCTCCTTTTTGATGGGATCTTTGTCTGGTTTGGGGTTCAAGGTAATGGTGGCCTCATAAAATGAATTTGGAAGTTTTCCTTCCGTTTCTATTTTTTGGAAGAGTTTCAGGAGAATAAGTATTAATTCTTCTTTAAATGTCTGATAGAATTCCCCTGGGAAGCCATCTGGCCCTGGGCTTTTGTTTCTTGGGAGATTTTTGATGACTGCTTCAATTTCCTTAGTGGTTATAGGTCTGTTCAGGTTTTCTATTTCTTCCTGGTTCAGTTTTGGTAGTTGATACATCTCTAGGAATGCACCCATTTCTTTCAGGTTATCTAATTTGCTGGCATAGAGTTGCTCATAATATGTTCTTATAATTGTTTGTATTTCTTTGGTGTTGGTTGTGATCTCTACTCTTTCATTCATGATTTTGTTGATTTGGGTCATTTCTCTTTTCTTTTTGATCAGTCTGGCCAGGGGTTTATCAATCTTGTTAATTCTTTCAAGGAACCAGCTCCTAGTTTCGTTGATCTGTTCTACTGTTCTTTTGGTTTCTATTTCATTGATTTCTGCTCTGATCTTTATTATTTCTCTTCTCCTGCTGGGTTTAGGCTTGATTTGCCGTTCTTTCTCCAGCTCCTTTAGGTGTAGGGTTAGATTGTGTATTTGAGACCTTTCTTGTTTCTTGAGAAAGGCTTGTATTGCTATATACTTTCCTCTCAGGACTGCCTTTGCTGTATTCCAAAGATTTTGGACAGTTGTGTTTTCATTTTCATTGGTTTCCATGAATTTTTTAAATTCTTCTTTAATTTCCTGGTTGACCCATTCATTCTTTAGTAGGATGCTCTTTAGCCTCCATGTATTTGAGTTCTTTCCGACTTTCCTCTTGTGATTGAGTTCTAGTTTCAAAGCATTGTGGTCTGGAAATATGCAGGGAATGAGCCCAATCTTTTGGTACCGGTTGAGACCTGATTTGTGACCTAGGATGTGATCAATTCTGGAGAATATTCCATGGGCACTAGAGAAGAATGTGTATTCCGTTGCTTTGGGATGGAGTGTTCTGAATATGTCTGTGAAGTCCATTTGGTCCAGTGTGTCATTTAAAGTCTTTATATCCTTGTTGATCTTTTGCTTAGATGATCTGTCCATTTCAGTCAGGGGGGTGTTAAAGTCCCCCACTATTATTGTATTGTTGTCAATGTGTTTCTTTGCTTTTGTTATTATTTGCCTTATATAATTGGCTGCTCCCATGTTTGGGGCATAGATATTTACAATTGTTAGATCTTCTTGTTGGATAGACCCTTTAAGTAGGATATAGTGTCCTTTGTCATCTCTTATTACAGTCTTTGTTTTAAAATCTAGTTTGTCTGATATAAGGATTGCCACCCCAGCTTTCTTTTGGTGTCCATTAGCATGGTAAATGGTTTTCCACCCCCTCGCTTTCAGTCTGGGGGTGTCTTTGGGTCTAAAATGAGTCTCTTGCAGACAGCATATGGATGGGTCTTGTTTTTTAATCCAATCTGATAGCCTGTGTCTTTTGATTGGGGCATTGAGCCCATTTACATTCAGGGTAACTATTGAAAGGTATGAATTTAGTGCCATTGTATTGCCTGTAAGGTGACTGTTACTGTATGTTGTCTGTGTTCCTTTCTGATCTTTGCTGCTTTTAGGCTCTCTCTTTGCTTAGAGGACCCCTCTCAATATTTCTTGGAGGGCTGGTTTCATGTTTGCAAATTCCTTTAGTTTTTGTTTGTTCTGGAAGCTTTTTATCTCTCCTTCTATTTTCAATGACAGCCTAGCTGGATATAGTATTCTTGGCTGCATATTTTTCTCGTTTAGTGCTCTGAAGATATCTTGCCAGTCCTTTCTGGCCTGCCAGATCTCTGTGGATAGGTCTGTTGCCAATCTAATATTTTTACCATTGTAGGTTACAAATCTCTTCTCCCGAGCTGCTTTCAGGATTTTCTCTTTGTCTCTGAGACTCGTAAGTTTTACTATTAGATGTCGGGGTGTTGACCTATTTTTATTGATTTTGAGAGGGGTTCTCTGTGCCTCCTGGATTTTGATGCCTGTTTCCTTCCTCACATTAGGAAATTTCTCTGCTATTATTTGCTGCAATATACCTTCTGCCCCTCTCTCTCTTTCTTCTTCTTCTGGGATCCCAATTATTCTAATGTTGTTTCATCTTATCGAATTAGTTATCTCTCGAATTCTGCCTTCGTGGTCCTGTAGTTGTTTCTCCCTCTTTTTCTCAGCCTCTTTACTTTCCATCATTTGGTCTTCTATATCACTGATTCTCTCTTCTGCCTCATTTATCCTAGCAGTTAATGCCCCCATTTTTGATTGCACCTCATCAATAGCCTTTTTGATTTCGACTTGGTTAGATTTTAGTTCTTTTATTTCTCCAGAAAGGGTTTCTCTAATAACTTCCACGCTTTTTTGAAGCACAGCTAGTATCTTTAAAGTCATGATACTGAACTCTAGGTCCGACATCGTACTAATGTCTGTATTGAGTAGGTCCCTGGCTGATGGTACTACCTCTTTTTCTTTTCGCTGAGGTGATTTTTTTCGTCTTGTCATTTTGTCCAGAGGAGAATAGATGAATGAGAGAACAAAATGCTAACAGGTTTACAACGTCCCCAGCAAATATACTGTATACAAATCCGAAAAGACCTGAAACCAGGGGAAAAGAAAGGGAAAGAAAGAAAAAAGAAATAGAGAAAAAAAAAGAAAAAAAAAGGTAAATACAAAAACAGAATAATACAAAAAAAGCAGAATATGATCAAATATGATCAGGCTAGTGCATAGATCAGTGCCACACACTAGATTTTGGGCGTATTTTGGTCTGTTAGAAAAAAGTTCCTCCTAAAATTTTAAAGGAAGAAAGATATATATGTACAAAATAAGGGTTGATACAATGAAGGGACAGAAGATGACTGTAAAGATGAAAATTATAAAAGATTTTATAAAAGGACTTGATAAGATAAGTTGTTTTAAAAAAGAAAGAAGATTTAAAAAAAAAAGAAAGTAAAAAGGGAGAGAATGTGATCAGGCAGGAGACTAGAACAGAGCCATACACTAGTGATTTAGGGTATATTTTTATCTGTTAGAAGAAACTGTATCTCAAAATTTTAAAGAGAGAACAACTTATATATATATGCCAAAAATAAGGCTAACTATTATGAAGGGATAAAATATGACTCTAAAAATGAAAAATAAAAAATGTTTTTTTTAAAAGAGATTGATAAGATGTTGGTTGAAAAAGGGAAAAAGAAAAAGAAAAAAAAAAAACAGTTAACAAAAATTAACTTTGATGAACTAATGAATCATGGTAAAAAAAAAGCCATGAAGTCTATGTGCAGTATTCCCCTAGCGCTGGAGTTCTCCCGTTCTCCTTGATTGGTAAACTTGGTCTTGGCTTGCTGGCTGTTCGTGCTGATCTTCTGGGGGGAGGGGTCTGTTGCTGTGGTTTCCAAATGTCTTTGCCGGAGGCGGAATTGCCCCGCCCTTGTCGGTCCGGGCTAAGCAAGCTGCTCGGGTTTGATCTCAGGAGCTTTTGTTCCCTGCAAGCTCTCCGTACAGCCTTGGAGGACCAGGGCAAAATGGTGGCCTCCCAATCTCCGCCCGGAGGAGCTGAGAACTCGGGGCCCCGCTCCTCAGTGCGCCCCCAGAGGAAAGCAGTCACTCCCTTGTCCCTGGTCTCTGGCAGCACTCCGTGCTCACCCAGCCTGTGACCGAGCGTTTGTATCTGTGGCACCCTACCCCGTGTGGAGTCCCCAAACCCAGCAGATCCCTGCGGTGCGTTCCCGCGCCGCTCTTCCCCGGGAGGAAGGGGAGTCTCCCCGGATCTGCTGCCTGTTGGGTCCCTGCTGCAGGAGCAGTGGCCCGACTGGGCCGCGGATCACAGTTTATGGCAACCGCAAGCTGAGAGCCCGCGCCTCAGCTCTGTCTCTGCAGCTGGCTTCCCCGCTCCGATACCTGGGAGCTCTGCCGCACTCAGGCTCCCCCGGTCTTTCTGTGACCCTAAGGGTCCTGAGACCCCATTGTCCCGCGAGGGTTCTACCCCCTCTTAGCCACTGGAGCGACGTCCCTCAGCGGAGCCGACTTCTAAAATGTCCGATTTTGTGCTCGGCAGCTCTATCACTTGCCAGAAGCGGCCGGCGGAGGCCCCTCCCCCGCCGTCTATCCTCCCGAATATTGCCTCGGATTCACTTCTCCGCACGTCCTACCTTCCAGAAAGTGGTCGCTTCTCTGTTCAGATAGTTGTTGCTACTCTCCTCTTTGATCTCCTGTTGAGTTCGTAGGTGTTCAGAATGGTTTGATCCCTATTCAGCTGAATTCCTGAGACCAGACGAAATCTAGGTCTCCTACTCCTCCGCCATCTTGCTCTGCCCCCTCGATCTCTGCTCTAATTTTAATTATTTCTCTTTTAATGCGTGGCTTAGGCATCGTTTGTTGCTTTTTCTCTAGTTCTTTAAGGTGTAGAGTTAGTTGGTGAATTCGGAATTTTTCTATTTTTTTGAGTGAGGCTTGGATGGCTATGTATTTCCCCCTTAGGACCGCCTTTGCAGTATCCCATAGGTTTTGGACCAATGTGTTTTCATTCTCACTGGTTTCCATGAATTAAGTTCTTCTTTGATTTCCTGGTTGACCCATACATTCTTGAGCAGAGTGGTCTTTAGCTTCCAAGTGTTTGAATTTCTGCCAAATTTTTTCTTGTGATTGAGTTCCAGTTTTAAAGCATTGCGGTCTGAGAATATGCTGGGAATAATCTCAATCTTTTGGTATCGGTTGAGACCTGATTTGTGACCCAGTATGTGGTCTATTCTGGAGAAAGTTCCATGTGCGCTCAAGAAGAATGAGTATTCTGTTGTTTTAGGGTGGAATGTTCTGTAAATATCTATGAGGTCCATCTGGTCTAGTGTATCATTCAAAGCTCTTGTTTCCTTGTTGATTTTCTGCTTAGATGATCTGTCCATTGCTGAGAGTGGAGTATTGAAGTCTCCTAAAATTAATGTATTGTTATCAATATGACTCTTTATTTTGGTTAACAGTTGGCTTATGTAGATGGCTGCTCCCATGTTGGGGGCATAGATATTTACAATTGTTAGATCTTCTTGTTGGATAGACCCTTTAAGAATGATATAGTGTCCTTCTGTGTCTCTAATTACAGACTTTATTTTAAAATCTAATTTGTCTGATATAAGAATTGCTACCCCAGCTTTCTTTTGAGGTCCGCTGGCATGGAAGATGGATCTCCATCCCTTCACTTTCAGTCTGGATTTATTTTTAGGTTCAAAATGAGTCTCTTGTAGGCAGCATATGGATGGGTCCTGTCTTTTTATCCAATCTGCAACCCCGTGCCATTTTATGGGAGCATTTAGGCCGTTCACGTTGAGAGTGATTATTGAAAGATATGAATTAATTGTCATCATGTTGCCCGTGAAGATGTTGTTTTTATAGATTGTGACTGTAAATTTCTGTTGTATATCACTCTTGGGGTCTTTCTTCTTTTATAGAACCCCCCTTAATATTTCTTGCAGGGCCAGCTTAGTGGTCACATATTCTTTCAGTTTCTGCTGGTCGTGGAAGCTCTGCATCTCTCCATCCATTCTAAATGACAGGCTTGCCAGATAAAGTATTCTTGGCTGCATGTTCTCATTTAGTACCCTGAATATGTCTTGCCAGGCCTTTCTGGCTTGCCAGGCTTCTGTGGATAAGTATGATGTTATTCTGATGTTCCTCCCTCTGTACATAAGGAATCTCTTCTCCCTAACTGCCCTTAAGATGGTTTCCTTGGTTCTAAGATTTGCAAGTTTTACTATTAGACGCCAGGGTGTTGGCCCGTTTTCCTTGATCTTGGGAGGGGTCCTCTCTGCCTCTAGGACGCTAATGTTTGTTTCATTCCCCAGATTTGGGAAGTTCTCAGCCACGATTTGCTCAAATACATCTTCTAGTCCTCTCTCTCTCTCCACTCCCTCCGGGATTCTAATTATTCTGACATTGGAATGCTTCATGGTGTCACTTATTTCTCTGATTCTATTTTCATGGATTCTGAGTTGTTTTTCCCTGGCCTCCTCTTTTCCCTTTTTATCTACTATATTGTCTTCCAGTTTGCTTATTTGTTCTTCTGCCTCACTTATCCTACCTGTTAGATTATCTAGATTGGATTCGATCTCATTGATAGCATTTTTAAGTTCTGCCAATTCACCTTTCATTTCTGCCCTTAGAGACTCTTTGTTGTCATTAATTGATTTCTCCACTCTAGCTATTGTCTTCACAATTGCTAACCTGAATTCCAACTCTGACATCTTGGTTATATCTGCATCCATTTATAAATCTGAGGCATAAGTCATAATCTCTGAGTCTTTTCTATTTTGGGGGTTCCTCCTCCTAGTCATTCTGTTGGTGGGTGGTTGAGGGAATGTATAGAGTCCAAATTATTGATCAGAACCCAAGCAAGATGCACCTGTTTTCTTGGGACCTTAGGGTTGCTGGCCTCTTGTTTTCCCAGCCCGTCTTCTGGGGGAGGGGCCTGCCATGCTGTTACTCAGGCAACCCTGTTTGGGTGGAGTTGCCCTGCCCCCATGTGATGGGGGATGGGCTCAGTGGGAATCAGTTTTGGGGGCTTTTGTTCTCTGGTGGCTTTCCCTGATGGGTTTCCACGTCTGAGTCGTGGAAGAGACCGTTTCTAACCCTCTGCCTCAGGGAGATCGCAGTCTGTTCTTCAGTGAGCTCTCCAGGCCACACTGTCTCCGTTTCTGTCTGTGCTGCTATAAACTGCAGTGTCCTGGGTTGTGCGCCCCTCCGCAGCACTCCCAGTTCTGCCTCCAGGTCGGAGCACATCTCTGCCTTTTGTGCTTCTAAAACCACCAGCCGCTCCCAGTTTGCATACACGACCCTACCACTCCGGGTTTTTGCCCCAGGGGCTGCCTTAAAGTCCTTTCCCCGCTGCTACTGGTCTGTGAGTCTGTGCCCTGTCCCCAGCATGCGAGGCTGTCACTCACTGGTAGTGTAGGATCCCCACAGCCAAGCTCCCTCCCATTGCCGTTTATCCTCTGATATCTGCCCACAGAATCATGGCTCCCCGCTTCATACCTTGAAACTAACTGTCTGCAATATTCTGTTTGTAGAGATCCAGATCTCTACAAACAGGCTGATTTCATGGGTGCTCAGAGTGGTCTGGTAGATATCCAGCTCAATTCCAGGGAACAGTTGAAATAGGGTCCCCTACTCCTCTGCCATCTTTCCTTCCTCCCCTGGAGTGAGATCTTATGGGTATTGACTAAGTTCTTTTGAGATTTGGACTCAGATCTCACGAGATTTAGCTAGAAATCTGTCAAGATATGTGTGAGATCTCACGAGATTTGGACCGAGTTCTCTAAAATTTCAGTGAGTTCTCTTAAGATTTGGACTAAGATTTCACAAGATGTGGACTGAGATCCAATGAGAGTTGGCTAGAAATCTCACAATATGTATCTGAGTCTCATGAGATTTGGACCATGTACTCAGAAATTTTGATGAATTCGCTTGAGATTTGACTATGATTTCATGAGATGTGGACTGAGAGCTCATGAGAGTTGAGCTTAGATCTGGGTAGAAATGTGATTAGTTGTGTTTGGGATCTCAGGAGATTTGGACTGAGATCTGGTGAGATTTGGATAGATCTCTCAAGATTTGGACTGAGTTATCATGGGAGGTGGTTCTCTTGAGATTTAGACAATTGGCAAGATTTGGATGAGATCGCCTGAGATTTGGAATGAGAACACATCAGATATGGGTAGAAATGTGACGAGTTGTGTGTGAGATCTCACGATATTTGGAATGAGATCACACCATTTTCGGACACTGTTCTCTTGAGATTTTACTCAGTTCTCAAGAGATTTGGCAAGAAATGATGCATATATGTGTGAGATCTCTCAAGATTTGGACTGAGTTCTCTAAAATTTTGATAAATTGTCTCGAGATTTGACTAAGATCTCACGAGATGTAGGCTGAGATCTCACAAGATTTGTACTAAGATCTGACGAGATTTAGGTAGAAATCTGGCAAGATGTGTACCAGGTATCATGATATTTGGAAAGAGATCATTCGAGATTCGGACACTGTTCTCACGAAATTTTACTGTTTTCATGAGATTTGGCTAGAAATCTCGGAAAATATGTGTGAGATCTCATGAGATTTGGACTGAGGTCTGGTGAGATTTGGACTGAGTTCAAATGAAGTTTGGACTGGGATCTTACAAGATTTGGACTGAGATCACATGAGATTTGCCTAGAAACCTCACAAGACATATATAGGTGAGATCACATGAGTGCTGGACTGAGTTCTCTAAAATTTCAATGAATTCTCTCAAGATTTGACTAATATTTAACAAATATGGATTGAGATCTCATGAGATTTGTACTAAGATCTGCCGAGGTTTGCGTAGAAATCTGGGGAGATGTGTGTCAGATCTCACAATATTTGGAATGAGATCATTCAAGATTTGGACACTTCTCATGAGATATTTCTCAGTTCTCATGAGATTGGGCTAGAAATGTTGCAAGATATTTGTGAGATCTCATGAGATTTGGGCTGAGATCTGTCTAGATTTGGAAGAGATCTCTCAAGATTTGGACTGAGTTCTCAGGAGATTTTTGTTCATTTCTCTTGAAATTTGGACAGAGTTTGGCAAGATTTGGATGAGATCGCATGAGATTTGAATTGAGAATGCATGAGATTTGGGTAGAAATGTGACATGTTGTGTGTGAGATCTCAGGAGATTTAGACTGAGATCTCATGAGATTGGGACTGATCCAATGTAATTTGGACTGAGATCTCTTGAGATATGGACTGAGTTCTCACGAGATTTGGGTCAAAATGTCATGAGATATGCCTGAAGTTATCAGAAGATTTGGAGTGAGGTCATAAGGGATTTGACTGTGTTCTCTCAAGATTTGGACTCAGATCTCATGAGATTTGGCTAGAAATCTGTCAAGATATGTGTGATATGGGATTTGGACCGAGTTCCCTGAAATTTCAATGAGTTCTCTTGAGTTTTGACTAAGATCTCTCGAGATGTGGACTGAGATCTTATAAGATTTGGATGCAAATCTCACGAGGTTTGACTAGAAATCTCACAAGATATATGTGAGATCTCATGAGATTTGCGTGGAGTTCTCTGCAATTTTAATCGAGATTGACTAAGATCTCAAGAGATGACTGAGATCTCATGAGATTTGAACTCAGATCTCACCCAAATCGCCCAGAAATCCCCCAAGATATGTGTGAGATCCATGGGATTTGGACTGAGTTCTCTGAAATTGCAGAGTTTTCCTGAGATTTGTATTAAAATCTCACGAGATGTGGACTGAGATCTCAATAGATTTGTACTAATATCTGATGAGATTTGGGTAGAAATCTGGAGAGATGTTTGTGAGATCTCATGATATTTACAATGAGATCATACGTGATTTGCACACTGTTCTCATGAGATTTTACTCAGTTCTCATGAGATTTGGCTAGAAATGTCACAAGGTATGTGCGAGATCTTATGAGATTTGGACTGATATCTGGTGAGATTTGGACTGAGTTCAAACAAAGTTTGGACTGAGATCTCACAAGATTTTGACTGAGATCACATGAGATTTGGACAAAGATCTCATGAGATTTGAACTGAGATCTGGTGAGATTTAGAAGAGATCTCTCAAGATTTGGACTGATTTCTCACAAAATTTGGTTGAGTTCTCTTGAGATTTGGAAAGAGAATGGAAAGATTTTGAAGAGACCACATGAGATTTTGAGTGAGAACACACAAGATTTGGGTAGAAATGTTATGAGTTGTGTGTGAGGTCTCCGGAGATTTGGACTGAGTTCCAACGAGACTTGGACTGAGATCTCTTGAGATTGGGACTGAGTTCTCACCAGATTTGGGTTGAAATCTTTCTAGACGTGCCTAAAGATATCACAAGATTTAGAGTGAGTTCTTCGGTCTTTGAGTTCTCTCAAGATTTGGACTCAGATCTCACAAGATCTGGTTAGAAATCTCGCAAGATATGTGTGAGATCTCATGAGATTTGGACCGAGTTCTCTGAAATTTCAATGAGTTCTCTCAAGATTTGGAATAAGATCTCATGATGTCTACTGAGATATGAACTTTGGACTCGAATCTCATGAGATTTGCCTAGAAATCTCGTAAGATATTTGTGAAAGCTCATAAGATTTGGACTGACTCTGAAATTTCTATGAATTCTTTTGAGATCTGACTAAATCTCACAAGATGTAGACAGATCTCAGGAGATTTTTACTAAGATCTGATGAGATTTGGGAGAAATCTGGTGAGAAGTGTGTGAGTTCTCACGATATTTGGAATGAGATCATACAAGATTCAAATGCTGTCCTCAGTAGATTTTATTCAGTTCTCATGAGATTTGGCTAGAAATCTCACAAGATACGTGTGAGTACTCAGATTACGACTGAGATCTGGTGAGATTTGGACTGAGTTCAAATGATGTTTGGTTGGAGATCTAACTTGATTTGAACAGAGATCTGGTGAGATTTGGAAGAGATCTCTCAAGATTTGGACTGATTTCTCATGAGATTTGTTTGAGTTCTCTTGAGACTTAGAGATTTGTGAGATTTCGATGAGACCACGTGAAATTTGACATGAGAATGCATGAGGTTTGTGTAGAAATGTAACGAGTTGTATGTGAGATCTCAGGAGATTTGGGCTAAGATCTGGTGAGATTTGGACTGAGTTCCAATGAAAGTTGGACTGATCTCTTGAGATTTGGACTGAGTTCTCACGAGACATGGGTCAAAATCTTTCTAGACATGCCTGAAGATATCAGGAGATTTGGAGTGAGTTCTTCCAGGATTTGACTGAGTTCCTTCGAGATTTGGACTCATAGCTCACAAAATTTGGTAGAAATCTCACAAGATATGTGTGAGATCTCACGAGATTTGGACTGTGTTCTCTGAAATTTTGATGAGTTCTCTCGAGATTGGAATAAAATCTCACGAGATGTGGACTGAGATACCATGAGATTTGGACTCATATCTCAGGAGATTTGCCTAGAAATCTCACAAGATACATGTGAGTCCTCATGAGATTTGGACTGAAGTCTCTGAAAGTTCAATGAATTCTCTTGAGATTTGACTAAAATCTTACAAGATGTGGACTGAGATCTCACAAGATTTGTACTTAGATATAACGATATTTGGGTTGAAATCTGGCAAGATGTCCATCAAATCCCACAATATTTGGAATGAGATCTCACAATATTATGCCCAATACTGGATGAGATTTGGACCAGAGCTCCTAAGATTTGAACTTCGAGTTCACAGAGGCTTGGGTGCAGCTGCTGGGATTTGGCACAAAATCTCTCCCAAGGTCTGAGAGTTCTCACTATTTTTGCCCGTGAGTGGTAAGAATTTGTTGACATATCACAAATTTTTTAATGCGAGTTCTTGGAGGCAGGCATACAAGCTGTTGTGATTTCGAGTGTAGTCTCACCAGACCTCCATGAGATCACATGAGCTTTCACCCAAGACAAGGTGAGATTTGGGCAACATCTCAAGAGATTTGGTCTGCAAGTCTCAGATCATTGGATGAGACCTGAGCTCTGGGAGATCTCATGAGATTTCACCCAAGACTGGGTGAGATATTGGCAAGATCCCACGAGTATTAGACTGCATAGTATCAGGGCCTTGATTGCAAGATGGTAGAATTTGGTGTGAATTCTTGCCTGAGCTCCATGGGATCTCACGAGATTTCACCCAACACTGAGCGTGATTTTGGTGAAATCACCTAAGATTTGTATTGTAAGGTCTTGGGGATTTGGATGCCAGCTGATGATATTTGGTGTGGAATCTCACCCAAGCTCCATGAGATCTCGTGAGATTTTGCCCAAGACAGGGCGAGATTTGGAGAGTTCTCGCAAGATTTGGCCTATAAGGTCTCAGGGGCTTGTATGCCAGCTGGCAGGATTTAGCCTGAAATCTCGCCTGAGCTCCATGAGATCTCATGAAATTTTATCCAAGACTGGGTGAGATATTGGTGAGATCTCACAAGATTTGGACTGCGAGGTCTCAGATGCTTGGATGCATCTTGCAGGATTTGGTGTGAAATCTCCCCCAAGATCCGTGAGATCTCAAGAGATTTTGACTGCGAGGTCTTGGGGTATTGGATGCGAGCTGGCAGGATTTGGCACGAACTCTCACCTGAGCTCTGTGGGATCTCATGAGATTTTGCCCAAGGCAGAGTCAGATTTGGCTGAAATTTCATGAGATTTGACCAGCAAGGTCTTGGAGCCTTGGATGATGCTTGTGGGATTTGGCTCAAAATAACACCTGAGCTCTGTGATATCTTACAAGATTTCACTCAAGATTGAGCGAGATATCAGTGAACTCTTACAAGATTTGTAGTGTGAGGTCTCGCATCCTTGGATGTGTGCTGGTGGGATTTGGCCCAAAATCTTACCCTAGCTCTGTGAGATCTCATGAGACTGCTCAAAACAGGGCCAGATTTCCGTGAGACCTCATGAGATTTGGCCTGCAAGGTAAGGGAGGATTGGATGTGACCAGTATTTGGCACAAAATCACACCAGAGCTCCATGAGATCTCACGAGATTTCACTGATGATGGGGAGAGATTTGGGTGAGATCTCATGACATTGGTACTGAGAGGTCTTGGGTGCTTGGATTCCAGCTCACGGGATTTAGTGCAAAATCTCACCAAGCTCTGTGTGATCTCACAAGATTTCACCCAAGACTGAGTGAGATATTGGAGAGATCTCACAAGGTTTGGACTGCAAAATCTCGGATCCTTGGATGTGAGCTGGTGGGATTTGGGGCAAAATCTTGCCCGAGATCCATGAGATCTCATGAGATTTTGCCCATGACGTGGTGAGAATTGGGTGATATTTCACAAGATTTGGACTGTGAGGTCTCAGATCCTTGAATGTGAGCTGGTGTTATTTTGCAAGATATCTCCTCCAAGCTCTGTGAGATCTCACAAGATTCTGCCTGACATCTCATGTGATTTGGACTGCGAGGGCTCAGATCCTTGGATGATGCTTGTGGGATTTGGCTCAAAATCTCACCTGAGCTCCATGATATCTCATGAGATTGTGCTCAAGACTGAGCGAGATATTGGTGAGCTCTCATGAGATTTGGAGTGTGAGGTCTCGCATCCTTGGATGTGAGCTGGTGGTATTTGGCCCGAAATCTCGCCCGAATTCTGTGAGATCATGTGAGATTTCACCCGAGCTGGGGCATGATTTTGGCAATATCTCATGAGAATTGGACTGCAAGGTCCCAGTGGCTTGGAAGCCACTTGGCATGATTTGGCACAAACTCTCGCCTGAGCTCCGTGGGATGTCTTCAGATTTCGCCCAAGACTGAGTGTGAATTTGGCACAATCTCATGAGACTTGGACTGAGAGGCGTCGGGGGCTTCGATTCCAGGTCCCAGTATTTGTAGCAAAATCTCACCTGAGCTTTGTGAGATCTTACAATATTTTGGCGATGATGGGTTGAGATTTGGGCGAGATCTCATGATATTTGGTCTATGAGGTCTTGGAGTCTTGGATGTGGTTGGTGAAAATTGGCTCAAAATCTAGTTGGAAACACCTGAGACCTCACGATATTTCACCCAAGACCAGGAGAGATTTGGATGAGATCTCACAAGATTTATACTGGAAGGTCTCGGGGGCTTCGATTCTAGTGGTGGGATTTGTACTTGGATAGGAGACTGCATGGGAATACCGCATGAGGTAGGCTTTTGTTCTTTTCTGAAATTTTTTTCTTTTCTTTCCCATTCTGCCTGCCTTCCTCTCCCTTTGCGGCCACTGGCCCTCCTTGCCCAATGCGGCTACCTCCAAACACCCCCTGCCCCCTCCCTCACCACCCGTGCACCCAACCGTGGTTCCCTGGCCCTCTATGGGTGCCTGCTGCACTGGCAGGCGGCCACAACCCAGCCTTTACACCTCAGAGACACAACGCCTAACCGCACCTGATCCAGTGGGGCGGGTTGGGAAGAGGAGGAGGGCGGAGATGGTGGAAGGGATAGTAAGGGTGGAGGGAGGAAAAGGGGGCCTACTGCAAGGACCTAGGTGAGGATGGGGGGAGCGGCAGTGGACCGTGATCCAGTTTCCACAGGGATGCTCTCCCTCAGTTCTTGGCCTCTGCCCTTCCTCCCAGCCAACACCCCGGAGCCCCAACAATTCACATGGACTGGCCTGAACATACAAGCCAACGGACAACGGGCCCCACCTTATGCCCAGGCCCGGTTACACCTTCTTCCCAGCAGCACTGCGCTGGGCTCCAGCATAAAGGGCAGTCCCTTCCTTCCCGCTGACCAGTGTCAGTTTGCCCCTGGGCCCTGGGGTCCATGCTCCCTTCACCCAGGACTCAAGATGGCTAAAAACTCAGACCTCATGCACCGTTGGTCCCCGAGTCTGTGTTCAGTCCCTGCAATGGTGAAGCCAACAGCGAGGCTCACTTGTTCAGCAAGAGAGGAGATGACAGTCACACGGGGTAAAAAGGCCCCGAAAATAAAGGATGATGAGACCAAAGAAAGAATTCCTCACTCCGCCGAAGCACGACAACCCTCCAGTGGAATAGCTACCTCGCCAGAACAGCCCCCTGTGTGTGCAGTGTGTGTCTGTGTCTCTGTTCTTGTCCTTATCCGCATCAAGGTCAGGGTCTCCCTGTGTCTGTTCGGGATCAGAGCGGGTCTGTGTGTTGGATACTCTGTCTCTCTCTTCCTCACTGTCTACGACTACCCCTCCATGTCTCTCTCTGTCTTTCCCTGTGTGTCTGTCTATGTCAGCCGTTCTTTCGGGTCTCTCAGTCGGGTCCTGGTGTCGGTTGGTGGGCAGGGGAAGGGTGGCAGAGGAAGGGCCACAAGGTTGGGCTGCTGAGGAGTGTCTCTGGTGGCGACCATGGCTCCGTGTTGCCTTTGAGCAAAGCGGGGTGGAGAGGAGGAAAGGCCAAGTGGCAAGCCGAGCCAGCCCCAGGGTGGCAGGTGTGGGGTGTGGGGCGCTGAACACCATGGGGCAATGTCCCCCGTGACTGAAAGCTCCCTGTTGCCATCTCCGGTGCAAAACCGCCATGGTGGCGGCGGCGGGGGAGGGAGGGCTAGGGAGTCCCCGGACCAGAGAGTGCCCAGACTTCTGTGACTGCAAGGTTTTGGAGGCGCTTTGTCCCTGGGCAAGTTCGCAGACAGGCAGGTGCAAGGCCCAGGGCAGGTGGAGGGGGTGACGAGCAGCACGCACTGTGGCTGGGAGGCACGCAGCTGGTTCTTGGGGTGCCCAGTGAGAGCCACTCACATCTATGGCCACACCAGCCTGAAGGCAGTGCATCTCGTCTGGTCTCAGAAGCTAACCAGGGTTGGGCCTGGTTAGGACTTGGATGGGAGACCACCTGGGAATACTTGATGCTGGGGGTTTTATTTGCTTTTTCCTTTTCTTTTTTCTTTCCCCTTTGGCTTCACTTCCTCTCCCTTTGCCTCTACCACCTCCCTTGCTGAACAAGGCTTCCCCCAAACACTCCTTGCCCCCATGCATCCTCACCCCCAGACACTGCCTGAGGACGTGCAGCCATGGTGTCAGGAATCCCTTTCTGCTCCCATTCCTGCCTAGCACTTCCTCTGGTCTGGTGGTATGGGAGCAATTCTTTCTTTTTTTCGTCCTTTGTTTTGGGGTGCCTCTTTTTGCCATGGTTTAGGACACCCCTAGTCTTGCTGAGCGAGTGAGTCCAACTATTAACTTCACTGTTGCAGGGAGACTGAGTGGGGACCCAGGCACCAACTTGGAAAGCTGCCAGGGAAAACCACCATAGAAGAAAAGCACTCCACCAACGGTTTTCACTGAGCTCATGCCCCTTACAGGGGTCTGGTCAATACTGCCCAAATAAGGTTGCCTGAGTAACAGGAGGGCAGGTCCCGACCTCCAGAAGATAGGCTGGGAGAACAAGAGGCCAACAATCCTAAGGTCCATATAAATCAGGTGCTTCTTGCTTGGGTTGTGGTCTATAATTTGGACTCTGTACATTCCCTCAACCACTTAATGGTATGACTAAGAAGAGGATTCCCCAATAAAGGAAAGACTCAGGAAATGTGACTTCTGCCACAGATTTACAAATGGATATAGATAAAAAACAAGATGTCAGAAATAAAGTTCAGGGTAACAGTTATGAAGACGACGCTAGAATGGAGAAATCCATGAATAGCAACCTAGAGTATCTAAGGAGAGAAGGGAGATCTGAACTGTCAAACTTAAAAATGATATCAATGACATCCAATCAAATCTAGTAAGAGTCCAAGGTAAAGGTGGAATAAGAATGAATTGGTGATCTAGAGGACAACCTGATAGAAAAGGAAAATGAGAAGGCCTGCGAAAAACAGCTTAAAATCCATGAAAACAGGTTTAGAAAACATGAAAACAGCTTAAAATCCATGAAAACAGATTTAGAAAAATAAATGATGCCATGAAACTGTGTCATGATACTGCAAAGGCAGTACTAGGGGGGACATACATAGCCATCCAAGCCTCACTCAAAAAAAAAAAAAAAAAGAAAAAAAAGAAAAATCCCGAATTCACCAACTAACTCTACGCCTTAAAGAACTGGAGAAAAGCAAAAAAATGATGCCCAGGCCATGCATTAGAAGAGACATAATTAAGATTAGAGCAGAGATCAATGAATTAGAAACCAGAAACACAGTAGATCAGATCAACGAAACTAGAAGTTGGTTCTTTGAAAGAATTAATAAGATATCGAACTTTTGGGGTGCCTCTTTTTGGAGGCACTGTTGAGACTTACCCAAAAGAAGAGAAAGGACACAAGAAATAAAATTATGGGGGCGCCTGGGTGGCTCAGTCGTTAAGCGTCTGCCTTCGGCTCAGGTCATGATCCCAGGGTCTTGGGATCGAGCCCCACATCGGGCTCCCTGCTCTGCGGGAAGCCTGCTTCGCTTCTCCCTCTCCCACTCCTCCTGCTTGTGTTCCCTCTCTCACTGTGTCTCTCTCTGTCAAATAAATAAATAAAATCTTTAAAAAAAAATTATGAATGAAAGGGGAGAGATCACGAATAACACCAAGGAAATAGAAACAATTATTAGATATTATTATCAATAACTATATGCCAATAAATTGAGCAACCTGGAAGAAATAGATGTCTTCCTGGAAACCTATAAACTCCCAAGACTGAAACAGGAAGAAAGACAATCTGAATAGGCCAATAACCAGTAACAAGATTGAAGCAGTGATCAAAAACCTCTCAAAAAACAAGAGTCCAGGGCATGATGGACCTGGGGAATTCTACCAAACATTCAAAGAAGAAATAATACCTGTTCACCTGAAGCTGTTTCAAAAAAAAAGAAAAAGAAAAGAAAGAAAGAAACAGAAGGAAAGCTTCCAGACCCATTCTATGAGACCAACATTACTTTGATCCCCAAACCAAGCAAAGACCACATCAAAAAGAACTTCAGACCGATGTCCCTGAGAATATGGATTCAAAATTTCTAAAAAAAATCCTTGCTAATAGGATCCAACAATACATTAAAAAGGTCATCCACCATGACCAATTGGGATTTATTCCCGGGATGCAAGGGTGATTAAACATTCATAAGTCAATCAATGTGATAGAACACATTAGAAAGAGGAGAGAGAAGAACGAATGGTCCTCTCAATTGATGCAGAAAAAGCATTAGAGAAAACAAAACATCATTTCCTGATTAAGACTCTTCAGAGTATAGGGATAGAGGGAACATTCCTCAAGATAATAAAATCCATCTGTGAAAAACCCACAACCAATATCATCCTCAATGGGGAAAAGCTGAGAGCCTTTCCCTTAAGATCAGGAACACGACAAGGATGCCCACTCTTGCCACTCTTGTTCAACGTAGTACCAGAAGTCCTAGCAACAGCAATCAGACAACAAAAAGAAATAAAAGGTATTCAAATTGGCAAAGAAAAAGTCAAACTCTCTCTCTTCACAGATTTCATGATACTTTTTTTTAAAGATTTTATTTATTTGAGAGAGAGAGAATGAGAGAGAGCACGAGAGGGAAGATGGTCAGAGGGAGAAGCAGACCCCTTGCTGAGCAGGGAGCCCGATGTGGGACTCGATCCCGGGACTCCAGGATCATGACCTGAGCTGAAGGCAGTCACTTAACCAACTGAGCCACCCAGGCGCCCGATTTCATGATACTTTATGAGGAAAATCCAAAAGACTCTACCCCCAAATTATTAGAACTCATACAGCAATTCAGTAATGTGGCAGGATACAAAATCAATGCACAGAAATCAGTTGCTTTATTATACAATAACAGTGCAACTGTAGAAAGGGAAATTAAAGAAACGATTCCATTTACAATAGCACCAAAAACCATAAGATACTTCGGAATAAACCTAACCATAGAGGTAAAGGATCTATACTCTAGGAACTACAGAACACTCATGAAAGAAATTGAAGAAGATACAAAAAGGTGGAAAAAAACTCCATACTCATGGGTTGGAAGAAAAAACATTGTTAAAATGTCTATGCTACCCAGAGCAATCTATACCTTCAATGCCATCCCGATCAAAATTCCAATGACATTTTTCAAAGAGCTTGAACAAACAATCCTAAAATTTGTATGGAACAAGAAAAGATCCCGAATCGCCAAGGGAATGTAGAAAAAGAAAAACAAAGCTGGGGCATCATGTTGCCTGATTTCAAGCCATATTACAAAGCTGTGATCACCAAGACAGCATGGTACTGGCACAAAAACAGATATATAGACCAATGGAACAGAACAGAGAGCCCAGATATGGAACTTCAACTTTATGGTCAGTCTTTGACAAAGCAGGAAAAAATATACAATGGAAAAAAGACAGTGTCATCAATAAAAGGTGCTAGAAAAATTGGACAGCTATATACAGAAGAATGAAACTCGACCATTCCCTAACAACATACACAAAGATAAACTGAAAATGGATGAAAGACCTCAATATGAGACAGGAATCCATCAAAATCCTAGAGGAGAACATAGGTAGTAAGCCTTTTGATGTCAGCCACAGCAACTTCTTTCAAGACATGTCCCCAAAGGCAAGGGAAACAAAGCAATAATGAACTTTTGAGACTTCACCAAGATAAAAAGCTTTTGTACAACAAAGCAAACAAAACAAGGTCCACAAAACAAGGAGGTAATCCACGGAATGGGAGAAGATTTTGACAAATGACAGTACAGTCAAAGGGCTGGTATCCAATATCTATAAAGAATTTCTCAAACTCATTGCTAAAAAGACAAATAAGTCAATAATTGGGCAGAAGGTATGAACAGACACTTCTCAAAGAAGACATAGAAGTGGCTAAAAGACACATGAAAAAATGTTCATCATTATTAGCCATCAGGGAAATTCAAATCAAAACCACATTGAGATACCATGTTACACCAGTTAGAATGGCTAAAATTGACAAGGCAAGAAACAACAAATGTTGGAGAGGTTGTGGAGAAAGGGGAACCCTCTTCCACTGTTGGTGGGAATGCAAGTTGGTACAACCACTTTGGAAAACAGTGTGGATGTGCCTCAAAAAATTAAAAATAGAGCTACCTTATGACCCAGGAATTGCTCTACTGGGTATTTGTCCCAAGACACAGGTGTAGTGAAAAGAAGGGCCACATGCAGCCCAATGTTCATAGCAGCAGTGTCCGCAATAGCTACCTGATGGAAAGAGCTGAGATTCCCTTCAACAGATGAATGGATAAAGAAGATGTGGTCCATCTCTACAAGGGAATATTACTCAGCCATTGGAAAGGATGAATACCCAACTTTTGCATCAACATAGAAGGGGCTGGGGGAGAGCATGCTAAATGAAATAAGCCAAGCAGAGAAAGTTAATATCATAGGCCTACACTTATTTGTAGAACATAAGGAATAGCATGGAGGGCATTAGGAGAAGGAAGGGGAAAATGAAGGGGGGCAAATCGGAGCGGGAGACGAACCATCAGAGAGTATGGACTCCAAGAAACTGAGGGTTTCAGAGGGGAGGAGGTGGAGGGATGAGTTAACACAGTGATGGGTATTAAGGAGGGCACTTATTGCATGGAGCACTGGGTGTTATATGAAAACAATGAACCATGGAACCCAAATCAAAAACTAATGATGTACTGTATGGTAACTAACAATACAATTTAAAAAAAAGAGCAAGAAAACGCTTCCCTCTTCATGACACAAGATGGTAGTTGAAATATTCATTCCCCACAGTGTGATATCTGAGAGTTAAGTATGTGGCACATTCCTTTGGCTTCCACACATACATTTGTAAACATCCTATCTTCATGAAACAAGAATGCTTCATGCAAAAAATAGGATTTCAAAACACGAAGGTTGTCTACTAACCTCACAACCCCACCAAAACAAAGGAAAGATACCTCTGTCCTATCCAGACCTCACGTGAGCCTTGGGATAATCTCACAAGATCTTCATCCAAATCTCATGAGCTCTCGTCGAAATTTTGTGAGATTTTGGACAAAATCTCATGGTATCTCAGGCCCTGTCCGAGAGGTCTAGGGCTTAATCCCGCTGGAGCTGTGGCCAAAATCCCAGGCCATTTTGAGGATCATGCACTCCATTGCGGAGCCTGCTTAGCCAACCCTATGTCAGTAAGGATGGACTTGCCGAGTTTAGGCAGAACTTAAACCATTTCTGGTTTCACAATTGCTCCCAGACACGACCTGCAGGAAAACACAAAGTGTTTCAACCTAAATCCCTGGGGTTTCAGTATCTGGCTTGAAGAGCCAGTAAGAAGGGAGACCTGAAGTCAGGATGAATGGGCCCTGTGGACTCTTATTCACACTCAACTGGCAGTGATAGAACAGGAGGGCAGGAGGGGAAGGAAGAAGCCATCTGTCCCCAAGCAGGACAAGTGAACGCACAAGCAGGCTCCCTGGGAGTTTTTCCAGTCATTGAAAACATGAAGGATGAAGTATTATTCACAAAAACCTAGAAAAACTTGTAAATATACCTCTTTTCAGAACCAGACCACACATTAGCGTGAGGAAAACCTCAAGAGATCTCAGGCCCAACCTCGTGAAATCTCAGCCATATCTCGAGATGTCTCAGGCCCAGAAATTGAGATCGAGGGCCAACACCTATTGTACCTGGAGCCAAACACCAGGACCCGTGGGAGGAACTGGCATGCTCCAGCAGAACAAACTTTGCCCACCTTATGTCAGTAGGAACTGCATATGCCAGGAATGGGCAGGACTTCCAATATGTCCCATTTCTTAATTGCTCCCACATGAACTGCAGGAAGATATAAGGGGTCTCACACTGAAAACCCAGGTGTTTCAGATTCGTTGGTGTAGAGCAGGTAGGAAGGGAGCATGAAATCACGATGAATGGGCCTGGTGCACACTTATTCACATGCAACATGTAGTGCCAAGAAGGGGAGGGTAGGTAAGGATGGGAGGAGCAATGTGCCCACCCTCCCACGTGGACAGGATGAGAAAACACAGAGCCAGGCTCCTCAGGGAGTTTCTCAAGCTTCCAAACATGAAGGCTCTCTGTACTAAACTTATAACACCACAGAAATCAAAGGAAAGGTACCTCTGTCCTGATACAGACCTCTCGTCATCCTGGGGAAAAATCTCACCAGCTTTCCATCCAAATCTTGTGAGATCTCACCCAAACCTCTGAGACCTCAGTCCAAACCTCGCAAGACCTCATCCAAATCATGCTCAAACTGGGCGAAAACTCCTGAGATGTCATGGACATCGAGCAAGAATTCATTCCAAATCTCAAGAGATCTCTTGGACATCGGGTGAGATTTCACTCCAAACCTTGTGAGATATCAGGGACCTTGGGCGAGATTACAATCCAAATCTCGTGAGGTCTCAAGAACATCAGGTGAGATTTCACTCCAAATATCGTGAGATATCAGAGACTTGGGCGAGGTTTCAATCGAAATCTCGAGAAGTCTCAATGACATGGGGCGAGATTTCACTCCAAATTTTGTGAGATATCAGGGACCTTGGGCGAGATTTCACTCCAAATCTCATGAGATCTCGTGGAATTTGGGCGAGATTTTACTCCAAGATTCGTGAGATCTCATCCAAACCTTGGAGACATCAGTGCCAATCTCGTGAGATCTCATGGATATTGAGCGAGTAAGCAATCTAAATCTCATGAGATCACATGGAAATCAGGCGAGATTTTACTCCAAATCACATGAGATTTCATCCAAACCCTGCAGACCTCAGTCCAAATCTCATGAGATCTCATGGACTTTGAGTGAGATTTCAATCAAAACATGTGAGGTCCCAATGACACGGGTGAGATTTCACTACAAATCTCATGAGATATCTGCGAACTTCGGCGAAATATCAATCCAAATCTCGTGAGGTTTCAATGGAATCGGGTGAGATTTCACTACACTCTCATGAGATAAAAGGGACCTTGGGCGAGATTTCACTCCAGATTTCGTGAGATCTCTTGGAATTTGGGGATATTTTCCTCCAAGTCTCGTGAGATCTCATCCAAACCTTGGAGACTTCAGCCCAAATCTCGTGAGATCTCATGGATATTGAGCACGATTTCAATCTAATTCCCATGAGATCTCATGGACATCAGGTGAGATTTTACTCCAAATCTCGTGAGATCCCAACCAAAACTTGCAGACCTCAATCCAAATCTCATGAGATCTCATGGACATTGGGCGAAATTTCACTCCAACTCTCGTGAGGTCTCATGGTCTTTGGGTGAGATTTTACTCCCATCCCGTTAAATCACATCCAAAACTTGGAGACGTCAATGCCAAACTCGTGAGTTCTCATGGATATGAGCGAGTTTTCCATCTAAATCTCGTGTGATCTTATGGATATTGGGCGAGATTTTACTCCATATCTCGTGAGATCTCATGGACGTCGGGTGAGATTTCACTCCAAATCTCGTTAGATCTCATGGACATTGGGCGAGATTTCACTCCCAACTTCTGAGGTCACAATGACTTCAGGCGAGATTTCACTACAAATCTTGTAATATTCAGGGACCTTGGGCGAGATTTCAATCCAAATCTCGTGAGGTCTCAATGACATCGCGTGAGATTTCACTACAAATCTCATGAGATATCAGGGAGTTTGGGCGAGATTTCACTCCAACTCTCATGAGGACTCTTGGACGTTGAGCGAGATTTGACTCCACGTCTCGGAGAAATCATCCAAACCTTGGAGAATTCAGTCCAAATCTCATGAGATGTCATGGATATGGAGCAAAATTTCAATCTCAATCTCGTGAGATCTCATGACATCAGGAGAGATTTGACTCTAAGTCTCGTGAGATCTCACGGATATCGGATGAGATTTCTCTCCAAATCTCGTGAGATCATGGGCATTGGGCGAGATTTCACTCCAAATCTCTTGAGGTCATAGTGACATGGGGCGAGATTTCACTATACCTCTCTTGAGCTATCAGGGGTCTTGGGCAAGATTTCACTAAAAATATCGTGAGATATCAGGGACCTTGGGCGATATTTCACTCCAAATCTCATGAGGTACCAATGATATCAGGTGAGATTTCAGTATAAATCTCTTGAGATATCTGGAACCTTGGTTGAGATTTTACTCCAACTCTCGTGAGATCTCTTGTAGTTTGGGCAAGAGTTCACTCCAACTCTCATGAGCTCTCTTGGAATTCGGGGAATTTTATTCCAAGTCTCATGAGATCTCATCCAGACCTTGGAGACTTCAGTCCAAATCTCATGAGATCTCGTGGATATTGAGCGAGATTTCAATCTATATGTTGTGAGACCTCATGGACATCAGGCGAGAATTTACTCCAAATTTCGTGAAATCGCATGGACATCGGCTGAGATTTCACTCCAAATATCTTGGGATCTCATGGACATCAGGCGAGGTTTCACTCCAAATCTCCTTGAGGTCACAGGGACATCGGGCGAGATTTCACCTCAAATCTCGTGAGATATCATGGACTTTGGGTGAGATTTGTCTCCAACTATTGCGAGATCTCTTGGAATTTGGGTGAGATTTTACTCCAGGTCTCGTGAGATCTCATCCAAAACATGGAGACGTCAGTGCCAATCGAATGAGATCTCAAGGATATTGAGTGAGTATTCAATCGAAATATCGTGAGATCTCATGGATATCCGGCGAGTTTTGACACCAAATCTCGTGAGATCTCATGGACATCGGGTGCGATTTCAGTCCCAATGTCATGAGATCTCATGGATATTGGGCGAGACTCACTCCAAATCTCCTGTGGTTCTAAAGACATCGGGCGAGATTTCAAGTAACCTCGTGAGATATCAGCGCCCTTGGTCGAGATTTCGGTCCAAATCTCGTGAGGTCTCAATGACATTGGGTGAGAGTTCATTACAAATCTCGTGAGATATCAGGGATCATGGGCCAGATATCACTCCAACCCTCGTGAGGTCTCTTGGTCTTTGGCGAGATTTTACTCCAAGTCTCCTTGAGGTCACATGGACAACGGCCGAGATTTCACCTCAAATCTCGTGAGATATCATGGACTTTGGGTGAGATTTATCTCCAAATGTCGCGAGATCTCTTGGACTTTGGGTGAGATTTTACTCCAGGTCTCGTGAGATCTCATCCAAAACATGGAGACCTCAGTGCCAATCGAATGAGATCTCATGGATATTGAGTGACTATTCAATCTAAATATTGTGAGATCTCATGTATATCCAGCGAGTTTTGACACCAAATCTCGTGAGATCTCATGGACATCGGGTGCGATTTCAGTCCTAAACTCATGAGATCTCATGGATATTGGGCGAGACTCACTCCAAATCTCCTGTGGTTCTAATGACATCGGGCGAGGTTTCAAGAAATCTCGTGAGATATCAGGGCCCTTGGTCGAGATTTCGGTCCAAATCTCGTGAGGTCTCAATGACATTGGGTGAGAGTTCATTACAAATCTCGTGAGATATCAGGGACCATGGGCGAGATTTCACTCCAACCCTTGTGAGGTCTCTTGGTCTTTGGCGAGATTTTACTCCAAGTCTTGTGAGAGCTCCTTCAAACCTTGGAGACGTCAGTGCCAAACTCGTGAGATCTCATGGCTATGGATGGAGATTTAATCTAAATCTCGTGAGATCTCAAGGACATCAGGCGACGTTTTACTCCAAATCTTGGGAGCTGTCATGGACATCGGGTGAGATATGTCTCCAAAACTCATGAGATAATGGACCTTGGGTGAGATTGCACTCCATATCTCCTGAGGTCACAATGACATCGGGCGAGATTTCACTACAAAACTCGAGAGATATCAGGGACCTTGGGCAAGGTTTCACTCCTAGTCTAGTGAGATAGCAGGGACCTTGGGCGAGATTTCACTCACAATCTCGTGAGATCTCTTGGACTTCGGGCGAGATTTGACTCCAAGTCTCGTGAGATCCAATCCAAGCCTTGGAGACTTCAGTCCAAATCTCGTGAGATCTCCTGGACATTGGGCGAGATTCCAATCCAAATCTCGTGAGGTCTCAATGATATTAGGCGAGATTTCACACCAATTCTCGTGAGATCTCATGGCCATCGGGCGAGATTTTCCTGCACATCTCGTGAGATCTCATCACACCTTGGAGAGCTCAGTCCAAATCTCGTGAGATGTCATGGATATTGCAAGAGATTTCACTTTAAATCTCGTGAGATCTCATGGACATTGGTCAAGATTTTACTTGCAATCTCTTGAGAATTCCTGGACGTCGGGTGAGATCTCATTCCAAATCTCGTGAGATCTCATGGACATCGGGCGCGAATTCACCCCAAAACTCGGGAGATGTCATGGACGTCGGGTGAGATTTCTCTCCAAGTCTCGTGTGATCTCTTCGAAATCTCACTGGAACAGGAACCAGCAGTTGTGGTCTAGGGCTCACACCTGTTGAAAGGGAAGCTAAACAGCACGACACAGGTGTTGGGTAGTAAGAAGGGCAGGTGTTGGCATGATCACTGATTATTATCGGCAACTAAGGAATCATTGTTGAGCACTACGACAGAATTCTCGGATGTTCTATATGCTGTCTAAATGAAAAAATACAATAAAAAATAAAAAGTAAACCGATGAACCTATGGGAAATGGAAGGAAAAATCAAATAAACAAGACCAGAGAGGAAGACAAACCGTAAGAGAATCCTAACTCTAGATAACAAAGTGAGGGTTGCTGGAAGCAAGATGGGTGAGGAATGGGGAAAGTGGGGAATGGGCATTAAGGAGAGTACTTGTAATTAGCACTGCGTGCTATACACAACAGATGGATCTCTAAATTCTAACCCTGATCCTAGTAACGCGCTCTAGGTTAAATTGGTCGTATTTAAATTCTTTTTCTTAGAAGAAATCTGTTAACATTTGGAGTCCCGAGGCACTTGAAGTTGCCCAACGGACGGTGTTTACATATAGGCTCTGCCATGGGTATTTAGAAGGAGCTCTCCTTATTTCTGGGCTCAAAGAAAATGACGTGACACCTCTCATTGGTGGACTTGTCGCATTTTCATTTTAATTGTTGATTTTTGGTCATACATCCAGACAATTCCAAAACCTTGTTGAATTCCTAAGTTTAGCTTTACATTCAAGGAGGCAGGGGCTTTTCCTCCCATAGGCAGTACCCAGGGATTGCTGGAAAGTTCACATCCTTGTCCTGTGCAAGGAGTGAGTCTCAGGGTCTGATATCCTAAAGAAAGAGTGCCCTATGGCTCCTGAGCTGCTTCTGAGCTCTCGGGGCATAAGCCTGCTGAATGATAGCCAGCTTCTAGTTCTCCCCTAGATGATTGAGGTGCCATTATGCTGAAGATTAGATAGGAGGCAGCACAGTAAGAGCCCTTTCAAGGAATACTACACCAAAGGCCTGCTTTGGAACACTTGAACATCAGCCAAGAGGACAAAAGCATCACCCTCATTTGCTTCTGTGCCTCTCCATGCACGGTAAGGGCCATTTTAAGAACAGAAAAGAAAACCAAGAGCAGACTTTCCGCTTTCTGAAGGAGGAATGCCGGCCTCTTAATGACAGGGCTCCCAAGTGCAGGGCAGGAACGTAGACCTTGGCCCAAGCCCACAGGTGTACGATTTTCCTGCGGCAGACTGCTTGCCTGCAGACTGTGCTTTCTTCACATTAGCCCATTCTCATCGCTAATGAAGAACGTTGGCCTTCCATGCATCATTTTCCACCCTCTAGCTCTTTTTTCAATCTAAGATTGCCCTGGGCGTCAATCAGATCCAGTGTCTCAGAGTAATAGCCTCTATTTAAGAAGGTCCAGCTAAGTCCTTGTGACTGTGGGAGAGATTGGGGCACGTTGCCCCTTGTAACGGGTTTTCAGAACTATGGGGACCTCAGAGCTTAAGCCATTTGGACGTGCCCTGCGAGGAATGTTTCTGTGCAGGCTTGGCCCCAGGTTTTTAGAAGGAGTGGACCTCCTTTCTTGGGTATAAGGAAATGAAGTGACACACTTCATTCCCAGATGTATCCTAGTCCCAATTGTATTGTCAAATTTCGGCCTTCACTGGAATCATTTCCATGCCCTTGCCGATGCTTTTTAAAATTTAGAGCTGGTTTACGCACGGCGAGGAGGGGATTCTACCCAAGTAGCCAGGACCCAACGATTGGTCGTGAGTTCCTACTTCAGTCCTGTGCTCAGTCAGCCTATCCTTATGTGATAGCCCAAAGGAAAGGAAAGGTGGCTCTTTTCTCCTTGACCTTGAGATGCCCTCCTTTGGAGGAACAGAAAGTTCACCCATACGCTGCATGCTGGAGCACCTGGTACGTTCAGGAGGTGCCCTTTCCAGGACTATAGCACCAATGCTTGCATCTGAAACCTTGAGCATCACCTGGGAGTCCCATTAGTATAGCTGAATGACTGCAGCCTCTATCGATTCATCGGAAGGGCAAAACAAACACACCCACAACCACCACCAGCACCACCACAACACTACCGCCAAATTTCCCTCTCATTTTAAGAGAAGAACGCAGAGTTCTTGGTGACAGGGCTCCCAGGCCTAGACCACGTTTTCCCTTTCCCCAAGGCCGCAGTGCTTTCTCATTCCTGGGAATGAAAATTGGGTGGCGAGAAGATGGGCCTAGTCACCTCACTCTAAACATGGTGTCTCATCGTATCTCTAATCAACACATTTGGCCCAGGATTTACCCATTTCCACCCTCTTGCTGTATTTCTGCCGAGGTTCCCCCTGTGGGCCTTCTGCTCCAGTGTCTCAGAGCAATATCGTGTTCATGCAGCTAGAGGATCTGGAAGATTCTTTGTGACTGTGGGGACGTGTTGGCCACAGAGCCCCATGGGAAGGCTGTTCAGAACTATGTTGGCCTGAGGAAGCCTAAGGCATTGGAAGCTTGCAAGCAGTGAATGTCTGTGCATAGGCATGTCCAGAAGACTCATTTCTTGCGGAAGGGGAAAAAATTAGATGTCTCATTACAGATTTATCTCACTTAAAATGGCCCTGCTTATATACATTCCTGTATTCTCGCAGATTGTTGATGTCGCTCCTGGTTCACATTCCAACTGGAAGGTGCTTTTCCTCACAGCAGCGCGTAGGATTCCTGGGGAGTTCCCTGGCCCTCTTATCCCTGAGCTTGTGGTGTGGCTCCCTTGGGTAAGTGTGTAGACAGGTAGCAAAGGCACCTCCCTCCCTAGCTCGGTGAGATGCCTCCGTTCTGGACAACCTAGTTCGAAATAGCGTTCAAAGAATGGAAACGGACAGAGAGGCAATGCGGACTTTCCTAGAGTTGAGAATAAACCAATGTTGAGACGAAAATACCTAGCAAAACGTGTTAGTCTCTGGGATCAGAAAGGCCTGTTGGCTTTGACAATGGGAAAACTCCAGGGCTTCCCTCTGGGAGACACAGAAACAAGAGGCCTTCATTCTTCCTTCGTAAAGAGTGGGAAATCTTCTGGAATCGGATGTCACTCCTGCTGCCTTTCCGTCTGTGGCGGGGAGGGGGGACACAAAGAAACCAGAAACGCTTTAGTTTTAGCAGACTGGTTCTCCCAGCTGATGATGCGTTTGGAAGTAGCCATTGGAGGAGCATTCCTGGCACGAGCTCTTTTTCCACTGAGGAGGTCCCGGAGCACACCGCACATGTGTCAACTGTCTGGTCTTCCGAACGAAGGCATCTCTGGCAGCCAGGGGAGGGAGACCCGCTGGCTGCCAAACAGAGAATTTCAAAGATCGGGACAAGAACCAAGCACTCCGAGGCAGAAGGGGAAACTTTCCTTTCGGCTCTCAGACACATTGCTCTCCCCTAGCACAGGATCTCAATGGGAACCTGCCATCAACCGTGTGTGTATGGTGGACACACAGGTTGTGAGATGCCACCCAGAGTATTCCTCCATGTGAAACATCGTAGCTACCAAAACAGCAAGAGGATGGGATGGCTTCAAGGAAAACCAAAGTTCAACTCTTCCAATGGGAATGAAAGTTATCTGAGAGTGAGGTGTCTAATTTCAGCTCCCCTTTCCCCAGAAATGGAGGCAAGCTCCCTCCCAAACCCTCTGTCCATGGCTACACCCAATCTCTTGGGCTTTCTCCAAGGAGAGGAAAGCTTCTTACATTGGAGATTTTCTGCCATTTCCAACATTGCTTGTGGCAGCCGTGATTCAGAGCTGGCAGGCTGCAACTCCCAGCTGCAGATCAAATGTTTGGAGTGGGTGTTTGTAGCATTATTCCTTGAAGACAGCTATCTCTGCCCTGAGCAGGACCTAGAGCATAATAGGCTGTGCACATCCCATCTGATCTTGAGAATGAAGGAATCTCCAACACCCAGGAGCCAGTATGGCAAGCTAGACCCCCATCTCTGTGCGTGTTCAGTCGGCCAAGTACCAAGTCCTCAGGGCCAGAAGGGCAAACATTTCTTTCAAAGAGGAGACTCTGGTTGTCTTAGCTTAGGAGAGGTCCAGAGTGGGAACTCACCACCAATCCCTGGGTGCTCTAAAAGTGAGTCACAACGCCTTGGCCCATGAAGATGCCTGTAGCCTTTGTTCAACAAACAGGCAAGGTCATGGGAAACACAACAAAGAGTGCCAGAGTCCCATGTCCACCGCAAATGGGACACAAATTGACTAGCACATTCTCCTAACAGGTTGGCAGTTTTGGGAATAAGAATCAGCTGTTGACTTGGCTTAAGAGAAAGTGCCATGTGCCCCACAGGTAAGCTTTAGCTCGAGGCCTGTCTTCCTCCTCCATAAAGGGAAGGGATGCTCCTGGTGCTGGCTGTTATTTGCCCTTTTCCATCAGTGGTTAGAGGTAGCAGTGATTCAGGGGTAGCCTGTTGGTTCTGCCACCTGACGACCAAGTATTGGGAACTGATTCTTGGTGCCATATGCCTTGAAAAATTTTGTGTCTGCACTGACCAGCTCCAGGAACACGATGCCCTTGTGGTGATGGTCTGTTCTTCAAAATGAAGACATCTCAATCATCCAGCGGATGTGGGGAAGCCGGCTAGGAATCACGGCACTTAGCTGGCCAAAATCCAAGTGCTCAAGAACAGGAGAGCCATACTTCCCTTAGGACGTCAGCTCTTGTTTAGCACGGGATCACGCTTGGAACTGGCCACACGTTCCTGGGTGCTGACTGCGTGTGGGGCAGCACGATGGCCTGTGACGGCGACTCAAGACCTTGTTCGAACAAAGGGCAAGGGGGACGCCTGCGTGGCTCAGTCGATTAAGCGTCTGCCTTCGGCTCAGCTCATGACCACAAGGTCATGGGATCGAAAGCTGCATTGGAAATGCACGTTGGTACAGCCGTTTTGGGAAACAGTGTGGAGCTTACTCAGAAAATTCAAAACAGAGCTAGCTTTTGACCCAGCAATTGCTCGCCTGGGTATTTGCCCCAAGACACAGGTGGGGTGAAAAGAAGGGCCACATGCACCCCAATGTTCATAGCAGCAAGGTCCACACGAGCGAACCCGTGGAAAGAGCCGACATTCCCTTCAACAGATGAATGGAGATAGATGATGTGGTCCATCTCCACAAGGAAATAATACTCACCCATCAGAAAGGATGAATACCCAACTTTGGCATCAACATCGATGGGGCTGGGGGAGAGCATGCTCAATGAAATTGGCCGAGGAGAGAAAGCCAATATCATAGGGCTTCACGGATTTGTGGAACATAAGGAATAGCATGGAGGGCAAGAGGAGAAGGAATGGAAAAATGAAGGGGGGCAAATCGGAGCGGGAGACGAACCATGAGATGGTACGGACTCCAAGAAATGGAGGGTTTTAGAGGGGACGGGTGGATGGTTGATTTAACCCATTGGTGGGTATAAGGACGGCAGGTATCGCATGGAGCATTGGGTGTTCTTGGAAAACAATGAACCAGGGAACCCAGATCCAAAACGAATGATGTACTGTATGGTGAGTAAAAGTACAATTTATGAAAAGAACAAGAAAGCGCTTCTCTCTTCATGAAACAAGATGGTAGTTGAAATATGCATTCCCTCACAGTGTGATATCTGAGAGTTAAGTAGTTGGCACCTTCCTTTGGCTTCCACGCATACATTTGTAAGCATCCTCTCTTCCCGGAACGAGAATGCTTCATGAAAAAAAAAAAAAAGTTTTTCAATCCACGAAGTTTGTCTACTAAACTCACAACCCCAGTGTAACTAAAGGAAAGATACCTCTGTCCTATCCCGACCTCACGTGAGCCTTGGGATCATCTCACAAGATTGAGATTTCACCCCAAATCTCATGAGATCTCATGGAACTGGGGCCAGATTTCACTCCACATCAGCTGAGGTCACAATGAGATCGGGCGAGATTTCAGTACAATTCTTGTGACATAGCAGGGACCTTGGGCGAGATTTCCCTGCAACGCTGGTCATATCTCTTGAGTTTGGGTGAGCTTTTACTCCCAGTCTGGTGAGGTCTCATCCAAAACATGGACACGTCAGTGCCCATCTCATGAGATCTCATGCATATTGAGCGAGATTTCAATCTCAATCTCGTGAGATCTCATGGATATCGGGCGAGATTTCACTCCAACTCTCGTGAGATCCTTTGGAATTCGGGAATCAATTCCTCCAGGTGTCGAGAGATCTCATCCAATCCTTGGAGACTTCCGTCCAAATCTCATGAGATCTCAGGATATTGAGGAAGAATTCACTCTATATCTTGTGAGAAATCATGGACATCAGGTGAGATAATTCCAACACTCGTGAGATCCTATGGACATCGGGTGAGAACTATTTCCAAATCCCGTGATATGTCATGGACATTGGACCTGATTTCACTCCAAATGTCGTGTGGTCTCAATGACCTCGGGCAGATTTCACTCCATATCTCGTGAGATATCAAGGACGAACGTGGGCGAGCTTTCAATCTAAACCTCGCGGATCTCATGGACATTGGGCGAGATTTGCCACCAAATCTCCTGAGATCTCATGGACCTCGGTTCAGATTTCACTCCAAATCTCATGAGATCTCATGGAATTTAGGCGAGATTTCACTGCAACCTCCTGAGCTCACAAGGAGATTGGGCGAGATTTCACTACAAATGTCGTGAGATATCAGGTAACTTGGGCGAGATTTCACTCCAACTCCCGTGAGATCTCTTGGAATTCAGCTGAGATTTTACTCCATCTCTCGTGTTCTCTCTTCGTAACTTGGAGACCTCAGTCCAAATCTCTGGAGATCTCATGAAAAATAGGTGAGATTTCACTCTAAATTTTGAGATATCGCATGGTCATTGAGCGAGATTTTACTCCAAATCTCATGAGATGTCATGGACATCGGGCGAGTATTCCCTCCAAATCTCGTGAGATGTCACGGACTTTGGGTGAGATTTCTCTCCAAATCTCGTGAGATCTCTTGGACTTTGGGCGAGATTTTACTCCAGGTCTCATGAGCACTCGTCCAACTCTTGGTGAGGTCAGTGCCATTCTCGTGAGATCTCATGGATATTGAGTGAGGATTCCATCTAAATCTCGTGAGATCTCATGGACATCAGGTGAGATTTCACTCAGAATCTCCTGAGGTCACAATCACATTGGGCGAGATTTCACCACAAATCTCGTGAGATATCAGCGACCTCGGACCAATTTCAATCCAAATATCGGGACGTCTCAATGACATTGGGCGACAGTTCACTAAACTCTCGTGAGATAAAAGGGAACTACGGCGAGATTTCACTCCACCTCTCGTGAGATCTCTGGGAATTCGTGGATATTTTACTCCAAGTCTCGTGAGATCTCATCCAATCCTTGGAGACTTCAATCCAAAACCCGTGAGATCTCAGGATATGGAGTGAGAATTCAATCTATATCTTGTGAGCACTGAGGGACATCGGGCGAGATGACTGCAAATCTTGTGAGTACTCACGAATATCGGGTGAGATTTCACTCCAAATCTCCTGAGGTCTCAATGACCTCGGGCAGATTTCACTCCAAATCTCGTGAGTTATCAGGGACGCGGGGCGAGGTTTCAATCTAAATGTCATGAGATCTCATGGAAATCGGGCGAGATGTGACACCAAATCTCCTGAGATCGCATGGACATCGATTGAGATTTCACTCCGAATCTCATGAGAGCTCATGGATATTGGGCTAGATTTCACTCCAAACCTCCTGAGGTCCCCATGAGTCCAGGCGAGATTTCACTACAGATCTCGTGAGATAGCAGCAACCTTGGGCGAGATTTCTATCCAAGTCTCGTGACATCTCAATGACATCGGGGGAGATTCCTTCCAAATCTCGTGAGATATCAAAGACCTTGGGCGAGATTTCACTCCAACTCTCGTGAGGTCTCCTGGTCTTTGGGCGAGATTTGACTCCCATCCCGTTAAATCTCCTCCAAACCTTGGAGACGTCAATGCCAACCTCGTGAGTTCTCATGGATACGAGCGAGTTTTCCATCTAAATTTCGTGTGATCTCATGGATATCGGGCGAGATATCCCTCCAAATCTCGTGAGATCTCGTGGACAGTGGGCGAGATTTCACTCCCAACTCCTGAGGTCCCGATGACTTCGGGCGAGATTTCACTACATATCTCGTAATATTCAGGGACCTCCGGCGAGATTTCAATCCAAATCTCGTGAGGTCTCAATGACATCGCGTGAGATTTCACTACAAATCTCGTGAGATATCAGGGAGTTTGGGTGAGATTTACCTCCACTCTCATGAGGACTCTTGTACGTTGAGCGAGACCTGACTCTACGTCTCGGAGATCTCATCCAAATCTTGGAGAATTCAGTCCAAATCTCGTGAGATCTCATGGATATGGAGCGAAATTTCAATCTCACTCTCGTGAGATCTCATGACATCAGGAGAGATTTGACTCCAAATCTCGTGAGATCTCACGGATATCGGGTGAGATTTCTCTCCAAATCTCGTGAGATCATGGGCATTGTGCGAGATTTCACTCCAAATCTCTTGAGGTCACAATGACATGGGGCGAGATTTCACTATACTGCTCTTGAGCTCTCAGGGGTCTTGGGCAAGATTTCACTACAAATCTCGTGAGACATCAGCGACCTTGCGCGATATTTCACTCCAAATCTCGTGAGGTACCAATGACATCGGGCGAGATTTCAGTAGAAATCTCTTGAGATATCTGGAACCTTGGTTGAGATTTTACTCTAACTCTCCTGAGCTCTCTTGGAGTTCGGGGTATTTCCTTCCAAGTGTCGCGAGATCTCCTCCAGACCTTGGAGACATCAGTACAAATCTCGTGAGATCTCGTGGATTTTCAGCGAGATTTCAATCTATATCTCGTGAGACCTCATGGACATCAGGCGAGAATTTACTCCAAATTTCGTGAAATCGCATGGACATCGGCTGAGATTTCACTCCAAATATCTTGGGATCTCATGGACATCGGGCGAGATTTCACTCCAAATCTCCTTGAGGTCACAGGGACATCGGGCGAGATTTCACCTCAAATCTCGTGAGATATCATGGACTTTGGGTGAGATTTGTCTCCAACTGTCGCGAGATCTCTTGGACTTTGGGTGAGATTTTACTCCAGGTCTCGTGAGATCTCATCCAAAACATGGAGACGTCAGTGCCAATCGAATGAGATCTCATGGATATTGAGTGAGTATTCAATCGAAATATCGTGAGATCTCATGGATATCCGGCGAGTTTTGACACCAAATCTCGTGAGATCTCATGGACATCGGGTGCGATTTCAGTCCCAATGTCATGAGATCTCATGGATATTGGGCGAGACTCACTCCAAATCTCCTGTGTTTCTAATGACATCGGGCGAGGTTTCAAGAAATCTCGTGAGATATCAGGGCCCGTGGTCGAGATTTCGGTCCAAATCTCGTGAGGTCTCAATGACATTGGGTGAGAGTTCATTACAAATCTCGTGAGATATCAGGGACCATGGGCGAGATTTCACTCCAACCCTCGTGAGGTCTCTTGGTCTTTGGCGAGATTTTACTCCGGGTCTTGTGAGACCTCCTTCAAACCTTGGAGACGTCATTGCCAATCTCGTGAGATCTCATGGCTATGGATGGAGTTTTAATCTAAATCTCGTGAGATCTCAAGGACATCAGGCGAGGTTTTACTCCAAATCTTGGGAGCTGTCATGGACATCGGGTGAGATATGTCTCCAAAACTCGTGAGATAATGGACCTTGGGCGAGATTACACTCCAAATCTCCTGAGGTCACAATGACATCGGGCGAGATTTCACTACAAAACTCGAGAGATATCAGGGACTTTGGGCAATGTTTCACTCCTAATCTCGTGAGATAGCAGGGACCTTGGGCGAGATTTCACTCTCAATCTCGTGAGATCTCCTGGAGTTCGGGCGAGATTTGACTCCAAGTCTCATGAGATCCAATCCAAGCTTGGAGACTTCAGTCCAAATCTCGTGAGATCTCCTGGACATTGGGCGAGATTCCAATCCAAAACTCGCGAGGTCTCAATGATATCGGGCGAGATTTCACACCAATTCTCGTGAGATCTCATGGCCATCGGGCGAGGTTTTCCTGCACATCTCGTGAGGTCTCATCAAACCTTGGAGAGCTCAGTCCAAATCTCGTGAAATGTCATGGATATTGCAAGAGATTTCACTTTAAATCTCGTGAGATCTCATGGGCATTGGTCGAGAATTTACTTGCAATCTCTTGAGAATTCCTGGACGTCGGGTGAGATCTCATTCCAAGTCTCGTGAGATCTCATGGACATCGGGCGCGAATTCACCCCAAAACTCGGGAGATGTTATGGACGTCGGGTCAGTTTTCCCTCCAAATCTCATGTGATCTCTTCGAAATCTCACTGGAACAGGAACCAGCAGTTGTGGTCTAGGGCTCACACCTGTTGAAAGGGAAGGTAAACAGCATGACACAGGTGTTGGGTAGTAAGAAGGGCAGGTGTTGGCATGATCACTGAGTATTATCGGCAACTAAGTAATCATTGTTGAGCACTACGACAGAATTCTCGGATGTTCTATATGCTGTCTAAATGAAAAAATACAATAAAAAATAAAAAGTAAACCGATGAACCTAAGGGAAATGGAAGGAAAAATCAAATAAGACAAGACCAGAGAGGAAGACAAACCGTAAGAGACTCCTAACTCTAGATAACAAAGTGAGGGTTGCTGGGAGCAAGGTGGGTGAGGAATGGGGAAAGTGGGGAATGGGCATTAAGGAGAGTACTTGTAATTAGCACTGCGTGCTATACACAACAGATGGATCTCTAAATTCTAACCCTGACCCTAGTAACGCGCTCTAGGTTAAATTGGTCGTATTTAAATTCTTTTTCTTAGAAGAAATCTGTTAACATTTGGAGTCCCGAGGCACTTGAGGTTGCCCAACGGACGGTGTTTACATATAGGCTCTACCATGGGTATTTAGAAGGAGCTCTCCTTATTTCTGGGCTCAAAGAAAATGACGTGACACCTCTCATTTGTGGACTTGTCGCATTTTCATTTAAATTGTTGATTTTTGGTCATACATCCAGGCAATTCCAAAACCTTGTTGAATTCCTAAGTTTAGCTTTACATTCAAGGAGGCAGGGGCTTTTCCTCCCATAGGCTGTACCCAGGGATTGCTGGAAAGTTCACATACTTGTCCAGTGCAAGGAGTGAGTGTCAGGGTCTGCTATCCTAAAGAAAGAGTGCCCTATGGCTCCTGAGCTGCTTCTGAGCTCTCGGGGCATAAGCCTGCTGAATGAAAGCCAGCTTCTAGTTCTCCCCTAGATGATTGAGGTGCCATTATGCTGAAGATTAGACAGGAGGCAGCACAGTAAGTGCCCTTTCAAGGAATACTACACCAAAGGCCTGCTTTCGAACACTTGAACTTCAGCCAAGAGGACAAAAGCGTCACCCTCATTTGCTTCTGTGCCTCTCCATGCACGGTAAGGTCCATTTTAAGAACATAAAAGAAAACCAAGAGCAGACTTTCCGTTTTCTAAAGGAGGAATGCCGGCTTCTTAATGACAGGGCTCCCAAGTGCAGGGCAGGAACGTTGACCTTGGCCCAAGCCCAGAGGTGTACGATTTTCCTGCAGCAGTCTGCTTGCCAGCAGACTGTGCTTTATTCACGTTAGTCCAATCTCATCGCTAATGAAGAACGTTGGCCTTCCATGCATCATTTTCCACCCTCTAGCTCTTTTTTCAATCTAAGATTGCCCTGGGCGTCATTCAGATCCAGTGTCTCAGAGTAATAGCCTCTATTTAAGAAGGTCCAGTTAAGTCCTTGTGACTGTGGGAGAGATTGGGGCACGTTGCCCCTTGTAACGGGCTTTCAGAACTATAGGGACCTCAGAGCTTAAGCCATTTGGACGTGCCCTGCGAGGAATGTTTCTGTGTAGTCTTGGCCCCAGGTTTTTAGAAGGATTGGGCCTCCTTTCTTGGGTAAAAGGAAATGAAGTGACACACTTCCTTCCCAGATGTATCCTAGTCCCAATTGTATTGTCAAATTTCGGCCTTCACTGGAATCATTTCCTTGCCCTTGCCGATGCTTTTTAAAATTTAGAGCTGGTTTACGCACGGCGAGGAGGGGATTCTACCCAAGTAGCCAGGACCCAACGATTGGTCGTGAGTTCCTACTTCAGTCCTGTGCTCAGTCAGCCTCTCCTTATGTGATAGCCCAAAGGAAAGGAAAGGTGGCTCTTCTCTCCTTGACCTTGGGATGCCCTCCTTTTGAGGAACAGAAAGTTCACCCATATGCCACATGCTGGAGCATCTGGTACGTTCAGGAGGTGCCCTTTCCAGGACTATAGCACCAATGCATGCATCTGAAACCTTGAGCATCACCTGGGAGTCCCATTAGTATAGATTAGTGACTGCAGCCTCTATCCATTCATGGGAAGTGCAAAACAAACACAACCACAACCACCACCAGCACCACCACAACACTACCGCCAAATTTCCCTCTCATTTTAACAGAAGAACGCAGAGTTCTTGGTGACAGGGCTCCCAGGCCTAGACCATGTATTCCCTTTCCCCAAGGCCGCAGTGGTTTCTCATTCCTGGGAATGAAAATTGGGTGGCGAGAAGATGGGCCTAGTCACCTCAATCTAAACGTGGTGTCTCATCGCATCTCTAATCAACACATTTGGCCCAGGATTTACCCACTTCCACCCTCTTGCTGTTTTTCTGCCCGAGGTTCCCCCTGTGGGCCTTCTGCTCCAGTGTCTCAGAGCAATATTCTGTTCATGCAGCTAGAGGATCTGGAAGATTCTTTGTGACTGTGGGGACGTGTTGGCCACAGAGCCCCATGGGAATGTTGTTGAGAACTATGTTGGCCTGAGGAGGCCTAAGGCATTGGAAGCTTGCAAGCAGTGAATGTCTGTGCATAGGCATGTCCAGAAGACTCATTTCTTGCGGAAGGGGAAAAAATTAGATGTCTCATTACAGATTTATCTCACTTAAAATGGCCCTGCTTATATACATTCCTGTAGTCTCAAAATTGTTGATGTCGCTCCTGGTTCACATTCCAACTGGAAGGTGCTTTTCCTCACAGAGGCGCCTAGGATTCCTGGGGAATTTCCTGGCCCTCCTTTCCCTGAACTTGGGGTGTGGCTCCCTTGGGTAAGTGTGTAGACAGGTAGCAAAGGCACCTCCCTCCCTAGCTCTGTGAGATGCCTCCGTTCTGGACAACCTAGTTCGAAATAGCGTTCAAAGAATGGAAACGGACAGAGTGGCAATGCGGACTTTCCTTGAGTTGAGAATAAACCAATGTTGAGACGAAAATACCTAGCAAAACGTGTTAGTCTCTGGGATCAGAAAGGCCTGTTGGCTTTGACAATGGGAAAACTCCAGGGCCTCCCCCTGGGAGCCACAGAAACAAGAGGCCTTCATTCTTCCTTCGTAAAGAGTGGGAAATCTTCTGGAATCGGATGTCACTCCTGCTGCCTTTCCGTCTGTGGCGGGGAGGGGGAACACAAAAAAACCAGAAACCCTTTAGTTTTAGCAGACTGGTTGTCCCAGCTGATGATGCGTTTGGAAGTAGCCATTGGAGGAGCATTCCTGGCACGAGCTCTTTTTCCACTGAAGAGGTCCCGGAGCACACCGCACATGTGTCAACTGTCTGCTCTTCCGAACGAAGGCATCTCTGGCAGCCAGGGGAGGGAGACCGGCTGGCTGCCAAACAGAACATTTCAAAGATCGGGACAAGAATCAAGCACTCCGAGGCAGAAGGGGAAACTTTCCTTTTGGCTCTCAGACACATTGCTCTCCCCTAGCACAGGATCTCAATGGGAACCTGCCACCAACCGTGTGTGTATGGTGGACACACGGGTTGTGAGATGCCACCCAGAGTATTCCTCCATGTGAAACATCGTAGCTACCAAAAAAGCAAGAGGATGGGATGGCTTCAAGGAAAACCAAAGTTCAACACTTCCAATGGGAATGAAAGTTATCTGAGAGTGAGGTGTCTAATTTCAGCTCCGCTTTCCCCAGAAATGGAGGCAAGCTCCCTCCCAAACCCTCTGGCCATGCCTACACCCAATCTCTTGAGCTATCCTCAAGGAGAGGAAAGCTTCTGACATTGGAGGTTTTCCACCATTTCCAACAGTGTTGTGGCAGACGTGATTCCGAGGTGGCAGGCTGCAACTCCCAGCTGCGGATCAAATGATTGGAGTGGGTGTTTGGAGCATTATTCCTTAAAGAATGCTATCTCTGCCCTGAACAGAACCTAGAGCATAGTAGGCCGTGCACATCCAATCTGTTCTTGAGAATGAATGCATCTCCACCACCCAGGAGCCAGTATGGCAAGCTAGACCCCCATCTCTGTGCGTCTTCAGCCGGCCAAGTACCAAGTCCTCAGGGCCAGAAGGGCAAACATTTCTTTCAAAGAGGAGACTCTGGTTGTCTTATCTTAGGAGAGGTCCAGAGTGGGAACTCACCACCAATCCCTGGGTGCTCTAAAGGTGAGTCACAACACCTTGGCCCATGAAGGTGCCCGTAGCCTTTGTTCAACAAACAGGCAAGGCCATGGGAAACACCACAAAGAGTGCCAGAGTCCCATGTCAACCGCAAATGGGACACAGAGTGACTAGCACACTCTCCTAACAGGTTGGCACTTTTGGGAATAAGAATCAGCTGTGGACTTGGCTTCAGGGAAAGTGCCATGTGCCACCCCAGGTAAGCTTTAGCTCGAGGCCTGTCTTCCTCCTCCATAAAGGGAAGGGATGCTCCTGGTGCTGGCTGTTATTTGCCCTTTTCCATCAGTGGTTAGAGGTAGCAGTGATTCAGGGGTAGCCTGTTGGTTCTGCCACCTGACGACCAAGTATTGGGAACTGATTCTTGGTGCCATATTCCTTGAAAAATTTTGTGTCTGCACTGACCAGCTCCAGGAACACGATGCCCTTGTGGTGATGGTCTGTTCTTCAAAATGAAGACATCTCAATCATCCAGCGGATGTGGGGAAGCCGGCTAGGAATCACGGCACTTAGCTGGCCAAAATCCAAGTGCTCAGGAACAGGAGAGCCATACTTCCCTTAGGACGTCAGCTCTTGCTTAGCACGGGATCACGCTTGGAACTGGCCACACGTCCCTGGGTGCTGACTGCGTGTGGGACAGCACGATGGCCTCTGATGGCGACTCAAGATCTTGTTCGAACAAAGGGCAAAGGGGACGCCTGCATGGCTCAGTCGATTAAGCGTCTGCCTCCGGCTCAGCTCATGACCACAAGGTCCTGGGATCGAACCCTGCATTGGAAATGCACGTTGGAACAGCCGTTTTGGGAAACAGAGTGGAGCTTCCTCAGAAAATTCAAAACAGAGCTAGCTTTTGACCCAGCAATTGCTCGCCTGGGTATTTGCCCCAAGACACAGGTGGGGTGAAAAGAAGGGCCACATGCACCCCAGTGTTCATAGCAGCAAGGTCCACACGAGCGAACCCGTGGAAAGAGCCGACATTCCCTTCAACAGATGAATGGAGAGAGATGATGTGGTCCATCTCTACAAGGGAATAATACTCACCCATCAGAAAGGATGAATACCCAACTTTGTCATCAACATCGATGGGGCTGGGGGAGAGCATGCTCAATGAAATTGGCCGAGCAGAGAAAGCCAATATCATAGGGCTTCACGGATTTGTGGAACATAAGGAATAGCATGGAGGGCGTGAGGAGAAGGAAGGGAAAAATGAAGGGGGGCAAATCGGAGCGGGAGACGAACCATGAGATGGTACGGACTCCAAGAAATGGAGGGTTTTAGAGGGGACGGGTGGATGGATGAGTTAACCCAGTGGTGGGTATAAGGACGGCAGGTATCGAATGGACCATTGGGTGTTCTAGGAAAACAATGAACCAGGGATCCCAGATCCAAAACGAATGATGTACTGTATGGTGAGTAAAAGTACAATTTATTAAAAGACCAAGAAAGCGCTTCTCTCTTCATGAAACAAGATGGTAGTTGAAATATGCATTCCCTCACAGTGTGATATCTGAGAGTTAAGTAGTTGGCACCTTCCTTTGGCTTCCACGCATACATTTGTAAGCATCCTCTCTTCCTGGAACGAGAATGCTTCATGAAAAAAAAAAAGGATTTCAAACCACGAAATGTGTCTACTAAACTCACAACCCCAGTGTAACTAAAGGAAAGATACCTCTGTCCTATCCCGACCTCACGTGAGCCTTGGGATCATCTCACAAGATTGAGATTTCACCCCAAATCTCATGAGATCTCATGGAACTGGGGCCAGATTTCACTCCACATCACCTGAGGTCACAATGAGATCGGGCGAGATTTCACTACAATTCTCGTGAGATAGCAGGGACCTTGGGCGAGATTTCCCTGCAACGCTGGTCATATCTCTTGAGTTTGGGTGAGCTTTTACTCCCAGTCTGGTGAGGTCTCATCCAAAACGTGGACACGTCAGTGCCCATCTCATGAGATCTCATGCATATTGAGCGAGATTTCAATCTCAATCTCGTGAGATCTCATGGACATCGGGCGAGATTTCACTCCAGCTCTCGTGAGATCCTTTGGAATTCGGGGATCAATTCCTCCAGGTGTTGAGAGATCTCATCCGATCCTTGGAGACTTCAGTCCAAATCTCATGAGATCTCAGGTTAGTGAGGGAGAATTCACTCTATATGTCGTGAGAAATCATGGATATCAGGCGAGATAATTCCAACACTCGTGAGATCCTATGGACATCGGGTGAGAATTCTTTCCAAATCCCGTGATATGTCATGGACCTTGGACCTGATTTCACTCCAAATGTCGTGTGGTCTCAATGACCTCGGGCAGATTTCACTCCAAATCTCGGGAGATATCAGGGACGACCGTGGGCGAGCTTTCAACCTAAACCTCGCGAGATCTCATGGACATCGGGCGAGATTTGCCACCAAATCTCCTGAGATCTCATGGACCTCGGTTCAGATTTCACTCCAAATCTCATGAGATCTCATGGAATTTAGGCGAGATTTCACTGCAAACCTCCTGAGCTCACAAGGAGATTGGGCGAGATGTCACTACAAATCTCATGAGATCTAGGGACCTTGGGCGAGATTTCCCTCCCGCTCTCGTGAGATCTCTGGAATTTGGGCGCGATTTTACTCCCAGTCTTGTGAGATCTCCTCCAAACCTTGGCGACGTCACTGTCAATCTCGTGAGATCTCCTGGGTATTGAGCGAGATTTCAATCTCAATATCGTGAGACTGATGGGCATCAGGTGAGATTTTATTGCATATCTCGAGAGATCTCAGAGACATTCGGGTGAGATTTCACTCCGAATATCCTGAGGTCCCAATGACATCGGGCGAGATTTCACGACAAATGTCGTGAGATATCAGGGAACTTGGGCGAGATTTCACTCCAAATCCCGGGAGATCTCTTGGAATTCAGCTGAGATTTTACTCCATCTCTCGTGTGCTCTCTTCCTCATTTGGAGACCTCAGTCCAAATCTCTGGAGATCTCATGGAAAATAGGTGAGATTTCACTCTAACTTTTGAGATATCGCATGGTCATTGGGCGAGATGTTCCTCCAAATCTCGTGAGATGTCATGGACACCGGGCGAGAATTCCCTCCAAATCTCGTGAGATGTCACGGACTTTGGGTGAGATTTCTCTCCAAATGTCGTGAGATCTCTTGGACTTTGGGCGAGATTTTACTCCAGGTCTCATGAGCACTCGTCCAACACTTGGAGAGGTCAGTGCCATTCTCGTGAGATCTCATGGATATTGAGTGAGGATTCCATCTAAATCTCGTGAGATCTCATGGACATCAGGTGAGATTTCACTCCGAATAGCCTGAGGTCACAATCACGTTGGGCGAGATTTCACCACAAATCTCGTGAGATATCAGCGACCTCAGGAGAGATTTCAATCCAAATATCGGGACGTCTCAATGACATTGGGCGACAGTTCACTAAACTCTCGTGAGATAAAAGGGACCTAGGGCGAGATTTCACTCCACCTCTCGTGAGATCTCTGGGAATTCGCGGATAGTTTACTCCAAGTCTCGTGAGATCTCATCCAATCCTTGGAGACTTCAGTCCAAAACCCGTGAGATCTCAGGATAGGGAGCGAGAATTCAATCTATATCTTGTGAGCACTGAGGGACATCAGGCGAGATGACTGCAAATCTTGTGAGTACTCACGAATATCGGGTGAGATTCCACTCCAAATCTCCTGAGGTCTCAATGAGCTCGGGCAGATTTCACTCCAAATCTCGTGAGTTATCAGGGACGCGGGGCGAGGTTTCAATCTAAATGTCGTGAGATCTCATGGAAATCGGGCGAGATGTGACACCAAATCTCCTGAGATCGCAGGGACATCGATTGAGATTTCACTCCGAATCTCATGAGAGCTCATGGATATTGGGCTCGACTTCACTCCAAATCTCCTGAGGTCCCAATGAGTCCAGGCGAGATTTCACTACAGACCTCGTGAGATAGCAGCAACCTTGGGCGAGATTTCTATCCAAATCTCGTGAGATCTCAATGACATCGGGGGAGATTCCTTCCAAATCTCGTGAGATATCAAGGACCTTGGGCGAGATTTCACCCCAACTCTCGTGAGGTCTCCTGGTCTTTGGGCGAGATTTGACTCCCATCCCGTTAAATCTCCTCCAAACCTTGGAGACGTCAATGCCAACCTCGTGAATTCTCATGGATACGAGCGAGTTTTCCATCTGAATCTCGTGTGATCTCATGGATATCGGGCGAGATATCCCTCCAAATCTCGTGAGATCTCGTGGACATTGGGCGAGATTTCACTCCCAACTCCTGAGTTCCCGATGACTTCGGGCGAGATTTCACTACATATCTCGTAATATTCAGGGACCTCGGGCGAGATTTCAATCCAAATCTCGCGAGGTCTCAATGACATCGCGTGAGATTTCACTACAAATCTCGTGAGATATCAGGGAGTTTGGGCGAGATTTACCTCCAACTCTCACCAGGACTCTTGGACGTTGAGCGAGACTTGACTCCACGTCTCGGAGATCTCATCCAAACCTTGGAGAATTCAGTCCAAATCTCATGAGATCTCATGGATATGGAGCGAAATTTCAATCTCAACCTCGTGAGATCTCATGACATCAGGAGAGATTTGACTCCAAATCTCGTGAGATCTCACGGATATCGGGTGAGATTTCTCTGCAAATCTCGTGAGATCATGGGCATTGGGTGAGATTTCACGCCAAATCTCTTGAGGTCACAATGACATGGGGCGAGATTTCACTATACTTCTCTTGAACTATCAGGGGTCTTGGGCAAGATTTCACTACAAATCTCGTGAGACATCAGGGACCTTGCGCGATATTTCACTCCAAATCTCGTGAGGTACCAATGACATCGGGCGAGATTTCCGCAGAAATCGCTTGAGATATCTGAAACCTTGGTTGAGATTTTACTCCAACTCTGGTGAGCTCTCTTGGAATTCGGGGTATTTTCCTCCAAGTCTCGCGAGAGCTCCTCCAGACCTTGGAGACATCAGTACAAATCTCGTGAGATCTCGTGGATATTGAGCGAGATTTCAATCTTTATCTCGTGAGACCTCATGGACATCAGGCGAGAATTTACCCCAAATCTCGTGAAATCGCATGGACATCGGCTGAGATTTCACTCCAAATATCTTGGGATCTCATGGACATCGGGCGAGATTTCACTCCAAATCTCCTTGAGGTCACAGGGACATCGGGCGAGATTTCACCTCAAATCTCGTGAGATATCATGGACTTTGGGTGAGATTTGTCTCCAACTGTCGCGAGATCTCTTGGACTGTGGGTGAGCTTTGACTCCAGGTCTCGTGAGATCTCATCCAAAACATGGAGACGTCAGTGCCAATCGAATGAGATCTCATGGATATTGAGTGAGTATTCAATCGAAATATCGTGAGATCTCATGGATATCCGGCGAGTTTTGACACCAAATCTCGTGAGATCCCATGGACATCGGGTGCGATTTCAGTCCCAATCTCACGAGATCTCATGGATATTGGGCGAGACTCACTCCAAATCTCCTGTGGTTCTAATGACATGGCGCGAGGTTTCAAGAAATCTCGTGAGATATCAAGGCCCTTGGTCGAGATTTCGGTCCAAATCTCGTGAGGTCTCAATGACATTGGGTGAGAGTTCATGACAAATCTCGGGAGATATCAGGGACCATGGGCGAGATTTCACTCCAACCCTCATGAGGTCTCTTGGTCTTTGGCGAGATTTAACTCCAAGTCTTGTGAGAGCTCCTTCAAACCTTGGAGACGTCAGTGCCAATCTCCTGAGATCTCATGGCTATGGATGGAGATTTAATCTAAATCTCGTGAGATCTCAAGGACATCAGGCGAGGTTTTACTCCAAATCTTGGGAGCTGTCATGGACATCGGGTGAGATATGTCTCCAAAACTCGTGAGATAATGGACCTTGGGCCAGACTGCACTCCATAGGTCCTGAGGTCACAATGACATCGGGCGAGATTTCACTACAAAACTCGAGAGATATCAGGGACCTTGGGCAAGGTTTCACTCCTAATCTCGTGAGATAGCAGGGACCTTGGGCGAGATTTCACTCTCAATCTCGTGAGATCTCTTGGAGTTCGGGCGAGATTTGATTCCAAGTCTCGTGAGATCCAATCCAAGCCTTGGAGACTTCAGTCCCAATCTCGTGAGATCTCCTGGACATTGGGCGAGATTCAAATCCAAATCTCGTGTGGTCTCAATGATATCGGGTGAGATTTCACACCAATTCTCGTGAGATCTCATGGCCATCGGGCGAGATATTCTTGCACATCTCGTGAGATCTCATCACAACTTGGAGAGCTCAGTCCAAATCTCGTGAGATGTCATGGATATTGCAAAAGTTTTCACTGTAAATCTCGTGAGATCTCATGGACCGCGGTCGAGATTTTACTTGCAATCTCTTGAGATTTCCTGGATGTCGGGTGAGATCTCATTCCAAATCCCGTGAGATCTCATGGACATCGGGCGCGAATTCACTCCAAAACTCGGGAGATGTTATGGACGTCGGGTGAGATTTCCCTCCAAATCTCGTGTGATCTCTTCGAAATCTCACTGGAACAGGAACCAGCAGTTGTGGTCTAGGGCTCACACCTGTTGAAAGGGAAGCTAAACAGCCCGACACAGGTGTTGGGTAGTAAGAAGGGCAGGTGTTGGCATGATCACTCAGTATTATCGGCAACTTAGGAATCATTGTTGAGCACTACGACAGAATTCTCGGCTGTTCTATATGCTGTCTAAATGAAAAAATACAATAAAAAATAAAAAGTAAACCGATGAACCTAAGGGAAATGGAAGGAAAAATCAAATAAGACAAGACCAGAGAGGAAGACAAACCGTAAGAGTATCCTAACTCCAGCTAACAAAGTGAGGGTTGCTGGAAGCAAGGTGGGTGAGGAATGGGGAAAGTGGGGAATGGGCATTAAGGAGAGTACTTGTAATTAGCACTGGGTGCTATACACAACAGATGGATCGCTAAATTCTAACCCTGATCCTAGTAACGCGCTCTAGGTTAAATTGGTCGTATTTAAATTCTTTTTCTTGGAAGAAATCTGTTAACATTTGGAGTCCCGATGCACTTGAAGTTGCCCAACGGACGGTGTTTATATATGGGCTCTGCCATGGGTATTTAGAAGGAGCTCTCCTTATTTCTGGGCTCAAAGAAAATGAAGTGACACCTCTCATTTGGGGACTTGGTCGCATTTTCATTTAAATTGTTGATTTTTGGCCATCCATCCAGACAATTCCAAAACCTTGTTGAATTCCTAAGTTTAGCTTTACATTCAAGGAGCCAGGGGATTTTCCTCCCATAGGCCGTACCCAGGGATTGCTGGAAAGTTCACATCCTTGTCCTGTGCAAGGAGAGAGTCTCAGGGTCTGATATCCTAAAGGAAGATTGCCCTATTGCTCCTGAGCTGCTTCTGAGCTCTCGGGGCATAAGCCTGCTGAATGATAGCCAGCTTCTAGTTCTCCCCTAGATGATTGAGGTGCCATTATGCTGAAGATTAGACAGGAAGCAGCACAGTAAGAGCCCTTTCAAGGAATACTACACCAAAGGCCTGCTTTGGAACACTTGAACATCAGCCAAGAGGACAAAAGCGTCACCCTCATTTGCTTCTGTGTCTCCCCATGCACGGTAAGGTCCATTTTAAAAACAGAAAACAAAACCAAGAGCAGACTTTCCGCTTTCTGAAGGAGGAATGCCGGCCTCTTAATGACAGGGCTCCCAAGTGCAGGGCAGGAACGTTGACCTTGGCCCAAGCCCACAGGTGTACGCTTTCCCTGCGGCAGACTGCTTGCCAGCAGACTGTGCTTTCTTCACATTAGCCCATTCTCATCGCTAATGAAGAACGTTGGCCTTCCATGCATCATTTTCCACCCTCTAGCTCTTTTTTCAATCTAAGATTGCCCTGGGCGTCATTCCGATCCAGTGTCTCAGAGTAATAGCCTCTATTTAAGAAGGTCCAGCTAAGTCCTTGTGACTGTGGGAGAGATTGGGGCACGTTGCCCCTTGTAACGGGCTTTCAGAACTATGGGGACCTCAGAGCTTAAGCCATTTGGACGTGCCCTGCGAGGAATGTTTCTGTGCAGGCTTGGCCCCAGGTTTTTAGAGGGACTGGGCCTCCTTTCTTGGGTAAAAGGAAATGAAGTGACACACTTCCTAACCAGATGTATCCTAGTCCCAATTGTATTGTCAAATTTCGGCCTTCACTGGAATCATTTCCATGCCCTTGCCGATGCTTTTTAAAATTTAGAGCTGGTTTACGCACGGCGAGGAGGGGATTCTACCCAAGCAGCCAGGACCCAACGATTGGTCGTGAGTTCCTACTTCAGTCCTGTGCTCAGTCAGCCTCTCCTTATGTGATAGCCCAAAGGAAAGGAAAGGTGGCTCTTCTCTCCTTGACCTTGAGATGCCCTCCTTTTGAGGAAGAGAAGTTCACCCATATGCTGCATGCTGGAGCATCTGGTACGTTCAGGAGGTGCCCTTTCCAGGACTATAGCACCAATGCTTGCATCTGAAACCTTGAGCATCACCTGGGAGTCCCATTAGTATAGCTGAATGACTGCAGCCTCTATCCATTCATGGGAAGGGCAAAACAAACACAACCACAACCACCACCAGCACCACCACAACACTACTGCCAAATTTCCCTCTCATTTTAAGAGAAGAACGCAGAGTTCCTGGTGACAGGGCCCCCAGGCCTAGACCTCGGTTTCCCTTTCCCCAAGGCCGCAGTGGTTTCTCATTCCTGGGAATGAAAATTGGGTGGCGAGGAGATGGGCCTAGTCACCTCAATCTAAACATGGTGTCTCATCGCATCTCTAATCAACACATTTGGCCCAGGATTTACCCACTTCCACCCTCTTGCTGTTTTTCTGCCGAGGTTCCCCTTGTGGGCCTTGTGCTCCAGTGTCTCAGAGCAATATCCTGTTCATGCAGCTAGAGGATCTGGAAGATTTTTTGTCACTGTGGGGACGTGTTGGCCACAGAGCCCCATGGGAATGCTGTTCAGAACTATGTTGGCCTGAGGAGGCCTAAGGCATTGGAAGCCTGCAAGCAGTGAATGTCTGTGCGTAGGCATGGCCAGAAGACTCATTTCTTGCGGGAGGGGAAAAAATTAGATGTCTCATTACAGTTTTATCTCACTTAAAATGGCCCTGCTTATATACATTCCTGTAGTCTCGCAGATTGTTGATGTCGCTCCTGGTACACATTCCAACTGGAAGGTGCTTTTCCTCACAGCAGCGCCTAGGATTCCTGGGGAGTTCCCTGGCCCTCTTATCCCTGAGCTTGTGGTGTGGCTCCCTTGGGTAAGTGTGTAGACAGGTAGGAAAGGCACCTGCCTCCCTAGCTCGGTGAGATGCCTCCGTTCTGGACAACCTAGTTCGAAATAGCGTTCAAAGAATGGAAACGGACAGAGAGGCAATGCGGACTTTCCTAGAGTTGAGAATAAACCAATGTTGAGACGAAAATACCTAGCAAAACCTGTTAGTCTCTGGGATCAGAAAGGCCTGTTGGCTTTGGCAATGGGAAAACTCCAGGGCCTCCCCCTGGGAGCCACAGAAACAAGAGGCCTTCATTCTTCCTTGGTAAAGAGTGGGAAATCTCCTGGAATCGGATGTCACTCCTGCTGCCTTTCCGTCTGTGGCGGGGAGGGGGGACACAACAAAACCAGAAACGCTTTAGTGTTAGCAGACTGGTTCTCCCAGCTGATGATGCGTTTGGAAGTAGCCATTGGAGGAGCATTCCTGGCACGAGCTCTTTTTCCACTGAGGAGGTCCCGGAGCACACCGCGCATGTGTCAACTGTCTGCTCTTCCGAACGAAGGCATCTCTGGCAGCCAGGGGAGGGAGAACAGCTGGCTGCCAAACAGAGCATTTCAAAGATCGGGACAAGAACCAAGCACTCCGAGGCAGAAGGGGAAACGTTCCTTTCGGCTCTCAGACACATTGCTCTCCCCTAGCACAGGATCTCAATGGGAACCTGCACCAACCGTGTGTGTATGGTGGACACACGGGTTGTGAGATGCCACCCAGAGTATTCCTCCATGTGAAACAACGTAGCTACCAAATCAGCAAGAGGATGGGATGGCTTCAAGGAAAACCAAAGTTCAACTCTTCCAATGGGAATGAAAGTTATCTGAGAGTGAGGTGTCTAACTTCAGCTCCCCTTGCCCCAGAAATGGAGGCAAGCTCCCTCCCAAACCCTCTGGCCATGCCTACACCCAATCTCTTGAGCTTTCTCCAAGGAGAGGAAAGTTTCTGACATTGGAGGTTTTCCGCCATTTCCATCAGTGTCTTGAGGCAGCCGTGATTCAGAGGTGGCAGGCTGCAACTCCCAGCTGCGGATCCAATGTTTGGAATGGGTGTTTGGAGCATTATTCCTTGAAGAAAGCTATTTCTGCCCTCAACAGGCCCTAGAGCATAGTAGGCCGTCCACATCCCATCTGTTCTTGAGAATGAAGGCATCTCCACCACCCAGGAGCCAGTATGGCAAGCTAGACCCCCATCTCTGTGCGTCTTCAGCCGGCCAAGTACCAAGTCCTCAGGGCCAGAAGGGCAAACATTTCTTTCAAAGAGGAGACTCTGGTTGTCTTAGCTTAGGAGAGGTCCAGAGTGGGAACTCACCACCAATCCCTGGGTGCTCTAAAGGTGAGTCACAACACCTTGGCCCATGAAGGTGCCCGTAGCCTTTGTTCAACAAACAGGCAAGGCCATGGGAAACAGCACAAAGAGTGCCAGAGTCCCATGTCAACCGCAAATGGGACACAAAGTGACTAGCTCACTCTCCTAACAGGTTGGCACTTTTGGGAATAAGAATCAGCTGTGGACTTGGCTTCAGGGAAAGTGCCATGTGCCACCCCAGGTAAGCTTTAGCTCGAGGCCTGTCTTCCTCCTCCATAAAGGGAAGGGATGCTCCTGGTGCTGGCTGTTATTTGCCCTTTTCCATCAGTGGTTAGAGGTAGCAGTGATTCAGGGGTAGCCTGTTGGTTCTGCCACCTGACGACCAAGTATTGGGAACTGATTCTTGGTGCCATATTCCTTGAAAAATTTTGTGTCTGCACTGACCAGCTCCAGAAACACGATGCCCTTGTGGTGATGGTCTGTTCTTCAAAATGAAGACATCTCAATCATCCAGCGGATGTGGGGAAGCCGGCTAGGAATCACGGCACTTAGCTGGCCAAAGTCCAAGTGCTCAGGAACAGGAGAGCCATACTTCCCTTAGGACGTCAGCTCTTGCTTAGCACGGGATCACGCTTGGAACTGGCCACCCGTCCCTGGGTGCTGACTGCGTGTGGGACAGCACGATGGCCTCTGATGGCGACTCAAGATCTTGTTCGAACAAAGGGCAAAGGGGACGCCTGCATGGCTCAGTCGATTAAGCGTCTGCCTCCGGCTCAGCTCATGACCACAAGGTCCTGGGATCGAACCCTGCATTGGAAATGCACGTTGGAACAGCCGTTTTGGGAAACAGAGTGGAGCTTCCTCAGAAAATTCAAAACAGAGCTAGCCTTTGACCCAGCAATTGCTCGCCTGGGTATTTGCCCCAAGACACAGGTGGGGTGAAAAGAAGGGCCACATGCACCCCAATGTTCATAGCAGCAAGGTCCACACGAGCGAACCCGTGGAAAGAGCCGACATTCCCTTCAACAGATGAATGGAGAGAGATGATGTGGTCCATCTCTACAAGGGAATAATACTCACCCATCAGAAAGGATGAATACCCAACTTTGTCATCAACATCGATGGGGCTGGGGGAGAGCATGCTCAATGAAATTGGCCGAGCAGAGAAAGCCAATATCATAGGGCTTCACGGATTTGTGGAACATAAGGAATAGCATGGAGGGCGTGAGGAGAAGGTAGGGAAAAATGAAGGGGGGCAAATCAGAGCGGGAGACGAACCATGAGACGGTACGGACTCCAAGAAATGGAGGGTTTTAGAGGGGACGGGTGGATGGATGAGTTAACCCAGTGGTGGGTATAAGGACGGCAGGTATCGAATGGACCATTGGGTGTTCTAGGAAAACAATGAACCAGGGATCCCAGATCCAAAACGAATGATGTACTGTATGGTGAGTAAAAGTACAATTTATTAAAAGACCAAGAAACCGCTTCTCTCTTCATGAAACAAGATGGTAGTTGAAATATGCATTCCCTCACAGTGTGATATCTGAGAGTTAAGTAGTTGGCACCTTCCTTTGGCTTCCACGCATACATTTGTAAGCATCCTCTCTTCCTGGAACGAGAATGCTTCATGAAAAAAAAAAAGGATTTCAAACCACGAAGTGTGTCTACTAAACTCACAACCCCAGTGTAACTAAAGGAAAGATACCTCTGTCCTATCCCGACCTCACGTGAGCCTTGGGATCATCTCACAAGATTGAGATTTCACTCCAAATCTCATGAGATCTCATGGAACTGGGGCCAGATTTCACTCCACATCACCTGAGGTCACAATGAGATCGGGCGAGATTTCACTACAATTCTCGTGAGATAGCAGGGACCTTGGGCGAGATTTCCCTGCAACGCTGGTCATATCTCTTGAGTTTGGGTGAGCTTTTACTCCCAGTCTGGTGAGGTCTCATCCAAAACGTGGACACGTCAGTGCCCATCTCATGAGATCTCATGCATATTGAGCGAGATTTCAATCTCAATCTCGTGAGATCTTATGGACATCGGGCGAGATTTCACTCCAGCTCTCGTGAGATCCTTTGGAATTCGGAGATCAATTCCTCCAGGTGTTGAGAGATCTCATCCGATCCTTGGAGACTTCAGTCCAAATCTCATGAGATCTCAGGATAATGAGGGAGAATTCACTCTATCTCTCGTGAGAAATCATGGATATCAGGTGAGATAATTCCAACACTCGTGAGATCCTATGGACATCGGGTGAGAATTCTTTCCAAATCCCGTGATATGTCATGGACCTTGGACCTGATTTCACTCCAAATGTCGTGTGGTCTCAATGACCTCGGGCAGATTTCAGTCCAAATCTCGGGAGATATCAGGGACGACCGTGGGCGAGCTTTCAACCTAAACCTCGCGAGATCTCATGGACATCGGGCGAGATTTGCCACCAAATCTCCTGAGATCTCATGGACCTCGGTTCAGATTTCACTCCAAATCTCATGAGATCTCATGGAATTTAGGCGAGATTTCACTGCAAACCTCCTGAGCTCACAAGGAGATTGGGCGAGATGTCACTACAAATCTCATGAGATCTAGGGACCTTGGGCGAGATTTCCCTCCCGCTCTCGTGAGATCTCTGGAATTTGGGCGCGATTTTACTCCCAGTCTTGTGAGATCTCCTCCAAACCTTGGCGACGTCACTGTCAATCTCGTGAGATCTCCTGGGTATTGAGCGAGATTTCAATCTCAATATCGTGAGACTGATGGGCATCAGGTGAGATTTTATTGCATATCTCGAGAGATCTCAGAGACATTCGGGTGAGATTTCACTCCGAATATCCTGAGGTCCCAATGACATCGGGCGAGATTTCACGACAAATGTCGTGAGATATCAGGGAACTTGGGCGAGATTTCACTCCAAATCCCGGGAGATCTCTTGGAATTCAGCTGAGATTTTACTCCATCTCTCGTGTGCTCTCTTCCTCATTTGGAGACCTCAGTCCAAATCTCTGGAGATCTCATGGAAAATAGGTGAGATTTCACTCTAACTTTTGAGATATCGCATGGTCATTGGGCGAGATGTTCCTCCAAATCTCGTGAGATGTCATGGACACCGGGCGAGAATTCCCTCCAAATCTCGTGAGATGTCACGGACTTTGGGTGAGATTTCTCTCCAAATCTCGTGAGATCTCTTGGACTTTGGGCGAGATTTTACTCCAGGTCTCATGAGCACTCGTCCAACACTTGGAGAGGTCAGTGCCATTCTCGTGAGATCTCATGGATATTGAGTGAGGATTCCATCTAAATCTCGTGAGATCTCATGGACATCAGGTGAGATTTCACTCCGAATAGCCTGAGGTCACAATCACGTTGGGCGAGATTTCACCACAAATCTCGTGAGATATCAGCGACCTCAGGCGAGATTTCAATCCAAATATCGGGACGTCTCAATGACATTGGGCGACAGTTCACTAAACTCTCGTGAGATAAAAGGGCCCTAGGGCGAGATTTCACTCCACCTCTCGTGAGATCTCTGGGAATTCGCGGATAGTTTACTCCAAGTCTCGTGAGATCTCATCCAATCCTTGGAGACTTCAGTCCAAAACCCGTGAGATCTCAGGATAGGGAGCGAGAATTCAATCTATATCTTGTGAGCACTGAGGGACATCAGGCGAGATGACTGCAAATCTTGTGAGTACTCACGAATATCGGGTGAGATTCCACTCCAAATCTCCTGAGGTCTCAATGAGCTCGGGCAGATTTCACTCCAAATCTCGTGAGTTATCAGGGACGCGGGGCGAGGTTTCAATCTAAATGTCGTGAGATCTCATGGAAATCGGGCGAGATGTGACACCAAATCTCCTGAGATCGCAGGGACATCGATTGAGATTTCACTCCGAATCTCATGAGAGCTCATGGATATTGGGCTCGACTTCACTCCAAATCTCCTGAGGTCCCAATGAGTCCAGGCGAGATTTCACTACAGATCTCGTGAGATAGCAGCAACCTTGGGCGAGATTTCTATCCAAATCTCGTGAGATCTCAATGACATCGGGGGAGATTCCTTCCAAATCTCGTGAGATATCAAGGACCTTGGGCGAGATTTCACCCCAACTCTCGTGAGGTCTCCTGGTCTGTGGGCGAGATTTGACTCCCATCCCGTTAAATGTCCTCCAAACCTTGGAGACGTCAATGCCAACCTCGTGAATTCTCATGGATACGAGCGAGTTTTCCATCTGAATCTCGTGTGATCTCATGGATATCGGGCGAGATATCCCTCCAAATCTCGTGAGATCTCGTGGACATTGGGCGAGATTTCACTCCCAACTCCTGAGTTCCCGATGACTTCGGGCGAGATTTCACTACATATCTCGTAATATTCAGGGACCTCGGGCGAGATTTCAATCCAAATCTCGCGAGGTCTCAATGACATCGCGTGAGATTTCACTACAAATCTCGTGAGATATCAGGGAGTTTGGGCGAGATTTACCTCCAACTCTCACCAGGACTCTTGGACGTTGAGCGAGACTTGACTCCACGTCTCGGAGATCTCATCCAAACCTTGGAGAATTCAGTCCAAATCTCATGAGATCTCATGGATATGGAGCGAAATTTCAATCTCAACCTCGTGAGATCTCATGACATCAGGAGAGATTTGACTCCAAATCTCGTGAGATCTCACGGATATCGGGTGAGATTTCTCTGCAAATCTCGTGAGATCATGGGCATTGGGTGAGATTTCACGCCAAATCTCTTGAGGTCACAATGACATGGGGCGAGATTTCACTATACTTCTCTTGAACTATCAGGGGTCTTGGGCAAGATTTCACTACAAATCTCGTGAGACATCAGGGACCTTGCGCGATATTTCACTCCAAATCTCGTGAGGTACCAATGACATCGGGCGAGATTTCCGCAGAAATCGCTTGAGATATCTGAAACCTTGGTTGAGATTTTACTCCAACTCTGGTGAGCTCTCTTGGAATTCGGGGTATTTTCCTCCAAGTCTCGCGAGAGCTCCTCCAGACCTTGGAGACATCAGTACAAATCTCGTGAGATCTCGTGGATATTGAGCGAGATTTCAATCTTTATCTCGTGAGACCTCATGGACATCAGGCGAGAATTTACCCCAAATCTCGTGAAATCGCATGGACATCGGCTGAGATTTCACTCCAAATATCTTGGGATCTCATGGACATCGGGCGAGATTTCACTCCAAATCTCCTTGAGGTCACAGGGACATCGGGCGAGATTTCACCTCAAATCTCGTGAGATATCATGGACTTTGGGTGAGATTTGTCTCCAACTGTCGCGAGATCTCTTGGACTGTGGGTGAGCTTTGACTCCAGGTCTCGTGAGATCTCATCCAAAACATGGAGACGTCAGTGCCAATCGAATGAGATCTCATGGATATTGAGTGAGTATTCAATCGAAATATCGTGAGATCTCATGGATATCCGGCGAGTTTTGACACCAAATCTCGTGAGATCCCATGGACATCGGGTGCGATTTCAGTCCCAATCTCACGAGATCTCATGGATATTGGGCGAGACTCACTCCAAATCTCCTGTGGTTCTAATGACATGGCGCGAGGTTTCAAGAAATCTCGTGAGATATCAAGGCCCTTGGTCGAGATTTCGGTCCAAATCTCGTGAGGTCTCAATGACATTGGGTGAGAGTTCATGACAAATCTCGGGAGATATCAGGGACCATGGGCGAGATTTCACTCCAACCCTCATGAGGTCTCTTGGTCTTTGGCGAGATTTAACTCCAAGTCTTGTGAGAGCTCCTTCAAACCTTGGAGACGTCAGTGCCAATCTCCTGAGATCTCATGGCTATGGATGGAGATTTAATCTAAATCTCGTGAGATCTCAAGGACATCAGGCGAGGTTTTACTCCAAATCTTGGGAGCTGTCATGGACATCGGGTGAGATATGTCTCCAAAACTCGTGAGATAATGGACCTTGGGCCAGACTGCACTCCATAGGTCCTGAGGTCACAATGACATCGGGCGAGATTTCACTACAAAACTCGAGAGATATCAGGGACCTTGGGCAAGGTTTCACTCCTAATCTCGTGAGATAGCAGGGACCTTGGGCGAGATTTCACTCTCAATCTCGTGAGATCTCTTGGAGTTCGGGCGAGATTTGATTCCAAGTCTCGTGAGATCCAATCCAAGCCTTGGAGACTTCAGTCCCAATCTCGTGAGATCTCCTGGACATTGGGCGAGATTCAAATCCAAATCTCGTGTGGTCTCAATGATATCGGGTGAGATTTCACACCAATTCTCGTGAGATCTCATGGCCATCGGGCGAGATATTCTTGCACATCTCGTGAGATCTCATCACAACTTGGAGAGCTCAGTCCAAATCTCGTGAGATGTCATGGATATTGCAAAAGTTTTCACTGTAAATCTCGTGAGATCTCATGGACCGCGGTCGAGATTTTACTTGCAATCTCTTGAGATTTCCTGGATGTCGGGTGAGATCTCATTCCAAATCCCGTGAGATCTCATGGACATCGGGCGCGAATTCACTCCAAAACTCGGGAGATGTTATGGACGTCGGGTGAGATTTCCCTCCAAATCTCGTGTGATCTCTTCGAAATCTCACTGGAACAGGAACCAGCAGTTGTGGTCTAGGGCTCACACCTGTTGAAAGGGAAGCTAAACAGCCCGACACAGGTGTTGGGTAGTAAGAAGGGCAGGTGTTGGCATGATCACTCAGTATTATCGGCAACTTAGGAATCATTGTTGAGCACTACGACAGAATTCTCGGCTGTTCTATATGCTGTCTAAATGAAAAAATACAATAAAAAATAAAAAGTAAGCCGATGAACCTAAGGGAAATGGAAGGAAAAATCAAATAAGACAAGACCAGAGAGGAAGACAAACCGTAAGAGTATCCTAACTCCAGCTAACAAAGTGAGGGTTGCTGGAAGCAAGGTGGGTGAGGAATGGGGAAAGTGGGGAATGGGCATTAAGGAGAGTACTTGTAATTAGCACTGGGTGCTATACACAACAGATGGATCGCTAAATTCTAACCCTGATCCTAGTAACGCGCTCTAGGTTAAATTGGTCGTATTTAAATTCTTTTTCTTGGAAGAAATCTGTTAACATTTGGAGTCCCGATGCACTTGAAGTTGCCCAACGGACGGTGTTTATATATGGGCTCTGCCATGGGTATTTAGAAGGAGCTCTCCTTATTTCTGGGCTCAAAGAAAATGAAGTGACACCTCTCATTTGGGGACTTGGTCGCATTTTCATTTAAATTGTTGATTTTTGGCCATCCATCCAGACAATTCCAAAACCTTGTTGAATTCCTAAGTTTAGCTTTACATTCAAGGAGCCAGGGGATTTTCCTCCCATAGGCCGTACCCAGGGATTGCTGGAAAGTTCACATCCTTGTCCTGTGCAAGGAGAGAGTCTCAGGGTCTGATATCCTAAAGGAAGATTGCCCTATTGCTCCTGAGCTGCTTCTGAGCTCTCGGGGCATAAGCCTGCTGAATGATAGCCAGCTTCTAGTTCTCCCCTAGATGATTGAGGTGCCATTATGCTGAAGATTAGACAGGAAGCAGCACAGTAAGAGCCCTTTCAAGGAATACTACACCAAAGGCCTGCTTTGGAACACTTGAACATCAGCCAAGAGGACAAAAGCGTCACCCTCATTTGCTTCTGTGTCTCCCCATGCACGGTAAGGTCCATTTTAAAAACAGAAAACAAAACCAAGAGCAGACTTTCCGCTTTCTGAAGGAGGAATGCCGGCCTCTTAATGACAGGGCTCCCAAGTGCAGGGCAGGAACGTTGACCTTGGCCCAAGCCCACAGGTGTACGCTTTCCCTGCGGCAGACTGCTTGCCAGCAGACTGTGCTTTCTTCACATTAGCCCATTCTCATCGCTAATGAAGAACGTTGGCCTTCCATGCATCATTTTCCACCCTCTAGCTCTTTTTTCAATCTAAGATTGCCCTGGGCGTCATTCCGATCCAGTGTCTCAGAGTAATAGCCTCTATTTAAGAAGGTCCAGCTAAGTCCTTGTGACTGTGGGAGAGATTGGGGCACGTTGCCCCTTGTAACGGGCTTTCAGAACTATGGGGACCTCAGAGCTTAAGCCATTTGGACGTGCCCTGCGAGGAATGTTTCTGTGCAGGCTTGGCCCCAGGTTTTTAGAGGGACTGGGCCTCCTTTCTTGGGTAAAAGGAAATGAAGTGACACACTTCCTAACCAGATGTATCCTAGTCCCAATTGTATTGTCAAATTTCGGCCTTCACTGGAATCATTTCCATGCCCTTGCCGATGCTTTTTAAAATTTAGAGCTGGTTTACGCACGGCGAGGAGGGGATTCTACCCAAGCAGCCAGGACCCAACGATTGGTCGTGAGTTCCTACTTCAGTCCTGTGCTCAGTCAGCCTCTCCTTATGTGATAGCCCAAAGGAAAGGAAAGGTGGCTCTTCTCTCCTTGACCTTGAGATGCCCTCCTTTTGAGGAAGAGAAGTTCACCCATATGCTGCATGCTGGAGCATCTGGTACGTTCAGGAGGTGCCCTTTCCAGGACTATAGCACCAATGCTTGCATCTGAAACCTTGAGCATCACCTGGGAGTCCCATTAGTATAGCTGAATGACTGCAGCCTCTATCCATTCATGGGAAGGGCAAAACAAACACAACCACAACCACCACCAGCACCACCACAACACTACTGCCAAATTTCCCTCTCATTTTAAGAGAAGAACGCAGAGTTCCTGGTGACAGGGCCCCCAGGCCTAGACCTCGGTTTCCCTTTCCCCAAGGCCGCAGTGGTTTCTCATTCCTGGGAATGAAAATTGGGTGGCGAGGAGATGGGCCTAGTCACCTCAATCTAAACATGGTGTCTCATCGCATCTCTAATCAACACATTTGGCCCAGGATTTACCCACTTCCACCCTCTTGCTGTTTTTCTGCCGAGGTTCCCCTTGTGGGCCTTGTGCTCCAGTGTCTCAGAGCAATATCCTGTTCATGCAGCTAGAGGATCTGGAAGATTTTTTGTCACTGTGGGGACGTGTTGGCCACAGAGCCCCATGGGAATGCTGTTCAGAACTATGTTGGCCTGAGGAGGCCTAAGGCATTGGAAGCCTGCAAGCAGTGAATGTCTGTGCGTAGGCATGGCCAGAAGACTCATTTCTTGCGGGAGGGGAAAAAATTAGATGTCTCATTACAGTTTTATCTCACTTAAAATGGCCCTGCTTATATACATTCCTGTAGTCTCGCAGATTGTTGATGTCGCTCCTGGTACACATTCCAACTGGAAGGTGCTTTTCCTCACAGCAGCGCCTAGGATTCCTGGGGAGTTCCCTGGCCCTCTTATCCCTGAGCTTGTGGTGTGGCTCCCTTGGGTAAGTGTGTAGACAGGTAGGAAAGGCACCTGCCTCCCTAGCTCGGTGAGATGCCTCCGTTCTGGACAACCTAGTTCGAAATAGCGTTCAAAGAATGGAAACGGACAGAGAGGCAATGCGGACTTTCCTAGAGTTGAGAATAAACCAATGTTGAGACGAAAATACCTAGCAAAACCTGTTAGTCTCTGGGATCAGAAAGGCCTGTTGGCTTTGGCAATGGGAAAACTCCAGGGCCTCCCCCTGGGAGCCACAGAAACAAGAGGCCTTCATTCTTCCTTGGTAAAGAGTGGGAAATCTCCTGGAATCGGATGTCACTCCTGCTGCCTTTCCGTCTGTGGCGGGGAGGGGGGACACAACAAAACCAGAAACGCTTTAGTGTTAGCAGACTGGTTCTCCCAGCTGATGATGCGTTTGGAAGTAGCCATTGGAGGAGCATTCCTGGCACGAGCTCTTTTTCCACTGAGGAGGTCCCGGAGCACACCGCGCATGTGTCAACTGTCTGCTCTTCCGAACGAAGGCATCTCTGGCAGCCAGGGGAGGGAGAACAGCTGGCTGCCAAACAGAGCATTTCAAAGATCGGGACAAGAACCAAGCACTCCGAGGCAGAAGGGGAAACGTTCCTTTCGGCTCTCAGACACATTGCTCTCCCCTAGCACAGGATCTCAATGGGAACCTGCACCAACCGTGTGTGTATGGTGGACACACGGGTTGTGAGATGCCACCCAGAGTATTCCTCCATGTGAAACAACGTAGCTACCAAATCAGCAAGAGGATGGGATGGCTTCAAGGAAAACCAAAGTTCAACTCTTCCAATGGGAATGAAAGTTATCTGAGAGTGAGGTGTCTAACTTCAGCTCCCCTTGCCCCAGAAATGGAGGCAAGCTCCCTCCCAAACCCTCTGGCCATGCCTACACCCAATCTCTTGAGCTTTCTCCAAGGAGAGGAAAGTTTCTGACATTGGAGGTTTTCCGCCATTTCCATCAGTGTCTTGAGGCAGCCGTGATTCAGAGGTGGCAGGCTGCAACTCCCAGCTGCGGATCCAATGTTTGGAATGGGTGTTTGGAGCATTATTCCTTGAAGAAAGCTATTTCTGCCCTCAACAGGCCCTAGAGCATAGTAGGCCGTCCACATCCCATCTGTTCTTGAGAATGAAGGCATCTCCACCACCCAGGAGCCAGTATGGCAAGCTAGACCCCCATCTCTGTGCGTCTTCAGCCGGCCAAGTACCAAGTCCTCAGGGCCAGAAGGGCAAACATTTCTTTCAAAGAGGAGACTCTGGTTGTCTTAGCTTAGGAGAGGTCCAGAGTGGGAACTCACCACCAATCCCTGGGTGCTCTAAAGGTGAGTCACAACACCTTGGCCCATGAAGGTGCCCGTAGCCTTTGTTCAACAAACAGGCAAGGCCATGGGAAACAGCACAAAGAGTGCCAGAGTCCCATGTCAACCGCAAATGGGACACAAAGTGACTAGCTCACTCTCCTAACAGGTTGGCACTTTTGGGAATAAGAATCAGCTGTGGACTTGGCTTCAGGGAAAGTGCCATGTGCCACCCCAGGTAAGCTTTAGCTCGAGGCCTGTCTTCCTCCTCCATAAAGGGAAGGGATGCTCCTGGTGCTGGCTGTTATTTGCCCTTTTCCATCAGTGGTTAGAGGTAGCAGTGATTCAGGGGTAGCCTGTTGGTTCTGCCACCTGACGACCAAGTATTGGGAACTGATTCTTGGTGCCATATTCCTTGAAAAATTTTGTGTCTGCACTGACCAGCTCCAGGAACACGATGCCCTTGTGGTGATGGTCTGTTCTTCAAAATGAAGACATCTCAATCATCCAGCGGATGTGGGGAAGCCGGCTAGGAATCACGGCACTTAGCTGGCCAAATTCCAAGTGCTCAGGAACAGGAGAGCCATACTTCCCTTAGGACGTCAGCTCTTGCTTAGCACGGGATCACGCTTGGAACTGGCCACCCGTCCCTGGGTGCTGACTGCGTGTGGGACAGCACGATGGCCTCTGATGGCGACTCAAGATCTTGTTCGAACAAAGGGCAAAGGGGACGCCTGCATGGCTCAGTCGATTAAGCGTCTGCCTCCGGCTCAGCTCATGACCACAAGGTCCTGGGATCGAACCCTGCATTGGAAATGCACGTTGGAACAGCCGTTTTGGGAAACAGAGTGGAGCTTCCTCAGAAAATTCAAAACAGAGCTAGCTTTTGACCCAGCAATTGCTCGCCTGGGTATTTGCCCCAAGACACAGGTGGGGTGAAAAGAAGGGCCACATGCACCCCAGTGTTCATAGCAGCAAAGTCCACACGAGCGAACCCGTGGAAAGAGCCGACATTCCCTTCAACAGATGAATGGAGAGAGATGATGTGGTCCATCTCTACAAGGGAATAATACTCACCCATCAGAAAGGATGAATACCCAACTTTGTCATCAACATCGATGGGGCTGGGGGAGAGCATGCTCAATGAAATTGGCCGAGCAGAGAAAGCCAATATCATAGGGCTTCACGGATTTGTGGAACATAAGGAATAGCATGGAGGGCGTGAGGAGAAGGTAGGGAAAAATGAAGGGGGGCAAATCAGAGCGGGAGACGAACCATGAGACGGTACGGACTCCAAGAAATGGAGGGTTTTAGAGGGGACGGGTGGATGGATGAGTTAACCCAGTGGTGGGTATAAGGACGCCAGGTATCGAATGGACCATTGGGTGTTCTAGGAAAACAATGAACCAGGGATCCCAGATCCAAAATGAATGATGTAATGTATGGTGAGTAAAAGTACAATTTATTAAAAGACCAAGAAACCGCTTCTCTCTTCATGAAACAAGATGGTAGTTGAAATATGCATTCCCTCACAGTGTGATATCTGAGAGTTAAGTAGTTGGCACCTTCCTTTGGCTTCCACGCATACATTTGTAAGCATCCTCTCTTCCTGGAACGAGAATGCTTCATGAAAAAAAAAAAAAGGATTTCAAACCACGAAGTGTGTCTACTAAACTCACAACCCCAGTGTAACTAAAGGAAAGATACCTCTGTCCTATCCCGACCTCACGTGAGCCTTGGGATCATCTCACAAGATTGAGATTTCACTCCAAATCTCATGAGATCTCATGGAACTGGGGCCAGATTTCACTCCACATCACCTGAGGTCACAATGAGATCGGGCGAGATTTCACTACAATTCTCGTGAGATAGCAGGGACCTTGGGCGAGATTTCCCTGCAACGCTGGTCATATCTCTTGAGTTTGGGTGAGCTTTTACTCCCAGTCTGGTGAGGTCTCATCCAAAACGTGGACACGTCAGTGCCCATCTCTTGAGATCTCATGCATATTGAGCGAGATTTCAATCTCAATCTCGTGAGATCTCATGGACATCGGGCGAGATTTCACTCCAGCTCTCGTGAGATCCTTTGGAATTCGGAGATCAATTCCTCCAGGTGTTGAGAGATCTCATCCGATCCTTGGAGACTTCAGTCCAAATCTCATGAGATCTCAGGATAATGAGGGAGAATTCACTCTATCTCTCGTGAGAAATCATGGATATCAGGTGAGATAATTCCAACACTCGTGAGATCCTATGGACATCGGGTGAGAATTCTTTCCAAATCCCGTGATATGTCATGGACCTTGGACCTGATTTCACTCCAAATGTCGTGTGGTCTCAATGACCTCGGGCAGATTTCAGTCCAAATCTCGGGAGATATCAGGGACGACCGTGGGCGAGCTTTCAACCTAAACCTCGCGAGATCTCATGGACATCGGGCGAGATTTGCCACCAAATCTCCTGAGATCTCATGGACCTCGGTTCAGATTTCACTCCAAATCTCATGAGATCTCATGGAATTTAGGCGAGATTTCACTGCAAACCTCCTGAGCTCACAAGGAGATTGGGCGAGATGTCACTACAAATCTCATGAGATCTAGGGACCTTGGGCGAGATTTCCCTCCCGCTCTCGTGAGATCTCTGGAATTTGGGCGCGATTTTACTCCCAGTCTTGTGAGATCTCCTCCAAACCTTGGCGACGTCACTGTCAATCTCGTGAGATCTCCTGGGTATTGAGCGAGATTTCAATCTCAATATCGTGAGACTGATGGGCATCAGGTGAGATTTTATTGCATATCTCGAGAGATCTCAGAGACATTCGGGTGAGATTTCACTCCGAATATCCTGAGGTCCCAATGACATCGGGCGAGATTTCACGACAAATGTCGTGAGATATCAGGGAACTTGGGCGAGATTTCACTCCAAATCCCGGGAGATCTCTTGGAATTCAGCTGAGATTTTACTCCATCTCTCGTGTGCTCTCTTCCTCATTTGGAGACCTCAGTCCAAATCTCTGGAGATCTCATGGAAAATAGGTGAGATTTCACTCTAACTTTTGAGATATCGCATGGTCATTGGGCGAGATGTTCCTCCAAATCTCGTGAGATGTCATGGACACCGGGCGAGAATTCCCTCCAAATCTCGTGAGATGTCACGGACTTTGGGTGAGATTTCTCTCCAAATCTCGTGAGATCTCTTGGACTTTGGGCGAGATTTTACTCCAGGTCTCATGAGCACTCGTCCAACACTTGGAGAGGTCAGTGCCATTCTCGTGAGATCTCATGGATATTGAGTGAGGATTCCATCTAAATCTCGTGAGATCTCATGGACATCAGGTGAGATTTCACTCCGAATAGCCTGAGGTCACAATCACGTTGGGCGAGATTTCACCACAAATCTCGTGAGATATCAGCGACCTCAGGCGAGATTTCAATCCAAATATCGGGACGTCTCAATGACATTGGGCGACAGTTCAGTAAACTCTCGTGAGATTAAAGGGACCTAGGGCGAGATTTCACTCCACCTCTCGTGAGATCTCTGGGAATTCGCGGATAGTTTACTCCAAGTCTCGTGAGATCTCATCCAATCCTTGGAGACTTCAGTCCAAAACCCGTGAGATCTCAGGATAGGGAGCGAGAATTCAATCTATATCTTGTGAGCACTGAGGGACATCAGGCGAGATGACTGCAAATCTTGTGAGTACTCACGAATATCGGGTGAGATTCCACTCCAAATCTCCTGAGGTCTCAATGAGCTCGGGCAGATTTCACTCCAAATCTCGTGAGTTATCAGGGACGCGGGGCGAGGTTTCAATCTAAATGTCGTGAGATCTCATGGAAATCGGGCGAGATGTGACACCAAATCTCCTGAGATCGCAGGGACATCGATTGAGATTTCACTCCGAATCTCATGAGAGCTCATGGATATTGGGCTCGACTTCACTCCAAATCTCCTGAGGTCCCAATGAGTCCAGGCGAGATTTCACTACAGATCTCGTGAGATAGCAGCAACCTTGGGCGAGATTTCTATCCAAATCTCGTGAGATCTCAATGACATCGGGGGAGATTCCTTCCAAATCTCGTGAGATATCAAGGACCTTGGGTGAGATTTCACCCCAACTCTCGTGAGGTCTCCTGGTCTGTGGGCGAGATTTGACTCCCATCCCGTTAAATGTCCTCCAAACCTTGGAGACGTCAATGCCAACCTCGTGAATTCTCATGAATACGAGCGAGTTTTCCATCTGAATCTCGTGTGATCTCATGGATATCGGGCGAGATATCCCTCCAAATCTCGTGAGATCTCGTGGACATTGGGCGAGATTTCACTCCCAACTCCTGAGTTCCCGATGACTTCGGGCGAGATTTCACTACATATCTCGTAATATTCAGGGACCTCGGGCGAGATTTCAATCCAAATCTCGCGAGGTCTCAATGACATCGCGTGAGATTTCACTACAAATCTCGTGAGATATCAGGGAGTTTGGGCGAGATTTACCTCCAACTCTCACCAGGACTCTTGGACGTTGAGCGAGACTTGACTCCACGTCTCGGAGATCTCATCCAAACCTTGGAGAATTCAGTCCAAATCTCATGAGATCTCATGGATATGGAGCGAAATTTCAATCTCAACCTCGTGAGATCTCATGACATCAGGAGAGATTTGACTCCAAATCTCGTGAGATCTCACGGTTATCGGGTGAGATTTCTCTGCAAATCTCGTGAGATCATGGGCATTGGGTGAGATTTCACGCCAAATCTCTTGAGGTCACAATGACATGGGGCGAGATTTCACTATACTTCTCTTGAAATATCAGGGGTCTTGGGCAAGATTTCACTACAAATCTCGTGAGACATCAGGGACCTTGCGCGATATTTCACTCCAAATCTCGTGAGGTACCAATGACATCGGGCGAGATTTCCGCAGAAATCGCTTGAGATATCTGGAACCTTGGTTGAGATTTTACTCCAACTCTGGTGAGCTCTCTTGGAATTCGGGGTATTTTCCTCCAAGTCTCGCGAGAGCTCCTCCAGACCTTGGAGACATCAGTACAAATCTCGTGAGATCTCGTGGATATTGAGCGAGATTTCAATCTTTATCTCGTGAGACCTCATGGACATCAGGCGAGAATTTACCCCAAATCTCGTGAAATCGCATGGACATCGGCTGAGATTTCACTCCAAATATCTTGGGATCTCATGGACATCGGGCGAGATTTCACTCCAAATCTCCTTGAGGTCACAGGGACATCGGGCGAGATTTCACCTCAAATCTCCTGAGATATCATGGACTTTGGGTGAGATTTGTCTCCAACTGTCGCGAGATCTCTTGGACTGTGGGTGAGCTTTGACTCCAGGTCTCGTGAGATCTCATCCAAAACATGGAGACGTCAGTGCCAATCGAATGAGATCTCATGGATATTGAGTGAGTATTCAATCGAAATATCGTGAGATCTCATGGATATCCGGCGAGTTTTGACACCAAATCTCGTGAGATCCCATGGACATCGGGTGCGATTTCAGTCCCAATCTCACGAGATCTCATGGATATTGGGCGAGACTCACTCCAAATCTCCTGTGGTTCTAATGACATGGCGCGAGGTTTCAAGAAATCTCGTGAGATATCAAGGCCCTTGGTCGAGATTTCGGTCCAAATCTCGTGAGGTCTCAATGACATTGGGTGAGAGTTCATGACAAATCTCGGGAGATATCAGGGACCATGGGCGAGATTTCACTCCAACCCTCATGAGGTCTCTTGGTCTTTGGCGAGATTTAACTCCAAGTCTTGTGAGAGCTCCTTCAAACCTTGGAGACGTCAGTGCCAATCTCCTGAGATCTCATGGCTATGGATGGAGATTTAATCTAAATCTCGTGAGATCTCAAGGACATCAGGCGAGGTTTTACTCCAAATCTTGGGAGCTGTCATGGACATCGGGTGAGATATGTCTCCAAAACTCGTGAGATAATGGACCTTGGGCCAGACTGCACTCCATAGGTCCTGAGGTCACAATGACATCGGGCGAGATTTCACTACAAAACTCGAGAGATATCAGGGACCTTGGGCAAGGTTTCACTCCTAATCTCGTGAGATAGCAGGGACCTTGGGCGAGATTTCACTCTCAATCTCGTGAGATCTCTTGGAGTTCGGGCGAGATTTGATTCCAAGTCTCGTGAGATCCAATCCAAGCCTTGGAGACTTCAGTCCCAATCTCGTGAGATCTCCTGGACATTGGGCGAGATTCAAATCCAAATCTCGTGTGGTCTCAATGATATCGGGTGAGATTTCACACCAATTCTCGTGAGATCTCATGGCCATCGGGCGAGATATTCTTGCACATCTCGTGAGATCTCATCACAACTTGGAGAGCTCAGTCCAAATCTCGTGAGATGTCATGGATATTGCAAAAGTTTTCACTGTAAATCTCGTGAGATCTCATGGACCGCGGTCGAGATTTTACTTGCAATCTCTTGAGATTTCCTGGATGTCGGGTGAGATCTCATTCCAAATCCCGTGAGATCTCATGGACATCGGGCGCGAATTCACTCCAAAACTCGGGAGATGTTATGGACGTCGGGTGAGATTTCCCTCCAAATCTCGTGTGATCTCTTCGAAATCTCACTGGAACAGGAACCAGCAGTTGTGGTCTAGGGCTCACACCTGTTGAAAGGGAAGCTAAACAGCCCGACACAGGTGTTGGGTAGTAAGAAGGGCAGGTGTTGGCATGATCACTGAGTATTATCGGCAACTTAGGAATCATTGTTGAGCACTACGACAGAATTCTCGGCTGTTCTATATGCTGTCTAAATGAAAAAATACAATAAAAAATAAAAAGTAAACCGATGAACCTAAGGGAAATGGAAGGAAAAATCAAATAAGACAAGACCAGAGAGGAAGACAAACCGTAAGAGTATCCTAACTCCAGCTAACAAAGTGAGGGTTGCTGGAAGCAAGGTGGGTGAGGAATGGGGAAAGTGGGGAATGGGCATTAAGGAGAGTACTTGTAATTAGCACTGGGTGCTATACACAACAGATGGATCGCTAAATTCTAACCCTGATCCTAGTAACGCGCTCTAGGTTAAATTGGTCGTATTTAAATTCTTTTTCTTGGAAGAAATCTGTTAACATTTGGAGTCCCGATGCACTTGAAGTTGCCCAACGGACGGTGTTTATATATGGGCTCTGCCATGGGTATTTAGAAGGAGCTCTCCTTATTTCTGGGCTCAAAGAAAATGAAGTGACACCTCTCATTTGGGGACTTGGTCGCATTTTCATTTAAATTGTTGATTTTTGGCCATCCATCCAGACAATTCCAAAACCTTGTTGAATTCCTAAGTTTAGCTTTACATTCAAGGAGCCAGGGGATTTTCCTCCCATAGGCCGTACCCAGGGATTGCTGGAAAGTTCACATCCTTGTCCTGTGCAAGGAGAGAGTCTCAGGGTCTGATATCCTAAAGGAAGATTGCCCTATTGCTCCTGAGCTGCTTCTGAGCTCTCGGGGCATAAGCCTGCTGAATGATAGCCAGCTTCTAGTTCTCCCCTAGATGATTGAGGTGCCATTATGCTGAAGATTAGACAGGAAGCAGCACAGTAAGAGCCCTTTCAAGGAATACTACACCAAAGGCCTGCTTTGGAACACTTGAACATCAGCCAAGAGGACAAAAGCGTCACCCTCATTTGCTTCTGTGTCTCCCCATGCACGGTAAGGTCCATTTTAAAAACAGAAAACAAAACCAAGAGCAGACTTTCCGCTTTCTGAAGGAGGAATGCCGGCCTCTTAATGACAGGGCTCCCAAGTGCAGGGCAGGAACGTTGACCTTGGCCCAAGCCCACAGGTGTACGCTTTCCCTGCGGCAGACTGCTTGCCAGCAGACTGTGCTTTCTTCACATTAGCCCATTCTCATCGCTAATGAAGAACGTTGGCCTTCCATGCATCATTTTCCACCCTCTAGCTCTTTTTTCAATCTAAGATTGCCCTGGGCGTCATTCCGATCCAGTGTCTCAGAGTAATAGCCTCTATTTAAGAAGGTCCAGCTAAGTCCTTGTGACTGTGGGAGAGATTGGGGCACGTTGCCCCTTGTAACGGGCTTTCAGAACTATGGGGACCTCAGAGCTTAAGCCATTTGGACGTGCCCTGCGAGGAATGTTTCTGTGCAGGCTTGGCCCCAGGTTTTTAGAGGGACTGGGCCTCCTTTCTTGGGTAAAAGGAAATGAAGTGACACACTTCCTAACCAGATGTATCCTAGTCCCAATTGTATTGTCAAATTTCGGCCTTCACTGGAATCATTTCCATGCCCTTGCCGATGCTTTTTAAAATTTAGAGCTGGTTTACGCACGGCGAGGAGGGGATTCTACCCAAGCAGCCAGGACCCAACGATTGGTCGTGAGTTCCTACTTCAGTCCTGTGCTCAGTCAGCCTCTCCTTATGTGATAGCCCAAAGGAAAGGAAAGGTGGCTCTTCTCTCCTTGACCTTGAGATGCCCTCCTTTTGAGGAAGAGAAGTTCACCCATATGCTGCATGCTGGAGCATCTGGTACGTTCAGGAGGTGCCCTTTCCAGGACTATAGCACCAATGCTTGCATCTGAAACCTTGAGCATCACCTGGGAGTCCCATTAGTATAGCTGAATGACTGCAGCCTCTATCCATTCATGGGAAGGGCAAAACAAACACAACCACAACCACCACCAGCACCACCACAACACTACTGCCAAATTTCCCTCTCATTTTAAGAGAAGAACGCAGAGTTCCTGGTGACAGGGCCCCCAGGCCTAGACCTCGGTTTCCCTTTCCCCAAGGCCGCAGTGGTTTCTCATTCCTGGGAATGAAAATTGGGTGGCGAGGAGATGGGCCTAGTCACCTCAATCTAAACATGGTGTCTCATCGCATCTCTAATCAACACATTTGGCCCAGGATTTACCCACTTCCACCCTCTTGCTGTTTTTCTGCCGAGGTTCCCCTTGTGGGCCTTGTGCTCCAGTGTCTCAGAGCAATATCCTGTTCATGCAGCTAGAGGATCTGGAAGATTTTTTGTCACTGTGGGGACGTGTTGGCCACAGAGCCCCATGGGAATGCTGTTCAGAACTATGTTGGCCTGAGGAGGCCTAAGGCATTGGAAGCCTGCAAGCAGTGAATGTCTGTGCGTAGGCATGGCCAGAAGACTCATTTCTTGCGGGAGGGGAAAAAATTAGATGTCTCATTACAGTTTTATCTCACTTAAAATGGCCCTGCTTATATACATTCCTGTAGTCTCGCAGATTGTTGATGTCGCTCCTGGTACACATTCCAACTGGAAGGTGCTTTTCCTCACAGCAGCGCCTAGGATTCCTGGGGAGTTCCCTGGCCCTCTTATCCCTGAGCTTGTGGTGTGGCTCCCTTGGGTAAGTGTGTAGACAGGTAGGAAAGGCACCTGCCTCCCTAGCTCGGTGAGATGCCTCCGTTCTGGACAACCTAGTTCGAAATAGCGTTCAAAGAATGGAAACGGACAGAGAGGCAATGCGGACTTTCCTAGAGTTGAGAATAAACCAATGTTGAGACGAAAATACCTAGCAAAACCTGTTAGTCTCTGGGATCAGAAAGGCCTGTTGGCTTTGGCAATGGGAAAACTCCAGGGCCTCCCCCTGGGAGCCACAGAAACAAGAGGCCTTCATTCTTCCTTGGTAAAGAGTGGGAAATCTCCTGGAATCGGATGTCACTCCTGCTGCCTTTCCGTCTGTGGCGGGGAGGGGGGACACAACAAAACCAGAAACGCTTTAGTGTTAGCAGACTGGTTCTCCCAGCTGATGATGCGTTTGGAAGTAGCCATTGGAGGAGCATTCCTGGCACGAGCTCTTTTTCCACTGAGGAGGTCCCGGAGCACACCGCGCATGTGTCAACTGTCTGCTCTTCCGAACGAAGGCATCTCTGGCAGCCAGGGGAGGGAGAACAGCTGGCTGCCAAACAGAGCATTTCAAAGATCGGGACAAGAACCAAGCACTCCGAGGCAGAAGGGGAAACGTTCCTTTCGGCTCTCAGACACATTGCTCTCCCCTAGCACAGGATCTCAATGGGAACCTGCACCAACCGTGTGTGTATGGTGGACACACGGGTTGTGAGATGCCACCCAGAGTATTCCTCCATGTGAAACAACGTAGCTACCAAATCAGCAAGAGGATGGGATGGCTTCAAGGAAAACCAAAGTTCAACTCTTCCAATGGGAATGAAAGTTATCTGAGAGTGAGGTGTCTAACTTCAGCTCCCCTTGCCCCAGAAATGGAGGCAAGCTCCCTCCCAAACCCTCTGGCCATGCCTACACCCAATCTCTTGAGCTTTCTCCAAGGAGAGGAAAGTTTCTGACATTGGAGGTTTTCCGCCATTTCCATCAGTGTCTTGAGGCAGCCGTGATTCAGAGGTGGCAGGCTGCAACTCCCAGCTGCGGATCCAATGTTTGGAATGGGTGTTTGGAGCATTATTCCTTGAAGAAAGCTATTTCTGCCCTCAACAGGCCCTAGAGCATAGTAGGCCGTCCACATCCCATCTGTTCTTGAGAATGAAGGCATCTCCACCACCCAGGAGCCAGTATGGCAAGCTAGACCCCCATCTCTGTGCGTCTTCAGCCGGCCAAGTACCAAGTCCTCAGGGCCAGAAGGGCAAACATTTCTTTCAAAGAGGAGACTCTGGTTGTCTTAGCTTAGGAGAGGTCCAGAGTGGGAACTCACCACCAATCCCTGGGTGCTCTAAAGGTGAGTCACAACACCTTGGCCCATGAAGGTGCCCGTAGCCTTTGTTCAACAAACAGGCAAGGCCATGGGAAACAGCACAAAGAGTGCCAGAGTCCCATGTCAACCGCAAATGGGACACAAAGTGACTAGCTCACTCTCCTAACAGGTTGGCACTTTTGGGAATAAGAATCAGCTGTGGACTTGGCTTCAGGGAAAGTGCCATGTGCCACCCCAGGTAAGCTTTAGCTCGAGGCCTGTCTTCCTCCTCCATAAAGGGAAGGGATGCTCCTGGTGCTGGCTGTTATTTGCCCTTTTCCATCAGTGGTTAGAGGTAGCAGTGATTCAGGGGTAGCCTGTTGGTTCTGCCACCTGACGACCAAGTATTGGGAACTGATTCTTGGTGCCATATTCCTTGAAAAATTTTGTGTCTGCACTGACCAGCTCCAGGAACACGATGCCCTTGTGGTGATGGTCTGTTCTTCAAAATGAAGACATCTCAATCATCCAGCGGATGTGGGGAAGCCGGCTAGGAATCACGGCACTTAGCTGGCCAAATTCCAAGTGCTCAGGAACAGGAGAGCCATACTTCCCTTAGGACGTCAGCTCTTGCTTAGCACGGGATCACGCTTGGAACTGGCCACCCGTCCCTGGGTGCTGACTGCGTGTGGGACAGCACGATGGCCTCTGATGGCGACTCAAGATCTTGTTCGAACAAAGGGCAAAGGGGACGCCTGCATGGCTCAGTCGATTAAGCGTCTGCCTCCGGCTCAGCTCATGACCACAAGGTCCTGGGATCGAACCCTGCATTGGAAATGCACGTTGGAACAGCCGTTTTGGGAAACAGAGTGGAGCTTCCTCAGAAAATTCAAAACAGAGCTAGCTTTTGACCCAGCAATTGCTCGCCTGGGTATTTGCCCCAAGACACAGGTGGGGTGAAAAGAAGGGCCACATGCACCCCAGTGTTCATAGCAGCAAAGTCCACACGAGCGAACCCGTGGAAAGAGCCGACATTCCCTTCAACAGATGAATGGAGAGAGATGATGTGGTCCATCTCTACAAGGGAATAATACTCACCCATCAGAAAGGATGAATACCCAACTTTGTCATCAACATCGATGGGGCTGGGGGAGAGCATGCTCAATGAAATTGGCCGAGCAGAGAAAGCCAATATCATAGGGCTTCACGGATTTGTGGAACATAAGGAATAGCATGGAGGGCGTGAGGAGAAGGTAGGGAAAAATGAAGGGGGGCAAATCAGAGCGGGAGACGAACCATGAGACGGTACGGACTCCAAGAAATGGAGGGTTTTAGAGGGGACGGGTGGATGGATGAGTTAACCCAGTGGTGGGTATAAGGACGCCAGGTATCGAATGGACCATTGGGTGTTCTAGGAAAACAATGAACCAGGGATCCCAGATCCAAAATGAATGATGTAATGTATGGTGAGTAAAAGTACAATTTATTAAAAGACCAAGAAACCGCTTCTCTCTTCATGAAACAAGATGGTAGTTGAAATATGCATTCCCTCACAGTGTGATATCTGAGAGTTAAGTAGTTGGCACCTTCCTTTGGCTTCCACGCATACATTTGTAAGCATCCTCTCTTCCTGGAACGAGAATGCTTCATGAAAAAAAAAAAAAGGATTTCAAACCACGAAGTGTGTCTACTAAACTCACAACCCCAGTGTAACTAAAGGAAAGATACCTCTGTCCTATCCCGACCTCACGTGAGCCTTGGGATCATCTCACAAGATTGAGATTTCACTCCAAATCTCATGAGATCTCATGGAACTGGGGCCAGATTTCACTCCACATCACCTGAGGTCACAATGAGATCGGGCGAGATTTCACTACAATTCTCGTGAGATAGCAGGGACCTTGGGCGAGATTTCCCTGCAACGCTGGTCATATCTCTTGAGTTTGGGTGAGCTTTTACTCCCAGTCTGGTGAGGTCTCATCCAAAACGTGGACACGTCAGTGCCCATCTCTTGAGATCTCATGCATATTGAGCGAGATTTCAATCTCAATCTCGTGAGATCTCATGGACATCGGGCGAGATTTCACTCCAGCTCTCGTGAGATCCTTTGGAATTCGGAGATCAATTCCTCCAGGTGTTGAGAGATCTCATCCGATCCTTGGAGACTTCAGTCCAAATCTCATGAGATCTCAGGATAATGAGGGAGAATTCACTCTATCTCTCGTGAGAAATCATGGATATCAGGTGAGATAATTCCAACACTCGTGAGATCCTATGGACATCGGGTGAGAATTCTTTCCAAATCCCGTGATATGTCATGGACCTTGGACCTGATTTCACTCCAAATGTCGTGTGGTCTCAATGACCTCGGGCAGATTTCAGTCCAAATCTCGGGAGATATCAGGGACGACCGTGGGCGAGCTTTCAACCTAAACCTCGCGAGATCTCATGGACATCGGGCGAGATTTGCCACCAAATCTCCTGAGATCTCATGGACCTCGGTTCAGATTTCACTCCAAATCTCATGAGATCTCATGGAATTTAGGCGAGATTTCACTGCAAACCTCCTGAGCTCACAAGGAGATTGGGCGAGATGTCACTACAAATCTCATGAGATCTAGGGACCTTGGGCGAGATTTCCCTCCCGCTCTCGTGAGATCTCTGGAATTTGGGCGCGATTTTACTCCCAGTCTTGTGAGATCTCCTCCAAACCTTGGCGACGTCACTGTCAATCTCGTGAGATCTCCTGGGTATTGAGCGAGATTTCAATCTCAATATCGTGAGACTGATGGGCATCAGGTGAGATTTTATTGCATATCTCGAGAGATCTCAGAGACATTCGGGTGAGATTTCACTCCGAATATCCTGAGGTCCCAATGACATCGGGCGAGATTTCACGACAAATGTCGTGAGATATCAGGGAACTTGGGCGAGATTTCACTCCAAATCCCGGGAGATCTCTTGGAATTCAGCTGAGATTTTACTCCATCTCTCGTGTGCTCTCTTCCTCATTTGGAGACCTCAGTCCAAATCTCTGGAGATCTCATGGAAAATAGGTGAGATTTCACTCTAACTTTTGAGATATCGCATGGTCATTGGGCGAGATGTTCCTCCAAATCTCGTGAGATGTCATGGACACCGGGCGAGAATTCCCTCCAAATCTCGTGAGATGTCACGGACTTTGGGTGAGATTTCTCTCCAAATCTCGTGAGATCTCTTGGACTTTGGGCGAGATTTTACTCCAGGTCTCATGAGCACTCGTCCAACACTTGGAGAGGTCAGTGCCATTCTCGTGAGATCTCATGGATATTGAGTGAGGATTCCATCTAAATCTCGTGAGATCTCATGGACATCAGGTGAGATTTCACTCCGAATAGCCTGAGGTCACAATCACGTTGGGCGAGATTTCACCACAAATCTCGTGAGATATCAGCGACCTCAGGCGAGATTTCAATCCAAATATCGGGACGTCTCAATGACATTGGGCGACAGTTCACTAAACTCTCGTGAGATTAAAGGGACCTAGGGCGAGATTTCACTCCACCTCTCGTGAGATCTCTGGGAATTCGCGGATAGTTTACTCCAAGTCTCGTGAGATCTCATCCAATCCTTGGAGACTTCAGTCCAAAACCCGTGAGATCTCAGGATAGGGAGCGAGAATTCAATCTATATCTTGTGAGCACTGAGGGACATCAGGCGAGATGACTGCAAATCTTGTGAGTACTCACGAATATCGGGTGAGATTCCACTCCAAATCTCCTGAGGTCTCAATGAGCTCGGGCAGATTTCACTCCAAATCTCGTGAGTTATCAGGGACGCGGGGCGAGGTTTCAATCTAAATGTCGTGAGATCTCATGGAAATCGGGCGAGATGTGACACCAAATCTCCTGAGATCGCAGGGACATCGACTGAGATTTCACTCCGAATCTCATGAGAGCTCATGGATGTTGGGCTCGACTTCACTCCAAATCTCCTGAGGTCCCAATGAGTCCAGGCGAGATTTGACTACAGATCTCGTGAGATAGCAGCAACCTTGGGCAAGATTTCTATCCAAATCTCGTGAGATCTCAATGACATCGGGGGAGATTCCTTCCAAATCTCGTGAGATATCAAGGACCTTGGGCGAGATTTCACCCCAACTCTCGTGAGGTCTCCTGGTCTGTGGGCGAGATTTGACTCCCATCCCGTTAAATGTCCTCCAAACCTTGGAGACGTCAATGCCAACCTCGTGAATTCTCATGGATACGAGCGAGTTTTCCATCTGAATCTCGTGTGATCTCATGGATATCGGGCGAGATATCCCTCCAAATCTCGTGAGATCTCGTGGACATTGGGCGAGAATTCACTCCCAACTCCTGAGTTCCCGATGACTTCGGGCGAGATTTCACTACATATCTCGTAATATTCAGGGACCTCGGGCGAGATTTCAATCCAAATCTCGCGAGGTCTCAATGACATCGCGTGAGATTTCACTACAAATCTCGTGAGATATCAGGGAGTTTGGGCGAGATTTACCTCCAACTCTCACCAGGACTCTTGGACGTTGAGCGAGACTTGACTCCACGTCTCGGAGATCTCATCCAAACCTTGGAGAATTCAGTCCAAATCTCATGAGATCTCATGGATATGGAGCGAAATTTCAATCTCAACCTCGTGAGATCTCATGACATCAGGAGAGATTTGACTCCAAATCTCGTGAGATCTCACGGATATCGGGTGAGATTTCTCTGCAAATCTCGTGAGATCATGGGCATTGGGTGAGATTTCACGCCAAATCTCTTGAGGTCACAATGACATGGGGCGAGATTTCACTATACTTCTCTTGAACTATCAGGGGTCTTGGGCAAGATTTCACTACAAATCTCGTGAGACATCAGGGACCTTGCGCGATATTTCACTCCAAATCTCGTGAGGTACCAATGACATCGGGCGAGATTTCCGCAGAAATCGCTTGAGATATCTGGAACCTTGGTTGAGATTTTACTCCAACTCTGGTGAGCTCTCTTGGAATTCGGGGTATTTTCCTCCAAGTCTCGCGAGAGCTCCTCCAGACCTTGGAGACATCAGTACAAATCTCGTGAGATCTCGTGGATATTGAGCGAGATTTCAATCTTTATCTCGTGAGACCTCATGGACATCAGGCGAGAATTTACCCCAAATCTCGTGAAATCGCATGGACATCGGCTGAGATTTCACTCCAAATATCTTGGGATCTCATGGACATCGGGCGAGATTTCACTCCAAATCTCCTTGAGGTCACAGGGACATCGGGCGAGATTTCACCTCAAATCTCCTGAGATATCATGGACTTTGGGTGAGATTTGTCTCCAACTGTCGCGAGATCTCTTGGACTGTGGGTGAGCTTTGACTCCAGGTCTCGTGAGATCTCATCCAAAACATGGAGACGTCAGTGCCAATCGAATGAGATCTCATGGATATTGAGTGAGTATTCAATCGAAATATCGTGAGATCTCATGGATATCCGGCGAGTTTTGACACCAAATCTCGTGAGATCCCATGGACATCGGGTGCGATTTCAGTCCCAATCTCACGAGATCTCATGGATATTGGGCGAGACTCACTCCAAATCTCCTGTGGTTCTAATGACATGGCGCGAGGTTTCAAGAAATCTCGTGAGATATCAAGGCCCTTGGTCGAGATTTCGGTCCAAATCTCGTGAGGTCTCAATGACATTGGGTGAGAGTTCATGACAAATCTCGGGAGATATCAGGGACCATGGGCGAGATTTCACTCCAACCCTCATGAGGTCTCTTGGTCTTTGGCGAGATTTAACTCCAAGTCTTGTGAGAGCTCCTTCAAACCTTGGAGACGTCAGTGCCAATCTCCTGAGATCTCATGGCTATGGATGGAGATTTAATCTAAATCTCGTGAGATCTCAAGGACATCAGGCGAGGTTTTACTCCAAATCTTGGGAGCTGTCATGGACATCGGGTGAGATATGTCTCCAAAACTCGTGAGATAATGGACCTTGGGCCAGACTGCACTCCATAGGTCCTGAGGTCACAATGACATCGGGCGAGATTTCACTACAAAACTCGAGAGATATCAGGGACCTTGGGCAAGGTTTCACTCCTAATCTCGTGAGATAGCAGGGACCTTGGGCGAGATTTCACTCTCAATCTCGTGAGATCTCTTGGAGTTCGGGCGAGATTTGATTCCAAGTCTCGTGAGATCCAATCCAAGCCTTGGAGACTTCAGTCCCAATCTCGTGAGATCTCCTGGACATTGGGCGAGATTCAAATCCAAATCTCGTGTGGTCTCAATGATATCGGGTGAGATTTCACACCAATTCTCGTGAGATCTCATGGCCATCGGGCGAGATATTCTTGCACATCTCGTGAGATCTCATCACAACTTGGAGAGCTCAGTCCAAATCTCGTGAGATGTCATGGATATTGCAAAAGTTTTCACTGTAAATCTCGTGAGATCTCATGGACCGCGGTCGAGATTTTACTTGCAATCTCTTGAGATTTCCTGGATGTCGGGTGAGATCTCATTCCAAATCCCGTGAGATCTCATGGACATCGGGCGCGAATTCACTCCAAAACTCGGGAGATGTTATGGACGTCGGGTGAGATTTCCCTCCAAATCTCGTGTGATCTCTTCGAAATCTCACTGGAACAGGAACCAGCAGTTGTGGTCTAGGGCTCACACCTGTTGAAAGGGAAGCTAAACAGCCCGACACAGGTGTTGGGTAGTAAGAAGGGCAGGTGTTGGCATGATCACTGAGTATTATCGGCAACTTAGGAATCATTGTTGAGCACTACGACAGAATTCTCGGCTGTTCTATATGCTGTCTAAATGAAAAAATACAATAAAAAATAAAAAGTAAGCCGATGAACCTAAGGGAAATGGAAGGAAAAATCAAATAAGACAAGACCAGAGAGGAAGACAAACCGTAAGAGTATCCTAACTCCAGCTAACAAAGTGAGGGTTGCTGGAAGCAAGGTGGGTGAGGAATGGGGAAAGTGGGGAATGGGCATTAAGGAGAGTACTTGTAATTAGCACTGGGTGCTATACACAACAGATGGATCGCTAAATTCTAACCCTGATCCTAGTAACGCGCTCTAGGTTAAATTGGTCGTATTTAAATTCTTTTTCTTGGAAGAAATCTGTTAACATTTGGAGTCCCGATGCACTTGAAGTTGCCCAACGGACGGTGTTTATATATGGGCTCTGCCATGGGTATTTAGAAGGAGCTCTCCTTATTTCTGGGCTCAAAGAAAATGAAGTGACACCTCTCATTTGGGGACTTGGTCGCATTTTCATTTAAATTGTTGATTTTTGGCCATCCATCCAGACAATTCCAAAACCTTGTTGAATTCCTAAGTTTAGCTTTACATTCAAGGAGCCAGGGGATTTTCCTCCCATAGGCCGTACCCAGGGATTGCTGGAAAGTTCACATCCTTGTCCTGTGCAAGGAGAGAGTCTCAGGGTCTGATATCCTAAAGGAAGATTGCCCTATTGCTCCTGAGCTGCTTCTGAGCTCTCGGGGCATAAGCCTGCTGAATGATAGCCAGCTTCTAGTTCTCCCCTAGATGATTGAGGTGCCATTATGCTGAAGATTAGACAGGAAGCAGCACAGTAAGAGCCCTTTCAAGGAATACTACACCAAAGGCCTGCTTTGGAACACTTGAACATCAGCCAAGAGGACAAAAGCGTCACCCTCATTTGCTTCTGTGTCTCCCCATGCACGGTAAGGTCCATTTTAAAAACAGAAAACAAAACCAAGAGCAGACTTTCCGCTTTCTGAAGGAGGAATGCCGGCCTCTTAATGACAGGGCTCCCAAGTGCAGGGCAGGAACGTTGACCTTGGCCCAAGCCCACAGGTGTACGCTTTCCCTGCGGCAGACTGCTTGCCAGCAGACTGTGCTTTCTTCACATTAGCCCATTCTCATCGCTAATGAAGAACGTTGGCCTTCCATGCATCATTTTCCACCCTCTAGCTCTTTTTTCAATCTAAGATTGCCCTGGGCGTCATTCCGATCCAGTGTCTCAGAGTAATAGCCTCTATTTAAGAAGGTCCAGCTAAGTCCTTGTGACTGTGGGAGAGATTGGGGCACGTTGCCCCTTGTAACGGGCTTTCAGAACTATGGGGACCTCAGAGCTTAAGCCATTTGGACGTGCCCTGCGAGGAATGTTTCTGTGCAGGCTTGGCCCCAGGTTTTTAGAGGGACTGGGCCTCCTTTCTTGGGTAAAAGGAAATGAAGTGACACACTTCCTAACCAGATGTATCCTAGTCCCAATTGTATTGTCAAATTTCGGCCTTCACTGGAATCATTTCCATGCCCTTGCCGATGCTTTTTAAAATTTAGAGCTGGTTTACGCACGGCGAGGAGGGGATTCTACCCAAGCAGCCAGGACCCAACGATTGGTCGTGAGTTCCTACTTCAGTCCTGTGCTCAGTCAGCCTCTCCTTATGTGATAGCCCAAAGGAAAGGAAAGGTGGCTCTTCTCTCCTTGACCTTGAGATGCCCTCCTTTTGAGGAAGAGAAGTTCACCCATATGCTGCATGCTGGAGCATCTGGTACGTTCAGGAGGTGCCCTTTCCAGGACTATAGCACCAATGCTTGCATCTGAAACCTTGAGCATCACCTGGGAGTCCCATTAGTATAGCTGAATGACTGCAGCCTCTATCCATTCATGGGAAGGGCAAAACAAACACAACCACAACCACCACCAGCACCACCACAACACTACTGCCAAATTTCCCTCTCATTTTAAGAGAAGAACGCAGAGTTCCTGGTGACAGGGCCCCCAGGCCTAGACCTCGGTTTCCCTTTCCCCAAGGCCGCAGTGGTTTCTCATTCCTGGGAATGAAAATTGGGTGGCGAGGAGATGGGCCTAGTCACCTCAATCTAAACATGGTGTCTCATCGCATCTCTAATCAACACATTTGGCCCAGGATTTACCCACTTCCACCCTCTTGCTGTTTTTCTGCCGAGGTTCCCCTTGTGGGCCTTGTGCTCCAGTGTCTCAGAGCAATATCCTGTTCATGCAGCTAGAGGATCTGGAAGATTTTTTGTCACTGTGGGGACGTGTTGGCCACAGAGCCCCATGGGAATGCTGTTCAGAACTATGTTGGCCTGAGGAGGCCTAAGGCATTGGAAGCCTGCAAGCAGTGAATGTCTGTGCGTAGGCATGGCCAGAAGACTCATTTCTTGCGGGAGGGGAAAAAATTAGATGTCTCATTACAGTTTTATCTCACTTAAAATGGCCCTGCTTATATACATTCCTGTAGTCTCGCAGATTGTTGATGTCGCTCCTGGTACACATTCCAACTGGAAGGTGCTTTTCCTCACAGCAGCGCCTAGGATTCCTGGGGAGTTCCCTGGCCCTCTTATCCCTGAGCTTGTGGTGTGGCTCCCTTGGGTAAGTGTGTAGACAGGTAGGAAAGGCACCTGCCTCCCTAGCTCGGTGAGATGCCTCCGTTCTGGACAACCTAGTTCGAAATAGCGTTCAAAGAATGGAAACGGACAGAGAGGCAATGCGGACTTTCCTAGAGTTGAGAATAAACCAATGTTGAGACGAAAATACCTAGCAAAACCTGTTAGTCTCTGGGATCAGAAAGGCCTGTTGGCTTTGGCAATGGGAAAACTCCAGGGCCTCCCCCTGGGAGCCACAGAAACAAGAGGCCTTCATTCTTCCTTGGTAAAGAGTGGGAAATCTCCTGGAATCGGATGTCACTCCTGCTGCCTTTCCGTCTGTGGCGGGGAGGGGGGACACAACAAAACCAGAAACGCTTTAGTGTTAGCAGACTGGTTCTCCCAGCTGATGATGCGTTTGGAAGTAGCCATTGGAGGAGCATTCCTGGCACGAGCTCTTTTTCCACTGAGGAGGTCCCGGAGCACACCGCGCATGTGTCAACTGTCTGCTCTTCCGAACGAAGGCATCTCTGGCAGCCAGGGGAGGGAGAACAGCTGGCTGCCAAACAGAGCATTTCAAAGATCGGGACAAGAACCAAGCACTCCGAGGCAGAAGGGGAAACGTTCCTTTCGGCTCTCAGACACATTGCTCTCCCCTAGCACAGGATCTCAATGGGAACCTGCACCAACCGTGTGTGTATGGTGGACACACGGGTTGTGAGATGCCACCCAGAGTATTCCTCCATGTGAAACAACGTAGCTACCAAATCAGCAAGAGGATGGGATGGCTTCAAGGAAAACCAAAGTTCAACTCTTCCAATGGGAATGAAAGTTATCTGAGAGTGAGGTGTCTAACTTCAGCTCCCCTTGCCCCAGAAATGGAGGCAAGCTCCCTCCCAAACCCTCTGGCCATGCCTACACCCAATCTCTTGAGCTTTCTCCAAGGAGAGGAAAGTTTCTGACATTGGAGGTTTTCCGCCATTTCCATCAGTGTCTTGAGGCAGCCGTGATTCAGAGGTGGCAGGCTGCAACTCCCAGCTGCGGATCCAATGTTTGGAATGGGTGTTTGGAGCATTATTCCTTGAAGAAAGCTATTTCTGCCCTCAACAGGCCCTAGAGCATAGTAGGCCGTCCACATCCCATCTGTTCTTGAGAATGAAGGCATCTCCACCACCCAGGAGCCAGTATGGCAAGCTAGACCCCCATCTCTGTGCGTCTTCAGCCGGCCAAGTACCAAGTCCTCAGGGCCAGAAGGGCAAACATTTCTTTCAAAGAGGAGACTCTGGTTGTCTTAGCTTAGGAGAGGTCCAGAGTGGGAACTCACCACCAATCCCTGGGTGCTCTAAAGGTGAGTCACAACACCTTGGCCCATGAAGGTGCCCGTAGCCTTTGTTCAACAAACAGGCAAGGCCATGGGAAACAGCACAAAGAGTGCCAGAGTCCCATGTCAACCGCAAATGGGACACAAAGTGACTAGCTCACTCTCCTAACAGGTTGGCACTTTTGGGAATAAGAATCAGCTGTGGACTTGGCTTCAGGGAAAGTGCCATGTGCCACCCCAGGTAAGCTTTAGCTCGAGGCCTGTCTTCCTCCTCCATAAAGGGAAGGGATGCTCCTGGTGCTGGCTGTTATTTGCCCTTTTCCATCAGTGGTTAGAGGTAGCAGTGATTCAGGGGTAGCCTGTTGGTTCTGCCACCTGACGACCAAGTATTGGGAACTGATTCTTGGTGCCATATTCCTTGAAAAATTTTGTGTCTGCACTGACCAGGTCCAGGAACACGATGCCCTTGTGGTGATGGTCTGTTCTTCAAAATGAAGACATCTCAATCATCCAGCGGATGTGGGGAAGCCGGCTAGGAATCACGGCACTTAGCTGGCCAAAGTCCAAGTGCTCAGGAACAGGAGAGCCATACTTCCCTTAGGACGTCAGCTCTTGCTTAGCATGGGATCACGCTTGGAACTGGCCACCCGTCCCTGGGTGCTGACTGCGTGTGGGACAGCACGATGGCCTCTGATGGCGACTCAAGTTCTTGTTCGAACAAAGGGCAAAGGGGACGCCTGCATGGCTCAGTCGATTAAGCGTCTGCCTCCGGCTCAGCTCATGACCACAAGGTCCTGGGATCGAACCCTGCATTGGAAATGCACGTTGGAACAGCCGTTTTGGGAAACAGAGTGGAGCTTCCTCAGAAAATTCAAAACAGAGCTAGCTTTTGACCCAGCAATTGCTCGCCTGGGTATTTGCCCCAAGACACAGGTGGGGTGAAAAGAAGGGCCACATGCACCCCAATGTTCATAGCAGCAAGGTCCACACGAGCAAACCCGTGGAAAGAGCCGACATTCCCTTCAACAGATGAATGGAGAGAGATGATGTGGTCCATCTCTACAAGGGAATAATACTCACCCATCAGAAAGGATGAATACCCAACTTTGTCATCAACATCGATGGGGCTGGGGGAGAGCATGCTCAATGAAATTGGCCGAGCAGAGAAAGCCAATATCATAGGGCTTCACGGATTTGTGGAACATAAGGAATAGCATGGAGGGCGTGAGGAGAAGGAAGGGAAAAATGAAGGGGGGCAAATCGGAGCGGGAGACGAACCATGAGACGGTACGGACTCCAAGAAATGGAGGGTTTTAGAGGGGACGGGTGGATGGATGAGTTAACCCAGTGGTGGGTATAAGGACGGCAGGTATCGAATGGACCATTGGGTGTTCTAGGAAAACAATGAACCAGGGATCCCAGATCCAAAACGAATGATGTACTGTATGGTGAGTAAAAGTACAATTTATTAAAAGACCAAGAAAGCGCTTCTCTCTTCATGAAACAAGATGGTAGTTGAAATATGCATTCCCTCACAGTGTGATATCTGAGAGTTAAGTAGTTGGCACCTTCCTTTGGCTTCCACGCATACATTTGTAAGCATCCTCTCTTCCTGGAACGAGAATGCTTCATGAAAAAAAAAAAGGATTTCAAACCACGAAGTGTGTCTACTAAACTCACAACCCCAGTGTAACTAAAGGAAAGATACCTCTGTCCTATCCCGACCTCACGTGAGCCTTGGGATCATCTCACAAGATTGAGATTTCACTCCAAATCTCATGAGATCTCATGGAACTGGGGCCAGATTTCACTCCACATCACCTGAGGTCACAATGAGATCGGGCGAGATTTCACTACAATTCTCGTGAGATAGCAGGGACCTTGGGCGAGATTTCCCTGCAACGCTGGTCATATCTCTTGAGTTTGGGTGAGCTTTTACTCCCAGTCTGGTGAGGTCTCATCCAAAACGTGGACACGTCAGTGCCCATCTCATGAGATCTCATGCATATTGAGCGAGATTTCAATCTCAATCTCGTGAGATCTCATGGACATCGGGCGAGATTTCACTCCAGCTCTCGTGAGATCCTTTGGAATTCGGGGATCAATTCCTCCAGGTGTTGAGAGATCTCATCCGATCCTTGGAGACTTCAGTCCAAATCTCATGAGATCTCAGGATAATGAGGGAGAATTCACTCTATCTCTCGTGAGAAATCATGGATATCAGGCGAGATAATTCCAACACTCGTGAGATCCTATGGACATCGGGTGAGAATTCTTTCCAAATCCCGTGATATGTCATGGACCTTGGACCTGATTTCACTCCAAATGTCGTGTGGTCTCAATGACCTCGGGCAGATTTCAGTCCAAATCTCGGGAGATATCAGGGACGACCGTGGGCGAGCTTTCAACCTAAACCTCGCGAGATCTCATGGACATCGGGCGAGATTTGCCACCAAATCTCCTGAGATCTCATGGACCTCGGTTCAGATTTCACTCCAAATCTCATGAGATCTCATGGAATTTAGGCGAGATTTCACTGCAAACCTCCTGAGCTCACAAGGAGATTGGGCGAGATGTCACTACAAATCTCATGAGATCTAGGGACCTTGGGCGAGATTTCCCTCCCGCTCTCGTGAGATCTCTGGAATTTGGGCGCGATTTTACTCCCAGTCTTGTGAGATCTCCTCCAAACCTTGGCGACGTCACTGTCAATCTCGTGAGATCTCCTGGGTATTGAGCGAGATTTCAATCTCAATATCGTGAGACTGATGGGCATCAGGTGAGATTTTATTGCATATCTCGAGAGATCTCAGAGACATTCGGGTGAGATTTCACTCCGAATATCCTGAGGTCCCAATGACATCGGGCGAGATTTCACGACAAATGTCGTGAGATATCAGGGAACTTGGGCGAGATTTCACTCCAAATCCCGGGAGATCTCTTGGAATTCAGCTGAGATTTTACTCCATCTCTCGTGTGCTCTCTTCCTCATTTGGAGACCTCAGTCCAAATCTCTGGAGATCTCATGGAAAATAGGTGAGATTTCACTCTAACTTTTGAGATATCGCATGGTCATTGGGCGAGATGTTCCTCCAAATCTCGTGAGATGTCATGGACACCGGGCGAGAATTCCCTCCAAATCTCGTGAGATGTCACGGACTTTGGGTGAGATTTCTCTCCAAATCTCGTGAGATCTCTTGGACTTTGGGCGAGATTTTACTCCAGGTCTCATGAGCACTCGTCCAACACTTGGAGAGGTCAGTGCCATTCTCGTGAGATCTCATGGATATTGAGTGAGGATTCCATCTAAATCTCGTGAGATCTCATGGACATCAGGTGAGATTTCACTCCGAATAGCCTGAGGTCACAATCACGTTGGGCGAGATTTCACCACAAATCTCGTGAGATATCAGCGACCTCAGGCGAGATTTCAATCCAAATATCGGGACGTCTCAATGACATTGGGCGACAGTTCACTAAACTCTCGTGAGATTAAAGGGACCTAGGGCGAGATTTCACTCCACCTCTCGTGAGATCTCTGGGAATTCGCGGATAGTTTACTCCAAGTCTCGTGAGATCTCATCCAATCCTTGGAGACTTCAGTCCAAAACCCGTGAGATCTCAGGATAGGGAGCGAGAATTCAATCTATATCTTGTGAGCACTGAGGGACATCAGGCGAGATGACTGCAAATCTTGTGAGTACTCACGAATATCGGGTGAGATTCCACTCCAAATCTCCTGAGGTCTCAATGAGCTCGGGCAGATTTCACTCCAAATCTCGTGAGTTATCAGGGACGCGGGGCGAGGTTTCAATCTAAATGTCGTGAGATCTCATGGAAATCGGGCGAGATGTGACACCAAATCTCCTGAGATCGCAGGGACATCGACTGAGATTTCACTCCGAATCTCATGAGAGCTCATGGATGTTGGGCTCGACTTCACTCCAAATCTCCTGAGGTCCCAATGAGTCCAGGCGAGATTTGACTACAGATCTCGTGAGATAGCAGCAACCTTGGGCAAGATTTCTATCCAAATCTCGTGAGATCTCAATGACATCGGGGGAGATTCCTTCCAAATCTCGTGAGATATCAAGGACCTTGGGCGAGATTTCACCCCAACTCTCGTGAGGTCTCCTGGTCTGTGGGCGAGATTTGACTCCCATCCCGTTAAATGTCCTCCAAACCTTGGAGACGTCAATGCCAACCTCGTGAATTCTCATGAATACGAGCGAGTTTTCCATCTGAATCTCGTGTGATCTCATGGATATCGGGCGAGATATCCCTCCAAATCTCGTGAGATCTCGTGGACATTGGGCGAGATTTCACTCCCAACTCCTGAGTTCCCGATGACTTCGGGCGAGATTTCACTACATATCTCGTAATATTCAGGGACCTCGGGCGAGATTTCAATCCAAATCTCGCGAGGTCTCAATGACATCGCGTGAGATTTCACTACAAATCTCGTGAGATATCAGGGAGTTTGGGCGAGATTTACCTCCAACTCTCACCAGGACTCTTGGACGTTGAGCGAGACTTGACTCCACGTCTCGGAGATCTCATCCAAACCTTGGAGAATTCAGTCCAAATCTCATGAGATCTCATGGATATGGAGCGAAATTTCAATCTCAACCTCGTGAGATCTCATGACATCAGGAGAGATTTGACTCCAAATCTCGTGAGATCTCACGGTTATCGGGTGAGATTTCTCTGCAAATCTCGTGAGATCATGGGCATTGGGTGAGATTTCACGCCAAATCTCTTGAGGTCACAATGACATGGGGCGAGATTTCACTATACTTCTCTTGAACTATCAGGGGTCTTGGGCAAGATTTCACTACAAATCTCGTGAGACATCAGGGACCTTGCGCGATATTTCACTCCAAATCTCGTGAGGTACCAATGACATCGGGCGAGATTTCCGCAGAAATCGCTTGAGATATCTGGAACCTTGGTTGAGATTTTACTCCAACTCTGGTGAGCTCTCTTGGAATTCGGGGTATTTTCCTCCAAGTCTCGCGAGAGCTCCTCCAGACCTTGGAGACATCAGTACAAATCTCGTGAGATCTCGTGGATATTGAGCGAGATTTCAATCTTTATCTCGTGAGACCTCATGGACATCAGGCGAGAATTTACCCCAAATCTCGTGAAATCGCATGGACATCGGCTGAGATTTCACTCCAAATATCTTGGGATCTCATGGACATCGGGCGAGATTTCACTCCAAATCTCCTTGAGGTCACAGGGACATCGGGCGAGATTTCACCTCAAATCTCCTGAGATATCATGGACTTTGGGTGAGATTTGTCTCCAACTGTCGCGAGATCTCTTGGACTGTGGGTGAGCTTTGACTCCAGGTCTCGTGAGATCTCATCCAAAACATGGAGACGTCAGTGCCAATCGAATGAGATCTCATGGATATTGAGTGAGTATTCAATCGAAATATCGTGAGATCTCATGGATATCCGGCGAGTTTTGACACCAAATCTCGTGAGATCCCATGGACATCGGGTGCGATTTCAGTCCCAATCTCACGAGATCTCATGGATATTGGGCGAGACTCACTCCAAATCTCCTGTGGTTCTAATGACATGGCGCGAGGTTTCAAGAAATCTCGTGAGATATCAAGGCCCTTGGTCGAGATTTCGGTCCAAATCTCGTGAGGTCTCAATGACATTGGGTGAGAGTTCATGACAAATCTCGGGAGATATCAGGGACCATGGGCGAGATTTCACTCCAACCCTCATGAGGTCTCTTGGTCTTTGGCGAGATTTAACTCCAAGTCTTGTGAGAGCTCCTTCAAACCTTGGAGACGTCAGTGCCAATCTCCTGAGATCTCATGGCTATGGATGGAGATTTAATCTAAATCTCGTGAGATCTCAAGGACATCAGGCGAGGTTTTACTCCAAATCTTGGGAGCTGTCATGGACATCGGGTGAGATATGTCTCCAAAACTCGTGAGATAATGGACCTTGGGCCAGACTGCACTCCATAGGTCCTGAGGTCACAATGACATCGGGCGAGATTTCACTACAAAACTCGAGAGATATCAGGGACCTTGGGCAAGGTTTCACTCCTAATCTCGTGAGATAGCAGGGACCTTGGGCGAGATTTCACTCTCAATCTCGTGAGATCTCTTGGAGTTCGGGCGAGATTTGATTCCAAGTCTCGTGAGATCCAATCCAAGCCTTGGAGACTTCAGTCCCAATCTCGTGAGATCTCCTGGACATTGGGCGAGATTCAAATCCAAATCTCGTGTGGTCTCAATGATATCGGGTGAGATTTCACACCAATTCTCGTGAGATCTCATGGCCATCGGGCGAGATATTCTTGCACATCTCGTGAGATCTCATCACAACTTGGAGAGCTCAGTCCAAATCTCGTGAGATGTCATGGATATTGCAAAAGTTTTCACTGTAAATCTCGTGAGATCTCATGGACCGCGGTCGAGATTTTACTTGCAATCTCTTGAGATTTCCTGGATGTCGGGTGAGATCTCATTCCAAATCCCGTGAGATCTCATGGACATCGGGCGCGAATTCACTCCAAAACTCGGGAGATGTTATGGACGTCGGGTGAGATTTCCCTCCAAATCTCGTGTGATCTCTTCGAAATCTCACTGGAACAGGAACCAGCAGTTGTGGTCTAGGGCTCACACCTGTTGAAAGGGAAGCTAAACAGCCCGACACAGGTGTTGGGTAGTAAGAAGGGCAGGTGTTGGCATGATCACTGAGTATTATCGGCAACTTAGGAATCATTGTTGAGCACTACGACAGAATTCTCGGCTGTTCTATATGCTGTCTAAATGAAAAAATACAATAAAAAATAAAAAGTAAACCGATGAACCTAAGGGAAATGGAAGGAAAAATCAAATAAGACAAGACCAGAGAGGAAGACAAACCGTAAGAGTATCCTAACTCCAGCTAACAAAGTGAGGGTTGCTGGAAGCAAGGTGGGTGAGGAATGGGGAAAGTGGGGAATGGGCATTAAGGAGAGTACTTGTAATTAGCACTGGGTGCTATACACAACAGATGGATCGCTAAATTCTAACCCTGATCCTAGTAACGCGCTCTAGGTTAAATTGGTCGTATTTAAATTCTTTTTCTTGGAAGAACTCTGTTAACATTTGGAGTCCCGATGCACTTGAAGTTGCCCAACGGACGGTGTTTATATATGGGCTCTGCCATGGGTATTTAGAAGGAGCTCTCCTTATTTCTGGGCTCAAAGAAAATGAAGTGACACCTCTCATTTGGGGACTTGGTCGCATTTTCATTTAAATTGTTGATTTTTGGCCATCCATCCAGACAATTCCAAAACCTTGTTGAATTCCTAAGTTTAGCTTTACATTCAAGGAGCCAGGGGATTTTCCTCCCATAGGCCGTACCCAGGGATTGCTGGAAAGTTCACATCCTTGTCCTGTGCAAGGAGAGAGTCTCAGGGTCTGATATCCTAAAGGAAGATTGCCCTATTGCTCCTGAGCTGCTTCTGAGCTCTCGGGGCATAAGCCTGCTGAATGATAGCCAGCTTCTAGTTCTCCCCTAGATGATTGAGGTGCCATTATGCTGAAGATTAGACAGGAAGCAGCACAGTAAGAGCCCTTTCAAGGAATACTACACCAAAGGCCTGCTTTGGAACACTTGAACATCAGCCAAGAGGACAAAAGCGTCACCCTCATTTGCTTCTGTGTCACCCCATGCACGGTAAGGTCCATTTTAAAAACAGAAAACAAAACCAAGAGCAGACTTTCCGCTTTCTGAAGGAGGAATGCCGGCCTCTTAATGACAGGGCTCCCAAGTGCAGGGCAGGAACGTTGACCTTGGCCCAAGCCCACAGGTGTACGCTTTCCCTGCGGCAGACTGCTTGCCAGCAGACTGTGCTTTCTTCACATTAGCCCATTCTCATCGCTAATGAAGAACGTTGGCCTTCCATGCATCATTTTCCACCCTCTAGCTCTTTTTTCAATCTAAGATTGCCCTGGGCGTCATTCCGATCCAGTGTCTCAGAGTAATAGCCTCTATTTAAGAAGGTCCAGCTAAGTCCTTGTGACTGTGGGAGAGATTGGGGCACGTTGCCCCTTGTAACGGGCTTTCAGAACTATGGGGACCTCAGAGCTTAAGCCATTTGGACGTGCCCTGCGAGGAATGTTTCTGTGCAGGCTTGGCCCCAGGTTTTTAGAGGGACTGGGCCTCCTTTCTTGGGTAAAAGGAAATGAAGTGACACACTTCCTAACCAGATGTATCCTAGTCCCAATTGTATTGTCAAATTTCGGCCTTCACTGGAATCATTTCCATGCCCTTGCCGATGCTTTTTAAAATTTAGAGCTGGTTTACGCACGGCGAGGAGGGGATTCTACCCAAGCAGCCAGGACCCAACGATTGGTCGTGAGTTCCTACTTCAGTCCTGTGCTCAGTCAGCCTCTCCTTATGTGATAGCCCAAAGGAAAGGAAAGGTGGCTCTTCTCTCCTTGACCTTGAGATGCCCTCCTTTTGAGGAAGAGAAGTTCACCCATATGCTGCATGCTGGAGCATCTGGTACGTTCAGGAGGTGCCCTTTCCAGGACTATAGCACCAATGCTTGCATCTGAAACCTTGAGCATCAGCTGGGAGTCCCATTAGTATAGCTGAATGACTGCAGCCTCTATCCATTCATGGGAAGGGCAAAACAAACACACCCACAACCACCACCAGCACCACCACAACACTACTGCCAAATTTCCCTCTCATTTTAAGAGAAGAACGCAGAGTTCCTGGTGACAGGGCTCCCAGGCCTAGACCACGGTTTCCCTTTCCCCAAGGCCGCAGTGGTTTCTCATTCCTGGGAATGAAAATTGGGTGGCGAGGAGATGGGCCTAGTCACCTCAATCTAAACATGGTGTCTCATCGCATCTCTAATCAACACATTTGGCCCAGGATTTACCCACTTCCACCCTCTTGCTGTTTTTCTGCCGAGGTTCCCCTTGTGGGCCTTGTGCTCCAGTGTCTCAGAGCAATATCCTGTTCATGCAGCTAGAGGATCTGGAAGATTTTTTGTCACTGTGGGGACGTGTTGGCCACAGAGCCCCATGGGAATGCTGTTCAGAACTATGTTGGCCTGAGGAGGCCTAAGGCATTGGAAGCCTGCAAGCAGTGAATGTCTGTGCGTAGGCATGGCCAGAAGACTCATTTCTTGCGGGAGGGGAAAAAATTAGATGTCTCATTACAGTTTTATCTCACTTAAAATGGCCCTGCTTATATACATTCCTGTAGTCTCGCAGATTGTTGATGTCGCTCCTGGTACACATTCCAACTGGAAGGTGCTTTTCCTCACAGCAGCGCCTAGGATTCCTGGGGAGTTCCCTGGCCCTCTTATCCCTGAGCTTGTGGTGTGGCTCCCTTGGGTAAGTGTGTAGACAGGTAGGAAAGGCACCTGCCTCCCTAGCTCGGTGAGATGCCTCCGTTCTGGACAACCTAGTTCGAAATAGCGTTCAAAGAATGGAAACGGACAGAGAGGCAATGCGGACTTTCCTAGAGTTGAGAATAAACCAATGTTGAGACGAAAATACCTAGCAAAACCTGTTAGTCTCTGGGATCAGAAAGGCCTGTTGGCTTTGGCAATGGGAAAACTCCAGGGCCTCCCCCTGGGAGCCACAGAAACAAGAGGCCTTCATTCTTCCTTGGTAAAGAGTGGGAAATCTCCTGGAATCGGATGTCACTCCTGCTGCCTTTCCGTCTGTGGCGGGGAGGGGGGACACAACAAAACCAGAAACGCTTTAGTGTTAGCAGACTGGTTCTCCCAGCTGATGATGCGTTTGGAAGTAGCCATTGGAGGAGCATTCCTGGCACGAGCTCTTTTTCCACTGAGGAGGTCCCGGAGCACACCGCGCATGTGTCAACTGTCTGCTCTTCCGAACGAAGGCATCTCTGGCAGCCAGGGGAGGGAGAACAGCTGGCTGCCAAACAGAGCATTTCAAAGATCGGGACAAGAACCAAGCACTCCGAGGCAGAAGGGGAAACGTTCCTTTCGGCTCTCAGACACATTGCTCTCCCCTAGCACAGGATCTCAATGGGAACCTGCACCAACCGTGTGTGTATGGTGGACACACGGGTTGTGAGATGCCACCCAGAGTATTCCTCCATGTGAAACAACGTAGCTACCAAATCAGCAAGAGGATGGGATGGCTTCAAGGAAAACCAAAGTTCAACTCTTCCAATGGGAATGAAAGTTATCTGAGAGTGAGGTGTCTAACTTCAGCTCCCCTTGCCCCAGAAATGGAGGCAAGCTCCCTCCCAAACCCTCTGGCCATGCCTACACCCAATCTCTTGAGCTTTCTCCAAGGAGAGGAAAGTTTCTGACATTGGAGGTTTTCCGCCATTTCCATCAGTGTCTTGAGGCAGCCGTGATTCAGAGGTGGCAGGCTGCAACTCCCAGCTGCGGATCCAATGTTTGGAATGGGTGTTTGGAGCATTATTCCTTGAAGAAAGCTATTTCTGCCCTCAACAGGCCCTAGAGCATAGTAGGCCGTCCACATCCCATCTGTTCTTGAGAATGAAGGCATCTCCACCACCCAGGAGCCAGTATGGCAAGCTAGACCCCCATCTCTGTGCGTCTTCAGCCGGCCAAGTACCAAGTCCTCAGGGCCAGAAGGGCAAACATTTCTTTCAAAGAGGAGACTCTGGTTGTCTTAGCTTAGGAGAGGTCCAGAGTGGGAACTCACCACCAATCCCTGGGTGCTCTAAAGGTGAGTCACAACACCTTGGCCCATGAAGGTGCCCGTAGCCTTTGTTCAACAAACAGGCAAGGCCATGGGAAACAGCACAAAGAGTGCCAGAGTCCCATGTCAACCGCAAATGGGACACAAAGTGACTAGCTCACTCTCCTAACAGGTTGGCACTTTTGGGAATAAGAATCAGCTGTGGACTTGGCTTCAGGGAAAGTGCCATGTGCCACCCCAGGTAAGCTTTAGCTCGAGGCCTGTCTTCCTCCTCCATAAAGGGAAGGGATGCTCCTGGTGCTGGCTGTTATTTGCCCTTTTCCATCAGTGGTTAGAGGTAGCAGTGATTCAGGGGTAGCCTGTTGGTTCTGCCACCTGACGACCAAGTATTGGGAACTGATTCTTGGTGCCATATTCCTTGAAAAATTTTGTGTCTGCACTGACCAGGTCCAGGAACACGATGCCCTTGTGGTGATGGTCTGTTCTTCAAAATGAAGACATCTCAATCATCCAGCGGATGTGGGGAAGCCGGCTAGGAATCACGGCACTTAGCTGGCCAAAGTCCAAGTGCTCAGGAACAGGAGAGCCATACTTCCCTTAGGACGTCAGCTCTTGCTTAGCATGGGATCACGCTTGGAACTGGCCACCCGTCCCTGGGTGCTGACTGCGTGTGGGACAGCACGATGGCCTCTGATGGCGACTCAAGTTCTTGTTCGAACAAAGGGCAAAGGGGACGCCTGCATGGCTCAGTCGATTAAGCGTCTGCCTCCGGCTCAGCTCATGACCACAAGGTCCTGGGATCGAACCCTGCATTGGAAATGCACGTTGGAACAGCCGTTTTGGGAAACAGAGTGGAGCTTCCTCAGAAAATTCAAAACAGAGCTAGCTTTTGACCCAGCAATTGCTCGCCTGGGTATTTGCCCCAAGACACAGGTGGGGTGAAAAGAAGGGCCACATGCACCCCAATGTTCATAGCAGCAAGGTCCACACGAGCGAACCCGTGGAAAGAGCCGACATTCCCTTCAACAGATGAATGGAGAGAGATGATGTGGTCCATCTCTACAAGGGAATAATACTCACCCATCAGAAAGGATGAATACCCAACTTTGTCATCAACATCGATGGGGCTGGGGGAGAGCATGCTCAATGAAATTGGCCGAGCAGAGAAAGCCAATATCATAGGGCTTCACGGATTTGTGGAACATAAGGAATAGCATGGAGGGCGTGAGGAGAAGGAAGGGAAAAATGAAGGGGGGCAAATCGGAGCGGGAGACGAACCATGAGACGGTACGGACTCCAAGAAATGGAGGGTTTTAGAGGGGACGGGTGGATGGATGAGTTAACCCAGTGGTGGGTATAAGGACGGCAGGTATCGAATGGACCATTGGGTGTTCTAGGAAAACAATGAACCAGGGATCCCAGATCCAAAACGAATGATGTACTGTATGGTGAGTAAAAGTACAATTTATTAAAAGACCAAGAAAGCGCTTCTCTCTTCATGAAACAAGATGGTAGTTGAAATATGCATTCCCTCACAGTGTGATATCTGAGAGTTAAGTAGTTGGCACCTTCCTTTGGCTTCCACGCATACATTTGTAAGCATCCTCTCTTCCTGGAACGAGAATGCTTCATGAAAAAAAAAAAAGGATTTCAAACCACGAAGTGTGTCTACTAAACTCACAACCCCAGTGTAACTAAAGGAAAGATACCTCTGTCCTATCCCGACCTCACGTGAGCCTTGGGATCATCTCACAAGATTGAGATTTCACTCCAAATCTCATGAGATCTCATGGAACTGGGGCCAGATTTCACTCCACATCACCTGAGGTCACAATGAGATCGGGCGAGATTTCACTACAATTCTCGTGAGATAGCAGGGACCTTGGGCGAGATTTCCCTGCAACGCTGGTCATATCTCTTGAGTTTGGGTGAGCTTTTACTCCCAGTCTGGTGAGGTCTCATCCAAAACGTGGACACGTCAGTGCCCATCTCATGAGATCTCATGCATATTGAGCGAGATTTCAATCTCAATCTCGTGAGATCTCATGGACATCGGGCGAGATTTCACTCCAGCTCTCGTGAGATCCTTTGGAATTCGGGGATCAATTCCTCCAGGTGTTGAGAGATCTCATCCGATCCTTGGAGACTTCAGTCCAAATCTCATGAGATCTCAGGATAGTGAGGGAGAATTCACTCTATCTCTCGTGAGAAATCATGGATATCAGGCGAGATAATTCCAACACTCGTGAGATCCTATGGACATCGGGTGAGAATTCTTTCCAAATCCCGTGATATGTCATGGACCTTGGACCTGATTTCACTCCAAATGTCGTGTGGTCTCAATGACCTCGGGCAGATTTCAGTCCAAATCTCGGGAGATATCAGGGACGACCGTGGGCGAGCTTTCAACCTAAACCTCGCGAGATCTCATGGACATCGGGCGAGATTTGCCACCAAATCTCCTGAGATCTCATGGACCTCGGTTCAGATTTCACTCCAAATCTCATGAGATCTCATGGAATTTAGGCGAGATTTCACTGCAAACCTCCTGAGCTCACAAGGAGATTGGGCGAGATGTCACTACAAATCTCATGAGATCTAGGGACCTTGGGCGAGATTTCCCTCCCGCTCTCGTGAGATCTCTGGAATTTGGGCGCGATTTTACTCCCAGTCTTGTGAGATCTCCTCCAAACCTTGGCGACGTCACTGTCAATCTCGTGAGATCTCCTGGGTATTGAGCGAGATTTCAATCTCAATATCGTGAGACTGATGGGCATCAGGTGAGATTTTATTGCATATCTCGAGAGATCTCAGAGACATTCGGGTGAGATTTCACTCCGAATATCCTGAGGTCCCAATGACATCGGGCGAGATTTCACGACAAATGTCGTGAGATATCAGGGAACTTGGGCGAGATTTCACTCCAAATCCCGGGAGATCTCTTGGAATTCAGCTGAGATTTTACTCCATCTCTCGTGTGCTCTCTTCCTCATTTGGAGACCTCAGTCCAAATCTCTGGAGATCTCATGGAAAATAGGTGAGATTTCACTCTAACTTTTGAGATATCGCATGGTCATTGGGCGAGATGTTCCTCCAAATCTCGTGAGATGTCATGGACACCGGGCGAGAATTCCCTCCAAATCTCGTGAGATGTCACGGACTTTGGGTGAGATTTCTCTCCAAATGTCGTGAGATCTCTTGGACTTTGGGCGAGATTTTACTCCAGGTCTCATGAGCACTCGTCCAACACTTGGAGAGGTCAGTGCCATTCTCGTGAGATCTCATGGATATTGAGTGAGGATTCCATCTAAATCTCGTGAGATCTCATGGACATCAGGTGAGATTTCACTCCGAATAGCCTGAGGTCACAATCACGTTGGGCGAGATTTCACCACAAATCTCGTGAGATATCAGCGACCTCAGGCGAGATTTCAATCCAAATATCGGGACGTCTCAATGACATTGGGCGACAGTTCACTAAACTCTCGTGAGATAAAAGGGACCTAGGGCGAGATTTCACTCCACCTCTCGTGAGATCTCTGGGAATTCGCGGATAGTTTACTCCAAGTCTCGTGAGATCTCATCCAATCCTTGGAGACTTCAGTCCAAAACCCGTGAGATCTCAGGATAGGGAGCGAGAATTCAATCTATATCTTGTGAGCACTGAGGGACATCAGGCGAGATGACTGCAAATCTTGTGAGTACTCACGAATATCGGGTGAGATTCCACTCCAAATCTCCTGAGGTCTCAATGAGCTCGGGCAGATTTCACTCCAAATCTCGTGAGTTATCAGGGACGCGGGGCGAGGTTTCAATCTAAATGTCGTGAGATCTCATGGAAATCGGGCGAGATGTGACACCAAATCTCCTGAGATCGCAGGGACATCGACTGAGATTTCACTCCGAATCTCATGAGAGCTCATGGATGTTGGGCTCGACTTCACTCCAAATCTCCTGAGGTCCCAATGAGTCCAGGCGAGATTTGACTACAGATCTCGTGAGATAGCAGCAACCTTGGGCAAGATTTCTATCCAAATCTCGTGAGATCTCAATGACATCGGGGGAGATTCCTTCCAAATCTCGTGAGATATCAAGGACCTTGGGCGAGATTTCACCCCAACTCTCGTGAGGTCTCCTGGTCTGTGGGCGAGATTTGACTCCCATCCCGTTAAATGTCCTCCAAACCTTGGAGACGTCAATGCCAACCTCGTGAATTCTCATGGATACGAGCGAGTTTTCCATCTGAATCTCGTGTGATCTCATGGATATCGGGCGAGATATCCCTCCAAATCTCGTGAGATCTCGTGGACATTGGGCGAGAATTCACTCCCAACTCCTGAGTTCCCGATGACTTCGGGCGAGATTTCACTACATATCTCGTAATATTCAGGGACCTCGGGCGAGATTTCAATCCAAATCTCGCGAGGTCTCAATGACATCGCGTGAGATTTCACTACAAATCTCGCGAGATATCAGGGAGTTTGGGCGAGATTTACCTCCAACTCTCACCAGGACTCTTGGACGTTGAGCGAGACTTGACTCCACGTCTCGGAGATCTCATCCAAACCTTGGAGAATTCAGTCCAAATCTCATGAGATCTCATGGATATGGAGCGAAATTTCAATCTCAACCTCGTGAGATCTCATGACATCAGGAGAGATTTGACTCCAAATCTCGTGAGATCTCACGGATATCGGGTGAGATTTCTCTGCAAATCTCGTGAGATCATGGGCATTGGGTGAGATTTCACGCCAAATCTCTTGAGGTCACAATGACATGGGGCGAGATTTCACTATACTTCTCTTGAACTATCAGGGGTCTTGGGCAAGATTTCACTACAAATCTCGTGAGACATCAGGGACCTTGCGCGATATTTCACTCCAAATCTCGTGAGGTACCAATGACATCGGGCGAGATTTCCGCAGAAATCTCTTGAGATATCTGGAACCTTGGTTGAGATTTTACTCCAACTCTGGTGAGCTCTCTTGGAATTCGGGGTATTTTCCTCCAAGTCTCGCGAGAGCTCCTCCAGACCTTGGAGACATCAGTACAAATCTCGTGAGATCTCGTGGATATTGAGCGAGATTTCAATCTTTATCTCGTGAGACCTCATGGACATCAGGCGAGAATTTACTCCAAATCTCGTGAAATCGCATGGACATCGGCTGAGATTTCACTCCAAATATCTTGGGATCTCATGGACATCGGGCGAGATTTCACTCCAAATCTCCTTGAGGTCACAGGGACATCGGGCGAGATTTCACCTCAAATCTCGTGAGATATCATGGACTTTGGGTGAGATTTGTCTCCAACTGTCGCGAGATCTCTTGGACTGTGGGTGAGCTTTGACTCCAGGTCTCGTGAGATCTCATCCAAAACATGGAGACGTCAGTGCCAATCGAATGAGATCTCATGGATATTGAGTGAGTATTCAATCGAAATATCGTGAGATCTCATGGATATCCGGCGAGTTTTGACACCAAATCTCGTGAGATCCCATGGACATCGGGTGCGATTTCAGTCCCAATCTCACGAGATCTCATGGATATTGGGCGAGACTCACTCCAAATCTCCTGTGGTTCTAATGACATGGCGCGAGGTTTCAAGAAATCTCGTGAGATATCAAGGCCCTTGGTCGAGATTTCGGTCCAAATCTCGTGAGGTCTCAATGACATTGGGTGAGAGTTCATGACAAATCTCGGGAGATATCAGGGACCATGGGCGAGATTTCACTCCAACCCTCATGAGGTCTCTTGGTCTTTGGCGAGATTTAACTCCAAGTCTTGTGAGAGCTCCTTCAAACCTTGGAGACGTCAGTGCCAATCTCCTGAGATCTCATGGCTATGGATGGAGATTTAATCTAAATCTCGTGAGATCTCAAGGACATCAGGCGAGGTTTTACTCCAAATCTTGGGAGCTGTCATGGACATCGGGTGAGATATGTCTCCAAAACTCGTGAGATAATGGACCTTGGGCCAGACTGCACTCCATAGGTCCTGAGGTCACAATGACATCGGGCGAGATTTCACTACAAAACTCGAGAGATATCAGGGACCTTGGGCAAGGTTTCACTCCTAATCTCGTGAGATAGCAGGGACCTTGGGCGAGATTTCACTCTCAATCTCGTGAGATCTCTTGGAGTTCGGGCGAGATTTGATTCCAAGTCTCGTGAGATCCAATCCAAGCCTTGGAGACTTCAGTCCCAATCTCGTGAGATCTCCTGGACATTGGGCGAGATTCAAATCCAAATCTCGTGTGGTCTCAATGATATCGGGTGAGATTTCACACCAATTCTCGTGAGATCTCATGGCCATCGGGCGAGATATTCTTGCACATCTCGTGAGATCTCATCACAACTTGGAGAGCTCAGTCCAAATCTCGTGAGATGTCATGGATATTGCAAAAGTTTTCACTGTAAATCTCGTGAGATCTCATGGACCGCGGTCGAGATTTTACTTGCAATCTCTTGAGATTTCCTGGATGTCGGGTGAGATCTCATTCCAAATCCCGTGAGATCTCATGGACATCGGGCGCGAATTCACTCCAAAACTCGGGAGATGTTATGGACGTCGGGTGAGATTTCCCTCCAAATCTCGTGTGATCTCTTCGAAATCTCACTGGAACAGGAACCAGCAGTTGTGGTCTAGGGCTCACACCTGTTGAAAGGGAAGCTAAACAGCCCGACACAGGTGTTGGGTAGTAAGAAGGGCAGGTGTTGGCATGATCACTGAGTATTATCGGCAACTTAGGAATCATTGTTGAGCACTACGACAGAATTCTCGGCTGTTCTATATGCTGTCTAAATGAAAAAATACAATAAAAAATAAAAAGTAAACCGATGAACCTAAGGGAAATGGAAGGAAAAATCAAATAAGACAAGACCAGAGAGGAAGACAAACCGTAAGAGTATCCTAACTCCAGCTAACAAAGTGAGGGTTGCTGGAAGCAAGGTGGGTGAGGAATGGGGAAAGTGGGGAATGGGCATTAAGGAGAGTACTTGTAATTAGCACTGGGTGCTATACACAACAGATGGATCGCTAAATTCTAACCCTGATCCTAGTAACGCGCTCTAGGTTAAATTGGTCGTATTTAAATTCTTTTTCTTGGAAGAAATCTGTTAACATTTGGAGTCCCGATGCACTTGAAGTTGCCCAACGGACGGTGTTTATATATGGGCTCTGCCATGGGTATTTAGAAGGAGCTCTCCTTATTTCTGGGCTCAAAGAAAATGAAGTGACACCTCTCATTTGGGGACTTGGTCGCATTTTCATTTAAATTGTTGATTTTTGGCCATCCATCCAGACAATTCCAAAACCTTGTTGAATTCCTAAGTTTAGCTTTACATTCAAGGAGCCAGGGGATTTTCCTCCCATAGGCCGTACCCAGGGATTGCTGGAAAGTTCACATCCTTGTCCTGTGCAAGGAGAGAGTCTCAGGGTCTGATATCCTAAAGGAAGATTGCCCTATTGCTCCTGAGCTGCTTCTGAGCTCTCGGGGCATAAGCCTGCTGAATGATAGCCAGCTTCTAGTTCTCCCCTAGATGATTGAGGTGCCATTATGCTGAAGATTAGACAGGAAGCAGCACAGTAAGAGCCCTTTCAAGGAATACTACACCAAAGGCCTGCTTTGGAACACTTGAACATCAGCCAAGAGGACAAAAGCGTCACCCTCATTTGCTTCTGTGTCTCCCCATGCACGGTAAGGTCCATTTTAAAAACAGAAAACAAAACCAAGAGCAGACTTTCCGCTTTCTGAAGGAGGAATGCCGGCCTCTTAATGACAGGGCTCCCAAGTGCAGGGCAGGAACGTTGACCTTGGCCCAAGCCCACAGGTGTACGCTTTCCCTGCGGCAGACTGCTTGCCAGCAGACTGTGCTTTCTTCACATTAGCCCATTCTCATCGCTAATGAAGAACGTTGGCCTTCCATGCATCATTTTCCACCCTCTAGCTCTTTTTTCAATCTAAGATTGCCCTGGGCGTCATTCCGATCCAGTGTCTCAGAGTAATAGCCTCTATTTAAGAAGGTCCAGCTAAGTCCTTGTGACTGTGGGAGAGATTGGGGCACGTTGCCCCTTGTAACGGGCTTTCAGAACTATGGGGACCTCAGAGCTTAAGCCATTTGGACGTGCCCTGCGAGGAATGTTTCTGTGCAGGCTTGGCCCCAGGTTTTTAGAGGGACTGGGCCTCCTTTCTTGGGTAAAAGGAAATGAAGTGACACACTTCCTAACCAGATGTATCCTAGTCCCAATTGTATTGTCAAATTTCGGCCTTCACTGGAATCATTTCCATGCCCTTGCCGATGCTTTTTAAAATTTAGAGCTGGTTTACGCACGGCGAGGAGGGGATTCTACCCAAGCAGCCAGGACCCAACGATTGGTCGTGAGTTCCTACTTCAGTCCTGTGCTCAGTCAGCCTCTCCTTATGTGATAGCCCAAAGGAAAGGAAAGGTGGCTCTTCTCTCCTTGACCTTGAGATGCCCTCCTTTTGAGGAAGAGAAGTTCACCCATATGCTGCATGCTGGAGCATCTGGTACGTTCAGGAGGTGCCCTTTCCAGGACTATAGCACCAATGCTTGCATCTGAAACCTTGAGCATCACCTGGGAGTCCCATTAGTATAGCTGAATGACTGCAGCCTCTATCCATTCATGGGAAGGGCAAAACAAACACACCCACAACCACCACCAGCACCACCACAACACTACTGCCAAATGTCCCTCTCATTTTAAGAGAAGAACGCAGAGTTCCTGGTGACAGGGCTCCCAGGCCTAGACCACGGTTTCCCTTTCCCCAAGGCCGCAGTGGTTTCTCATTCCTGGGAATGAAAATTGGGTGGCGAGGAGATGGGCCTAGTCACCTCAATCTAAACATGGTGTCTCATCGCATCTCTAATCAACACATTTGGCCCAGGATTTACCCACTTCCACCCTCTTGCTGTTTTTCTGCCGAGGTTCCCCTTGTGGGCCTTGTGCTCCAGTGTCTCAGAGCAATATCCTGTTCATGCAGCTAGAGGATCTGGAAGATTTTTTGTCACTGTGGGGACGTGTTGGCCACAGAGCCCCATGGGAATGCTGTTCAGAACTATGTTGGCCTGAGGAGGCCTAAGGCATTGGAAGCCTGCAAGCAGTGAATGTCTGTGCGTAGGCATGGCCAGAAGACTCATTTCTTGCGGGAGGGGAAAAAATTAGATGTCTCATTACAGTTTTATCTCACTTAAAATGGCCCTGCTTATATACATTCCTGTAGTCTCGCAGATTGTTGATGTCGCTCCTGGTACACATTCCAACTGGAAGGTGCTTTTCCTCACAGCAGCGCCTAGGATTCCTGGGGAGTTCCCTGGCCCTCTTATCCCTGAGCTTGTGGTGTGGCTCCCTTGGGTAAGTGTGTAGACAGGTAGGAAAGGCACCTGCCTCCCTAGCTCGGTGAGATGCCTCCGTTCTGGACAACCTAGTTCGAAATAGCGTTCAAAGAATGGAAACGGACAGAGAGGCAATGCGGACTTTCCTAGAGTTGAGAATAAACCAATGTTGAGACGAAAATACCTAGCAAAACCTGTTAGTCTCTGGGATCAGAAAGGCCTGTTGGCTTTGGCAATGGGAAAACTCCAGGGCCTCCCCCTGGGAGCCACAGAAACAAGAGGCCTTCATTCTTCCTTGGTAAAGAGTGGGAAATCTCCTGGAATCGGATGTCACTCCTGCTGCCTTTCCGTCTGTGGCGGGGAGGGGGGACACAACAAAACCAGAAACGCTTTAGTGTTAGCAGACTGGTTCTCCCAGCTGATGATGCGTTTGGAAGTAGCCATTGGAGGAGCATTCCTGGCACGAGCTCTTTTTCCACTGAGGAGGTCCCGGAGCACACCGCGCATGTGTCAACTGTCTGCTCTTCCGAACGAAGGCATCTCTGGCAGCCAGGGGAGGGAGAACAGCTGGCTGCCAAACAGAGCATTTCAAAGATCGGGACAAGAACCAAGCACTCCGAGGCAGAAGGGGAAACGTTCCTTTCGGCTCTCAGACACATTGCTCTCCCCTAGCACAGGATCTCAATGGGAACCTGCACCAACCGTGTGTGTATGGTGGACACACGGGTTGTGAGATGCCACCCAGAGTATTCCTCCATGTGAAACAACGTAGCTACCAAATCAGCAAGAGGATGGGATGGCTTCAAGGAAAACCAAAGTTCAACTCTTCCAATGGGAATGAAAGTTATCTGAGAGTGAGGTGTCTAACTTCAGCTCCCCTTGCCCCAGAAATGGAGGCAAGCTCCCTCCCAAACCCTCTGGCCATGCCTACACCCAATCTCTTGAGCTTTCTCCAAGGAGAGGAAAGTTTCTGACATTGGAGGTTTTCCGCCATTTCCATCAGTGTCTTGAGGCAGCCGTGATTCAGAGGTGGCAGGCTGCAACTCCCAGCTGCGGATCCAATGTTTGGAATGGGTGTTTGGAGCATTATTCCTTGAAGAAAGCTATTTCTGCCCTCAACAGGCCCTAGAGCATAGTAGGCCGTCCACATCCCATCTGTTCTTGAGAATGAAGGCATCTCCACCACCCAGGAGCCAGTATGGCAAGCTAGACCCCCATCTCTGTGCGTCTTCAGCCGGCCAAGTACCAAGTCCTCAGGGCCAGAAGGGCAAACATTTCTTTCAAAGAGGAGACTCTGGTTGTCTTAGCTTAGGAGAGGTCCAGAGTGGGAACTCACCACCAATCCCTGGGTGCTCTAAAGGTGAGTCACAACACCTTGGCCCATGAAGGTGCCCGTAGCCTTTGTTCAACAAACAGGCAAGGCCATGGGAAACAGCACAAAGAGTGCCAGAGTCCCATGTCAACCGCAAATGGGACACAAAGTGACTAGCTCACTCTCCTAACAGGTTGGCAATTTTGGGAATAAGAATCAGCTGTGGACTTGGCTTCAGGGAAAGTGCCATGTGCCACCCCAGGTAAGCTTTAGCTCGAGGCCTGTCTTCCTCCTCCATAAAGGGAAGGGATGCTCCTGGTGCTGGCTGTTATTTGCCCTTTTCCATCAGTGGTTAGAGGTAGCAGTGATTCAGGGGTAGCCTGTTGGTTCTGCCACCTGACGACCAAGTATTGGGAACTGATTCTTGGTGCCATATTCCTTGAAAAATTTTGTGTCTGCACTGACCAGGTCCAGGAACACGATGCCCTTGTGGTGATGGTCTGTTCTTCAAAATGAAGACATCTCAATCATCCAGCGGATGTGGGGAAGCCAGCTAGGAATCACGGCACTTAGCTGGCCAAAGTCCAAGTGCTCAGGAACAGGAGAGCCATACTTCCCTTAGGACGTCAGCTCTTGCTTAGCACGGGATCACGCTTGGAACTGGCCACCCGTCCCTGGGTGCTGACTGCGTGTGGGACAGCACGATGGCCTCTGATGGCGACTCAAGTTCTTGTTCGAACAAAGGGCAAAGGGGACGCCTGCATGGCTCAGTCGATTAAGCGTCTGCCTCCGGCTCAGCTCATGACCACAAGGTCCTGGGATCGAACCCTGCATTGGAAATGCACGTTGGAACAGCCGTTTTGGGAAACAGAGTGGAGCTTCCTCAGAAAATTCAAAACAGAGCTAGCTTTTGACCCAGCAATTGCTCGCCTGGGTATTTGCCCCAAGACACAGGTGGGGTGAAAAGAAGGGCCACATGCACCCCAATGTTCATAGCAGCAAGGTCCACACGAGCGAACCCGTGGAAAGAGCCGACATTCCCTTCAACAGATGAATGGAGAGAGATGATGTGGTCCATCTCTACAAGGGAATAATACTCACCCATCAGAAAGGATGAATACCCAACTTTGTCATCAACATCGATGGGGCTGGGGGAGAGCATGCTCAATGAAATTGGCCGAGCAGAGAAAGCCAATATCATAGGGCTTCACGGATTTGTGGAACATAAGGAATAGCATGGAGGGCGTGAGGAGAAGGAAGGGAAAAATGAAGGGGGGCAAATCGGAGCGGGAGACGAACCATGAGACGGTACGGACTCCAAGAAATGGAGGGTTTTAGAGGGGACGGGTGGATGGATGAGTTAACCCAGTGGTGGGTATAAGGACGGCAGGTATCGAATGGACCATTGGGTGTTCTAGGAAAACAATGAACCAGGGATCCCAGATCCAAAACGAATGATGTACTGTATGGTGAGTAAAAGTACAATTTATTAAAAGACCAAGAAAGCGCTTCTCTCTTCATGAAACAAGATGGTAGTTGAAATATGCATTCCCTCACAGTGTGATATCTGAGAGTTAAGTAGTTGGCACCTTCCTTTGGCTTCCACGCATACATTTGTAAGCATCCTCTCTTCCTGGAACGAGAATGCTTCATGAAAAAAAAAAAAGGATTTCAAACCACGAAGTGTGTCTACTAAACTCACAACCCCAGTGTAACTAAAGGAAAGATACCTCTGTCCTATCCCGACCTCACGTGAGCCTTGGGATCATCTCACAAGATTGAGATTTCACTCCAAATCTCATGAGATCTCATGGAACTGGGGCCAGATTTCACTCCACATCACCTGAGGTCACAATGAGATCGGGCGAGATTTCACTACAATTCTCGTGAGACAGCAGGGACCTTGGGCGAGATTTCCCTGCAACGCTGGTCATATCTCTTGAGTTTGGGTGAGCTTTTACTCCCAGTCTGGTGAGGTCTCATCCAAAACGTGGACACGTCAGTGCCCATCTCATGAGATCTCATGCATATTGAGCGAGATTTCAATCTCAATCTCGTGAGATCTCATGGACATCGGGCGAGATTTCACTCCAGCTCTCGTGAGATCCTTTGGAATTCGGGGATCAATTCCTCCAGGTGTTGAGAGATCTCATCCGATCCTTGGAGACTTCAGTCCAAATCTCATGAGATCTCAGGATAGTGAGGGAGAATTCACTCTATCTCTCGTGAGAAATCATGGATATCAGGCGAGATAATTCCAACACTCGTGAGATCCTATGGACATCGGGTGAGAATTCTTTCCAAATCCCGTGATATGTCATGGACCTTGGACCTGATTTCACGCCAAATGTCGTGTGGTCTCAATGACCTCGGGCAGATTTCAGTCCAAATCTCGGGAGATATCAGGGACGACCGTGGGCGAGCTTTCAACCTAAACCTCGCGAGATCTCATGGACATCGGGCGAGATTTGCCACCAAATCTCCTGAGATCTCATGGACCTCGGTTCAGATTTCACTCCAAATCTCATGAGATCTCATGGAATTTAGGCGAGATTTCACTGCAAACCTCCTGAGCTCACAAGGAGATTGGGCGAGATGTCACTACAAATCTCATGAGATCTAGGGACCTTGGGCGAGATTTCCCTCCCGCTCTCGTGAGATCTCTGGAATTTGGGCGCGATTTTACTCCCAGTCTTGTGAGATCTCCTCCAAACCTTGGCGACGTCACTGTCAATCTCGTGAGATCTCCTGGGTATTGAGCGAGATTTCAATCTCAATATCGTGAGACTGATGGGCATCAGGTGAGATTTTATTGCATATCTCGAGAGATCTCAGAGACATTCGGGTGAGATTTCACTCCGAATATCCTGAGGTCCCAATGACATCGGGCGAGATTTCACGACAAATGTCGTGAGATATCAGGGAACTTGGGCGAGATTTCACTCCAAATCCCGTGAGATCTCTTGGAATTCAGCTGAGATTTTACTCCATCTCTCGTGTGCTCTCTTCCTCATTTGGAGACCTCAGTCCAAATCTCTGGAGATCTCATGGAAAATAGGTGAGATTTCACTCTAACTTTTGAGATATCGCATGGTCATTGGGCGAGATGTTCCTCCAAATCTCGTGAGATGTCATGGACACCGGGCGAGAATTCCCTCCAAATCTCGTGAGATGTCACGGACTTTGGGTGAGATTTCTCTCCAAATGTCGTGAGATCTCTTGGACTTTGGGCGAGATTTTACTCCAGGTCTCATGAGCACTCGTCCAACACTTGGAGAGGTCAGTGCCATTCTCGTGAGATCTCATGGATATTGAGTGAGGATTCCATCTAAATCTCGTGAGATCTCATGGACATCAGGTGAGATTTCACTCCGAATAGCCTGAGGTCACAATCACGTTGGGCGAGATTTCACCACAAATCTCGTGAGATATCAGCGACCTCAGGCGAGATTTCAATCCAAATATCGGGACGTCTCAATGACATTGGGCGACAGTTCACTAAACTCTCGTGAGATAAAAGGGACCTAGGGCGAGATTTCACTCCACCTCTCGTGAGATCTCTGGGAATTCGCGGATAGTTTACTCCAAGTCTCGTGAGATCTCATCCAATCCTTGGAGACTTCAGTCCAAAACCCGTGAGATCTCAGGATAGGGAGCGAGAATTCAATCTATATCTTGTGAGCACTGAGGGACATCAGGCGAGATGACTGCAAATCTTGTGAGTACTCACGAATATCGGGTGAGATTCCACTCCAAATCTCCTGAGGTCTCAATGAGCTCGGGCAGATTTCACTCCAAATCTCGTGAGTTATCAGGGACGCGGGGCGAGGTTTCAATCTAAATGTCGTGAGATCTCATGGAAATCGGCCGAGATGTGACACCAAATCTCCTGAGATCGCAGGGACATCGACTGAGATTTCACTCCGAATCTCATGAGAGCTCATGGATGTTGGGCTCGACTTCACTCCAAATCTCCTGAGGTCCCAATGAGTCCAGGCGAGATTTCACTACAGATCTCGTGAGATAGCAGCAACCTTGGGCGAGATTTCTATCCAAATCTCGTGAGATCTCAATGACATCGGGGGAGATTCCTTCCAAATCTCGTGAGATATCAAGGACCTTGGGCGAGATTTCACCCCAACTCTCGTGAGGTCTCCTGGTCTGTGGGCGAGATTTGACTCCCATCCCGTTAAATGTCCTCCAAACCTTGGAGACGTCAATGCCAACCTCGTGAATTCTCATGGATACGAGCGAGTTTTCCATCTGAATCTCGTGTGGTCTCATGGATATCGGGCGAGATATCCCTCCAAATCTCGTGAGATCTCGTGGACATTGGGCGAGAATTCACTCCCGACTCCTGAGTTCCCGATGACTTCGGGCGAGATTTCACTACATATCTCGTAATATTCAGGGACCTCGGGCGAGATTTCAATCCAAATCTCGCGAGGTCTCAATGACATCGCGTGAGATTTCACTACAAATCTCGTGAGATATCAGGGAGTTTGGGCGAGATTTACCTCCAACTCTCACCAGGACTCTTGGACGTTGAGCGAGACTTGACTCCACGTCTCGGAGATCTCATCCAAACCTTGGAGAATTCAGTCCAAATCTCATGAGATCTCATGGATATGGAGCGAAATTTCAATCTCAACCTCGTGAGATCTCATGACATCAGCAGAGATTTGACTCCAAATCTCGTGAGATCTCACGGATATCGGGTGAGATTTCTCTGCAAATCTCGTGAGATCATGGGCATTGGGTGAGATTTCACGCCAAATCTCTTGAGGTCACAATGACATGGGGCGAGATTTCACTATACTTCTCTTGAACTATCAGGGGTCTTGGGCAAGATTTCACTACAAATCTCGTGAGACATCAGGGACCTTGCGCGATATTTCACTCCAAATCTCGTGAGGTACCAATGACATCGGGCGAGATTTCCGCAGAAATCTCTTGAGATATCTGGAACCTTGGTTGAGATTTTACTCCAACTCTGGTGAGCTCTCTTGGAATTCGGGGTATTTTCCTCCAAGTCTCGCGAGAGCTCCTCCAGACCTTGGAGACATCAGTACAAATCTCGTGAGATCTCGTGGATATTGAGCGAGATTTCAATCTTTATCTCGTGAGACCTCATGGACATCAGGCGAGAATTTACTCCAAATCTCGTGAAATCGCATGGACATCGGCTGAGATTTCACTCCAAATATCTTGGGATCTCATGGACATCGGGCGAGATTTCACTCCAAATCTCCTTGAGGTCACAGGGACATCGGGCGAGATTTCACCTCAAATCTCGTGAGATATCATGGACTTTGGGTGAGATTTGTCTCCAACTGTCGCGAGATCTCTTGGACTGTGGGTGAGCTTTGACTCCAGGTCTCGTGAGATCTCATCCAAAACATGGAGACGTCAGTGCCAATCGAATGAGATCTCATGGATATTGAGTGAGTATTCAATCGAAATATCGTGAGATCTCATGGATATCCGGCGAGTTTTGACACCAAATCTCGTGAGATCCCATGGACATCGGGTGCGATTTCAGTCCCAATCTCACGAGATCTCATGGATATTGGGCGAGACTCACTCCAAATCTCCTGTGGTTCTAATGACATGGCGCGAGGTTTCAAGAAATCTCGTGAGATATCAAGGCCCTTGGTCGAGATTTCGGTCCAAATCTCGTGAGGTCTCAATGACATTGGGTGAGAGTTCATGACAAATCTCGGGAGATATCAGGGACCATGGGCGAGATTTCACTCCAACCCTCATGAGGTCTCTTGGTCTTTGGCGAGATTTAACTCCAAGTCTTGTGAGAGCTCCTTCAAACCTTGGAGACGTCAGTGCCAATCTCCTGAGATCTCATGGCTATGGATGGAGATTTAATCTAAATCTCGTGAGATCTCAAGGACATCAGGCGAGGTTTTACTCCAAATCTTGGGAGCTGTCATGGACATCGGGTGAGATATGTCTCCAAAACTCGTGAGATAATGGACCTTGGGCCAGACTGCACTCCATAGGTCCTGAGGTCACAATGACATCGGGCGAGATTTCACTACAAAACTCGAGAGATATCAGGGACCTTGGGCAAGGTTTCACTCCTAATCTCGTGAGATAGCAGGGACCTTGGGCGAGATTTCACTCTCAATCTCGTGAGATCTCTTGGAGTTCGGGCGAGATTTGATTCCAAGTCTCGTGAGATCCAATCCAAGCCTTGGAGACTTCAGTCCCAATCTCGTGAGATCTCCTGGACATTGGGCGAGATTCAAATCCAAATCTCGTGTGGTCTCAATGATATCGGGTGAGATTTCACACCAATTCTCGTGAGATCTCATGGCCATCGGGCGAGATATTCTTGCACATCTCGTGAGATCTCATCACAACTTGGAGAGCTCAGTCCAAATCTCGTGAGATGTCATGGATATTGCAAAAGTTTTCACTGTAAATCTCGTGAGATCTCATGGACCGCGGTCGAGATTTTACTTGCAATCTCTTGAGATTTCCTGGATGTCGGGTGAGATCTCATTCCAAATCCCGTGAGATCTCATGGACATCGGGCGCGAATTCACTCCAAAACTCGGGAGATGTTATGGACGTCGGGTGAGATTTCCCTCCAAATCTCGTGTGATCTCTTCGAAATCTCACTGGAACAGGAACCAGCAGTTGTGGTCTAGGGCTCACACCTGTTGAAAGGGAAGCTAAACAGCCCGACACAGGTGTTGGGTAGTAAGAAGGGCAGGTGTTGGCATGATCACTGAGTATTATCGGCAACTTAGGAATCATTGTTGAGCACTACGACAGAATTCTCGGCTGTTCTATATGCTGTCTAAATGAAAAAATACAATAAAAAATAAAAAGTAAGCCGATGAACCTAAGGGAAATGGAAGGAAAAATCAAATAAGACAAGACCAGAGAGGAAGACAAACCGTAAGAGTATCCTAACTCCAGCTAACAAAGTGAGGGTTGCTGGAAGCAAGGTGGGTGAGGAATGGGGAAAGTGGGGAATGGGCATTAAGGAGAGTACTTGTAATTAGCACTGGGTGCTATACACAACAGATGGATCGCTAAATTCTAACCCTGATCCTAGTAACGCGCTCTAGGTTAAATTGGTCGTATTTAAATTCTTTTTCTTGGAAGAAATCTGTTAACATTTGGAGTCCCGATGCACTTGAAGTTGCCCAACGGACGGTGTTTATATATGGGCTCTGCCATGGGTATTTAGAAGGAGCTCTCCTTATTTCTGGGCTCAAAGAAAATGAAGTGACACCTCTCATTTGGGGACTTGGTCGCATTTTCATTTAAATTGTTGATTTTTGGCCATCCATCCAGACAATTCCAAAACCTTGTTGAATTCCTAAGTTTAGCTTTACATTCAAGGAGCCAGGGGATTTTCCTCCCATAGGCCGTACCCAGGGATTGCTGGAAAGTTCACATCCTTGTCCTGTGCAAGGAGAGAGTCTCAGGGTCTGATATCCTAAAGGAAGATTGCCCTATTGCTCCTGAGCTGCTTCTGAGCTCTCGGGGCATAAGCCTGCTGAATGATAGCCAGCTTCTAGTTCTCCCCTAGATGATTGAGGTGCCATTATGCTGAAGATTAGACAGGAAGCAGCACAGTAAGAGCCCTTTCAAGGAATACTACACCAAAGGCCTGCTTTGGAACACTTGAACATCAGCCAAGAGGACAAAAGCGTCACCCTCATTTGCTTCTGTGTCTCCCCATGCACGGTAAGGTCCATTTTAAAAACAGAAAACAAAACCAAGAGCAGACTTTCCGCTTTCTGAAGGAGGAATGCCGGCCTCTTAATGACAGGGCTCCCAAGTGCAGGGCAGGAACGTTGACCTTGGCCCAAGCCCACAGGTGTACGCTTTCCCTGCGGCAGACTGCTTGCCAGCAGACTGTGCTTTCTTCACATTAGCCCATTCTCATCGCTAATGAAGAACGTTGGCCTTCCATGCATCATTTTCCACCCTCTAGCTCTTTTTTCAATCTAAGATTGCCCTGGGCGTCATTCCGATCCAGTGTCTCAGAGTAATAGCCTCTATTTAAGAAGGTCCAGCTAAGTCCTTGTGACTGTGGGAGAGATTGGGGCACGTTGCCCCTTGTAACGGGCTTTCAGAACTATGGGGACCTCAGAGCTTAAGCCATTTGGACGTGCCCTGCGAGGAATGTTTCTGTGCAGGCTTGGCCCCAGGTTTTTAGAGGGACTGGGCCTCCTTTCTTGGGTAAAAGGAAATGAAGTGACACACTTCCTAACCAGATGTATCCTAGTCCCAATTGTATTGTCAAATTTCGGCCTTCACTGGAATCATTTCCATGCCCTTGCCGATGCTTTTTAAAATTTAGAGCTGGTTTACGCACGGCGAGGAGGGGATTCTACCCAAGCAGCCAGGACCCAACGATTGGTCGTGAGTTCCTACTTCAGTCCTGTGCTCAGTCAGCCTCTCCTTATGTGATAGCCCAAAGGAAAGGAAAGGTGGCTCTTCTCTCCTTGACCTTGAGATGCCCTCCTTTTGAGGAAGAGAAGTTCACCCATATGCTGCATGCTGGAGCATCTGGTACGTTCAGGAGGTGCCCTTTCCAGGACTATAGCACCAATGCTTGCATCTGAAACCTTGAGCATCACCTGGGAGTCCCATTAGTATAGCTGAATGACTGCAGCCTCTATCCATTCATGGGAAGGGCAAAACAAACACACCCACAACCACCACCAGCACCACCACAACACTACTGCCAAATGTCCCTCTCATTTTAAGAGAAGAACGCAGAGTTCCTGGTGACAGGGCTCCCAGGCCTAGACCACGGTTTCCCTTTCCCCAAGGCCGCAGTGGTTTCTCATTCCTGGGAATGAAAATTGGGTGGCGAGGAGATGGGCCTAGTCACCTCAATCTAAACATGGTGTCTCATCGCATCTCTAATCAACACATTTGGCCCAGGATTTACCCACTTCCACCCTCTTGCTGTTTTTCTGCCGAGGTTCCCCTTGTGGGCCTTGTGCTCCAGTGTCTCAGAGCAATATCCTGTTCATGCAGCTAGAGGATCTGGAAGATTTTTTGTCACTGTGGGGACGTGTTGGCCACAGAGCCCCATGGGAATGCTGTTCAGAACTATGTTGGCCTGAGGAGGCCTAAGGCATTGGAAGCCTGCAAGCAGTGAATGTCTGTGCGTAGGCATGGCCAGAAGACTCATTTCTTGCGGGAGGGGAAAAAATTAGATGTCTCATTACAGTTTTATCTCACTTAAAATGGCCCTGCTTATATACATTCCTGTAGTCTCGCAGATTGTTGATGTCGCTCCTGGTACACATTCCAACTGGAAGGTGCTTTTCCTCACAGCAGCGCCTAGGATTCCTGGGGAGTTCCCTGGCCCTCTTATCCCTGAGCTTGTGGTGTGGCTCCCTTGGGTAAGTGTGTAGACAGGTAGGAAAGGCACCTGCCTCCCTAGCTCGGTGAGATGCCTCCGTTCTGGACAACCTAGTTCGAAATAGCGTTCAAAGAATGGAAACGGACAGAGAGGCAATGCGGACTTTCCTAGAGTTGAGAATAAACCAATGTTGAGACGAAAATACCTAGCAAAACCTGTTAGTCTCTGGGATCAGAAAGGCCTGTTGGCTTTGGCAATGGGAAAACTCCAGGGCCTCCCCCTGGGAGCCACAGAAACAAGAGGCCTTCATTCTTCCTTGGTAAAGAGTGGGAAATCTCCTGGAATCGGATGTCACTCCTGCTGCCTTTCCGTCTGTGGCGGGGAGGGGGGACACAACAAAACCAGAAACGCTTTAGTGTTAGCAGACTGGTTCTCCCAGCTGATGATGCGTTTGGAAGTAGCCATTGGAGGAGCATTCCTGGCACGAGCTCTTTTTCCACTGAGGAGGTCCCGGAGCACACCGCGCATGTGTCAACTGTCTGCTCTTCCGAACGAAGGCATCTCTGGCAGCCAGGGGAGGGAGAACAGCTGGCTGCCAAACAGAGCATTTCAAAGATCGGGACAAGAACCAAGCACTCCGAGGCAGAAGGGGAAACGTTCCTTTCGGCTCTCAGACACATTGCTCTCCCCTAGCACAGGATCTCAATGGGAACCTGCACCAACCGTGTGTGTATGGTGGACACACGGGTTGTGAGATGCCACCCAGAGTATTCCTCCATGTGAAACAACGTAGCTACCAAATCAGCAAGAGGATGGGATGGCTTCAAGGAAAACCAAAGTTCAACTCTTCCAATGGGAATGAAAGTTATCTGAGAGTGAGGTGTCTAACTTCAGCTCCCCTTGCCCCAGAAATGGAGGCAAGCTCCCTCCCAAACCCTCTGGCCATGCCTACACCCAATCTCTTGAGCTTTCTCCAAGGAGAGGAAAGTTTCTGACATTGGAGGTTTTCCGCCATTTCCATCAGTGTCTTGAGGCAGCCGTGATTCAGAGGTGGCAGGCTGCAACTCCCAGCTGCGGATCCAATGTTTGGAATGGGTGTTTGGAGCATTATTCCTTGAAGAAAGCTATTTCTGCCCTCAACAGGCCCTAGAGCATAGTAGGCCGTCCACATCCCATCTGTTCTTGAGAATGAAGGCATCTCCACCACCCAGGAGCCAGTATGGCAAGCTAGACCCCCATCTCTGTGCGTCTTCAGCCGGCCAAGTACCAAGTCCTCAGGGCCAGAAGGGCAAACATTTCTTTCAAAGAGGAGACTCTGGTTGTCTTAGCTTAGGAGAGGTCCAGAGTGGGAACTCACCACCAATCCCTGGGTGCTCTAAAGGTGAGTCACAACACCTTGGCCCATGAAGGTGCCCGTAGCCTTTGTTCAACAAACAGGCAAGGCCATGGGAAACAGCACAAAGAGTGCCAGAGTCCCATGTCAACCGCAAATGGGACACAAAGTGACTAGCTCACTCTCCTAACAGGTTGGCACTTTTGGGAATAAGAATCAGCTGTGGACTTGGCTTCAGGGAAAGTGCCATGTGCCACCCCAGGTAAGCTTTAGCTCGAGGCCTGTCTTCCTCCTCCATAAAGGGAAGGGATGCTCCTGGTGCTGGCTGTTATTTGCCCTTTTCCATCAGTGGTTAGAGGTAGCAGTGATTCAGGGGTAGCCTGTTGGTTCTGCCACCTGACGACCAAGTATTGGGAACTGATTCTTGGTGCCATATTCCTTGAAAAATTTTGTGTCTGCACTGACCAGGTCCAGGAACACGATGCCCTTGTGGTGATGGTCTGTTCTTCAAAATGAAGACATCTCAATCATCCAGCGGATGTGGGGAAGCCGGCTAGGAATCACGGCACTTAGCTGGCCAAAGTCCAAGTGCTCAGGAACAGGAGAGCCATACTTCCCTTAGGACGTCAGCTCTTGCTTAGCACGGGATCACGCTTGGAACTGGCCACCCGTCCCTGGGTGCTGACTGCGTGTGGGACAGCACGATGGCCTCTGATGGCGACTCAAGTTCTTGTTCGAACAAAGGGCAAAGGGGACGCCTGCATGGCTCAGTCGATTAAGCGTCTGCCTCCGGCTCAGCTCATGACCACAAGGTCCTGGGATCGAACCCTGCATTGGAAATGCACGTTGGAACAGCCGTTTTGGGAAACAGAGTGGAGCTTCCTCAGAAAATTCAAAACAGAGCTAGCTTTTGACCCAGCAATTGCTCGCCTGGGTATTTGCCCCAAGACACAGGTGGGGTGAAAAGAAGGGCCACATGCACCCCAATGTTCATAGCAGCAAGGTCCACACGAGCGAACCCGTGGAAAGAGCCGACATTCCCTTCAACAGATGAATGGAGAGAGATGATGTGGTCCATCTCTACAAGGGAATAATACTCACCCATCAGAAAGGATGAATACCCAACTTTGTCATCAACATCGATGGGGCTGGGGGAGAGCATGCTCAATGAAATTGGCCGAGCAGAGAAAGCCAATATCATAGGGCTTCACGGATTTGTGGAACATAAGGAATAGCATGGAGGGCGTGAGGAGAAGGAAGGGAAAAATGAAGGGGGGCAAATCGGAGCGGGAGACGAACCATGAGACGGTACGGACTCCAAGAAATGGAGGGTTTTAGAGGGGACGGGTGGATGGATGAGTTAACCCAGTGGTGGGTATAAGGACGGCAGGTATCGAATGGACCATTGGGTGTTCTAGGAAAACAATGAACCAGGGATCCCAGATCCAAAACGAATGATGTACTGTATGGTGAGTAAAAGTACAATTTATTAAAAGACCAAGAAAGCGCTTCTCTCTTCATGAAACAAGATGGTAGTTGAAATATGCATTCCCTCACAGTGTGATATCTGAGAGTTAAGTAGTTGGCACCTTCCTTTGGCTTCCACGCATACATTTGTAAGCATCCTCTCTTCCTGGAACGAGAATGCTTCATGAAAAAAAAAAAAGGATTTCAAACCACGAAGTGTGTCTACTAAACTCACAACCCCAGTGTAACTAAAGGAAAGATACCTCTGTCCTATCCCGACCTCACGTGAGCCTTGGGATCATCTCACAAGATTGAGATTTCACTCCAAATCTCATGAGATCTCATGGAACTGGGGCCAGATTTCACTCCACATCACCTGAGGTCACAATGAGATCGGGCGAGATTTCACTACAATTCTCGTGAGACAGCAGGGACCTTGGGCGAGATTTCCCTGCAACGCTGGTCATATCTCTTGAGTTTGGGTGAGCTTTTACTCCCAGTCTGGTGAGGTCTCATCCAAAACGTGGACACGTCAGTGCCCATCTCATGAGATCTCATGCATATTGAGCGAGATTTCAATCTCAATCTCGTGAGATCTCATGGACATCGGGCGAGATTTCACTCCAGCTCTCGTGAGATCCTTTGGAATTCGGGGATCAATTCCTCCAGGTGTTGAGAGATCTCATCCGATCCTTGGAGACTTCAGTCCAAATCTCATGAGATCTCAGGATAGTGAGGGAGAATTCACTCTATCTCTCGTGAGAAATCATGGATATCAGGCGAGATAATTCCAACACTCGTGAGATCCTATGGACATCGGGTGAGAATTCTTTCCAAATCCCGTGATATGTCATGGACCTTGGACCTGATTTCACTCCAAATGTCGTGTGGTCTCAATGACCTCGGGCAGATTTCAGTCCAAATCTCGGGAGATATCAGGGACGACCGTGGGCGAGCTTTCAACCTAAACCTCGCGAGATCTCATGGACATCGGGCGAGATTTGCCACCAAATCTCCTGAGATCTCATGGACCTCGGTTCAGATTTCACTCCAAATCTCATGAGATCTCATGGAATTTAGGCGAGATTTCACTGCAAACCTCCTGAGCTCACAAGGAGATTGGGCGAGATGTCACTACAAATCTCATGAGATCTAGGGACCTTGGGCGAGATTTCCCTCCCGCTCTCGTGAGATCTCTGGAATTTGGGCGCGATTTTACTCCCAGTCTTGTGAGATCTCCTCCAAACCTTGGCGACGTCACTGTCAATCTCGTGAGATCTCCTGGGTATTGAGCGAGATTTCAATCTCAATATCGTGAGACTGATGGGCATCAGGTGAGATTTTATTGCATATCTCGAGAGATCTCAGAGACATTCGGGTGAGATTTCACTCCGAATATCCTGAGGTCCCAATGACATCGGGCGAGATTTCACGACAAATGTCGTGAGATATCAGGGAACTTGGGCGAGATTTCACTCCAAATCCCGTGAGATCTCTTGGAATTCAGCTGAGATTTTACTCCATCTCTCGTGTGCTCTCTTCCTCATTTGGAGACCTCAGTCCAAATCTCTGGAGATCTCATGGAAAATAGGTGAGATTTCACTCTAACTTTTGAGATATCGCATGGTCATTGGGCGAGATGTTCCTCCAAATCTCGTGAGATGTCATGGACACCGGGCGAGAATTCCCTCCAAATCTCGTGAGATGTCACGGACTTTGGGTGAGATTTCTCTCCAAATGTCGTGAGATCTCTTGGACTTTGGGCGAGATTTTACTCCAGGTCTCATGAGCACTCGTCCAACACTTGGAGAGGTCAGTGCCATTCTCGTGAGATCTCATGGATATTGAGTGAGGATTCCATCTAAATCTCGTGAGATCTCATGGACATCAGGTGAGATTTCACTCCGAATAGCCTGAGGTCACAATCACGTTGGGCGAGATTTCACCACAAATCTCGTGAGATATCAGCGACCTCAGGCGAGATTTCAATCCAAATATCGGGACGTCTCAATGACATTGGGCGACAGTTCACTAAACTCTCGTGAGATAAAAGGGACCTAGGGCGAGATTTCACTCCACCTCTCGTGAGATCTCTGGGAATTCGCGGATAGTTTACTCCAAGTCTCGTGAGATCTCATCCAATCCTTGGAGACTTCAGTCCAAAACCCGTGAGATCTCAGGATAGGGAGCGAGAATTCAATCTATATCTTGTGAGCACTGAGGGACATCAGGCGAGATGACTGCAAATCTTGTGAGTACTCACGAATATCGGGTGAGATTCCACTCCAAATCTCCTGAGGTCTCAATGAGCTCGGGCAGATTTCACTCCAAATCTCGTGAGTTATCAGGGACGCGGGGCGAGGTTTCAATCTAAATGTCGTGAGATCTCATGGAAATCGGCCGAGATGTGACACCAAATCTCCTGAGATCGCAGGGACATCGACTGAGATTTCACTCCGAATCTCATGAGAGCTCATGGATGTTGGGCTCGACTTCACTCCAAATCTCCTGAGGTCCCAATGAGTCCAGGCGAGATTTCACTACAGATCTCGTGAGATAGCAGCAACCTTGGGCGAGATTTCTATCCAAATCTCGTGAGATCTCAATGACATCGGGGGAGATTCCTTCCAAATCTCGTGAGATATCAAGGACCTTGGGCGAGATTTCACCCCAACTCTCGTGAGGTCTCCTGGTCTGTGGGCGAGATTTGACTCCCATCCCGTTAAATGTCCTCCAAACCTTGGAGACGTCAATGCCAACCTCGTGAATTCTCATGGATACGAGCGAGTTTTCCATCTGAATCTCGTGTGGTCTCATGGATATCGGGCGAGATATCCCTCCAAATCTCGTGAGATCTCGTGGACATTGGGCGAGAATTCACTCCCGACTCCTGAGTTCCCGATGACTTCGGGCGAGATTTCACTACATATCTCGTAATATTCAGGGACCTCGGGCGAGATTTCAATCCAAATCTCGCGAGGTCTCAATGACATCGCGTGAGATTTCACTACAAATCTCGTGAGATATCAGGGAGTTTGGGCGAGATTTACCTCCAACTCTCACCAGGACTCTTGGACGTTGAGCGAGACTTGACTCCACGTCTCGGAGATCTCATCCAAACCTTGGAGAATTCAGTCCAAATCTCATGAGATCTCATGGATATGGAGCGAAATTTCAATCTCAACCTCGTGAGATCTCATGACATCAGCAGAGATTTGACTCCAAATCTCGTGAGATCTCACGGATATCGGGTGAGATTTCTCTGCAAATCTCGTGAGATCATGGGCATTGGGTGAGATTTCACGCCAAATCTCTTGAGGTCACAATGACATGGGGCGAGATTTCACTATACTTCTCTTGAACTATCAGGGGTCTTGGGCAAGATTTCACTACAAATCTCGTGAGACATCAGGGACCTTGCGCGATATTTCACTCCAAATCTCGTGAGGTACCAATGACATCGGGCGAGATTTCCGCAGAAATCTCTTGAGATATCTGGAACCTTGGTTGAGATTTTACTCCAACTCTGGTGAGCTCTCTTGGAATTCGGGGTATTTTCCTCCAAGTCTCGCGAGAGCTCCTCCAGACCTTGGAGACATCAGTACAAATCTCGTGAGATCTCGTGGATATTGAGCGAGATTTCAATCTTTATCTCGTGAGACCTCATGGACATCAGGCGAGAATTTACTCCAAATCTCGTGAAATCGCATGGACATCGGCTGAGATTTCACTCCAAATATCTTGGGATCTCATGGACATCGGGCGAGATTTCACTCCAAATCTCCTTGAGGTCACAGGGACATCGGGCGAGATTTCACCTCAAATCTCCTGAGATATCATGGACTTTGGGTGAGATTTGTCTCCAACTGTCGCGAGATCTCTTGGACTGTGGGTGAGCTTTGACTCCAGGTCTCGTGAGATCTCATCCAAAACATGGAGACGTCAGTGCCAATCGAATGAGATCTCATGGATATTGAGTGAGTATTCAATCGAAATATCGTGAGATCTCATGGATATCCGGCGAGTTTTGACACCAAATCTCGTGAGATCCCATGGACATCGGGTGCGATTTCAGTCCCAATCTCACGAGATCTCATGGATATTGGGCGAGACTCACTCCAAATCTCCTGTGGTTCTAATGACATGGCGCGAGGTTTCAAGAAATCTCGTGAGATATCAAGGCCCTTGGTCGAGATTTCGGTCCAAATCTCGTGAGGTCTCAATGACATTGGGTGAGAGTTCATGACAAATCTCGGGAGATATCAGGGACCATGGGCGAGATTTCACTCCAACCCTCATGAGGTCTCTTGGTCTTTGGCGAGATTTAACTCCAAGTCTTGTGAGAGCTCCTTCAAACCTTGGAGACGTCAGTGCCAATCTCCTGAGATCTCATGGCTATGGATGGAGATTTAATCTAAATCTCGTGAGATCTCAAGGACATCAGGCGAGGTTTTACTCCAAATCTTGGGAGCTGTCATGGACATCGGGTGAGATATGTCTCCAAAACTCGTGAGATAATGGACCTTGGGCCAGACTGCACTCCATAGGTCCTGAGGTCACAATGACATCGGGCGAGATTTCACTACAAAACTCGAGAGATATCAGGGACCTTGGGCAAGGTTTCACTCCTAATCTCGTGAGATAGCAGGGACCTTGGGCGAGATTTCACTCTCAATCTCGTGAGATCTCTTGGAGTTCGGGCGAGATTTGATTCCAAGTCTCGTGAGATCCAATCCAAGCCTTGGAGACTTCAGTCCCAATCTCGTGAGATCTCCTGGACATTGGGCGAGATTCAAATCCAAATCTCGTGTGGTCTCAATGATATCGGGTGAGATTTCACACCAATTCTCGTGAGATCTCATGGCCATCGGGCGAGATATTCTTGCACATCTCGTGAGATCTCATCACAACTTGGAGAGCTCAGTCCAAATCTCGTGAGATGTCATGGATATTGCAAAAGTTTTCACTGTAAATCTCGTGAGATCTCATGGACCGCGGTCGAGATTTTACTTGCAATCTCTTGAGATTTCCTGGATGTCGGGTGAGATCTCATTCCAAATCCCGTGAGATCTCATGGACATCGGGCGCGAATTCACTCCAAAACTCGGGAGATGTTATGGACGTCGGGTGAGATTTCCCTCCAAATCTCGTGTGATCTCTTCGAAATCTCACTGGAACAGGAACCAGCAGTTGTGGTCTAGGGCTCACACCTGTTGAAAGGGAAGCTAAACAGCCCGACACAGGTGTTGGGTAGTAAGAAGGGCAGGTGTTGGCATGATCACTGAGTATTATCGGCAACTTAGGAATCATTGTTGAGCACTACGACAGAATTCTCGGCTGTTCTATATGCTGTCTAAATGAAAAAATACAATAAAAAATAAAAAGTAAGCCGATGAACCTAAGGGAAATGGAAGGAAAAATCAAATAAGACAAGACCAGAGAGGAAGACAAACCGTAAGAGTATCCTAACTCCAGCTAACAAAGTGAGGGTTGCTGGAAGCAAGGTGGGTGAGGAATGGGGAAAGTGGGGAATGGGCATTAAGGAGAGTACTTGTAATTAGCACTGGGTGCTATACACAACAGATGGATCGCTAAATTCTAACCCTGATCCTAGTAACGCGCTCTAGGTTAAATTGGTCGTATTTAAATTCTTTTTCTTGGAAGAAATCTGTTAACATTTGGAGTCCCGATGCACTTGAAGTTGCCCAACGGACGGTGTTTATATATGGGCTCTGCCATGGGTATTTAGAAGGAGCTCTCCTTATTTCTGGGCTCAAAGAAAATGAAGTGACACCTCTCATTTGGGGACTTGGTCGCATTTTCATTTAAATTGTTGATTTTTGGCCATCCATCCAGACAATTCCAAAACCTTGTTGAATTCCTAAGTTTAGCTTTACATTCAAGGAGCCAGGGGATTTTCCTCCCATAGGCCGTACCCAGGGATTGCTGGAAAGTTCACATCCTTGTCCTGTGCAAGGAGAGAGTCTCAGGGTCTGATATCCTAAAGGAAGATTGCCCTATTGCTCCTGAGCTGCTTCTGAGCTCTCGGGGCATAAGCCTGCTGAATGATAGCCAGCTTCTAGTTCTCCCCTAGATGATTGAGGTGCCATTATGCTGAAGATTAGACAGGAAGCAGCACAGTAAGAGCCCTTTCAAGGAATACTACACCAAAGGCCTGCTTTGGAACACTTGAACATCAGCCAAGAGGACAAAAGCGTCACCCTCATTTGCTTCTGTGTCTCCCCATGCACGGTAAGGTCCATTTTAAAAACAGAAAACAAAACCAAGAGCAGACTTTCCGCTTTCTGAAGGAGGAATGCCGGCCTCTTAATGACAGGGCTCCCAAGTGCAGGGCAGGAACGTTGACCTTGGCCCAAGCCCACAGGTGTACGCTTTCCCTGCGGCAGACTGCTTGCCAGCAGACTGTGCTTTCTTCACATTAGCCCATTCTCATCGCTAATGAAGAACGTTGGCCTTCCATGCATCATTTTCCACCCTCTAGCTCTTTTTTCAATCTAAGATTGCCCTGGGCGTCATTCCGATCCAGTGTCTCAGAGTAATAGCCTCTATTTAAGAAGGTCCAGCTAAGTCCTTGTGACTGTGGGAGAGATTGGGGCACGTTGCCCCTTGTAACGGGCTTTCAGAACTATGGGGACCTCAGAGCTTAAGCCATTTGGACGTGCCCTGCGAGGAATGTTTCTGTGCAGGCTTGGCCCCAGGTTTTTAGAGGGACTGGGCCTCCTTTCTTGGGTAAAAGGAAATGAAGTGACACACTTCCTAACCAGATGTATCCTAGTCCCAATTGTATTGTCAAATTTCGGCCTTCACTGGAATCATTTCCATGCCCTTGCCGATGCTTTTTAAAATTTAGAGCTGGTTTACGCACGGCGAGGAGGGGATTCTACCCAAGCAGCCAGGACCCAACGATTGGTCGTGAGTTCCTACTTCAGTCCTGTGCTCAGTCAGCCTCTCCTTATGTGATAGCCCAAAGGAAAGGAAAGGTGGCTCTTCTCTCCTTGACCTTGAGATGCCCTCCTTTTGAGGAAGAGAAGTTCACCCATATGCTGCATGCTGGAGCATCTGGTACGTTCAGGAGGTGCCCTTTCCAGGACTATAGCACCAATGCTTGCATCTGAAACCTTGAGCATCACCTGGGAGTCCCATTAGTATAGCTGAATGACTGCAGCCTCTATCCATTCATGGGAAGGGCAAAACAAACACAACCACAACCACCACCAGCACCACCACAACACTACCGCCAAATTTCCCTCTCATTTTAAGAGAAGAACGCAGAGTTCCTGGTGACAGGGCCCCCAGGCCTAGACCTCGGTTTCCCTTTCCCCAAGGCCGCAGTGGTTTCTCATTCCTGGGAATGAAAATTGGGTGGCGAGGAGATGGGCCTAGTCACCTCAATCTAAACATGGTGTCTCATCGCATCTCTAATCAACACATTTGGCCCAGGATTTACCCACTTCCACCCTCTTGCTGTTTTTCTGCCGAGGTTCCCCTTGTGGGCCTTGTGCTCCAGTGTCTCAGAGCAATATCCTGTTCATGCAGCTAGAGGATCTGGAAGATTTTTTGTCACTGTGGGGACGTGTTGGCCACAGAGCCCCATGGGAATGCTGTTCAGAACTATGTTGGCCTGAGGAGGCCTAAGGCATTGGAAGCCTGCAAGCAGTGAATGTCTGTGCGTAGGCATGGCCAGAAGACTCATTTCTTGCGGGAGGGGAAAAAATTAGATGTCTCATTACAGTTTTATCTCACTTAAAATGGCCCTGCTTATATACATTCCTGTAGTCTCGCAGATTGTTGATGTCGCTCCTGGTACACATTCCAACTGGAAGGTGCTTTTCCTCACAGCAGCGCCTAGGATTCCTGGGGAGTTCCCTGGCCCTCTTATCCCTGAGCTTGTGGTGTGGCTCCCTTGGGTAAGTGTGTAGACAGGTAGGAAAGGCACCTGCCTCCCTAGTTCGGTGAGATGCCTCCGTTCTGGACAACCTAGTTCGAAATAGCGTTCAAAGAATGGAAACGGACAGAGAGGCAATGCGGACTTTCCTAGAGTTGAGAATAAACCAATGTTGAGACGAAAATACCTAGCAAAACCTGTTAGTCTCTGGGATCAGAAAGGCCTGTTGGCTTTGGCAATGGGAAAACTCCAGGGCCTCCCCCTGGGAGCCACAGAAACAAGAGGCCTTCATTCTTCCTTGGTAAAGAGTGGGAAATCTCCTGGAATCGGATGTCACTCCTGCTGCCTTTCCGTCTGTGGCGGGGAGGGGGGACACAACAAAACCAGAAACGCTTTAGTGTTAGCAGACTGGTTCTCCCAGCTGATGATGCGTTTGGAAGTAGCCATTGGAGGAGCATTCCTGGCACGAGCTCTTTTTCCACTGAGGAGGTCCCGGAGCACACCGCGCATGTGTCAACTGTCTGCTCTTCCGAACGAAGGCATCTCTGGCAGCCAGGGGAGGGAGAACAGCTGGCTGCCAAACAGAGCATTTCAAAGATCGGGACAAGAACCAAGCACTCCGAGGCAGAAGGGGAAACGTTCCTTTCGGCTCTCAGACACATTGCTCTCCCCTAGCACAGGATCTCAATGGGAACCTGCACCAACCGTGTGTGTATGGTGGACACACGGGTTGTGAGATGCCACCCAGAGTATTCCTCCATGTGAAACAACGTAGCTACCAAATCAGCAAGAGGATGGGATGGCTTCAAGGAAAACCAAAGTTCAACTCTTCCAATGGGAATGAAAGTTATCTGAGAGTGAGGTGTCTAACTTCAGCTCCCCTTGCCCCAGAAATGGAGGCAAGCTCCCTCCCAAACCCTCTGGCCATGCCTACACCCAATCTCTTGAGCTTTCTCCAAGGAGAGGAAAGTTTCTGACATTGGAGGTTTTCCGCCATTTCCATCAGTGTCTTGAGGCAGCCGTGATTCAGAGGTGGCAGGCTGCAACTCCCAGCTGCGGATCCAATGTTTGGAATGGGTGTTTGGAGCATTATTCCTTGAAGAAAGCTATTTCTGCCCTCAACAGGCCCTAGAGCATAGTAGGCCGTCCACATCCCATCTGTTCTTGAGAATGAAGGCATCTCCACCACCCAGGAGCCAGTATGGCAAGCTAGACCCCCATCTCTGTGCGTCTTCAGCCGGCCAAGTACCAAGTCCTCAGGGCCAGAAGGGCAAACATTTCTTTCAAAGAGGAGACTCTGGTTGTCTTAGCTTAGGAGAGGTCCAGAGTGGGAACTCACCACCAATCCCTGGGTGCTCTAAAGGTGAGTCACAACACCTTGGCCCATGAAGGTGCCCGTAGCCTTTGTTCAACAAACAGGCAAGGCCATGGGAAACAGCACAAAGAGTGCCAGAGTCCCATGTCAACCGCAAATGGGACACAAAGTGACTAGCTCACTCTCCTAACAGGTTGGCACTTTTGGGAATAAGAATCAGCTGTGGACTTGGCTTCAGGGAAAGTGCCATGTGCCACCCCAGGTAAGCTTTAGCTCGAGGCCTGTCTTCCTCCTCCATAAAGGGAAGGGATGCTCCTGGTGCTGGCTGTTATTTGCCCTTTTCCATCAGTGGTTAGAGGTAGCAGTGATTCAGGGGTAGCCTGTTGGTTCTGCCACCTGACGACCAAGTATTGGGAACTGATTCTTGGTGCCATATTCCTTGAAAAATTTTGTGTCTGCACTGACCAGCTCCAGAAACACGATGCCCTTGTGGTGATGGTCTGTTCTTCAAAATGAAGACATCTCAATCATCCAGCGGATGTGGGGAAGCCGGCTAGGAATCACGGCACTTAGCTGGCCAAAGTCCAAGTGCTCAGGAACAGGAGAGCCATACTTCCCTTAGGACGTCAGCTCTTGCTTAGCACGGGATCACGCTTGGAACTGGCCACCCGTCCCTGGGTGCTGACTGCGTGTGGGACAGCACGATGGCCTCTGATGGCGACTCAAGATCTTGTTCGAACAAAGGGCAAAGGGGACGCCTGCATGGCTCAGTCGATTAAGCGTCTGCCTCCGGCTCAGCTCATGACCACAAGGTCCTGGGATCGAACCCTGCATTGGAAATGCACGTTGGAACAGCCGTTTTGGGAAACAGAGTGGAGCTTCCTCAGAAAATTCAAAACAGAGCTAGCCTTTGACCCAGCAATTGCTCGCCTGGGTATTTGCCCCAAGACACAGGTGGGGTGAAAAGAAGGGCCACATGCACCCCAATGTTCATAGCAGCAAGGTCCACACGAGCGAACCCGTGGAAAGAGCCGACATTCCCTTCAACAGATGAATGGAGAGAGATGATGTGGTCCATCTCTACAAGGGAATAATACTCACCCATCAGAAAGGATGAATACCCAACTTTGTCATCAACATCGATGGGGCTGGGGGAGAGCATGCTCAATGAAATTGGCCGAGCAGAGAAAGCCAATATCATAGGGCTTCACGGATTTGTGGAACATAAGGAATAGCATGGAGGGCGTGAGGAGAAGGTAGGGAAAAATGAAGGGGGGCAAATCAGAGCGGGAGACGAACCATGAGACGGTACGGACTCCAAGAAATGGAGGGTTTTAGAGGGGACGGGTGGATGGATGAGTTAACCCAGTGGTGGGTATAAGGACGGCAGGTATCGAATGGACCATTGGGTGTTCTAGGAAAACAATGAACCAGGGATCCCTGATCCAAAACGAATGATGTACTGTATGGTGAGTAAAAGTACAATTTATTAAAAGACCAAGAAACCGCTTCTCTCTTCATGAAACAAGATGGTAGTTGAAATATGCATTCCCTCACAGTGTGATATCTGAGAGTTAAGTAGTTGGCACCTTCCTTTGGCTTCCACGCATACATTTGTAAGCATCCTCTCTTCCTGGAACGAGAATGCTTCATGAAAAAAAAAAAAGGATTTCAAACCACGAAGTGTGTCTACTAAACTCACAACCCCAGTGTAACTAAAGGAAAGATACCTCTGTCCTATCCCGACCTCACGTGAGCCTTGGGATCATCTCACAAGATTGAGATTTCACTCCAAATCTCATGAGATCTCATGGAACTGGGGCCAGATTTCACTCCACATCACCTGAGGTCACAATGAGATCGGGCGAGATTTCACTACAATTCTCGTGAGATAGCAGGGACCTTGGGCGAGATTTCCCTGCAACGCTGGTCATATCTCTTGAGTTTGGGTGAGCTTTTACTCCCAGTCTGGTGAGGTCTCATCCAAAACGTGGACACGTCAGTGCCCATCTCATGAGATCTCATGCATATTGAGCGAGATTTCAATCTCAATCTCGTGAGATCTCATGGACATCGGGCGAGATTTCACTCCAGCTCTCGTGAGATCCTTTGGAATTCGGAGATCAATTCCTCCAGGTGTTGAGAGATCTCATCCGATCCTTGGAGACTTCAGTCCAAATCTCATGAGATCTCAGGATAATGAGGGAGAATTCACTCTATCTCTCGTGAGAAATCATGGATATCAGGTGAGATAATTCCAACACTCGTGAGATCCTATGGACATCGGGTGAGAATTCTTTCCAAATCCCGTGATATGTCATGGACCTTGGACCTGATTTCACTCCAAATGTCGTGTGGTCTCAATGACCTCGGGCAGATTTCAGTCCAAATCTCGGGAGATATCAGGGACGACCGTGGGCGAGCTTTCAACCTAAACCTCGCGAGATCTCATGGACATCGGGCGAGATTTGCCACCAAATCTCCTGAGATCTCATGGACCTCGGTTCAGATTTCACTCCAAATCTCATGAGATCTCATGGAATTTAGGCGAGATTTCACTGCAAACCTCCTGAGCTCACAAGGAGATTGGGCGAGATGTCACTACAAATCTCATGAGATCTAGGGACCTTGGGCGAGATTTCCCTCCCGCTCTCGTGAGATCTCTGGAATTTGGGCGCGATTTTACTCCCAGTCTTGTGAGATCTCCTCCAAACCTTGGCGACGTCACTGTCAATCTCGTGAGATCTCCTGGGTATTGAGCGAGATTTCAATCTCAATATCGTGAGACTGATGGGCATCAGGTGAGATTTTATTGCATATCTCGAGAGATCTCAGAGACATTCGGGTGAGATTTCACTCCGAATATCCTGAGGTCCCAATGACATCGGGCGAGATTTCACGACAAATGTCATGAGATATCAGGGAACTTGGGCGAGATTTCACTCCAAATCCCGGGAGATCTCTTGGAATTCAGCTGAGATTTTACTCCATCTCTCGTGTGCTCTCTTCCTCATTTGGAGACCTCAGTCCAAATCTCTGGAGATCTCATGGAAAATAGGTGAGATTTCACTCTAACTTTTGAGATATCGCATGGTCATTGGGCGAGATGTTCCTCCAAATCTCGTGAGATGTCATGGACACCGGGCGAGAATTCCCTCCAAATCTCGTGAGATGTCACGGACTTTGGGTGAGATTTCTCTCCAAATGTCGTGAGATCTCTTGGACTTTGGGCGAGATTTTACTCCAGGTCTCATGAGCACTCGTCCAACACTTGGAGAGGTCAGTGCCATTCTCGTGAGATCTCATGGATATTGAGTGAGGATTCCATCTAAATCTCGTGAGATCTCATGGACATCAGGTGAGATTTCACTCCGAATAGCCTGAGGTCACAATCACGTTGGGCGAGATTTCACCACAAATCTCGTGAGATATCAGCGACCTCAGGCGAGATTTCAATCCAAATATCGGGACGTCTCAATGACATTGGGCGACAGTTCACTAAACTCTCGTGAGATAAAAGGGCCCTAGGGCGAGATTTCACTCCACCTCTCGTGAGATCTCTGGGAATTCGCGGATAGTTTACTCCAAGTCTCGTGAGATCTCATCCAATCCTTGGAGACTTCAGTCCAAAACCCGTGAGATCTCAGGATAGGGAGCGAGAATTCAATCTATATCTTGTGAGCACTGAGGGACATCAGGCGAGATGACTGCAAATCTTGTGAGTACTCACGAATATCGGGTGAGATTCCACTCCAAATCTCCTGAGGTCTCAATGAGCTCGGGCAGATTTCACTCCAAATCTCGTGAGTTATCAGGGACGCGGGGCGAGGTTTCAATCTAAATGTCGTGAGATCTCATGGAAATCGGCCGAGATGTGACACCAAATCTCCTGAGATCGCAGGGACATCGATTGAGATTTCACTCCGAATCTCATGAGAGCTCATGGATATTGGGCTCGACTTCACTCCAAATCTCCTGAGGTCCCAATGAGTCCAGGCGAGATTTCACTACAGATCTCGTGAGATAGCAGCAACCTTGGGCGAGATTTCTATCCAAATCTCGTGAGATCTCAATGACATCGGGGGAGATTCCTTCCAAATCTCGTGAGATATCAAGGACCTTGGGCGAGATTTCACCCCAACTCTCGTGAGGTCTCCTGGTCTGTGGGCGAGATTTGACTCCCATCCCGTTAAATGTCCTCCAAACCTTGGAGACGTCAATGCCAACCTCGTGAATTCTCATGGATACGAGCGAGTTTTCCATCTGAATCTCGTGTGATCTCATGGATATCGGGCGAGATATCCCTCCAAATCTCGTGAGATCTCGTGGACATTGGGCGAGATTTCACTCCCAACTCCTGAGTTCCCGATGACTTCGGGCGAGATTTCACTACATATCTCGTAATATTCAGGGACCTCGGGCGAGATTTCAATCCAAATCTCGCGAGGTCTCAATGACATCGCGTGAGATTTCACTACAAATCTCGTGAGATATCAGGGAGTTTGGGCGAGATTTACCTCCAACTCTCACCAGGACTCTTGGACGTTGAGCGAGACTTGACTCCACGTCTCGGAGATCTCATCCAAACCTTGGAGAATTCAGTCCAAATCTCATGAGATCTCATGGATATGGAGCGAAATTTCAATCTCAACCTCGTGAGATCTCATGACATCAGGAGAGATTTGACTCCAAATCTCGTGAGATCTCACGGATATCGGGTGAGATTTCTCTGCAAATCTCGTGAGATCATGGGCATTGGGTGAGATTTCACGCCAAATCTCTTGAGGTCACAATGACATGGGGCGAGATTTCACTATACTTCTCTTGAACTATCAGGGGTCTTGGGCAAGATTTCACTACAAATCTCGTGAGACATCAGGGACCTTGCGCGATATTTCACTCCAAATCTCGTGAGGTACCAATGACATCGGGCGAGATTTCCGCAGAAATCGCTTGAGATATCTGAAACCTTGGTTGAGATTTTACTCCAACTCTGGTGAGCTCTCTTGGAATTCGGGGTATTTTCCTCCAAGTCTCGCGAGAGCTCCTCCAGACCTTGGAGACATCAGTACAAATCTCGTGAGATCTCGTGGATATTGAGCGAGATTTCAATCTTTATCTCGTGAGACCTCATGGACATCAGGCGAGAATTTACCCCAAATCTCGTGAAATCGCATGGACATCGGCTGAGATTTCACTCCAAATATCTTGGGATCTCATGGACATCGGGCGAGATTTCACTCCAAATCTCCTTGAGGTCACAGGGACATCGGGCGAGATTTCACCTCAAATCTCCTGAGATATCATGGACTTTGGGTGAGATTTGTCTCCAACTGTCGCGAGATCTCTTGGACTGTGGGTGAGCTTTGACTCCAGGTCTCGTGAGATCTCATCCAAAACATGGAGACGTCAGTGCCAATCGAATGAGATCTCATGGATATTGAGTGAGTATTCAATCGAAATATCGTGAGATCTCATGGATATCCGGCGAGTTTTGACACCAAATCTCGTGAGATCCCATGGACATCGGGTGCGATTTCAGTCCCAATCTCACGAGATCTCATGGATATTGGGCGAGACTCACTCCAAATCTCCTGTGGTTCTAATGACATGGCGCGAGGTTTCAAGAAATCTCGTGAGATATCAAGGCCCTTGGTCGAGATTTCGGTCCAAATCTCGTGAGGTCTCAATGACATTGGGTGAGAGTTCATGACAAATCTCGGGAGATATCAGGGACCATGGGCGAGATTTCACTCCAACCCTCATGAGGTCTCTTGGTCTTTGGCGAGATTTAACTCCAAGTCTTGTGAGAGCTCCTTCAAACCTTGGAGACGTCAGTGCCAATCTCCTGAGATCTCATGGCTATGGATGGAGATTTAATCTAAATCTCGTGAGATCTCAAGGACATCAGGCGAGGTTTTACTCCAAATCTTGGGAGCTGTCATGGACATCGGGTGAGATATGTCTCCAAAACTCGTGAGATAATGGACCTTGGGCCAGACTGCACTCCATAGGTCCTGAGGTCACAATGACATCGGGCGAGATTTCACTACAAAACTCGAGAGATATCAGGGACCTTGGGCAAGGTTTCACTCCTAATCTCGTGAGATAGCAGGGACCTTGGGCGAGATTTCACTCTCAATCTCGTGAGATCTCTTGGAGTTCGGGCGAGATTTGATTCCAAGTCTCGTGAGATCCAATCCAAGCCTTGGAGACTTCAGTCCCAATCTCGTGAGATCTCCTGGACATTGGGCGAGATTCAAATCCAAATCTCGTGTGGTCTCAATGATATCGGGTGAGATTTCACACCAATTCTCGTGAGATCTCATGGCCATCGGGCGAGATATTCTTGCACATCTCGTGAGATCTCATCACAACTTGGAGAGCTCAGTCCAAATCTCGTGAGATGTCATGGATATTGCAAAAGTTTTCACTGTAAATCTCGTGAGATCTCATGGACCGCGGTCGAGATTTTACTTGCAATCTCTTGAGATTTCCTGGATGTCGGGTGAGATCTCATTCCAAATCCCGTGAGATCTCATGGACATCGGGCGCGAATTCACTCCAAAACTCGGGAGATGTTATGGACGTCGGGTGAGATTTCCCTCCAAATCTCGTGTGATCTCTTCGAAATCTCACTGGAACAGGAACCAGCAGTTGTGGTCTAGGGCTCACACCTGTTGAAAGGGAAGCTAAACAGCCCGACACAGGTGTTGGGTAGTAAGAAGGGCAGGTGTTGGCATGATCACTGAGTATTATCGGCAACTTAGGAATCATTGTTGAGCACTACGACAGAATTCTCGGCTGTTCTATATGCTGTCTAAATGAAAAAATACAATAAAAAATAAAAAGTAAACCGATGAACCTAAGGGAAATGGAAGGAAAAATCAAATAAGACAAGACCAGAGAGGAAGACAAACCGTAAGAGTATCCTAACTCCAGCTAACAAAGTGAGGGTTGCTGGAAGCAAGGTGGGTGAGGAATGGGGAAAGTGGGGAATGGGCATTAAGGAGAGTACTTGTAATTAGCACTGGGTGCTATACACAACAGATGGATCGCTAAATTCTAACCCTGATCCTAGTAACGCGCTCTAGGTTAAATTGGTCGTATTTAAATTCTTTTTCTTGGAAGAAATCTGTTAACATTTGGAGTCCCGATGCACTTGAAGTTGCCCAACGGACGGTGTTTATATATGGGCTCTGCCATGGGTATTTAGAAGGAGCTCTCCTTATTTCTGGGCTCAAAGAAAATGAAGTGACACCTCTCATTTGGGGACTTGGTCGCATTTTCATTTAAATTGTTGATTTTTGGCCATCCATCCAGACAATTCCAAAACCTTGTTGAATTCCTAAGTTTAGCTTTACATTCAAGGAGCCAGGGGATTTTCCTCCCATAGGCCGTACCCAGGGATTGCTGGAAAGTTCACATCCTTGTCCTGTGCAAGGAGAGAGTCTCAGGGTCTGATATCCTAAAGGAAGATTGCCCTATTGCTCCTGAGCTGCTTCTGAGCTCTCGGGGCATAAGCCTGCTGAATGATAGCCAGCTTCTAGTTCTCCCCTAGATGATTGAGGTGCCATTATGCTGAAGATTAGACAGGAAGCAGCACAGTAAGAGCCCTTTCAAGGAATACTACACCAAAGGCCTGCTTTGGAACACTTGAACATCAGCCAAGAGGACAAAAGCGTCACCCTCATTTGCTTCTGTGTCTCCCCATGCACGGTAAGGTCCATTTTAAAAACAGAAAACAAAACCAAGAGCAGACTTTCCGCTTTCTGAAGGAGGAATGCCGGCCTCTTAATGACAGGGCTCCCAAGTGCAGGGCAGGAACGTTGACCTTGGCCCAAGCCCACAGGTGTACGCTTTCCCTGCGGCAGACTGCTTGCCAGCAGACTGTGCTTTCTTCACATTAGCCCATTCTCATCGCTAATGAAGAACGTTGGCCTTCCATGCATCATTTTCCACCCTCTAGCTCTTTTTTCAATCTAAGATTGCCCTGGGCGTCATTCCGATCCAGTGTCTCAGAGTAATAGCCTCTATTTAAGAAGGTCCAGCTAAGTCCTTGTGACTGTGGGAGAGATTGGGGCACGTTGCCCCTTGTAACGGGCTTTCAGAACTATGGGGACCTCAGAGCTTAAGCCATTTGGACGTGCCCTGCGAGGAATGTTTCTGTGCAGGCTTGGCCCCAGGTTTTTAGAGGGACTGGGCCTCCTTTCTTGGGTAAAAGGAAATGAAGTGACACACTTCCTAACCAGATGTATCCTAGTCCCAATTGTATTGTCAAATTTCGGCCTTCACTGGAATCATTTCCATGCCCTTGCCGATGCTTTTTAAAATTTAGAGCTGGTTTACGCACGGCGAGGAGGGGATTCTACCCAAGCAGCCAGGACCCAACGATTGGTCGTGAGTTCCTACTTCAGTCCTGTGCTCAGTCAGCCTCTCCTTATGTGATAGCCCAAAGGAAAGGAAAGGTGGCTCTTCTCTCCTTGACCTTGAGATGCCCTCCTTTTGAGGAAGAGAAGTTCACCCATATGCTGCATGCTGGAGCATCTGGTACGTTCAGGAGGTGCCCTTTCCAGGACTATAGCACCAATGCTTGCATCTGAAACCTTGAGCATCACCTGGGAGTCCCATTAGTATAGCTGAATGACTGCAGCCTCTATCCATTCATGGGAAGGGCAAAACAAACACACCCACAACCACCACCAGCACCACCACAACACTACTGCCAAATGTCCCTCTCATTTTAAGAGAAGAACGCAGAGTTCCTGGTGACAGGGCTCCCAGGCCTAGACCACGGTTTCCCTTTCCCCAAGGCCGCAGTGGTTTCTCATTCCTGGGAATGAAAATTGGGTGGCGAGGAGATGGGCCTAGTCACCTCAATCTAAACATGGTGTCTCATCGCATCTCTAATCAACACATTTGGCCCAGGATTTACCCACTTCCACCCTCTTGCTGTTTTTCTGCCGAGGTTCCCCTTGTGGGCCTTGTGCTCCAGTGTCTCAGAGCAATATCCTGTTCATGCAGCTAGAGGATCTGGAAGATTTTTTGTCACTGTGGGGACGTGTTGGCCACAGAGCCCCATGGGAATGCTGTTCAGAACTATGTTGGCCTGAGGAGGCCTAAGGCATTGGAAGCCTGCAAGCAGTGAATGTCTGTGCGTAGGCATGGCCAGAAGACTCATTTCTTGCGGGAGGGGAAAAAATTAGATGTCTCATTACAGTTTTATCTCACTTAAAATGGCCCTGCTTATATACATTCCTGTAGTCTCGCAGATTGTTGATGTCGCTCCTGGTACACATTCCAACTGGAAGGTGCTTTTCCTCACAGCAGCGCCTAGGATTCCTGGGGAGTTCCCTGGCCCTCTTATCCCTGAGCTTGTGGTGTGGCTCCCTTGGGTAAGTGTGTAGACAGGTAGGAAAGGCACCTGCCTCCCTAGCTCGGTGAGATGCCTCCGTTCTGGACAACCTAGTTCGAAATAGCGTTCAAAGAATGGAAACGGACAGAGAGGCAATGCGGACTTTCCTAGAGTTGAGAATAAACCAATGTTGAGACGAAAATACCTAGCAAAACCTGTTAGTCTCTGGGATCAGAAAGGCCTGTTGGCTTTGGCAATGGGAAAACTCCAGGGCCTCCCCCTGGGAGCCACAGAAACAAGAGGCCTTCATTCTTCCTTGGTAAAGAGTGGGAAATCTCCTGGAATCGGATGTCACTCCTGCTGCCTTTCCGTCTGTGGCGGGGAGGGGGGACACAACAAAACCAGAAACGCTTTAGTGTTAGCAGACTGGTTCTCCCAGCTGATGATGCGTTTGGAAGTAGCCATTGGAGGAGCATTCCTGGCACGAGCTCTTTTTCCACTGAGGAGGTCCCGGAGCACACCGCGCATGTGTCAACTGTCTGCTCTTCCGAACGAAGGCATCTCTGGCAGCCAGGGGAGGGAGAACAGCTGGCTGCCAAACAGAGCATTTCAAAGATCGGGACAAGAACCAAGCACTCCGAGGCAGAAGGGGAAACGTTCCTTTCGGCTCTCAGACACATTGCTCTCCCCTAGCACAGGATCTCAATGGGAACCTGCACCAACCGTGTGTGTATGGTGGACACACGGGTTGTGAGATGCCACCCAGAGTATTCCTCCATGTGAAACAACGTAGCTACCAAATCAGCAAGAGGATGGGATGGCTTCAAGGAAAACCAAAGTTCAACTCTTCCAATGGGAATGAAAGTTATCTGAGAGTGAGGTGTCTAACTTCAGCTCCCCTTGCCCCAGAAATGGAGGCAAGCTCCCTCCCAAACCCTCTGGCCATGCCTACACCCAATCTCTTGAGCTTTCTCCAAGGAGAGGAAAGTTTCTGACATTGGAGGTTTTCCGCCATTTCCATCAGTGTCTTGAGGCAGCCGTGATTCAGAGGTGGCAGGCTGCAACTCCCAGCTGCGGATCCAATGTTTGGAATGGGTGTTTGGAGCATTATTCCTTGAAGAAAGCTATTTCTGCCCTCAACAGGCCCTAGAGCATAGTAGGCCGTCCACATCCCATCTGTTCTTGAGAATGAAGGCATCTCCACCACCCAGGAGCCAGTATGGCAAGCTAGACCCCCATCTCTGTGCGTCTTCAGCCGGCCAAGTACCAAGTCCTCAGGGCCAGAAGGGCAAACATTTCTTTCAAAGAGGAGACTCTGGTTGTCTTAGCTTAGGAGAGGTCCAGAGTGGGAACTCACCACCAATCCCTGGGTGCTCTAAAGGTGAGTCACAACACCTTGGCCCATGAAGGTGCCCGTAGCCTTTGTTCAACAAACAGGCAAGGCCATGGGAAACAGCACAAAGAGTGCCAGAGTCCCATGTCAACCGCAAATGGGACACAAAGTGACTAGCTCACTCTCCTAACAGGTTGGCACTTTTGGGAATAAGAATCAGCTGTGGACTTGGCTTCAGGGAAAGTGCCATGTGCCACCCCAGGTAAGCTTTAGCTCGAGGCCTGTCTTCCTCCTCCATAAAGGGAAGGGATGCTCCTGGTGCTGGCTGTTATTTGCCCTTTTCCATCAGTGGTTAGAGGTAGCAGTGATTCAGGGGTAGCCTGTTGGTTCTGCCACCTGACGACCAAGTATTGGGAACTGATTCTTGGTGCCATATTCCTTGAAAAATTTTGTGTCTGCACTGACCAGCTCCAGGAACACGATGCCCTTGTGGTGATGGTCTGTTCTTCAAAATGAAGACATCTCAATCATCCAGCGGATGTGGGGAAGCCGGCTAGGAATCACGGCACTTAGCTGGCCAAATTCCAAGTGCTCAGGAACAGGAGAGCCATACTTCCCTTAGGACGTCAGCTCTTGCTTAGCACGGGATCACGCTTGGAACTGGCCACCCGTCCCTGGGTGCTGACTGCGTGTGGGACAGCACGATGGCCTCTGATGGCGACTCAAGATCTTGTTCGAACAAAGGGCAAAGGGGACGCCTGCATGGCTCAGTCGATTAAGCGTCTGCCTCCGGCTCAGCTCATGACCACAAGGTCCTGGGATCGAACCCTGCATTGGAAATGCACGTTGGAACAGCCGTTTTGGGAAACAGAGTGGAGCTTCCTCAGAAAATTCAAAACAGAGCTAGCTTTTGACCCAGCAATTGCTCGCCTGGGTATTTGCCCCAAGACACAGGTGGGGTGAAAAGAAGGGCCACATGCACCCCAGTGTTCATAGCAGCAAAGTCCACACGAGCGAACCCGTGGAAAGAGCCGACATTCCCTTCAACAGATGAATGGAGAGAGATGATGTGGTCCATCTCTACAAGGGAATAATACTCACCCATCAGAAAGGATGAATACCCAACTTTGTCATCAACATCGATGGGGCTGGGGGAGAGCATGCTCAATGAAATTGGCCGAGCAGAGAAAGCCAATATCATAGGGCTTCACGGATTTGTGGAACATAAGGAATAGCATGGAGGGCGTGAGGAGAAGGTAGGGAAAAATGAAGGGGGGCAAATCAGAGCGGGAGACGAACCATGAGACGGTACGGACTCCAAGAAATGGAGGGTTTTAGAGGGGACGGGTGGATGGATGAGTTAACCCAGTGGTGGGTATAAGGACGGCAGGTATCGAATGGACCATTGGGTGTTCTAGGAAAACAATGAACCAGGGATCCCAGATCCAAAATGAATGATGTAATGTATGGTGAGTAAAAGTACAATTTATTAAAAGACCAAGAAAGCGCTTCTCTCTTCATGAAACAAGATGGTAGTTGAAATATGCATTCCCTCACAGTGTGATATCTGAGAGTTAAGTAGTTGGCACCTTCCTTTGGCTTCCACGCATACATTTGTAAGCATCCTCTCTTCCTGGAACGAGAATGCTTCATGAAAAAAAAAAAAGGATTTCAAACCACGAAGTGTGTCTACTAAACTCACAACCCCAGTGTAACTAAAGGAAAGATACCTCTGTCCTATCCCGACCTCACGTGAGCCTTGGGATCATCTCACAAGATTGAGATTTCACTCCAAATCTCATGAGATCTCATGGAACTGGGGCCAGATTTCACTCCACATCACCTGAGGTCACAATGAGATCGGGCGAGATTTCACTACAATTCTCGTGAGACAGCAGGGACCTTGGGCGAGATTTCCCTGCAACGCTGGTCATATCTCTTGAGTTTGGGTGAGCTTTTACTCCCAGTCTGGTGAGGTCTCATCCAAAACGTGGACACGTCAGTGCCCATCTCATGAGATCTCATGCATATTGAGCGAGATTTCAATCTCAATCTCGTGAGATCTCATGGACATCGGGCGAGATTTCACTCCAGCTCTCGTGAGATCCTTTGGAATTCGGGGATCAATTCCTCCAGGTGTTGAGAGATCTCATCCGATCCTTGGAGACTTCAGTCCAAATCTCATGAGATCTCAGGATAGTGAGGGAGAATTCACTCTATCTCTCGTGAGAAATCATGGATATCAGGCGAGATAATTCCAACACTCGTGAGATCCTATGGACATCGGGTGAGAATTCTTTCCAAATCCCGTGATATGTCATGGACCTTGGACCTGATTTCACTCCAAATGTCGTGTGGTCTCAATGACCTCGGGCAGATTTCAGTCCAAATCTCGGGAGATATCAGGGACGACCGTGGGCGAGCTTTCAACCTAAACCTCGCGAGATCTCATGGACATCGGGCGAGATTTGCCACCAAATCTCCTGAGATCTCATGGACCTCGGTTCAGATTTCACTCCAAATCTCATGAGATCTCATGGAATTTAGGCGAGATTTCACTGCAAACCTCCTGAGCTCACAAGGAGATTGGGCGAGATGTCACTACAAATCTCATGAGATCTAGGGACCTTGGGCGAGATTTCCCTCCCGCTCTCGTGAGATCTCTGGAATTTGGGCGCGATTTTACTCCCAGTCTTGTGAGATCTCCTCCAAACCTTGGCGACGTCACTGTCAATCTCGTGAGATCTCCTGGGTATTGAGCGAGATTTCAATCTCAATATCGTGAGACTGATGGGCATCAGGTGAGATTTTATTGCATATCTCGAGAGATCTCAGAGACATTCGGGTGAGATTTCACTCCGAATATCCTGAGGTCCCAATGACATCGGGCGAGATTTCACGACAAATGTCGTGAGATATCAGGGAACTTGGGCGAGATTTCACTCCAAATCCCGGGAGATCTCTTGGAATTCAGCTGAGATTTTACTCCATCTCTCGTGTGCTCTCTTCCTCATTTGGAGACCTCAGTCCAAATCTCTGGAGATCTCATGGAAAATAGGTGAGATTTCACTCTAACTTTTGAGATATCGCATGGTCATTGGGCGAGATGTTCCTCCAAATCTCGTGAGATGTCATGGACACCGGGCGAGAATTCCCTCCAAATCTCGTGAGATGTCACGGACTTTGGGTGAGATTTCTCTCCAAATCTCGTGAGATCTCTTGGACTTTGGGCGAGATTTTACTCCAGGTCTCATGAGCACTCGTCCAACACTTGGAGAGGTCAGTGCCATTCTCGTGAGATCTCATGGATATTGAGTGAGGATTCCATCTAAATCTCGTGAGATCTCATGGACATCAGGTGAGATTTCACTCCGAATAGCCTGAGGTCACAATCACGTTGGGCGAGATTTCACCACAAATCTCGTGAGATATCAGCGACCTCAGGCGAGATTTCAATCCAAATATCGGGACGTCTCAATGACATTGGGCGACAGTTCACTAAACTCTCGTGAGATAAAAGGGACCTAGGGCGAGATTTCACTCCACCTCTCGTGAGATCTCTGGGAATTCGCGGATAGTTTACTCCAAGTCTCGTGAGATCTCATCCAATCCTTGGAGACTTCAGTCCAAAACCCGTGAGATCTCAGGATAGGGAGCGAGAATTCAATCTATATCTTGTGAGCACTGAGGGACATCAGGCGAGATGACTGCAAATCTTGTGAGTACTCACGAATATCGGGTGAGATTCCACTCCAAATCTCCTGAGGTCTCAATGAGCTCGGGCAGATTTCACTCCAAATCTCGTGAGTTATCAGGGACGCGGGGCGAGGTTTCAATCTAAATGTCGTGAGATCTCATGGAAATCGGCCGAGATGTGACACCAAATCTCCTGAGATCGCAGGGACATCGACTGAGATTTCACTCCGAATCTCATGAGAGCTCATGGATGTTGGGCTCGACTTCACTCCAAATCTCCTGAGGTCCCAATGAGTCCAGGCGAGATTTGACTACAGATCTCGTGAGATAGCAGCAACCTTGGGCGAGATTTCTATCCAAATCTCGTGAGATCTCAATGACATCGGGGGAGATTCCTTCCAAATCTCGTGAGATATCAAGGACCTTGGGCGAGATTTCACCCCAACTCTCGTGAGGTCTCCTGGTCTGTGGGCGAGATTTGACTCCCATCCCGTTAAATGTCCTCCAAACCTTGGAGACGTCAATGCCAACCTCGTGAATTCTCATGGATACGAGCGAGTTTTCCATCTGAATCTCGTGTGATCTCATGGATATCGGGCGAGATATCCCTCCAAATCTCGTGAGATCTCGTGGACATTGGGCGAGATTTCACTCCCGACTCCTGAGTTCCCGATGACTTCGGGCGAGATTTCACTACATATCTCGTAATATTCAGGGACCTCGGGCGAGATTTCAATCCAAATCTCGCGAGGTCTCAATGACATCGCGTGAGATTTCACTACAAATCTCGTGAGATATCAGGGAGTTTGGGCGAGATTTACCTCCAACTCTCACCAGGACTCTTGGACGTTGAGCGAGACTTGACTCCACGTCTCGGAGATCTCATCCAAACCTTGGAGAATTCAGTCCAAATCTCATGAGATCTCATGGATATGGAGCGAAATTTCAATCTCAACCTCGTGAGATCTCATGACATCAGGAGAGATTTGACTCCAAATCTCGTGAGATCTCACGGATATCGGGTGAGATTTCTCTGCAAATCTCGTGAGATCATGGGCATTGGGTGAGATTTCACGCCAAATCTCTTGAGGTCACAATGACATGGGGCGAGATTTCACTATACTTCTCTTGAACTATCAGGGGTCTTGGGCAAGATTTCACTACAAATCTCGTGAGACATCAGGGACCTTGCGCGATATTTCACTCCAAATCTCGTGAGGTACCAATGACATCGGGCGAGATTTCCGCAGAAATCTCTTGAGATATCTGGAACCTTGGTTGAGATTTTACTCCAACTCTGGTGAGCTCTCTTGGAATTCGGGGTATTTTCCTCCAAGTCTCGCGAGAGCTCCTCCAGACCTTGGAGACATCAGTACAAATCTCGTGAGATCTCGTGGATATTGAGCGAGATTTCAATCTTTATCTCGTGAGACCTCATGGACATCAGGCGAGAATTTACCCCAAATCTCGTGAAATCGCATGGACATCGGCTGAGATTTCACTCCAAATATCTTGGGATCTCATGGACATCGGGCGAGATTTCACTCCAAATCTCCTTGAGGTCACAGGGACATCGGGCGAGATTTCACCTCAAATCTCCTGAGATATCATGGACTTTGGGTGAGATTTGTCTCCAACTGTCGCGAGATCTCTTGGACTGTGGGTGAGCTTTGACTCCAGGTCTCGTGAGATCTCATCCAAAACATGGAGACGTCAGTGCCAATCGAATGAGATCTCATGGATATTGAGTGAGTATTCAATCGAAATATCGTGAGATCTCATGGATATCCGGCGAGTTTTGACACCAAATCTCGTGAGATCCCATGGACATCGGGTGCGATTTCAGTCCCAATCTCACGAGATCTCATGGATATTGGGCGAGACTCACTCCAAATCTCCTGTGGTTCTAATGACATGGCGCGAGGTTTCAAGAAATCTCGTGAGATATCAAGGCCCTTGGTCGAGATTTCGGTCCAAATCTCGTGAGGTCTCAATGACATTGGGTGAGAGTTCATGACAAATCTCGGGAGATATCAGGGACCATGGGCGAGATTTCACTCCAACCCTCATGAGGTCTCTTGGTCTTTGGCGAGATTTAACTCCAAGTCTTGTGAGAGCTCCTTCAAACCTTGGAGACGTCAGTGCCAATCTCCTGAGATCTCATGGCTATGGATGGAGATTTAATCTAAATCTCGTGAGATCTCAAGGACATCAGGCGAGGTTTTACTCCAAATCTTGGGAGCTGTCATGGACATCGGGTGAGATATGTCTCCAAAACTCGTGAGATAATGGACCTTGGGCCAGACTGCACTCCATAGGTCCTGAGGTCACAATGACATCGGGCGAGATTTCACTACAAAACTCGAGAGATATCAGGGACCTTGGGCAAGGTTTCACTCCTAATCTCGTGAGATAGCAGGGACCTTGGGCGAGATTTCACTCTCAATCTCGTGAGATCTCTTGGAGTTCGGGCGAGATTTGATTCCAAGTCTCGTGAGATCCAATCCAAGCCTTGGAGACTTCAGTCCCAATCTCGTGAGATCTCCTGGACATTGGGCGAGATTCAAATCCAAATCTCGTGTGGTCTCAATGATATCGGGTGAGATTTCACACCAATTCTCGTGAGATCTCATGGCCATCGGGCGAGATATTCTTGCACATCTCGTGAGATCTCATCACAACTTGGAGAGCTCAGTCCAAATCTCGTGAGATGTCATGGATATTGCAAAAGTTTTCACTGTAAATCTCGTGAGATCTCATGGACCGCGGTCGAGATTTTACTTGCAATCTCTTGAGATTTCCTGGATGTCGGGTGAGATCTCATTCCAAATCCCGTGAGATCTCATGGACATCGGGCGCGAATTCACTCCAAAACTCGGGAGATGTTATGGACGTCGGGTGAGATTTCCCTCCAAATCTCGTGTGATCTCTTCGAAATCTCACTGGAACAGGAACCAGCAGTTGTGGTCTAGGGCTCACACCTGTTGAAAGGGAAGCTAAACAGCCCGACACAGGTGTTGGGTAGTAAGAAGGGCAGGTGTTGGCATGATCACTGAGTATTATCGGCAACTTAGGAATCATTGTTGAGCACTACGACAGAATTCTCGGCTGTTCTATATGCTGTCTAAATGAAAAAATACAATAAAAAATAAAAAGTAAACCGATGAACCTAAGGGAAATGGAAGGAAAAATCAAATAAGACAAGACCAGAGAGGAAGACAAACCGTAAGAGTATCCTAACTCCAGCTAACAAAGTGAGGGTTGCTGGAAGCAAGGTGGGTGAGGAATGGGGAAAGTGGGGAATGGGCATTAAGGAGAGTACTTGTAATTAGCACTGGGTGCTATACACAACAGATGGATCGCTAAATTCTAACCCTGATCCTAGTAACGCGCTCTAGGTTAAATTGGTCGTATTTAAATTCTTTTTCTTGGAAGAACTCTGTTAACATTTGGAGTCCCGATGCACTTGAAGTTGCCCAACGGACGGTGTTTATATATGGGCTCTGCCATGGGTATTTAGAAGGAGCTCTCCTTATTTCTGGGCTCAAAGAAAATGAAGTGACACCTCTCATTTGGGGACTTGGTCGCATTTTCATTTAAATTGTTGATTTTTGGCCATCCATCCAGACAATTCCAAAACCTTGTTGAATTCCTAAGTTTAGCTTTACATTCAAGGAGCCAGGGGATTTTCCTCCCATAGGCCGTACCCAGGGATTGCTGGAAAGTTCACATCCTTGTCCTGTGCAAGGAGAGAGTCTCAGGGTCTGATATCCTAAAGGAAGATTGCCCTATTGCTCCTGAGCTGCTTCTGAGCTCTCGGGGCATAAGCCTGCTGAATGATAGCCAGCTTCTAGTTCTCCCCTAGATGATTGAGGTGCCATTATGCTGAAGATTAGACAGGAAGCAGCACAGTAAGAGCCCTTTCAAGGAATACTACACCAAAGGCCTGCTTTGGAACACTTGAACATCAGCCAAGAGGACAAAAGCGTCACCCTCATTTGCTTCTGTGTCTCCCCATGCACGGTAAGGTCCATTTTAAAAACAGAAAACAAAACCAAGAGCAGACTTTCCGCTTTCTGAAGGAGGAATGCCGGCCTCTTAATGACAGGGCTCCCAAGTGCAGGGCAGGAACGTTGACCTTGGCCCAAGCCCACAGGTGTACGCTTTCCCTGCGGCAGACTGCTTGCCAGCAGACTGTGCTTTCTTCACATTAGCCCATTCTCATCGCTAATGAAGAACGTTGGCCTTCCATGCATCATTTTCCACCCTCTAGCTCTTTTTTCAATCTAAGATTGCCCTGGGCGTCATTCCGATCCAGTGTCTCAGAGTAATAGCCTCTATTTAAGAAGGTCCAGCTAAGTCCTTGTGACTGTGGGAGAGATTGGGGCACGTTGCCCCTTGTAACGGGCTTTCAGAACTATGGGGACCTCAGAGCTTAAGCCATTTGGACGTGCCCTGCGAGGAATGTTTCTGTGCAGGCTTGGCCCCAGGTTTTTAGAGGGACTGGGCCTCCTTTCTTGGGTAAAAGGAAATGAAGTGACACACTTCCTAACCAGATGTATCCTAGTCCCAATTGTATTGTCAAATTTCGGCCTTCACTGGAATCATTTCCATGCCCTTGCCGATGCTTTTTAAAATTTAGAGCTGGTTTACGCACGGCGAGGAGGGGATTCTACCCAAGCAGCCAGGACCCAACGATTGGTCGTGAGTTCCTACTTCAGTCCTGTGCTCAGTCAGCCTCTCCTTATGTGATAGCCCAAAGGAAAGGAAAGGTGGCTCTTCTCTCCTTGACCTTGAGATGCCCTCCTTTTGAGGAAGAGAAGTTCACCCATATGCTGCATGCTGGAGCATCTGGTATGTTCAGGAGGTGCCCTTTCCAGGACTATAGCACCAATGCTTGCATCTGAAACCTTGAGCATCAGCTGGGAGTCCCATTAGTATAGCTGAATGACTGCAGCCTCTATCCATTCATGGGAAGGGCAAAACAAACACACCCACAACCACCACCAGCACCACCACAACACTACTGCCAAATTTCCCTCTCATTTTAAGAGAAGAACGCAGAGTTCCTGGTGACAGGGCTCCCAGGCCTAGACCACGGTTTCCCTTTCCCCAAGGCCGCAGTGGTTTCTCATTCCTGGGAATGAAAATTGGGTGGCGAGGAGATGGGCCTAGTCACCTCAATCTAAACATGGTGTCTCATCGCATCTCTAATCAACACATTTGGCCCAGGATTTACCCACTTCCACCCTCTTGCTGTTTTTCTGCCGAGGTTCCCCTTGTGGGCCTTGTGCTCCAGTGTCTCAGAGCAATATCCTGTTCATGCAGCTAGAGGATCTGGAAGATTTTTTGTCACTGTGGGGACGTGTTGGCCACAGAGCCCCATGGGAATGCTGTTCAGAACTATGTTGGCCTGAGGAGGCCTAAGGCATTGGAAGCCTGCAAGCAGTGAATGTCTGTGCGTAGGCATGGCCAGAAGACTCATTTCTTGCGGGAGGGGAAAAAATTAGATGTCTCATTACAGTTTTATCTCACTTAAAATGGCCCTGCTTATATACATTCCTGTAGTCTCGCAGATTGTTGATGTCGCTCCTGGTACACATTCCAACTGGAAGGTGCTTTTCCTCACAGCAGCGCCTAGGATTCCTGGGGAGTTCCCTGGCCCTCTTATCCCTGAGCTTGTGGTGTGGCTCCCTTGGGTAAGTGTGTAGACAGGTAGGAAAGGCACCTGCCTCCCTAGCTCGGTGAGATGCCTCCGTTCTGGACAACCTAGTTCGAAATAGCGTTCAAAGAATGGAAACGGACAGAGAGGCAATGCGGACTTTCCTAGAGTTGAGAATAAACCAATGTTGAGACGAAAATACCTAGCAAAACCTGTTAGTCTCTGGGATCAGAAAGGCCTGTTGGCTTTGGCAATGGGAAAACTCCAGGGCCTCCCCCTGGGAGCCACAGAAACAAGAGGCCTTCATTCTTCCTTGGTAAAGAGTGGGAAATCTCCTGGAATCGGATGTCACTCCTGCTGCCTTTCCGTCTGTGGCGGGGAGGGGGGACACAACAAAACCAGAAACGCTTTAGTGTTAGCAGACTGGTTCTCCCAGCTGATGATGCGTTTGGAAGTAGCCATTGGAGGAGCATTCCTGGCACGAGCTCTTTTTCCACTGAGGAGGTCCCGGAGCACACCGCGCATGTGTCAACTGTCTGCTCTTCCGAACGAAGGCATCTCTGGCAGCCAGGGGAGGGAGAACAGCTGGCTGCCAAACAGAGCATTTCAAAGATCGGGACAAGAACCAAGCACTCCGAGGCAGAAGGGGAAACGTTCCTTTCGGCTCTCAGACACATTGCTCTCCCCTAGCACAGGATCTCAATGGGAACCTGCACCAACCGTGTGTGTATGGTGGACACACGGGTTGTGAGATGCCACCCAGAGTATTCCTCCATGTGAAACAACGTAGCTACCAAATCAGCAAGAGGATGGGATGGCTTCAAGGAAAACCAAAGTTCAACTCTTCCAATGGGAATGAAAGTTATCTGAGAGTGAGGTGTCTAACTTCAGCTCCCCTTGCCCCAGAAATGGAGGCAAGCTCCCTCCCAAACCCTCTGGCCATGCCTACACCCAATCTCTTGAGCTTTCTCCAAGGAGAGGAAAGTTTCTGACATTGGAGGTTTTCCGCCATTTCCATCAGTGTCTTGAGGCAGCCGTGATTCAGAGGTGGCAGGCTGCAACTCCCAGCTGCGGATCCAATGTTTGGAATGGGTGTTTGGAGCATTATTCCTTGAAGAAAGCTATTTCTGCCCTCAACAGGCCCTAGAGCATAGTAGGCCGTCCACATCCCATCTGTTCTTGAGAATGAAGGCATCTCCACCACCCAGGAGCCAGTATGGCAAGCTAGACCCCCATCTCTGTGCGTCTTCAGCCGGCCAAGTACCAAGTCCTCAGGGCCAGAAGGGCAAACATTTCTTTCAAAGAGGAGACTCTGGTTGTCTTAGCTTAGGAGAGGTCCAGAGTGGGAACTCACCACCAATCCCTGGGTGCTCTAAAGGTGAGTCACAACACCTTGGCCCATGAAGGTGCCCGTAGCCTTTGTTCAACAAACAGGCAAGGCCATGGGAAACAGCACAAAGAGTGCCAGAGTCCCATGTCAACCGCAAATGGGACACAAAGTGACTAGCTCACTCTCCTAACAGGTTGGCACTTTTGGGAATAAGAATCAGCTGTGGACTTGGCTTCAGGGAAAGTGCCATGTGCCACCCCAGGTAAGCTTTAGCTCGAGGCCTGTCTTCCTCCTCCATAAAGGGAAGGGATGCTCCTGGTGCTGGCTGTTATTTGCCCTTTTCCATCAGTGGTTAGAGGTAGCAGTGATTCAGGGGTAGCCTGTTGGTTCTGCCACCTGACGACCAAGTATTGGGAACTGATTCTTGGTGCCATATTCCTTGAAAAATTTTGTGTCTGCACTGACCAGCTCCAGGAACACGATGCCCTTGTGGTGATGGTCTGTTCTTCAAAATGAAGACATCTCAATCATCCAGCGGATGTGGGGAAGCCGGCTAGGAATCACGGCACTTAGCTGGCCAAAATCCAAGTGCTCAGGAACAGGAGAGCCATACTTCCCTTAAGACGTCACCTCTTGCTTAGCACGGGATCACGCTTGGAACTGGCCACCCGTCCCTGGGTGCTGACTGCGTGTGGGACAGCACGATGGCCTCTGATGGCGACTCAAGATCTTGTTCGAACAAAGGGCAAAGGGGACGCCTGCATGGCTCAGTCGATTAAGCGTCTGCCTCCGGCTCAGCTCATGACCACAAGGTCCTGGGATCGAACCCTGCATTGGAAATGCACGTTGGAACAGCCGTTTTGGGAAACAGAGTGGAGCTTCCTCAGAAAATTCAAAACAGAGCTAGCTTTTGACCCAGCAATTGCTCGCCTGGGTATTTGCCCCAAGACACAGGTGGGGTGAAAAGAAGGGCCACATGCACCCCAGTGTTCATAGCAGCAAGGTCCACACGAGCGAACCCGTGGAAAGAGCCGACATTCCCTTCAACAGATGAATGGAGAGAGATGATGTGGTCCATCTCTACAAGGGAATAATACTCACCCATCAGAAAGGATGAATACCCAACTTTGTCATCAACATCGATGGGGCTGGGGGAGAGCATGCTCAATGAAATTGGCCGAGCAGAGAAAGCCAATATCATAGGGCTTCACGGATTTGTGGAACATAAGGAATAGCATGGAGGGCGTGAGGAGAAGGTAGGGAAAAATGAAGGGGGGCAAATCAGAGCGGGAGACGAACCATGAGACGGTACGGACTCCAAGAAATGGAGGGTTTTAGAGGGGACGGGTGGATGGATGAGTTAACCCAGTGGTGGGTATAAGGACGGCAGGTATCGAATGGACCATTGGGTGTTCTAGGAAAACAATGAACCAGGGATCCCTGATCCAAAACGAATGATGTACTGTATGGTGAGTAAAAGTACAATTTATTAAAAGACCAAGAAACCGCTTCTCTCTTCATGAAACAAGATGGTAGTTGAAATATGCATTCCCTCACAGTGTGATATCTGAGAGTTAAGTAGTTGGCACCTTCCTTTGGCTTCCACGCATACATTTGTAAGCATCCTCTCTTCCTGGAACGAGAATGCTTCATGAAAAAAAAAAAAGGATTTCAAACCACGAAGTGTGTCTACTAAACTCACAACCCCAGTGTAACTAAAGGAAAGATACCTCTGTCCTATCCCGACCTCACGTGAGCCTTGGGATCATCTCACAAGATTGAGATTTCACTCCAAATCTCATGAGATCTCATGGAACTGGGGCCAGATTTCACTCCACATCACCTGAGGTCACAATGAGATCGGGCGAGATTTCACTACAATTCTCGTGAGATAGCAGGGACCTTGGGCGAGATTTCCCTGCAACGCTGGTCATATCTCTTGAGTTTGGGTGAGCTTTTACTCCCAGTCTGGTGAGGTCTCATCCAAAACGTGGACACGTCAGTGCCCATCTCATGAGATCTCATGCATATTGAGCGAGATTTCAATCTCAATCTCGTGAGATCTCATGGACATCGGGCGAGATTTCACTCCAGCTCTCGTGAGATCCTTTGGAATTCGGAGATCAATTCCTCCAGGTGTTGAGAGATCTCATCCGATCCTTGGAGACTTCAGTCCAAATCTCATGAGATCTCAGGATAATGAGGGAGAATTCACTCTATCTCTCGTGAGAAATCATGGATATCAGGTGAGATAATTCCAACACTCGTGAGATCCTATGGACATCGGGTGAGAATTCTTTCCAAATCCCGTGATATGTCATGGACCTTGGACCTGATTTCACTCCAAATGTCGTGTGGTCTCAATGACCTCGGGCAGATTTCAGTCCAAATCTCGGGAGATATCAGGGACGACCGTGGGCGAGCTTTCAACCTAAACCTCGCGAGATCTCATGGACATCGGGCGAGATTTGCCACCAAATCTCCTGAGATCTCATGGACCTCGGTTCAGATTTCACTCCAAATCTCATGAGATCTCATGGAATTTAGGCGAGATTTCACTGCAAACCTCCTGAGCTCACAAGGAGATTGGGCGAGATGTCACTACAAATCTCATGAGATCTAGGGACCTTGGGCGAGATTTCCCTCCCGCTCTCGTGAGATCTCTGGAATTTGGGCGCGATTTTACTCCCAGTCTTGTGAGATCTCCTCCAAACCTTGGCGACGTCACTGTCAATCTCGTGAGATCTCCTGGGTATTGAGCGAGATTTCAATCTCAATATCGTGAGACTGATGGGCATCAGGTGAGATTTTATTGCATATCTCGAGAGATCTCAGAGACATTCGGGTGAGATTTCACTCCGAATATCCTGAGGTCCCAATGACATCGGGCGAGATTTCACGACAAATGTCGTGAGATATCAGGGAACTTGGGCGAGATTTCACTCCAAATCCCGGGAGATCTCTTGGAATTCAGCTGAGATTTTACTCCATCTCTCGTGTGCTCTCTTCCTCATTTGGAGACCTCAGTCCAAATCTCTGGAGATCTCATGGAAAATAGGTGAGATTTCACTCTAACTTTTGAGATATCGCATGGTCATTGGGCGAGATGTTCCTCCAAATCTCGTGAGATGTCATGGACACCGGGCGAGAATTCCCTCCAAATCTCGTGAGATGTCACGGACTTTGGGTGAGATTTCTCTCCAAATCTCGTGAGATCTCTTGGACTTTGGGCGAGATTTTACTCCAGGTCTCATGAGCACTCGTCCAACACTTGGAGAGGTCAGTGCCATTCTCGTGAGATCTCATGGATATTGAGTGAGGATTCCATCTAAATCTCGTGAGATCTCATGGACATCAGGTGAGATTTCACTCCGAATAGCCTGAGGTCACAATCACGTTGGGCGAGATTTCACCACAAATCTCGTGAGATATCAGCGACCTCAGGCGAGATTTCAATCCAAATATCGGGACGTCTCAATGACATTGGGCGACAGTTCACTAAACTCTCGTGAGATAAAAGGGCCCTAGGGCGAGATTTCACTCCACCTCTCGTGAGATCTCTGGGAATTCGCGGATAGTTTACTCCAAGTCTCGTGAGATCTCATCCAATCCTTGGAGACTTCAGTCCAAAACCCGTGAGATCTCAGGATAGGGAGCGAGAATTCAATCTATATCTTGTGAGCACTGAGGGACATCAGGCGAGATGACTGCAAATCTTGTGAGTACTCACGAATATCGGGTGAGATTCCACTCCAAATCTCCTGAGGTCTCAATGAGCTCGGGCAGATTTCACTCCAAATCTCGTGAGTTATCAGGGACGCGGGGCGAGGTTTCAATCTAAATGTCGTGAGATCTCATGGAAATCGGCCGAGATGTGACACCAAATCTCCTGAGATCGCAGGGACATCGATTGAGATTTCACTCCGAATCTCATGAGAGCTCATGGATATTGGGCTCGACTTCACTCCAAATCTCCTGAGGTCCCAATGAGTCCAGGCGAGATTTCACTACAGATCTCGTGAGATAGCAGCAACCTTGGGCGAGATTTCTATCCAAATCTCGTGAGATCTCAATGACATCGGGGGAGATTCCTTCCAAATCTCGTGAGATATCAAGGACCTTGGGCGAGATTTCACCCCAACTCTCGTGAGGTCTCCTGGTCTGTGGGCGAGATTTGACTCCCATCCCGTTAAATGTCCTCCAAACCTTGGAGACGTCAATGCCAACCTCGTGAATTCTCATGGATACGAGCGAGTTTTCCATCTGAATCTCGTGTGATCTCATGGATATCGGGCGAGATATCCCTCCAAATCTCGTGAGATCTCGTGGACATTGGGCGAGATTTCACTCCCAACTCCTGAGTTCCCGATGACTTCGGGCGAGATTTCACTACATATCTCGTAATATTCAGGGACCTCGGGCGAGATTTCAATCCAAATCTCGCGAGGTCTCAATGACATCGCGTGAGATTTCACTACAAATCTCGTGAGATATCAGGGAGTTTGGGCGAGATTTACCTCCAACTCTCACCAGGACTCTTGGACGTTGAGCGAGACTTGACTCCACGTCTCGGAGATCTCATCCAAACCTTGGAGAATTCAGTCCAAATCTCATGAGATCTCATGGATATGGAGCGAAATTTCAATCTCAACCTCGTGAGATCTCATGACATCAGGAGAGATTTGACTCCAAATCTCGTGAGATCTCACGGATATCGGGTGAGATTTCTCTGCAAATCTCGTGAGATCATGGGCATTGGGTGAGATTTCACGCCAAATCTCTTGAGGTCACAATGACATGGGGCGAGATTTCACTATACTTCTCTTGAACTATCAGGGGTCTTGGGCAAGATTTCACTACAAATCTCGTGAGACATCAGGGACCTTGCGCGATATTTCACTCCAAATCTCGTGAGGTACCAATGACATCGGGCGAGATTTCCGCAGAAATCGCTTGAGATATCTGAAACCTTGGTTGAGATTTTACTCCAACTCTGGTGAGCTCTCTTGGAATTCGGGGTATTTTCCTCCAAGTCTCGCGAGAGCTCCTCCAGACCTTGGAGACATCAGTACAAATCTCGTGAGATCTCGTGGATATTGAGCGAGATTTCAATCTTTATCTCGTGAGACCTCATGGACATCAGGCGAGAATTTACCCCAAATCTCGTGAAATCGCATGGACATCGGCTGAGATTTCACTCCAAATATCTTGGGATCTCATGGACATCGGGCGAGATTTCACTCCAAATCTCCTTGAGGTCACAGGGACATCGGGCGAGATTTCACCTCAAATCTCCTGAGATATCATGGACTTTGGGTGAGATTTGTCTCCAACTGTCGCGAGATCTCTTGGACTGTGGGTGAGCTTTGACTCCAGGTCTCGTGAGATCTCATCCAAAACATGGAGACGTCAGTGCCAATCGAATGAGATCTCATGGATATTGAGTGAGTATTCAATCGAAATATCGTGAGATCTCATGGATATCCGGCGAGTTTTGACACCAAATCTCGTGAGATCCCATGGACATCGGGTGCGATTTCAGTCCCAATCTCACGAGATCTCATGGATATTGGGCGAGACTCACTCCAAATCTCCTGTGGTTCTAATGACATGGCGCGAGGTTTCAAGAAATCTCGTGAGATATCAAGGCCCTTGGTCGAGATTTCGGTCCAAATCTCGTGAGGTCTCAATGACATTGGGTGAGAGTTCATGACAAATCTCGGGAGATATCAGGGACCATGGGCGAGATTTCACTCCAACCCTCATGAGGTCTCTTGGTCTTTGGCGAGATTTAACTCCAAGTCTTGTGAGAGCTCCTTCAAACCTTGGAGACGTCAGTGCCAATCTCCTGAGATCTCATGGCTATGGATGGAGATTTAATCTAAATCTCGTGAGATCTCAAGGACATCAGGCGAGGTTTTACTCCAAATCTTGGGAGCTGTCATGGACATCGGGTGAGATATGTCTCCAAAACTCGTGAGATAATGGACCTTGGGCCAGACTGCACTCCATAGGTCCTGAGGTCACAATGACATCGGGCGAGATTTCACTACAAAACTCGAGAGATATCAGGGACCTTGGGCAAGGTTTCACTCCTAATCTCGTGAGATAGCAGGGACCTTGGGCGAGATTTCACTCTCAATCTCGTGAGATCTCTTGGAGTTCGGGCGAGATTTGATTCCAAGTCTCGTGAGATCCAATCCAAGCCTTGGAGACTTCAGTCCCAATCTCGTGAGATCTCCTGGACATTGGGCGAGATTCAAATCCAAATCTCGTGTGGTCTCAATGATATCGGGTGAGATTTCACACCAATTCTCGTGAGATCTCATGGCCATCGGGCGAGATATTCTTGCACATCTCGTGAGATCTCATCACAACTTGGAGAGCTCAGTCCAAATCTCGTGAGATGTCATGGATATTGCAAAAGTTTTCACTGTAAATCTCGTGAGATCTCATGGACCGCGGTCGAGATTTTACTTGCAATCTCTTGAGATTTCCTGGATGTCGGGTGAGATCTCATTCCAAATCCCGTGAGATCTCATGGACATCGGGCGCGAATTCACTCCAAAACTCGGGAGATGTTATGGACGTCGGGTGAGATTTCCCTCCAAATCTCGTGTGATCTCTTCGAAATCTCACTGGAACAGGAACCAGCAGTTGTGGTCTAGGGCTCACACCTGTTGAAAGGGAAGCTAAACAGCCCGACACAGGTGTTGGGTAGTAAGAAGGGCAGGTGTTGGCATGATCACTCAGTATTATCGGCAACTTAGGAATCATTGTTGAGCACTACGACAGAATTCTCGGCTGTTCTATATGCTGTCTAAATGAAAAAATACAATAAAAAATAAAAAGTAAACCGATGAACCTAAGGGAAATGGAAGGAAAAATCAAATAAGACAAGACCAGAGAGGAAGACAAACCGTAAGAGTATCCTAACTCCAGCTAACAAAGTGAGGGTTGCTGGAAGCAAGGTGGGTGAGGAATGGGGAAAGTGGGGAATGGGCATTAAGGAGAGTACTTGTAATTAGCACTGGGTGCTATACACAACAGATGGATCGCTAAATTCTAACCCTGATCCTAGTAACGCGCTCTAGGTTAAATTGGTCGTATTTAAATTCTTTTTCTTGGAAGAAATCTGTTAACATTTGGAGTCCCGATGCACTTGAAGTTGCCCAACGGACGGTGTTTATATATGGGCTCTGCCATGGGTATTTAGAAGGAGCTCTCCTTATTTCTGGGCTCAAAGAAAATGAAGTGACACCTCTCATTTGGGGACTTGGTCGCATTTTCATTTAAATTGTTGATTTTTGGCCATCCATCCAGACAATTCCAAAACCTTGTTGAATTCCTAAGTTTAGCTTTACATTCAAGGAGCCAGGGGATTTTCCTCCCATAGGCCGTACCCAGGGATTGCTGGAAAGTTCACATCCTTGTCCTGTGCAAGGAGAGAGTCTCAGGGTCTGATATCCTAAAGGAAGATTGCCCTATTGCTCCTGAGCTGCTTCTGAGCTCTCGGGGCATAAGCCTGCTGAATGATAGCCAGCTTCTAGTTCTCCCCTAGATGATTGAGGTGCCATTATGCTGAAGATTAGACAGGAAGCAGCACAGTAAGAGCCCTTTCAAGGAATACTACACCAAAGGCCTGCTTTGGAACACTTGAACATCAGCCAAGAGGACAAAAGCGTCACCCTCATTTGCTTCTGTGTCTCCCCATGCACGGTAAGGTCCATTTTAAAAACAGAAAACAAAACCAAGAGCAGACTTTCCGCTTTCTGAAGGAGGAATGCCGGCCTCTTAATGACAGGGCTCCCAAGTGCAGGGCAGGAACGTTGACCTTGGCCCAAGCCCACAGGTGTACGCTTTCCCTGCGGCAGACTGCTTGCCAGCAGACTGTGCTTTCTTCACATTAGCCCATTCTCATCGCTAATGAAGAACGTTGGCCTTCCATGCATCATTTTCCACCCTCTAGCTCTTTTTTCAATCTAAGATTGCCCTGGGCGTCATTCCGATCCAGTGTCTCAGAGTAATAGCCTCTATTTAAGAAGGTCCAGCTAAGTCCTTGTGACTGTGGGAGAGATTGGGGCACGTTGCCCCTTGTAACGGGCTTTCAGAACTATGGGGACCTCAGAGCTTAAGCCATTTGGACGTGCCCTGCGAGGAATGTTTCTGTGCAGGCTTGGCCCCAGGTTTTTAGAGGGACTGGGCCTCCTTTCTTGGGTAAAAGGAAATGAAGTGACACACTTCCTAACCAGATGTATCCTAGTCCCAATTGTATTGTCAAATTTCGGCCTTCACTGGAATCATTTCCATGCCCTTGCCGATGCTTTTTAAAATTTAGAGCTGGTTTACGCACGGCGAGGAGGGGATTCTACCCAAGCAGCCAGGACCCAACGATTGGTCGTGAGTTCCTACTTCAGTCCTGTGCTCAGTCAGCCTCTCCTTATGTGATAGCCCAAAGGAAAGGAAAGGTGGCTCTTCTCTCCTTGACCTTGAGATGCCCTCCTTTTGAGGAAGAGAAGTTCACCCATATGCTGCATGCTGGAGCATCTGGTACGTTCAGGAGGTGCCCTTTCCAGGACTATAGCACCAATGCTTGCATCTGAAACCTTGAGCATCACCTGGGAGTCCCATTAGTATAGCTGAATGACTGCAGCCTCTATCCATTCATGGGAAGGGCAAAACAAACACAACCACAACCACCACCAGCACCACCACAACACTACTGCCAAATTTCCCTCTCATTTTAAGAGAAGAACGCAGAGTTCCTGGTGACAGGGCCCCCAGGCCTAGACCTCGGTTTCCCTTTCCCCAAGGCCGCAGTGGTTTCTCATTCCTGGGAATGAAAATTGGGTGGCGAGGAGATGGGCCTAGTCACCTCAATCTAAACATGGTGTCTCATCGCATCTCTAATCAACACATTTGGCCCAGGATTTACCCACTTCCACCCTCTTGCTGTTTTTCTGCCGAGGTTCCCCTTGTGGGCCTTGTGCTCCAGTGTCTCAGAGCAATATCCTGTTCATGCAGCTAGAGGATCTGGAAGATTTTTTGTCACTGTGGGGACGTGTTGGCCACAGAGCCCCATGGGAATGCTGTTCAGAACTATGTTGGCCTGAGGAGGCCTAAGGCATTGGAAGCCTGCAAGCAGTGAATGTCTGTGCGTAGGCATGGCCAGAAGACTCATTTCTTGCGGGAGGGGAAAAAATTAGATGTCTCATTACAGTTTTATCTCACTTAAAATGGCCCTGCTTATATACATTCCTGTAGTCTCGCAGATTGTTGATGTCGCTCCTGGTACACATTCCAACTGGAAGGTGCTTTTCCTCACAGCAGCGCCTAGGATTCCTGGGGAGTTCCCTGGCCCTCTTATCCCTGAGCTTGTGGTGTGGCTCCCTTGGGTAAGTGTGTAGACAGGTAGGAAAGGCACCTGCCTCCCTAGCTCGGTGAGATGCCTCCGTTCTGGACAACCTAGTTCGAAATAGCGTTCAAAGAATGGAAACGGACAGAGAGGCAATGCGGACTTTCCTAGAGTTGAGAATAAACCAATGTTGAGACGAAAATACCTAGCAAAACCTGTTAGTCTCTGGGATCAGAAAGGCCTGTTGGCTTTGGCAATGGGAAAACTCCAGGGCCTCCCCCTGGGAGCCACAGAAACAAGAGGCCTTCATTCTTCCTTGGTAAAGAGTGGGAAATCTCCTGGAATCGGATGTCACTCCTGCTGCCTTTCCGTCTGTGGCGGGGAGGGGGGACACAACAAAACCAGAAACGCTTTAGTGTTAGCAGACTGGTTCTCCCAGCTGATGATGCGTTTGGAAGTAGCCATTGGAGGAGCATTCCTGGCACGAGCTCTTTTTCCACTGAGGAGGTCCCGGAGCACACCGCGCATGTGTCAACTGTCTGCTCTTCCGAACGAAGGCATCTCTGGCAGCCAGGGGAGGGAGAACAGCTGGCTGCCAAACAGAGCATTTCAAAGATCGGGACAAGAACCAAGCACTCCGAGGCAGAAGGGGAAACGTTCCTTTCGGCTCTCAGACACATTGCTCTCCCCTAGCACAGGATCTCAATGGGAACCTGCACCAACCGTGTGTGTATGGTGGACACACGGGTTGTGAGATGCCACCCAGAGTATTCCTCCATGTGAAACAACGTAGCTACCAAATCAGCAAGAGGATGGGATGGCTTCAAGGAAAACCAAAGTTCAACTCTTCCAATGGGAATGAAAGTTATCTGAGAGTGAGGTGTCTAACTTCAGCTCCCCTTGCCCCAGAAATGGAGGCAAGCTCCCTCCCAAACCCTCTGGCCATGCCTACACCCAATCTCTTGAGCTTTCTCCAAGGAGAGGAAAGTTTCTGACATTGGAGGTTTTCCGCCATTTCCATCAGTGTCTTGAGGCAGCCGTGATTCAGAGGTGGCAGGCTGCAACTCCCAGCTGCGGATCCAATGTTTGGAATGGGTGTTTGGAGCATTATTCCTTGAAGAAAGCTATTTCTGCCCTCAACAGGCCCTAGAGCATAGTAGGCCGTCCACATCCCATCTGTTCTTGAGAATGAAGGCATCTCCACCACCCAGGAGCCAGTATGGCAAGCTAGACCCCCATCTCTGTGCGTCTTCAGCCGGCCAAGTACCAAGTCCTCAGGGCCAGAAGGGCAAACATTTCTTTCAAAGAGGAGACTCTGGTTGTCTTAGCTTAGGAGAGGTCCAGAGTGGGAACTCACCACCAATCCCTGGGTGCTCTAAAGGTGAGTCACAACACCTTGGCCCATGAAGGTGCCCGTAGCCTTTGTTCAACAAACAGGCAAGGCCATGGGAAACAGCACAAAGAGTGCCAGAGTCCCATGTCAACCGCAAATGGGACACAAAGTGACTAGCTCACTCTCCTAACAGGTTGGCACTTTTGGGAATAAGAATCAGCTGTGGACTTGGCTTCAGGGAAAGTGCCATGTGCCACCCCAGGTAAGCTTTAGCTCGAGGCCTGTCTTCCTCCTCCATAAAGGGAAGGGATGCTCCTGGTGCTGGCTGTTATTTGCCCTTTTCCATCAGTGGTTAGAGGTAGCAGTGATTCAGGGGTAGCCTGTTGGTTCTGCCACCTGACGACCAAGTATTGGGAACTGATTCTTGGTGCCATATTCCTTGAAAAATTTTGTGTCTGCACTGACCAGCTCCAGGAACACGATGCCCTTGTGGTGATGGTCTGTTCTTCAAAATGAAGACATCTCAATCATCCAGCGGATGTGGGGAAGCCGGCTAGGAATCACGGCACTTAGCTGGCCAAATTCCAAGTGCTCAGGAACAGGAGAGCCATACTTCCCTTAGGACGTCAGCTCTTGCTTAGCACGGGATCACGCTTGGAACTGGCCACCCGTCCCTGGGTGCTGACTGCGTGTGGGACAGCACGATGGCCTCTGATGGCGACTCAAGATCTTGTTCGAACAAAGGGCAAAGGGGACGCCTGCATGGCTCAGTCGATTAAGCGTCTGCCTCCGGCTCAGCTCATGACCACAAGGTCCTGGGATCGAACCCTGCATTGGAAATGCACGTTGGAACAGCCGTTTTGGGAAACAGAGTGGAGCTTCCTCAGAAAATTCAAAACAGAGCTAGCTTTTGACCCAGCAATTGCTCGCCTGGGTATTTGCCCCAAGACACAGGTGGGGTGAAAAGAAGGGCCACATGCACCCCAGTGTTCATAGCAGCAAAGTCCACACGAGCGAACCCGTGGAAAGAGCCGACATTCCCTTCAACAGATGAATGGAGAGAGATGATGTGGTCCATCTCTACAAGGGAATAATACTCACCCATCAGAAAGGATGAATACCCAACTTTGTCATCAACATCGATGGGGCTGGGGGAGAGCATGCTCAATGAAATTGGCCGAGCAGAGAAAGCCAATATCATAGGGCTTCACGGATTTGTGGAACATAAGGAATAGCATGGAGGGCGTGAGGAGAAGGTAGGGAAAAATGAAGGGGGGCAAATCAGAGCGGGAGACGAACCATGAGACGGTACGGACTCCAAGAAATGGAGGGTTTTAGAGGGGACGGGTGGATGGATGAGTTAACCCAGTGGTGGGTATAAGGACGGCAGGTATCGAATGGACCATTGGGTGTTCTAGGAAAACAATGAACCAGGGATCCCAGATCCAAAATGAATGATGTAATGTATGGTGAGTAAAAGTACAATTTATTAAAAGACCAAGAAACCGCTTCTCTCTTCATGAAACAAGATGGTAGTTGAAATATGCATTCCCTCAAAGTGTGATATCTGAGAGTTAAGTAGTTGGCACCTTCCTTTGGCTTCCACGCATACATTTGTAAGCATCCTCTCTTCCTGGAACGAGAATGCTTCATGAAAAAAAAAAAAGGATTTCAAACCACGAAGTGTGTCTACTAAACTCACAACCCCAGTGTAACTAAAGGAAAGATACCTCTGTCCTATCCCGACCTCACGTGAGCCTTGGGATCATCTCACAAGATTGAGATTTCACTCCAAATCTCATGAGATCTCATGGAACTGGGGCCAGATTTCACTCCACATCACCTGAGGTCACAATGAGATCGGGCGAGATTTCACTACAATTCTCGTGAGATAGCAGGGACCTTGGGCGAGATTTCCCTGCAACGCTGGTCATATCTCTTGAGTTTGGGTGAGCTTTTACTCCCAGTCTGGTGAGGTCTCATCCAAAACGTGGACACGTCAGTGCCCATCTCATGAGATCTCATGCATATTGAGCGAGATTTCAATCTCAATCTCGTGAGATCTCATGGACATCGGGCGAGATTTCACTCCAGCTCTCGTGAGATCCTTTGGAATTCGGGGATCAATTCCTCCAGGTGTTGAGAGATCTCATCCGATCCTTGGAGACTTCAGTCCAAATCTCATGAGATCTCAGGATAATGAGGGAGAATTCACTCTAACTCTCGTGAGAAATCATGGATATCAGGCGAGATAATTCCAACACTCGTGAGATCCTATGGACATCGGGTGAGAATTCTTTCCAAATCCCGTGATATGTCATGGACCTTGGACCTGATTTCACTCCAAATGTCGTGTGGTCTCAATGACCTCGGGCAGATTTCAGTCCAAATCTCGGGAGATATCAGGGACGACCGTGGGCGAGCTTTCAACCTAAACCTCGCGAGATCTCATGGACATCGGGCGAGATTTGCCACCAAATCTCCTGAGATCTCATGGACCTCGGTTCAGATTTCACTCCAAATCTCATGAGATCTCATGGAATTTAGGCGAGATTTCACTGCAAACCTCCTGAGCTCACAAGGAGATTGGGCGAGATGTCACTACAAATCTCATGAGATCTAGGGACCTTGGGCGAGATTTCCCTCCCGCTCTCGTGAGATCTCTGGAATTTGGGCGCGATTTTACTCCCAGTCTTGTGAGATCTCCTCCAAACCTTGGCGACGTCACTGTCAATCTCGTGAGATCTCCTGGGTATTGAGCGAGATTTCAATCTCAATATCGTGAGACTGATGGGCATCAGGTGAGATTTTATTGCATATCTCGAGAGATCTCAGAGACATTCGGGTGAGATTTCACTCCGAATATCCTGAGGTCCCAATGACATCGGGCGAGATTTCACGACAAATGTCGTGAGATATCAGGGAACTTGGGCGAGATTTCACTCCAAATCCCGGGAGATCTCTTGGAATTCAGCTGAGATTTTACTCCATCTCTCGTGTGCTCTCTTCCTCATTTGGAGACCTCAGTCCAAATCTCTGGAGATCTCATGGAAAATAGGTGAGATTTCACTCTAACTTTTGAGATATCGCATGGTCATTGGGCGAGATGTTCCTCCAAATCTCGTGAGATGTCATGGACACCGGGCGAGAATTCCCTCCAAATCTCGTGAGATGTCACGGACTTTGGGTGAGATTTCTCTCCAAATCTCGTGAGATCTCTTGGACTTTGGGCGAGATTTTACTCCAGGTCTCATGAGCACTCGTCCAACACTTGGAGAGGTCAGTGCCATTCTCGTGAGATCTCATGGATATTGAGTGAGGATTCCATCTAAATCTCGTGAGATCTCATGGACATCAGGTGAAATTTCACTCCGAATAGCCTGAGGTCACAATCACGTTGGGCGAGATTTCACCACAAATCTCGTGAGATATCAGCGACCTCAGGCGAGATTTCAATCCAAATATCGGGACGTCTCAATGACATTGGGCGACAGTTCACTAAACTCTCGTGAGATTAAAGGGACCTAGGGCGAGATTTCACTCCACCTCTCGTGAGATCTCTGGGAATTCGCGGATAGTTTACTCCAAGTCTCGTGAGATCTCATCCAATCCTTGGAGACTTCAGTCCAAAACCCGTGAGATCTCAGGATAGGGAGCGAGAATTCAATCTATATCTTGTGACCACTGAGGGACATCAGGCGAGATGACTGCAAATCTTGTGAGTACTCACGAATATCGGGTGAGATTCCACTCCAAATCTCCTGAGGTCTCAATGAGCTCGGGCAGATTTCACTCCAAATCTCGTGAGTTATCAGGGACGCGGGGCGAGGTTTCAATCTAAATGTCGTGAGATCTCATGGAAATCGGCCGAGATGTGACACCAAATCTCCTGAGATCGCAGGGACATCGACTGAGATTTCACTCCGAATCTCATGAGAGCTCATGGATGTTGGGCTCGACTTCACTCCAAATCTCCTGAGGTCCCAATGAGTCCAGGCGAGATTTGACTACAGATCTCGTGAGATAGCAGCAACCTTGGGCGAGATTTCTATCCAAATCTCGTGAGATCTCAATGACATCGGGGGAGATTCCTTCCAAATCTCGTGAGATATCAAGGACCTTGGGCGAGATTTCACCCCAACTCTCGTGAGGTCTCCTGGTCTGTGGGCGAGATTTGACTCCCATCCCGTTAAATGTCCTCCAAACCTTGGAGACGTCAATGCCAACCTCGTGAATTCTCATGGATACGAGCGAGTTTTCCATCTGAATCTCGTGTGATCTCATGGATATCGGGCGAGATATCCCTCCAAATCTCGTGAGATCTCGTGGACATTGGGCGAGATTTCACTCCCAACTCCTGAGTTCCCGATGACTTCGGGCGAGATTTCACTACATATCTCGTAATATTCAGGGACCTCGGGCGAGATTTCAATCCAAATCTCGCGAGGTCTCAATGACATCGCGTGAGATTTCACTACAAATCTCGTGAGATATCAGGGAGTTTGGGCGAGATTTACCTCCAACTCTCACCAGGACTCTTGGACGTTGAGCGAGACTTGACTCCACGTCTCGGAGATCTCATCCAAACCTTGGAGAATTCAGTCCAAATCTCATGAGATCTCATGGATATGGAGCGAAATTTCAATCTCAACCTCGTGAGATCTCATGACATCAGGAGAGATTTGACTCCAAATCTCGTGAGATCTCACGGATATCGGGTGAGATTTCTCTGCAAATCTCGTGAGATCATGGGCATTGGGTGAGATTTCACGCCAAATCTCTTGAGGTCACAATGACATGGGGCGAGATTTCACTATACTTCTCTTGAACTATCAGGGGTCTTGGGCAAGATTTCACTACAAATCTCGTGAGACATCAGGGACCTTGCGCGATATTTCACTCCAAATCTCGTGAGGTACCAATGACATCGGGCGAGATTTCCGCAGAAATCTCTTGAGATATCTGGAACCTTGGTTGAGATTTTACTCCAACTCTGGTGAGCTCTCTTGGAATTCGGGGTATTTTCCTCCAAGTCTCGCGAGAGCTCCTCCAGACCTTGGAGACATCAGTACAAATCTCGTGAGATCTCGTGGATATTGAGCGAGATTTCAATCTTTATCTCGTGAGACCTCATGGACATCAGGCGAGAATTTACCCCAAATCTCGTGAAATCGCATGGACATCGGCTGAGATTTCACTCCAAATATCTTGGGATCTCATGGACATCGGGCGAGATTTCACTCCAAATCTCCTTGAGGTCACAGGGACATCGGGCGAGATTTCACCTCAAATCTCCTGAGATATCATGGACTTTGGGTGAGATTTGTCTCCAACTGTCGCGAGATCTCTTGGACTGTGGGTGAGCTTTGACTCCAGGTCTCGTGAGATCTCATCCAAAACATGGAGACGTCAGTGCCAATCGAATGAGATCTCATGGATATTGAGTGAGTATTCAATCGAAATATCGTGAGATCTCATGGATATCCGGCGAGTTTTGACACCAAATCTCGTGAGATCCCATGGACATCGGGTGCGATTTCAGTCCCAATCTCACGAGATCTCATGGATATTGGGCGAGACTCACTCCAAATCTCCTGTGGTTCTAATGACATGGCGCGAGGTTTCAAGAAATCTCGTGAGATATCAAGGCCCTTGGTCGAGATTTCGGTCCAAATCTCGTGAGGTCTCAATGACATTGGGTGAGAGTTCATGACAAATCTCGGGAGATATCAGGGACCATGGGCGAGATTTCACTCCAACCCTCATGAGGTCTCTTGGTCTTTGGCGAGATTTAACTCCAAGTCTTGTGAGAGCTCCTTCAAACCTTGGAGACGTCAGTGCCAATCTCCTGAGATCTCATGGCTATGGATGGAGATTTAATCTAAATCTCGTGAGATCTCAAGGACATCAGGCGAGGTTTTACTCCAAATCTTGGGAGCTGTCATGGACATCGGGTGAGATATGTCTCCAAAACTCGTGAGATAATGGACCTTGGGCCAGACTGCACTCCATAGGTCCTGAGGTCACAATGACATCGGGCGAGATTTCACTACAAAACTCGAGAGATATCAGGGACCTTGGGCAAGGTTTCACTCCTAATCTCGTGAGATAGCAGGGACCTTGGGCGAGATTTCACTCTCAATCTCGTGAGATCTCTTGGAGTTCGGGCGAGATTTGATTCCAAGTCTCGTGAGATCCAATCCAAGCCTTGGAGACTTCAGTCCCAATCTCGTGAGATCTCCTGGACATTGGGCGAGATTCAAATCCAAATCTCGTGTGGTCTCAATGATATCGGGTGAGATTTCACACCAATTCTCGTGAGATCTCATGGCCATCGGGCGAGATATTCTTGCACATCTCGTGAGATCTCATCACAACTTGGAGAGCTCAGTCCAAATCTCGTGAGATGTCATGGATATTGCAAAAGTTTTCACTGTAAATCTCGTGAGATCTCATGGACCGCGGTCGAGATTTTACTTGCAATCTCTTGAGATTTCCTGGATGTCGGGTGAGATCTCATTCCAAATCCCGTGAGATCTCATGGACATCGGGCGCGAATTCACTCCAAAACTCGGGAGATGTTATGGACGTCGGGTGAGATTTCCCTCCAAATCTCGTGTGATCTCTTCGAAATCTCACTGGAACAGGAACCAGCAGTTGTGGTCTAGGGCTCACACCTGTTGAAAGGGAAGCTAAACAGCCCGACACAGGTGTTGGGTAGTAAGAAGGGCAGGTGTTGGCATGATCACTGAGTATTATCGGCAACTTAGGAATCATTGTTGAGCACTACGACAGAATTCTCGGCTGTTCTATATGCTGTCTAAATGAAAAAATACAATAAAAAATAAAAAGTAAACCGATGAACCTAAGGGAAATGGAAGGAAAAATCAAATAAGACAAGACCAGAGAGGAAGACAAACCGTAAGAGTATCCTAACTCCAGCTAACAAAGTGAGGGTTGCTGGAAGCAAGGTGGGTGAGGAATGGGGAAAGTGGGGAATGGGCATTAAGGAGAGTACTTGTAATTAGCACTGGGTGCTATACACAACAGATGGATCGCTAAATTCTAACCCTGATCCTAGTAACGCGCTCTAGGTTAAATTGGTCGTATTTAAATTCTTTTTCTTGGAAGAACTCTGTTAACATTTGGAGTCCCGATGCACTTGAAGTTGCCCAACGGACGGTGTTTATATATGGGCTCTGCCATGGGTATTTAGAAGGAGCTCTCCTTATTTCTGGGCTCAAAGAAAATGAAGTGACACCTCTCATTTGGGGACTTGGTCGCATTTTCATTTAAATTGTTGATTTTTGGCCATCCATCCAGACAATTCCAAAACCTTGTTGAATTCCTAAGTTTAGCTTTACATTCAAGGAGCCAGGGGATTTTCCTCCCATAGGCCGTACCCAGGGATTGCTGGAAAGTTCACATCCTTGTCCTGTGCAAGGAGAGAGTCTCAGGGTCTGATATCCTAAAGGAAGATTGCCCTATTGCTCCTGAGCTGCTTCTGAGCTCTCGGGGCATAAGCCTGCTGAATGATAGCCAGCTTCTAGTTCTCCCCTAGATGATTGAGGTGCCATTATGCTGAAGATTAGACAGGAAGCAGCACAGTAAGAGCCCTTTCAAGGAATACTACACCAAAGGCCTGCTTTGGAACACTTGAACATCAGCCAAGAGGACAAAAGCGTCACCCTCATTTGCTTCTGTGTCACCCCATGCACGATAAGGTCCATTTTAAAAACAGAAAACAAAACCAAGAGCAGACTTTCCGCTTTCTGAAGGAGGAATGCCGGCCTCTTAATGACAGGGCTCCCAAGTGCAGGGCAGGAACGTTGACCTTGGCCCAAGCCCACAGGTGTACGCTTTCCCTGCGGCAGACTGCTTGCCAGCAGACTGTGCTTTCTTCACATTAGCCCATTCTCATCGCTAATGAAGAACGTTGGCCTTCCATGCATCATTTTCCACCCTCTAGCTCTTTTTTCAATCTAAGATTGCCCTGGGCGTCATTCCGATCCAGTGTCTCAGAGTAATAGCCTCTATTTAAGAAGGTCCAGCTAAGTCCTTGTGACTGTGGGAGAGATTGGGGCACGTTGCCCCTTGTAACGGGCTTTCAGAACTATGGGGACCTCAGAGCTTAAGCCATTTGGACGTGCCCTGCGAGGAATGTTTCTGTGCAGGCTTGGCCCCAGGTTTTTAGAGGGACTGGGCCTCCTTTCTTGGGTAAAAGGAAATGAAGTGACACACTTCCTAACCAGATGTATCCTAGTCCCAATTGTATTGTCAAATTTCGGCCTTCACTGGAATCATTTCCATGCCCTTGCCGATGCTTTTTAAAATTTAGAGCTGGTTTACGCACGGCGAGGAGGGGATTCTACCCAAGCAGCCAGGACCCAACGATTGGTCGTGAGTTCCTACTTCAGTCCTGTGCTCAGTCAGCCTCTCCTTATGTGATAGCCCAAAGGAAAGGAAAGGTGGCTCTTCTCTCCTTGACCTTGAGATGCCCTCCTTTTGAGGAAGAGAAGTTCACCCATATGCTGCATGCTGGAGCATCTGGTACGTTCAGGAGGTGCCCTTTCCAGGACTATAGCACCAATGCTTGCATCTGAAACCTTGAGCATCAGCTGGGAGTCCCATTAGTATAGCTGAATGACTGCAGCCTCTATCCATTCATGGGAAGGGCAAAACAAACACACCCACAACCACCACCAGCACCACCACAACACTACTGCCAAATTTCCCTCTCATTTTAAGAGAAGAACGCAGAGTTCCTGGTGACAGGGCTCCCAGGCCTAGACCACGGTTTCCCTTTCCCCAAGGCCGCAGTGGTTTCTCATTCCTGGGAATGAAAATTGGGTGGCGAGGAGATGGGCCTAGTCACCTCAATCTAAACATGGTGTCTCATCGCATCTCTAATCAACACATTTGGCCCAGGATTTACCCACTTCCACCCTCTTGCTGTTTTTCTGCCGAGGTTCCCCTTGTGGGCCTTGTGCTCCAGTGTCTCAGAGCAATATCCTGTTCATGCAGCTAGAGGATCTGGAAGATTTTTTGTCACTGTGGGGACGTGTTGGCCACAGAGCCCCATGGGAATGCTGTTCAGAACTATGTTGGCCTGAGGAGGCCTAAGGCATTGGAAGCCTGCAAGCAGTGAATGTCTGTGCGTAGGCATGGCCAGAAGACTCATTTCTTGCGGGAGGGGAAAAAATTAGATGTCTCATTACAGTTTTATCTCACTTAAAATGGCCCTGCTTATATACATTCCTGTAGTCTCGCAGATTGTTGATGTCGCTCCTGGTACACATTCCAACTGGAAGGTGCTTTTCCTCACAGCAGCGCCTAGGATTCCTGGGGAGTTCCCTGGCCCTCTTATCCCTGAGCTTGTGGTGTGGCTCCCTTGGGTAAGTGTGTAGACAGGTAGGAAAGGCACCTGCCTCCCTAGCTCGGTGAGATGCCTCCGTTCTGGACAACCTAGTTCGAAATAGCGTTCAAAGAATGGAAACGGACAGAGAGGCAATGCGGACTTTCCTAGAGTTGAGAATAAACCAATGTTGAGACGAAAATACCTAGCAAAACCTGTTAGTCTCTGGGATCAGAAAGGCCTGTTGGCTTTGGCAATGGGAAAACTCCAGGGCCTCCCCCTGGGAGCCACAGAAACAAGAGGCCTTCATTCTTCCTTGGTAAAGAGTGGGAAATCTCCTGGAATCGGATGTCACTCCTGCTGCCTTTCCGTCTGTGGCGGGGAGGGGGGACACAACAAAACCAGAAACGCTTTAGTGTTAGCAGACTGGTTCTCCCAGCTGATGATGCGTTTGGAAGTAGCCATTGGAGGAGCATTCCTGGCACGAGCTCTTTTTCCACTGAGGAGGTCCCGGAGCACACCGCGCATGTGTCAACTGTCTGCTCTTCCGAACGAAGGCATCTCTGGCAGCCAGGGGAGGGAGAACAGCTGGCTGCCAAACAGAGCATTTCAAAGATCGGGACAAGAACCAAGCACTCCGAGGCAGAAGGGGAAACGTTCCTTTCGGCTCTCAGACACATTGCTCTCCCCTAGCACAGGATCTCAATGGGAACCTGCACCAACCGTGTGTGTATGGTGGACACACGGGTTGTGAGATGCCACCCAGAGTATTCCTCCATGTGAAACAACGTAGCTACCAAATCAGCAAGAGGATGGGATGGCTTCAAGGAAAACCAAAGTTCAACTCTTCCAATGGGAATGAAAGTTATCTGAGAGTGAGGTGTCTAACTTCAGCTCCCCTTGCCCCAGAAATGGAGGCAAGCTCCCTCCCAAACCCTCTGGCCATGCCTACACCCAATCTCTTGAGCTTTCTCCAAGGAGAGGAAAGTTTCTGACATTGGAGGTTTTCCGCCATTTCCATCAGTGTCTTGAGGCAGCCGTGATTCAGAGGTGGCAGGCTGCAACTCCCAGCTGCGGATCCAATGTTTGGAATGGGTGTTTGGAGCATTATTCCTTGAAGAAAGCTATTTCTGCCCTCAACAGGCCCTAGAGCATAGTAGGCCGTCCACATCCCATCTGTTCTTGAGAATGAAGGCATCTCCACCACCCAGGAGCCAGTATGGCAAGCTAGACCCCCATCTCTGTGCGTCTTCAGCCGGCCAAGTACCAAGTCCTCAGGGCCAGAAGGGCAAACATTTCTTTCAAAGAGGAGACTCTGGTTGTCTTAGCTTAGGAGAGGTCCAGAGTGGGAACTCACCACCAATCCCTGGGTGCTCTAAAGGTGAGTCACAACACCTTGGCCCATGAAGGTGCCCGTAGCCTTTGTTCAACAAACAGGCAAGGCCATGGGAAACAGCACAAAGAGTGCCAGAGTCCCATGTCAACCGCAAATGGGACACAAAGTGACTAGCTCACTCTCCTAACAGGTTGGCACTTTTGGGAATAAGAATCAGCTGTGGACTTGGCTTCAGGGAAAGTGCCATGTGCCACCCCAGGTAAGCTTTAGCTCGAGGCCTGTCTTCCTCCTCCATAAAGGGAAGGGATGCTCCTGGTGCTGGCTGTTATTTGCCCTTTTCCATCAGTGGTTAGAGGTAGCAGTGATTCAGGGGTAGCCTGTTGGTTCTGCCACCTGACGACCAAGTATTGGGAACTGATTCTTGGTGCCATATTCCTTGAAAAATTTTGTGTCTGCACTGACCAGGTCCAGGAACACGATGCCCTTGTGGTGATGGTCTGTTCTTCAAAATGAAGACATCTCAATCATCCAGCGGATGTGGGGAAGCCGGCTAGGAATCACGGCACTTAGCTGGCCAAAATCCAAGTGCTCAGGAACAGGAGAGCCATACTTCCCTTAAGACGTCACCTCTTGCTTAGCACGGGATCACGCTTGGAACTGGCCACCCGTCCCTGGGTGCTGACTGCGTGTGGGACAGCACGATGGCCTCTGATGGCGACTCAAGATCTTGTTCGAACAAAGGGCAAAGGGGACGCCTGCATGGCTCAGTCGATTAAGCGTCTGCCTCCGGCTCAGCTCATGACCACAAGGTCCTGGGATCGAACCCTGCATTGGAAATGCACGTTGGAACAGCCGTTTTGGGAAACAGAGTGGAGCTTCCTCAGAAAATTCAAAACAGAGCTAGCTTTTGACCCAGCAATTGCTCGCCTGGGTATTTGCCCCAAGACACAGGTGGGGTGAAAAGAAGGGCCACATGCACCCCAGTGTTCATAGCAGCAAGGTCCACACGAGCGAACCCGTGGAAAGAGCCGACATTCCCTTCAACAGATGAATGGAGAGAGATGATGTGGTCCATCTCTACAAGGGAATAATACTCACCCATCAGAAAGGATGAATACCCAACTTTGTCATCAACATCGATGGGGCTGGGGGAGAGCATGCTCAATGAAATTGGCCGAGCAGAGAAAGCCAATATCATAGGGCTTCACGGATTTGTGGAACATAAGGAATAGCATGGAGGGCGTGAGGAGAAGGAAGGGAAAAATGAAGGGGGGCAAATCGGAGCGGGAGACGAACCATGAGACGGTACGGACTCCAAGAAATGGAGGGTTTTAGAGGGGACGGGTGGATGGATGAGTTAACCCAGTGGTGGGTATAAGGACGGCAGGTATCGAATGGACCATTGGGTGTTCTAGGAAAACAATGAACCAGGGATCCCAGATCCAAAACGAATGATGTACTGTATGGTGAGTAAAAGTACAATTTATTAAAAGACCAAGAAAGCGCTTCTCTCTTCATGAAACAAGATGGTAGTTGAAATATGCATTCCCTCACAGTGTGATATCTGAGAGTTAAGTAGTTGGCACCTTCCTTTGGCTTCCACGCATACATTTGTAAGCATCCTCTCTTCCTGGAACGAGAATGCTTCATGAAAAAAAAAAAAGGATTTCAAACCACGAAGTGTGTCTACTAAACTCACAACCCCAGTGTAACTAAAGGAAAGATACCTCTGTCCTATCCCGACCTCACGTGAGCCTTGGGATCATCTCACAAGATTGAGATTTCACTCCAAATCTCATGAGATCTCATGGAACTGGGGCCAGATTTCACTCCACATCACCTGAGGTCACAATGAGATCGGGCGAAATTTCACTACAATTCTCGTGAGATAGCAGGGACCTTGGGCGAGATTTCCCTGCAACGCTGGTCATATCTCTTGAGTTTGGGTGAGCTTTTACTCCCAGTCTGGTGAGGTCTCATCCAAAACGTGGACACGTCAGTGCCCATCTCATGAGATCTCATGCATATTGAGCGAGATTTCAATCTCAATCTCGTGAGATCTCATGGACATCGGGCGAGATTTCACTCCAGCTCTCGTGAGATCCTTTGGAATTCGGGGATCAATTCCTCCAGGTGTTGAGAGATCTCATCCGATCCTTGGAGACTTCAGTCCAAATCTCATGAGATCTCAGGATAGTGAGGGAGAATTCACTCTATCTCTCGTGAGAAATCATGGATATCAGGCGAGATAATTCCAACACTCGTGAGATCCTATGGACATCGGGTGAGAATTCTTTCCAAATCCCGTGATATGTCATGGACCTTGGACCTGATTTCACTCCAAATGTCGTGTGGTCTCAATGACCTCGGGCAGATTTCACTCCAAATCTCGGGAGATATCAGGGACGACCGTGGGCGAGCTTTCAACCTAAACCTCGCGAGATCTCATGGACATCGGGCGAGATTTGCCACCAAATCTCCTGAGATCTCATGGACCTCGGTTCAGATTTCACTCCAAATCTCATGAGATCTCATGGAATTTAGGCGAGATTTCACTGCAAACCTCCTGAGCTCACAAGGAGATTGGGCGAGATGTCACTACAAATCTCATGAGATCTAGGGACCTTGGGCGAGATTTCCCTCCCGCTCTCGTGAGATCTCTGGAATTTGGGCGCGATTTTACTCCCAGTCTTGTGAGATCTCCTCCAAACCTTGGCGACGTCACTGTCAATCTCGTGAGATCTCCTGGGTATTGAGCGAGATTTCAATCTCAATATCGTGAGACTGATGGGCATCAGGTGAGATTTTATTGCATATCTCGAGAGATCTCAGAGACATTCGGGTGAGATTTCACTCCGAATATCCTGAGGTCCCAATGACATCGGGCGAGATTTCACGACAAATGTCGTGAGATATCAGGGAACTTGGGCGAGATTTCACTCCAAATCCCGGGAGATCTCTTGGAATTCAGCTGAGATTTTACTCCATCTCTCGTGTGCTCTCTTCCTCATTTGGAGACCTCAGTCCAAATCTCTGGAGATCTCATGGAAAATAGGTGAGATTTCACTCTAACTTTTGAGATATCGCATGGTCATTGGGCGAGATGTTCCTCCAAATCTCGTGAGATGTCATGGACACCGGGCGAGAATTCCCTCCAAATCTCGTGAGATGTCACGGACTTTGGGTGAGATTTCTCTCCAAATCTCGTGAGATCTCTTGGACTTTGGGCGAGATTTTACTCCAGGTCTCATGAGCACTCGTCCAACACTTGGAGAGGTCAGTGCCATTCTCGTGAGATCTCATGGATATTGAGTGAGGATTCCATCTAAATCTCGTGAGATCTCATGGACATCAGGTGAGATTTCACTCCGAATAGCCTGAGGTCACAATCACGTTGGGCGAGATTTCACCACAAATCTCGTGAGATATCAGCGACCTCAGGCGAGATTTCAATCCAAATATCGGGACGTCTCAATGACATTGGGCGACAGTTCACTAAACTCTCGTGAGATTAAAGGGACCTAGGGCGAGATTTCACTCCACCTCTCGTGAGATCTCTGGGAATTCGCGGATAGTTTACTCCAAGTCTCGTGAGATCTCATCCAATCCTTGGAGACTTCAGTCCAAAACCCGTGAGATCTCAGGATAGGGAGCGAGAATTCAATCTATATCTTGTGAGCACTGAGGGACATCAGGCGAGATGACTGCAAATCTTGTGAGTACTCACGAATATCGGGTGAGATTCCACTCCAAATCTCCTGAGGTCTCAATGAGCTCGGGCAGATTTCACTCCAAATCTCGTGAGTTATCAGGGACGCGGGGCGAGGTTTCAATCTAAATGTCGTGAGATCTCATGGAAATCGGGCGAGATGTGACACCAAATCTCCTGAGATCGCAGGGACATCGATTGAGATTTCACTCCGAATCTCATGAGAGCTCATGGATATTGGGCTCGACTTCACTCCAAATCTCCTGAGGTCCCAATGAGTCCAGGCGAGATTTCACTACAGATCTCGTGAGATAGCAGCAACCTTGGGCGAGATTTCTATCCAAATCTCGTCAGATCTCAATGACATCGGGGGAGATTCCTTCCAAATCTCGTGAGATATCAAGGACCTTGGGTGAGATTTCACCCCAACTCTCGTGAGGTCTCCTGGTCTGTGGGCGAGATTTGACTCCCATCCCGTTAAATGTCCTCCAAACCTTGGAGACGTCAATGCCAACCTCGTGAATTCTCATGGATACGAGCGAGTTTTCCATCTGAATCTCGTGTGATCTCATGGATATCGGGCGAGATATCCCTCCAAATCTCGTGAGATCTCGTGGACATTGGGCGAGATTTCACTCCCAACTCCTGAGTTCCCGATGACTTCGGGCGAGATTTCACTACATATCTCGTAATATTCAGGGACCTCGGGCGAGATTTCAATCCAAATCTCGCGAGGTCTCAATGACATCGCGTGAGATTTCACTACAAATCTCGTGAGATATCAGGGAGTTTGGGCGAGATTTACCTCCAACTCTCACCAGGACTCTTGGACGTTGAGCGAGACTTGACTCCACGTCTCGGAGATCTCATCCAAACCTTGGAGAATTCAGTCCAAATCTCATGAGATCTCATGGATATGGAGCGAAATTTCAATCTCAACCTCGTGAGATCTCATGACATCAGGAGAGATTTGACTCCAAATCTCGTGAGATCTCACGGTTATCGGGTGAGATTTCTCTGCAAATCTCGTGAGATCATGGGCATTGGGTGAGATTTCACGCCAAATCTCTTGAGGTCACAATGACATGGGGCGAGATTTCACTATACTTCTCTTGAACTATCAGGGGTCTTGGGCAAGATTTCACTACAAATCTCGTGAGACATCAGGGACCTTGCGCGATATTTCACTCCAAATCTCGTGAGGTACCAATGACATCGGGCGAGATTTCCGCAGAAATCTCTTGAGATATCTGGAACCTTGGTTGAGATTTTACTCCAACTCTGGTGAGCTCTCTTGGAATTCGGGGTATTTTCCTCCAAGTCTCGCGAGAGCTCCTCCAGACCTTGGAGACATCAGTACAAATCTCGTGAGATCTCGTGGATATTGAGCGAGATTTCAATCTTTATCTCGTGAGACCTCATGGACATCAGGCGAGAATTTACCCCAAATCTCGTGAAATCGCATGGACATCGGCTGAGATTTCACTCCAAATATCTTGGGATCTCATGGACATCGGGCGAGATTTCACTCCAAATCTCCTTGAGGTCACAGGGACATCGGGCGAGATTTCACCTCAAATCTCCTGAGATATCATGGACTTTGGGTGAGATTTGTCTCCAACTGTCGCGAGATCTCTTGGACTGTGGGTGAGCTTTGACTCCAGGTCTCGTGAGATCTCATCCAAAACATGGAGACGTCAGTGCCAATCGAATGAGATCTCATGGATATTGAGTGAGTATTCAATCGAAATATCGTGAGATCTCATGGATATCCGGCGAGTTTTGACACCAAATCTCGTGAGATCCCATGGACATCGGGTGCGATTTCAGTCCCAATCTCACGAGATCTCATGGATATTGGGCGAGACTCACTCCAAATCTCCTGTGGTTCTAATGACATGGCGCGAGGTTTCAAGAAATCTCGTGAGATATCAAGGCCCTTGGTCGAGATTTCGGTCCAAATCTCGTGAGGTCTCAATGACATTGGGTGAGAGTTCATGACAAATCTCGGGAGATATCAGGGACCATGGGCGAGATTTCACTCCAACCCTCATGAGGTCTCTTGGTCTTTGGCGAGATTTAACTCCAAGTCTTGTGAGAGCTCCTTCAAACCTTGGAGACGTCAGTGCCAATCTCCTGAGATCTCATGGCTATGGATGGAGATTTAATCTAAATCTCGTGAGATCTCAAGGACATCAGGCGAGGTTTTACTCCAAATCTTGGGAGCTGTCATGGACATCGGGTGAGATATGTCTCCAAAACTCGTGAGATAATGGACCTTGGGCCAGACTGCACTCCATAGGTCCTGAGGTCACAATGACATCGGGCGAGATTTCACTACAAAACTCGAGAGATATCAGGGACCTTGGGCAAGGTTTCACTCCTAATCTCGTGAGATAGCAGGGACCTTGGGCGAGATTTCACTCTCAATCTCGTGAGATCTCTTGGAGTTCGGGCGAGATTTGATTCCAAGTCTCGTGAGATCCAATCCAAGCCTTGGAGACTTCAGTCCCAATCTCGTGAGATCTCCTGGACATTGGGCGAGATTCAAATCCAAATCTCGTGTGGTCTCAATGATATCGGGTGAGATTTCACACCAATTCTCGTGAGATCTCATGGCCATCGGGCGAGATATTCTTGCACATCTCGTGAGATCTCATCACAACTTGGAGAGCTCAGTCCAAATCTCGTGAGATGTCATGGATATTGCAAAAGTTTTCACTGTAAATCTCGTGAGATCTCATGGACCGCGGTCGAGATTTTACTTGCAATCTCTTGAGATTTCCTGGATGTCGGGTGAGATCTCATTCCAAATCCCGTGAGATCTCATGGACATCGGGCGCGAATTCACTCCAAAACTCGGGAGATGTTATGGACGTCGGGTGAGATTTCCCTCCAAATCTCGTGTGATCTCTTCGAAATCTCACTGGAACAGGAACCAGCAGTTGTGGTCTAGGGCTCACACCTGTTGAAAGGGAAGCTAAACAGCCCGACACAGGTGTTGGGTAGTAAGAAGGGCAGGTGTTGGCATGATCACTGAGTATTATCGGCAACTTAGGAATCATTGTTGAGCACTACGACAGAATTCTCGGCTGTTCTATATGCTGTCTAAATGAAAAAATACAATAAAAAATAAAAAGTAAACCGATGAACCTAAGGGAAATGGAAGGAAAAATCAAATAAGACAAGACCAGAGAGGAAGACAAACCGTAAGAGTATCCTAACTCCAGCTAACAAAGTGAGGGTTGCTGGAAGCAAGGTGGGTGAGGAATGGGGAAAGTGGGGAATGGGCATTAAGGAGAGTACTTGTAATTAGCACTGGGTGCTATACACAACAGATGGATCGCTAAATTCTAACCCTGATCCTAGTAACGCGCTCTAGGTTAAATTGGTCGTATTTAAATTCTTTTTCTTGGAAGAAATCTGTTAACATTTGGAGTCCCGATGCACTTGAAGTTGCCCAACGGACGGTGTTTATATATGGGCTCTGCCATGGGTATTTAGAAGGAGCTCTCCTTATTTCTGGGCTCAAAGAAAATGAAGTGACACCTCTCATTTGGGGACTTGGTCGCATTTTCATTTAAATTGTTGATTTTTGGCCATCCATCCAGACAATTCCAAAACCTTGTTGAATTCCTAAGTTTAGCTTTACATTCAAGGAGCCAGGGGATTTTCCTCCCATAGGCCGTACCCAGGGATTGCTGGAAAGTTCACATCCTTGTCCTGTGCAAGGAGAGAGTCTCAGGGTCTGATATCCTAAAGGAAGATTGCCCTATTGCTCCTGAGCTGCTTCTGAGCTCTCGGGGCATAAGCCTGCTGAATGATAGCCAGCTTCTAGTTCTCCCCTAGATGATTGAGGTGCCATTATGCTGAAGATTAGACAGGAAGCAGCACAGTAAGAGCCCTTTCAAGGAATACTACACCAAAGGCCTGCTTTGGAACACTTGAACATCAGCCAAGAGGACAAAAGCGTCACCCTCATTTGCTTCTGTGTCTCCCCATGCACGGTAAGGTCCATTTTAAAAACAGAAAACAAAACCAAGAGCAGACTTTCCGCTTTCTGAAGGAGGAATGCCGGCCTCTTAATGACAGGGCTCCCAAGTGCAGGGCAGGAACGTTGACCTTGGCCCAAGCCCACAGGTGTACGCTTTCCCTGCGGCAGACTGCTTGCCAGCAGACTGTGCTTTCTTCACATTAGCCCATTCTCATCGCTAATGAAGAACGTTGGCCTTCCATGCATCATTTTCCACCCTCTAGCTCTTTTTTCAATCTAAGATTGCCCTGGGCGTCATTCCGATCCAGTGTCTCAGAGTAATAGCCTCTATTTAAGAAGGTCCAGCTAAGTCCTTGTGACTGTGGGAGAGATTGGGGCACGTTGCCCCTTGTAACGGGCTTTCAGAACTATGGGGACCTCAGAGCTTAAGCCATTTGGACGTGCCCTGCGAGGAATGTTTCTGTGCAGGCTTGGCCCCAGGTTTTTAGAGGGACTGGGCCTCCTTTCTTGGGTAAAAGGAAATGAAGTGACACACTTCCTAACCAGATGTATCCTAGTCCCAATTGTATTGTCAAATTTCGGCCTTCACTGGAATCATTTCCATGCCCTTGCCGATGCTTTTTAAAATTTAGAGCTGGTTTACGCACGGCGAGGAGGGGATTCTACCCAAGCAGCCAGGACCCAACGATTGGTCGTGAGTTCCTACTTCAGTCCTGTGCTCAGTCAGCCTCTCCTTATGTGATAGCCCAAAGGAAAGGAAAGGTGGCTCTTCTCTCCTTGACCTTGAGATGCCCTCCTTTTGAGGAAGAGAAGTTCACCCATATGCTGCATGCTGGAGCATCTGGTACGTTCAGGAGGTGCCCTTTCCAGGACTATAGCACCAATGCTTGCATCTGAAACCTTGAGCATCACCTGGGAGTCCCATTAGTATAGCTGAATGACTGCAGCCTCTATCCATTCATGGGAAGGGCAAAACAAACACACCCACAACCACCACCAGCACCACCACAACACTACTGCCAAATTTCCCTCTCATTTTAAGAGAAGAACGCAGAGTTCCTGGTGACAGGGCTCCCAGGCCTAGACCACGGTTTCCCTTTCCCCAAGGCCGCAGTGGTTTCTCATTCCTGGGAATGAAAATTGGGTGGCGAGGAGATGGGCCTAGTCACCTCAATCTAAACATGGTGTCTCATCGCATCTCTAATCAACACATTTGGCCCAGGATTTACCCACTTCCACCCTCTTGCTGTTTTTCTGCCGAGGTTCCCCTTGTGGGCCTTGTGCTCCAGTGTCTCAGAGCAATATCCTGTTCATGCAGCTAGAGGATCTGGAAGATTTTTTGTCACTGTGGGGACGTGTTGGCCACAGAGCCCCATGGGAATGCTGTTCAGAACTATGTTGGCCTGAGGAGGCCTAAGGCATTGGAAGCCTGCAAGCAGTGAATGTCTGTGCGTAGGCATGGCCAGAAGACTCATTTCTTGCGGGAGGGGAAAAAATTAGATGTCTCATTACAGTTTTATCTCACTTAAAATGGCCCTGCTTATATACATTCCTGTAGTCTCGCAGATTGTTGATGTCGCTCCTGGTACACATTCCAACTGGAAGGTGCTTTTCCTCACAGCAGCGCCTAGGATTCCTGGGGAGTTCCCTGGCCCTCTTATCCCTGAGCTTGTGGTGTGGCTCCCTTGGGTAAGTGTGTAGACAGGTAGGAAAGGCACCTGCCTCCCTAGCTCGGTGAGATGCCTCCGTTCTGGACAACCTAGTTCGAAATAGCGTTCAAAGAATGGAAACGGACAGAGAGGCAATGCGGACTTTCCTAGAGTTGAGAATAAACCAATGTTGAGACGAAAATACCTAGCAAAACCTGTTAGTCTCTGGGATCAGAAAGGCCTGTTGGCTTTGGCAATGGGAAAACTCCAGGGCCTCCCCCTGGGAGCCACAGAAACAAGAGGCCTTCATTCTTCCTTGGTAAAGAGTGGGAAATCTCCTGGAATCGGATGTCACTCCTGCTGCCTTTCCGTCTGTGGCGGGGAGGGGGGACACAACAAAACCAGAAACGCTTTAGTGTTAGCAGACTGGTTCTCCCAGCTGATGATGCGTTTGGAAGTAGCCATTGGAGGAGCATTCCTGGCACGAGCTCTTTTTCCACTGAGGAGGTCCCGGAGCACACCGCGCATGTGTCAACTGTCTGCTCTTCCGAACGAAGGCATCTCTGGCAGCCAGGGGAGGGAGAACAGCTGGCTGCCAAACAGAGCATTTCAAAGATCGGGACAAGAACCAAGCACTCCGAGGCAGAAGGGGAAACGTTCCTTTCGGCTCTCAGACACATTGCTCTCCCCTAGCACAGGATCTCAATGGGAACCTGCACCAACCGTGTGTGTATGGTGGACACACGGGTTGTGAGATGCCACCCAGAGTATTCCTCCATGTGAAACAACGTAGCTACCAAATCAGCAAGAGGATGGGATGGCTTCAAGGAAAACCAAAGTTCAACTCTTCCAATGGGAATGAAAGTTATCTGAGAGTGAGGTGTCTAACTTCAGCTCCCCTTGCCCCAGAAATGGAGGCAAGCTCCCTCCCAAACCCTCTGGCCATGCCTACACCCAATCTCTTGAGCTTTCTCCAAGGAGAGGAAAGTTTCTGACATTGGAGGTTTTCCGCCATTTCCATCAGTGTCTTGAGGCAGCCGTGATTCAGAGGTGGCAGGCTGCAACTCCCAGCTGCGGATCCAATGTTTGGAATGGGTGTTTGGAGCATTATTCCTTGAAGAAAGCTATTTCTGCCCTCAACAGGCCCTAGAGCATAGTAGGCCGTCCACATCCCATCTGTTCTTGAGAATGAAGGCATCTCCACCACCCAGGAGCCAGTATGGCAAGCTAGACCCCCATCTCTGTGCGTCTTCAGCCGGCCAAGTACCAAGTCCTCAGGGCCAGAAGGGCAAACATTTCTTTCAAAGAGGAGACTCTGGTTGTCTTAGCTTAGGAGAGGTCCAGAGTGGGAACTCACCACCAATCCCTGGGTGCTCTAAAGGTGAGTCACAACACCTTGGCCCATGAAGGTGCCCGTAGCCTTTGTTCAACAAACAGGCAAGGCCATGGGAAACAGCACAAAGAGTGCCAGAGTCCCATGTCAACCGCAAATGGGACACAAAGTGACTAGCTCACTCTCCTAACAGGTTGGCACTTTTGGGAATAAGAATCAGCTGTGGACTTGGCTTCAGGGAAAGTGCCATGTGCCACCCCAGGTAAGCTTTAGCTCGAGGCCTGTCTTCCTCCTCCATAAAGGGAAGGGATGCTCCTGGTGCTGGCTGTTATTTGCCCTTTTCCATCAGTGGTTAGAGGTAGCAGTGATTCAGGGGTAGCCTGTTGGTTCTGCCACCTGACGACCAAGTATTGGGAACTGATTCTTGGTGCCATATTCCTTGAAAAATTTTGTGTCTGCACTGACCAGGTCCAGGAACACGATGCCCTTGTGGTGATGGTCTGTTCTTCAAAATGAAGACATCTCAATCATCCAGCGGATGTGGGGAAGCCGGCTAGGAATCACGGCACTTAGCTGGCCAAAATCCAAGTGCTCAGGAACAGGAGAGCCATACTTCCCTTAAGACGTCACCTCTTGCTTAGCACGGGATCACGCTTGGAACTGGCCACCCGTCCCTGGGTGCTGACTGCGTGTGGGACAGCACGATGGCCTCTGATGGCGACTCAAGATCTTGTTCGAACAAAGGGCAAAGGGGACGCCTGCATGGCTCAGTCGATTAAGCGTCTGCCTCCGGCTCAGCTCATGACCACAAGGTCCTGGGATCGAACCCTGCATTGGAAATGCACGTTGGAACAGCCGTTTTGGGAAACAGAGTGGAGCTTCCTCAGAAAATTCAAAACAGAGCTAGCTTTTGACCCAGCAATTGCTCGCCTGGGTATTTGCCCCAAGACACAGGTGGGGTGAAAAGAAGGGCCACATGCACCCCAGTGTTCATAGCAGCAAGGTCCACACGAGCGAACCCGTGGAAAGAGCCGACATTCCCTTCAACAGATGAATGGAGAGAGATGATGTGGTCCATCTCTACAAGGGAATAATACTCACCCATCAGAAAGGATGAATACCCAACTTTGTCATCAACATCGATGGGGCTGGGGGAGAGCATGCTCAATGAAATTGGCCGAGCAGAGAAAGCCAATATCATAGGGCTTCACGGATTTGTGGAACATAAGGAATAGCATGGAGGGCGTGAGGAGAAGGAAGGGAAAAATGAAGGGGGGCAAATCGGAGCGGGAGACGAACCATGAGACGGTACGGACTCCAAGAAATGGAGGGTTTTAGAGGGGACGGGTGGATGGATGAGTTAACCCAGTGGTGGGTATAAGGACGGCAGGTATCGAATGGACCATTGGGTGTTCTAGGAAAACAATGAACCAGGGATCCCAGATCCAAAACGAATGATGTACTGTATGGTGAGTAAAAGTACAATTTATTAAAAGACCAAGAAAGCGCTTCTCTCTTCATGAAACAAGATGGTAGTTGAAATATGCATTCCCTCACAGTGTGATATCTGAGAGTTAAGTAGTTGGCACCTTCCTTTGGCTTCCACGCATACATTTGTAAGCATCCTCTCTTCCTGGAACGAGAATGCTTCATGAAAAAAAAAAAAGGATTTCAAACCACGAAGTGTGTCTACTAAACTCACAACCCCAGTGTAACTAAAGGAAAGATACCTCTGTCCTATCCCGACCTCACGTGAGCCTTGGGATCATCTCACAAGATTGAGATTTCACTCCAAATCTCATGAGATCTCATGGAACTGGGGCCAGATTTCACTCCACATCACCTGAGGTCACAATGAGATCGGGCGAAATTTCACTACAATTCTCGTGAGATAGCAGGGACCTTGGGCGAGATTTCCCTGCAACGCTGGTCATATCTCTTGAGTTTGGGTGAGCTTTTACTCCCAGTCTGGTGAGGTCTCATCCAAAACGTGGACACGTCAGTGCCCATCTCATGAGATCTCATGCATATTGAGCGAGATTTCAATCTCAATCTCGTGAGATCTCATGGACATCGGGCGAGATTTCACTCCAGCTCTCGTGAGATCCTTTGGAATTCGGGGATCAATTCCTCCAGGTGTTGAGAGATCTCATCCGATCCTTGGAGACTTCAGTCCAAATCTCATGAGATCTCAGGATAGTGAGGGAGAATTCACTCTATCTCTCGTGAGAAATCATGGATATCAGGCGAGATAATTCCAACACTCGTGAGATCCTATGGACATCGGGTGAGAATTCTTTCCAAATCCCGTGATATGTCATGGACCTTGGACCTGATTTCACTCCAAATGTCGTGTGGTCTCAATGACCTCGGGCAGATTTCACTCCAAATCTCGGGAGATATCAGGGACGACCGTGGGCGAGCTTTCAACCTAAACCTCGCGAGATCTCATGGACATCGGGCGAGATTTGCCACCAAATCTCCTGAGATCTCATGGACCTCGGTTCAGATTTCACTCCAAATCTCATGAGATCTCATGGAATTTAGGCGAGATTTCACTGCAAACCTCCTGAGCTCACAAGGAGATTGGGCGAGATGTCACTACAAATCTCATGAGATCTAGGGACCTTGGGCGAGATTTCCCTCCCGCTCTCGTGAGATCTCTGGAATTTGGGCGCGATTTTACTCCCAGTCTTGTGAGATCTCCTCCAAACCTTGGCGACGTCACTGTCAATCTCGTGAGATCTCCTGGGTATTGAGCGAGATTTCAATCTCAATATCGTGAGACTGATGGGCATCAGGTGAGATTTTATTGCATATCTCGAGAGATCTCAGAGACATTCGGGTGAGATTTCACTCCGAATATCCTGAGGTCCCAATGACATCGGGCGAGATTTCACGACAAATGTCGTGAGATATCAGGGAACTTGGGCGAGATTTCACTCCAAATCCCGTGAGATCTCTTGGAATTCAGCTGAGATTTTACTCCATCTCTCGTGTGCTCTCTTCCTCATTTGGAGACCTCAGTCCAAATCTCTGGAGATCTCATGGAAAATAGGTGAGATTTCACTCTAACTTTTGAGATATCGCATGGTCATTGGGCGAGATGTTCCTCCAAATCTCGTGAGATGTCATGGACACCGGGCGAGAATTCCCTCCAAATCTCGTGAGATGTCACGGACTTTGGGTGAGATTTCTCTCCAAATCTCGTGAGATCTCTTGGACTTTGGGCGAGATTTTACTCCAGGTCTCATGAGCACTCGTCCAACACTTGGAGAGGTCAGTGCCATTCTCGTGAGATCTCATGGATATTGAGTGAGGATTCCATCTAAATCTCGTGAGATCTCATGGACATCAGGTGAGATTTCACTCCGAATAGCCTGAGGTCACAATCACGTTGGGCGAGATTTCACCACAAATCTCGTGAGATATCAGCGACCTCAGGCGAGATTTCAATCCAAATATCGGGACGTCTCAATGACATTGGGCGACAGTTCACTAAACTCTCGTGAGATTAAAGGGACCTAGGGCGAGATTTCACTCCACCTCTCGTGAGATCTCTGGGAATTCGCGGATAGTTTACTCCAAGTCTCGTGAGATCTCATCCAATCCTTGGAGACTTCAGTCCAAAACCCGTGAGATCTCAGGATAGGGAGCGAGAATTCAATCTATATCTTGTGACCACTGAGGGACATCAGGCGAGATGACTGCAAATCTTGTGAGTACTCACGAATATCGGGTGAGATTCCACTCCAAATCTCCTGAGGTCTCAATGAGCTCGGGCAGATTTCACTCCAAATCTCGTGAGTTATCAGGGACGCGGGGCGAGGTTTCAATCTAAATGTCGTGAGATCTCATGGAAATCGGGCGAGATGTGACACCAAATCTCCTGAGATCGCAGGGACATCGATTGAGATTTCACTCCGAATCTCATGAGAGCTCATGGATATTGGGCTCGACTTCACTCCAAATCTCCTGAGGTCCCAATGAGTCCAGGCGAGATTTCACTACAGATCTCGTGAGATAGCAGCAACCTTGGGCGAGATTTCTATCCAAATCTCGTCAGATCTCAATGACATCGGGGGAGATTCCTTCCAAATCTCGTGAGATATCAAGGACCTTGGGTGAGATTTCACCCCAACTCTCGTGAGGTCTCCTGGTCTGTGGGCGAGATTTGACTCCCATCCCGTTAAATGTCCTCCAAACCTTGGAGACGTCAATGCCAACCTCGTGAATTCTCATGGATACGAGCGAGTTTTCCATCTGAATCTCGTGTGATCTCATGGATATCGGGCGAGATATCCCTCCAAATCTCGTGAGATCTCGTGGACATTGGGCGAGATTTCACTCCCAACTCCTGAGTTCCCGATGACTTCGGGCGAGATTTCACTACATATCTCGTAATATTCAGGGACCTCGGGCGAGATTTCAATCCAAATCTCGCGAGGTCTCAATGACATCGCGTGAGATTTCACTACAAATCTCGTGAGATATCAGGGAGTTTGGGCGAGATTTACCTCCAACTCTCACCAGGACTCTTGGACGTTGAGCGAGACTTGACTCCACGTCTCGGAGATCTCATCCAAACCTTGGAGAATTCAGTCCAAATCTCATGAGATCTCATGGATATGGAGCGAAATTTCAATCTCAACCTCGTGAGATCTCATGACATCAGGAGAGATTTGACTCCAAATCTCGTGAGATCTCACGGTTATCGGGTGAGATTTCTCTGCAAATCTCGTGAGATCATGGGCATTGGGTGAGATTTCACGCCAAATCTCTTGAGGTCACAATGACATGGGGCGAGATTTCACTATACTTCTCTTGAACTATCAGGGGTCTTGGGCAAGATTTCACTACAAATCTCGTGAGACATCAGGGACCTTGCGCGATATTTCACTCCAAATCTCGTGAGGTACCAATGACATCGGGCGAGATTTCCGCAGAAATCTCTTGAGATATCTGGAACCTTGGTTGAGATTTTACTCCAACTCTGGTGAGCTCTCTTGGAATTCGGGGTATTTTCCTCCAAGTCTCGCGAGAGCTCCTCCAGACCTTGGAGACATCAGTACAAATCTCGTGAGATCTCGTGGATATTGAGCGAGATTTCAATCTTTATCTCGTGAGACCTCATGGACATCAGGCGAGAATTTACCCCAAATCTCGTGAAATCGCATGGACATCGGCTGAGATTTCACTCCAAATATCTTGGGATCTCATGGACATCGGGCGAGATTTCACTCCAAATCTCCTTGAGGTCACAGGGACATCGGGCGAGATTTCACCTCAAATCTCCTGAGATATCATGGACTTTGGGTGAGATTTGTCTCCAACTGTCGCGAGATCTCTTGGACTGTGGGTGAGCTTTGACTCCAGGTCTCGTGAGATCTCATCCAAAACATGGAGACGTCAGTGCCAATCGAATGAGATCTCATGGATATTGAGTGAGTATTCAATCGAAATATCGTGAGATCTCATGGATATCCGGCGAGTTTTGACACCAAATCTCGTGAGATCCCATGGACATCGGGTGCGATTTCAGTCCCAATCTCACGAGATCTCATGGATATTGGGCGAGACTCACTCCAAATCTCCTGTGGTTCTAATGACATGGCGCGAGGTTTCAAGAAATCTCGTGAGATATCAAGGCCCTTGGTCGAGATTTCGGTCCAAATCTCGTGAGGTCTCAATGACATTGGGTGAGAGTTCATGACAAATCTCGGGAGATATCAGGGACCATGGGCGAGATTTCACTCCAACCCTCATGAGGTCTCTTGGTCTTTGGCGAGATTTAACTCCAAGTCTTGTGAGAGCTCCTTCAAACCTTGGAGACGTCAGTGCCAATCTCCTGAGATCTCATGGCTATGGATGGAGATTTAATCTAAATCTCGTGAGATCTCAAGGACATCAGGCGAGGTTTTACTCCAAATCTTGGGAGCTGTCATGGACATCGGGTGAGATATGTCTCCAAAACTCGTGAGATAATGGACCTTGGGCCAGACTGCACTCCATAGGTCCTGAGGTCACAATGACATCGGGCGAGATTTCACTACAAAACTCGAGAGATATCAGGGACCTTGGGCAAGGTTTCACTCCTAATCTCGTGAGATAGCAGGGACCTTGGGCGAGATTTCACTCTCAATCTCGTGAGATCTCTTGGAGTTCGGGCGAGATTTGATTCCAAGTCTCGTGAGATCCAATCCAAGCCTTGGAGACTTCAGTCCCAATCTCGTGAGATCTCCTGGACATTGGGCGAGATTCAAATCCAAATCTCGTGTGGTCTCAATGATATCGGGTGAGATTTCACACCAATTCTCGTGAGATCTCATGGCCATCGGGCGAGATATTCTTGCACATCTCGTGAGATCTCATCACAACTTGGAGAGCTCAGTCCAAATCTCGTGAGATGTCATGGATATTGCAAAAGTTTTCACTGTAAATCTCGTGAGATCTCATGGACCGCGGTCGAGATTTTACTTGCAATCTCTTGAGATTTCCTGGATGTCGGGTGAGATCTCATTCCAAATCCCGTGAGATCTCATGGACATCGGGCGCGAATTCACTCCAAAACTCGGGAGATGTTATGGACGTCGGGTGAGATTTCCCTCCAAATCTCGTGTGATCTCTTCGAAATCTCACTGGAACAGGAACCAGCAGTTGTGGTCTAGGGCTCACACCTGTTGAAAGGGAAGCTAAACAGCCCGACACAGGTGTTGGGTAGTAAGAAGGGCAGGTGTTGGCATGATCACTGAGTATTATCGGCAACTTAGGAATCATTGTTGAGCACTACGACAGAATTCTCGGCTGTTCTATATGCTGTCTAAATGAAAAAATACAATAAAAAATAAAAAGTAAACCGATGAACCTAAGGGAAATGGAAGGAAAAATCAAATAAGACAAGACCAGAGAGGAAGACAAACCGTAAGAGTATCCTAACTCCAGCTAACAAAGTGAGGGTTGCTGGAAGCAAGGTGGGTGAGGAATGGGGAAAGTGGGGAATGGGCATTAAGGAGAGTACTTGTAATTAGCACTGGGTGCTATACACAACAGATGGATCGCTAAATTCTAACCCTGATCCTAGTAACGCGCTCTAGGTTAAATTGGTCGTATTTAAATTCTTTTTCTTGGAAGAAATCTGTTAACATTTGGAGTCCCGATGCACTTGAAGTTGCCCAACGGACGGTGTTTATATATGGGCTCTGCCATGGGTATTTAGAAGGAGCTCTCCTTATTTCTGGGCTCAAAGAAAATGAAGTGACACCTCTCATTTGGGGACTTGGTCGCATTTTCATTTAAATTGTTGATTTTTGGCCATCCATCCAGACAATTCCAAAACCTTGTTGAATTCCTAAGTTTAGCTTTACATTCAAGGAGCCAGGGGATTTTCCTCCCATAGGCCGTACCCAGGGATTGCTGGAAAGTTCACATCCTTGTCCTGTGCAAGGAGAGAGTCTCAGGGTCTGATATCCTAAAGGAAGATTGCCCTATTGCTCCTGAGCTGCTTCTGAGCTCTCGGGGCATAAGCCTGCTGAATGATAGCCAGCTTCTAGTTCTCCCCTAGATGATTGAGGTGCCATTATGCTGAAGATTAGACAGGAAGCAGCACAGTAAGAGCCCTTTCAAGGAATACTACACCAAAGGCCTGCTTTGGAACACTTGAACATCAGCCAAGAGGACAAAAGCGTCACCCTCATTTGCTTCTGTGTCTCCCCATGCACGGTAAGGTCCATTTTAAAAACAGAAAACAAAACCAAGAGCAGACTTTCCGCTTTCTGAAGGAGGAATGCCGGCCTCTTAATGACAGGGCTCCCAAGTGCAGGGCAGGAACGTTGACCTTGGCCCAAGCCCACAGGTGTACGCTTTCCCTGCGGCAGACTGCTTGCCAGCAGACTGTGCTTTCTTCACATTAGCCCATTCTCATCGCTAATGAAGAACGTTGGCCTTCCATGCATCATTTTCCACCCTCTAGCTCTTTTTTCAATCTAAGATTGCCCTGGGCGTCATTCCGATCCAGTGTCTCAGAGTAATAGCCTCTATTTAAGAAGGTCCAGCTAAGTCCTTGTGACTGTGGGAGAGATTGGGGCACGTTGCCCCTTGTAACGGGCTTTCAGAACTATGGGGACCTCAGAGCTTAAGCCATTTGGACGTGCCCTGCGAGGAATGTTTCTGTGCAGGCTTGGCCCCAGGTTTTTAGAGGGACTGGGCCTCCTTTCTTGGGTAAAAGGAAATGAAGTGACACACTTCCTAACCAGATGTATCCTAGTCCCAATTGTATTGTCAAATTTCGGCCTTCACTGGAATCATTTCCATGCCCTTGCCGATGCTTTTTAAAATTTAGAGCTGGTTTACGCACGGCGAGGAGGGGATTCTACCCAAGCAGCCAGGACCCAACGATTGGTCGTGAGTTCCTACTTCAGTCCTGTGCTCAGTCAGCCTCTCCTTATGTGATAGCCCAAAGGAAAGGAAAGGTGGCTCTTCTCTCCTTGACCTTGAGATGCCCTCCTTTTGAGGAAGAGAAGTTCACCCATATGCTGCATGCTGGAGCATCTGGTACGTTCAGGAGGTGCCCTTTCCAGGACTATAGCACCAATGCTTGCATCTGAAACCTTGAGCATCACCTGGGAGTCCCATTAGTATAGCTGAATGACTGCAGCCTCTATCCATTCATGGGAAGGGCAAAACAAACACACCCACAACCACCACCAGCACCACCACAACACTACTGCCAAATTTCCCTCTCATTTTAAGAGAAGAACGCAGAGTTCCTGGTGACAGGGCTCCCAGGCCTAGACCACGGTTTCCCTTTCCCCAAGGCCGCAGTGGTTTCTCATTCCTGGGAATGAAAATTGGGTGGCGAGGAGATGGGCCTAGTCACCTCAATCTAAACATGGTGTCTCATCGCATCTCTAATCAACACATTTGGCCCAGGATTTACCCACTTCCACCCTCTTGCTGTTTTTCTGCCGAGGTTCCCCTTGTGGGCCTTGTGCTCCAGTGTCTCAGAGCAATATCCTGTTCATGCAGCTAGAGGATCTGGAAGATTTTTTGTCACTGTGGGGACGTGTTGGCCACAGAGCCCCATGGGAATGCTGTTCAGAACTATGTTGGCCTGAGGAGGCCTAAGGCATTGGAAGCCTGCAAGCAGTGAATGTCTGTGCGTAGGCATGGCCAGAAGACTCATTTCTTGCGGGAGGGGAAAAAATTAGATGTCTCATTACAGTTTTATCTCACTTAAAATGGCCCTGCTTATATACATTCCTGTAGTCTCGCAGATTGTTGATGTCGCTCCTGGTACACATTCCAACTGGAAGGTGCTTTTCCTCACAGCAGCGCCTAGGATTCCTGGGGAGTTCCCTGGCCCTCTTATCCCTGAGCTTGTGGTGTGGCTCCCTTGGGTAAGTGTGTAGACAGGTAGGAAAGGCACCTGCCTCCCTAGCTCGGTGAGATGCCTCCGTTCTGGACAACCTAGTTCGAAATAGCGTTCAAAGAATGGAAACGGACAGAGAGGCAATGCGGACTTTCCTAGAGTTGAGAATAAACCAATGTTGAGACGAAAATACCTAGCAAAACCTGTTAGTCTCTGGGATCAGAAAGGCCTGTTGGCTTTGGCAATGGGAAAACTCCAGGGCCTCCCCCTGGGAGCCACAGAAACAAGAGGCCTTCATTCTTCCTTGGTAAAGAGTGGGAAATCTCCTGGAATCGGATGTCACTCCTGCTGCCTTTCCGTCTGTGGCGGGGAGGGGGGACACAACAAAACCAGAAACGCTTTAGTGTTAGCAGACTGGTTCTCCCAGCTGATGATGCGTTTGGAAGTAGCCATTGGAGGAGCATTCCTGGCACGAGCTCTTTTTCCACTGAGGAGGTCCCGGAGCACACCGCGCATGTGTCAACTGTCTGCTCTTCCGAACGAAGGCATCTCTGGCAGCCAGGGGAGGGAGAACAGCTGGCTGCCAAACAGAGCATTTCAAAGATCGGGACAAGAACCAAGCACTCCGAGGCAGAAGGGGAAACGTTCCTTTCGGCTCTCAGACACATTGCTCTCCCCTAGCACAGGATCTCAATGGGAACCTGCACCAACCGTGTGTGTATGGTGGACACACGGGTTGTGAGATGCCACCCAGAGTATTCCTCCATGTGAAACAACGTAGCTACCAAATCAGCAAGAGGATGGGATGGCTTCAAGGAAAACCAAAGTTCAACTCTTCCAATGGGAATGAAAGTTATCTGAGAGTGAGGTGTCTAACTTCAGCTCCCCTTGCCCCAGAAATGGAGGCAAGCTCCCTCCCAAACCCTCTGGCCATGCCTACACCCAATCTCTTGAGCTTTCTCCAAGGAGAGGAAAGTTTCTGACATTGGAGGTTTTCCGCCATTTCCATCAGTGTCTTGAGGCAGCCGTGATTCAGAGGTGGCAGGCTGCAACTCCCAGCTGCGGATCCAATGTTTGGAATGGGTGTTTGGAGCATTATTCCTTGAAGAAAGCTATTTCTGCCCTCAACAGGCCCTAGAGCATAGTAGGCCGTCCACATCCCATCTGTTCTTGAGAATGAAGGCATCTCCACCACCCAGGAGCCAGTATGGCAAGCTAGACCCCCATCTCTGTGCGTCTTCAGCCGGCCAAGTACCAAGTCCTCAGGGCCAGAAGGGCAAACATTTCTTTCAAAGAGGAGACTCTGGTTGTCTTAGCTTAGGAGAGGTCCAGAGTGGGAACTCACCACCAATCCCTGGGTGCTCTAAAGGTGAGTCACAACACCTTGGCCCATGAAGGTGCCCGTAGCCTTTGTTCAACAAACAGGCAAGGCCATGGGAAACAGCACAAAGAGTGCCAGAGTCCCATGTCAACCGCAAATGGGACACAAAGTGACTAGCTCACTCTCCTAACAGGTTGGCACTTTTGGGAATAAGAATCAGCTGTGGACTTGGCTTCAGGGAAAGTGCCATGTGCCACCCCAGGTAAGCTTTAGCTCGAGGCCTGTCTTCCTCCTCCATAAAGGGAAGGGATGCTCCTGGTGCTGGCTGTTATTTGCCCTTTTCCATCAGTGGTTAGAGGTAGCAGTGATTCAGGGGTAGCCTGTTGGTTCTGCCACCTGACGACCAAGTATTGGGAACTGATTCTTGGTGCCATATTCCTTGAAAAATTTTGTGTCTGCACTGACCAGGTCCAGGAACACGATGCCCTTGTGGTGATGGTCTGTTCTTCAAAATGAAGACATCTCAATCATCCAGCGGATGTGGGGAAGCCGGCTAGGAATCACGGCACTTAGCTGGCCAAAATCCAAGTGCTCAGGAACAGGAGAGCCATACTTCCCTTAAGACGTCACCTCTTGCTTAGCACGGGATCACGCTTGGAACTGGCCACCCGTCCCTGGGTGCTGACTGCGTGTGGGACAGCACGATGGCCTCTGATGGCGACTCAAGATCTTGTTCGAACAAAGGGCAAAGGGGACGCCTGCATGGCTCAGTCGATTAAGCGTCTGCCTCCGGCTCAGCTCATGACCACAAGGTCCTGGGATCGAACCCTGCATTGGAAATGCACGTTGGAACAGCCGTTTTGGGAAACAGAGTGGAGCTTCCTCAGAAAATTCAAAACAGAGCTAGCTTTTGACCCAGCAATTGCTCGCCTGGGTATTTGCCCCAAGACACAGGTGGGGTGAAAAGAAGGGCCACATGCACCCCAGTGTTCATAGCAGCAAGGTCCACACGAGCGAACCCGTGGAAAGAGCCGACATTCCCTTCAACAGATGAATGGAGAGAGATGATGTGGTCCATCTCTACAAGGGAATAATACTCACCCATCAGAAAGGATGAATACCCAACTTTGTCATCAACATCGATGGGGCTGGGGGAGAGCATGCTCAATGAAATTGGCCGAGCAGAGAAAGCCAATATCATAGGGCTTCACGGATTTGTGGAACATAAGGAATAGCATGGAGGGCGTGAGGAGAAGGAAGGGAAAAATGAAGGGGGGCAAATCGGAGCGGGAGACGAACCATGAGACGGTACGGACTCCAAGAAATGGAGGGTTTTAGAGGGGACGGGTGGATGGATGAGTTAACCCAGTGGTGGGTATAAGGACGGCAGGTATCGAATGGACCATTGGGTGTTCTAGGAAAACAATGAACCAGGGATCCCAGATCCAAAACGAATGATGTACTGTATGGTGAGTAAAAGTACAATTTATTAAAAGACCAAGAAAGCGCTTCTCTCTTCATGAAACAAGATGGTAGTTGAAATATGCATTCCCTCACAGTGTGATATCTGAGAGTTAAGTAGTTGGCACCTTCCTTTGGCTTCCACGCATACATTTGTAAGCATCCTCTCTTCCTGGAACGAGAATGCTTCATGAAAAAAAAAAAAGGATTTCAAACCACGAAGTGTGTCTACTAAACTCACAACCCCAGTGTAACTAAAGGAAAGATACCTCTGTCCTATCCCGACCTCACGTGAGCCTTGGGATCATCTCACAAGATTGAGATTTCACTCCAAATCTCATGAGATCTCATGGAACTGGGGCCAGATTTCACTCCACATCACCTGAGGTCACAATGAGATCGGGCGAAATTTCACTACAATTCTCGTGAGATAGCAGGGACCTTGGGCGAGATTTCCCTGCAACGCTGGTCATATCTCTTGAGTTTGGGTGAGCTTTTACTCCCAGTCTGGTGAGGTCTCATCCAAAACGTGGACACGTCAGTGCCCATCTCATGAGATCTCATGCATATTGAGCGAGATTTCAATCTCAATCTCGTGAGATCTCATGGACATCGGGCGAGATTTCACTCCAGCTCTCGTGAGATCCTTTGGAATTCGGGGATCAATTCCTCCAGGTGTTGAGAGATCTCATCCGATCCTTGGAGACTTCAGTCCAAATCTCATGAGATCTCAGGATAGTGAGGGAGAATTCACTCTATCTCTCGTGAGAAATCATGGATATCAGGCGAGATAATTCCAACACTCGTGAGATCCTATGGACATCGGGTGAGAATTCTTTCCAAATCCCGTGATATGTCATGGACCTTGGACCTGATTTCACTCCAAATGTCGTGTGGTCTCAATGACCTCGGGCAGATTTCACTCCAAATCTCGGGAGATATCAGGGACGACCGTGGGCGAGCTTTCAACCTAAACCTCGCGAGATCTCATGGACATCGGGCGAGATTTGCCACCAAATCTCCTGAGATCTCATGGACCTCGGTTCAGATTTCACTCCAAATCTCATGAGATCTCATGGAATTTAGGCGAGATTTCACTGCAAACCTCCTGAGCTCACAAGGAGATTGGGCGAGATGTCACTACAAATCTCATGAGATCTAGGGACCTTGGGCGAGATTTCCCTCCCGCTCTCGTGAGATCTCTGGAATTTGGGCGCGATTTTACTCCCAGTCTTGTGAGATCTCCTCCAAACCTTGGCGACGTCACTGTCAATCTCGTGAGATCTCCTGGGTATTGAGCGAGATTTCAATCTCAATATCGTGAGACTGATGGGCATCAGGTGAGATTTTATTGCATATCTCGAGAGATCTCAGAGACATTCGGGTGAGATTTCACTCCGAATATCCTGAGGTCCCAATGACATCGGGCGAGATTTCACGACAAATGTCGTGAGATATCAGGGAACTTGGGCGAGATTTCACTCCAAATCCCGTGAGATCTCTTGGAATTCAGCTGAGATTTTACTCCATCTCTCGTGTGCTCTCTTCCTCATTTGGAGACCTCAGTCCAAATCTCTGGAGATCTCATGGAAAATAGGTGAGATTTCACTCTAACTTTTGAGATATCGCATGGTCATTGGGCGAGATGTTCCTCCAAATCTCGTGAGATGTCATGGACACCGGGCGAGAATTCCCTCCAAATCTCGTGAGATGTCACGGACTTTGGGTGAGATTTCTCTCCAAATCTCGTGAGATCTCTTGGACTTTGGGCGAGATTTTACTCCAGGTCTCATGAGCACTCGTCCAACACTTGGAGAGGTCAGTGCCATTCTCGTGAGATCTCATGGATATTGAGTGAGGATTCCATCTAAATCTCGTGAGATCTCATGGACATCAGGTGAGATTTCACTCCGAATAGCCTGAGGTCACAATCACGTTGGGCGAGATTTCACCACAAATCTCGTGAGATATCAGCGACCTCAGGCGAGATTTCAATCCAAATATCGGGACGTCTCAATGACATTGGGCGACAGTTCACTAAACTCTCGTGAGATTAAAGGGACCTAGGGCGAGATTTCACTCCACCTCTCGTGAGATCTCTGGGAATTCGCGGATAGTTTACTCCAAGTCTCGTGAGATCTCATCCAATCCTTGGAGACTTCAGTCCAAAACCCGTGAGATCTCAGGATAGGGAGCGAGAATTCAATCTATATCTTGTGACCACTGAGGGACATCAGGCGAGATGACTGCAAATCTTGTGAGTACTCACGAATATCGGGTGAGATTCCACTCCAAATCTCCTGAGGTCTCAATGAGCTCGGGCAGATTTCACTCCAAATCTCGTGAGTTATCAGGGACGCGGGGCGAGGTTTCAATCTAAATGTCGTGAGATCTCATGGAAATCGGGCGAGATGTGACACCAAATCTCCTGAGATCGCAGGGACATCGATTGAGATTTCACTCCGAATCTCATGAGAGCTCATGGATATTGGGCTCGACTTCACTCCAAATCTCCTGAGGTCCCAATGAGTCCAGGCGAGATTTCACTACAGATCTCGTGAGATAGCAGCAACCTTGGGCGAGATTTCTATCCAAATCTCGTGAGATCTCAATGACATCGGGGGAGATTCCTTCCAAATCTCGTGAGATATCAAGGACCTTGGGTGAGATTTCACCCCAACTCTCGTGAGGTCTCCTGGTCTGTGGGCGAGATTTGACTCCCATCCCGTTAAATGTCCTCCAAACCTTGGAGACGTGAATGCCAACCTCGTGAATTCTCATGGATACGAGCGAGTTTTCCATCTGAATCTCGTGTGATCTCATGGATATCGGGCGAGATATCCCTCCAAATCTCGTGAGATCTCGTGGACATTGGGCGAGATTTCACTCCCAACTCCTGAGTTCCCGATGACTTCGGGCGAGATTTCACTACATATCTCGTAATATTCAGGGACCTCGGGCGAGATTTCAATCCAAATCTCGCGAGGTCTCAATGACATCGCGTGAGATTTCACTACAAATCTCGTGAGATATCAGGGAGTTTGGGCGAGATTTACCTCCAACTCTCACCAGGACTCTTGGACGTTGAGCGAGACTTGACTCCACGTCTCGGAGATCTCATCCAAACCTTGGAGAATTCAGTCCAAATCTCATGAGATCTCATGGATATGGAGCGAAATTTCAATCTCAACCTCGTGAGATCTCATGACATCAGGAGAGATTTGACTCCAAATCTCGTGAGATCTCACGGTTATCGGGTGAGATTTCTCTGCAAATCTCGTGAGATCATGGGCATTGGGTGAGATTTCACGCCAAATCTCTTGAGGTCACAATGACATGGGGCGAGATTTCACTATACTTCTCTTGAACTATCAGGGGTCTTGGGCAAGATTTCACTACAAATCTCGTGAGACATCAGGGACCTTGCGCGATATTTCACTCCAAATCTCGTGAGGTACCAATGACATCGGGCGAGATTTCCGCAGAAATCTCTTGAGATATCTGGAACCTTGGTTGAGATTTTACTCCAACTCTGGTGAGCTCTCTTGGAATTCGGGGTATTTTCCTCCAAGTCTCGCGAGAGCTCCTCCAGACCTTGGAGACATCAGTACAAATCTCGTGAGATCTCGTGGATATTGAGCGAGATTTCAATCTTTATCTCGTGAGACCTCATGGACATCAGGCGAGAATTTACCCCAAATCTCGTGAAATCGCATGGACATCGGCTGAGATTTCACTCCAAATATCTTGGGATCTCATGGACATCGGGCGAGATTTCACTCCAAATCTCCTTGAGGTCACAGGGACATCGGGCGAGATTTCACCTCAAATCTCCTGAGATATCATGGACTTTGGGTGAGATTTGTCTCCAACTGTCGCGAGATCTCTTGGACTGTGGGTGAGCTTTGACTCCAGGTCTCGTGAGATCTCATCCAAAACATGGAGACGTCAGTGCCAATCGAATGAGATCTCATGGATATTGAGTGAGTATTCAATCGAAATATCGTGAGATCTCATGGATATCCGGCGAGTTTTGACACCAAATCTCGTGAGATCCCATGGACATCGGGTGCGATTTCAGTCCCAATCTCACGAGATCTCATGGATATTGGGCGAGACTCACTCCAAATCTCCTGTGGTTCTAATGACATGGCGCGAGGTTTCAAGAAATCTCGTGAGATATCAAGGCCCTTGGTCGAGATTTCGGTCCAAATCTCGTGAGGTCTCAATGACATTGGGTGAGAGTTCATGACAAATCTCGGGAGATATCAGGGACCATGGGCGAGATTTCACTCCAACCCTCATGAGGTCTCTTGGTCTTTGGCGAGATTTAACTCCAAGTCTTGTGAGAGCTCCTTCAAACCTTGGAGACGTCAGTGCCAATCTCCTGAGATCTCATGGCTATGGATGGAGATTTAATCTAAATCTCGTGAGATCTCAAGGACATCAGGCGAGGTTTTACTCCAAATCTTGGGAGCTGTCATGGACATCGGGTGAGATATGTCTCCAAAACTCGTGAGATAATGGACCTTGGGCCAGACTGCACTCCATAGGTCCTGAGGTCACAATGACATCGGGCGAGATTTCACTACAAAACTCGAGAGATATCAGGGACCTTGGGCAAGGTTTCACTCCTAATCTCGTGAGATAGCAGGGACCTTGGGCGAGATTTCACTCTCAATCTCGTGAGATCTCTTGGAGTTCGGGCGAGATTTGATTCCAAGTCTCGTGAGATCCAATCCAAGCCTTGGAGACTTCAGTCCCAATCTCGTGAGATCTCCTGGACATTGGGCGAGATTCAAATCCAAATCTCGTGTGGTCTCAATGATATCGGGTGAGATTTCACACCAATTCTCGTGAGATCTCATGGCCATCGGGCGAGATATTCTTGCACATCTCGTGAGATCTCATCACAACTTGGAGAGCTCAGTCCAAATCTCGTGAGATGTCATGGATATTGCAAAAGTTTTCACTGTAAATCTCGTGAGATCTCATGGACCGCGGTCGAGATTTTACTTGCAATCTCTTGAGATTTCCTGGATGTCGGGTGAGATCTCATTCCAAATCCCGTGAGATCTCATGGACATCGGGCGCGAATTCACTCCAAAACTCGGGAGATGTTATGGACGTCGGGTGAGATTTCCCTCCAAATCTCGTGTGATCTCTTCGAAATCTCACTGGAACAGGAACCAGCAGTTGTGGTCTAGGGCTCACACCTGTTGAAAGGGAAGCTAAACAGCCCGACACAGGTGTTGGGTAGTAAGAAGGGCAGGTGTTGGCATGATCACTGAGTATTATCGGCAACTTAGGAATCATTGTTGAGCACTACGACAGAATTCTCGGCTGTTCTATATGCTGTCTAAATGAAAAAATACAATAAAAAATAAAAAGTAAACCGATGAACCTAAGGGAAATGGAAGGAAAAATCAAATAAGACAAGACCAGAGAGGAAGACAAACCGTAAGAGTATCCTAACTCCAGCTAACAAAGTGAGGGTTGCTGGAAGCAAGGTGGGTGAGGAATGGGGAAAGTGGGGAATGGGCATTAAGGAGAGTACTTGTAATTAGCACTGGGTGCTATACACAACAGATGGATCGCTAAATTCTAACCCTGATCCTAGTAACGCGCTCTAGGTTAAATTGGTCGTATTTAAATTCTTTTTCTTGGAAGAAATCTGTTAACATTTGGAGTCCCGATGCACTTGAAGTTGCCCAACGGACGGTGTTTATATATGGGCTCTGCCATGGGTATTTAGAAGGAGCTCTCCTTATTTCTGGGCTCAAAGAAAATGAAGTGACACCTCTCATTTGGGGACTTGGTCGCATTTTCATTTAAATTGTTGATTTTTGGCCATCCATCCAGACAATTCCAAAACCTTGTTGAATTCCTAAGTTTAGCTTTACATTCAAGGAGCCAGGGGATTTTCCTCCCATAGGCCGTACCCAGGGATTGCTGGAAAGTTCACATCCTTGTCCTGTGCAAGGAGAGAGTCTCAGGGTCTGATATCCTAAAGGAAGATTGCCCTATTGCTCCTGAGCTGCTTCTGAGCTCTCGGGGCATAAGCCTGCTGAATGATAGCCAGCTTCTAGTTCTCCCCTAGATGATTGAGGTGCCATTATGCTGAAGATTAGACAGGAAGCAGCACAGTAAGAGCCCTTTCAAGGAATACTACACCAAAGGCCTGCTTTGGAACACTTGAACATCAGCCAAGAGGACAAAAGCGTCACCCTCATTTGCTTCTGTGTCTCCCCATGCACGGTAAGGTCCATTTTAAAAACAGAAAACAAAACCAAGAGCAGACTTTCCGCTTTCTGAAGGAGGAATGCCGGCCTCTTAATGACAGGGCTCCCAAGTGCAGGGCAGGAACGTTGACCTTGGCCCAAGCCCACAGGTGTACGCTTTCCCTGCGGCAGACTGCTTGCCAGCAGACTGTGCTTTCTTCACATTAGCCCATTCTCATCGCTAATGAAGAACGTTGGCCTTCCATGCATCATTTTCCACCCTCTAGCTCTTTTTTCAATCTAAGATTGCCCTGGGCGTCATTCCGATCCAGTGTCTCAGAGTAATAGCCTCTATTTAAGAAGGTCCAGCTAAGTCCTTGTGACTGTGGGAGAGATTGGGGCACGTTGCCCCTTGTAACGGGCTTTCAGAACTATGGGGACCTCAGAGCTTAAGCCATTTGGACGTGCCCTGCGAGGAATGTTTCTGTGCAGGCTTGGCCCCAGGTTTTTAGAGGGACTGGGCCTCCTTTCTTGGGTAAAAGGAAATGAAGTGACACACTTCCTAACCAGATGTATCCTAGTCCCAATTGTATTGTCAAATTTCGGCCTTCACTGGAATCATTTCCATGCCCTTGCCGATGCTTTTTAAAATTTAGAGCTGGTTTACGCACGGCGAGGAGGGGATTCTACCCAAGCAGCCAGGACCCAACGATTGGTCGTGAGTTCCTACTTCAGTCCTGTGCTCAGTCAGCCTCTCCTTATGTGATAGCCCAAAGGAAAGGAAAGGTGGCTCTTCTCTCCTTGACCTTGAGATGCCCTCCTTTTGAGGAAGAGAAGTTCACCCATATGCTGCATGCTGGAGCATCTGGTACGTTCAGGAGGTGCCCTTTCCAGGACTATAGCACCAATGCTTGCATCTGAAACCTTGAGCATCACCTGGGAGTCCCATTAGTATAGCTGAATGACTGCAGCCTCTATCCATTCATGGGAAGGGCAAAACAAACACACCCACAACCACCACCAGCACCACCACAACACTACTGCCAAATTTCCCTCTCATTTTAAGAGAAGAACGCAGAGTTCCTGGTGACAGGGCTCCCAGGCCTAGACCACGGTTTCCCTTTCCCCAAGGCCGCAGTGGTTTCTCATTCCTGGGAATGAAAATTGGGTGGCGAGGAGATGGGCCTAGTCACCTCAATCTAAACATGGTGTCTCATCGCATCTCTAATCAACACATTTGGCCCAGGATTTACCCACTTCCACCCTCTTGCTGTTTTTCTGCCGAGGTTCCCCTTGTGGGCCTTGTGCTCCAGTGTCTCAGAGCAATATCCTGTTCATGCAGCTAGAGGATCTGGAAGATTTTTTGTCACTGTGGGGACGTGTTGGCCACAGAGCCCCATGGGAATGCTGTTCAGAACTATGTTGGCCTGAGGAGGCCTAAGGCATTGGAAGCCTGCAAGCAGTGAATGTCTGTGCGTAGGCATGGCCAGAAGACTCATTTCTTGCGGGAGGGGAAAAAATTAGATGTCTCATTACAGTTTTATCTCACTTAAAATGGCCCTGCTTATATACATTCCTGTAGTCTCGCAGATTGTTGATGTCGCTCCTGGTACACATTCCAACTGGAAGGTGCTTTTCCTCACAGCAGCGCCTAGGATTCCTGGGGAGTTCCCTGGCCCTCTTATCCCTGAGCTTGTGGTGTGGCTCCCTTGGGTAAGTGTGTAGACAGGTAGGAAAGGCACCTGCCTCCCTAGCTCGGTGAGATGCCTCCGTTCTGGACAACCTAGTTCGAAATAGCGTTCAAAGAATGGAAACGGACAGAGAGGCAATGCGGACTTTCCTAGAGTTGAGAATAAACCAATGTTGAGACGAAAATACCTAGCAAAACCTGTTAGTCTCTGGGATCAGAAAGGCCTGTTGGCTTTGGCAATGGGAAAACTCCAGGGCCTCCCCCTGGGAGCCACAGAAACAAGAGGCCTTCATTCTTCCTTGGTAAAGAGTGGGAAATCTCCTGGAATCGGATGTCACTCCTGCTGCCTTTCCGTCTGTGGCGGGGAGGGGGGACACAACAAAACCAGAAACGCTTTAGTGTTAGCAGACTGGTTCTCCCAGCTGATGATGCGTTTGGAAGTAGCCATTGGAGGAGCATTCCTGGCACGAGCTCTTTTTCCACTGAGGAGGTCCCGGAGCACACCGCGCATGTGTCAACTGTCTGCTCTTCCGAACGAAGGCATCTCTGGCAGCCAGGGGAGGGAGAACAGCTGGCTGCCAAACAGAGCATTTCAAAGATCGGGACAAGAACCAAGCACTCCGAGGCAGAAGGGGAAACGTTCCTTTCGGCTCTCAGACACATTGCTCTCCCCTAGCACAGGATCTCAATGGGAACCTGCACCAACCGTGTGTGTATGGTGGACACACGGGTTGTGAGATGCCACCCAGAGTATTCCTCCATGTGAAACAACGTAGCTACCAAATCAGCAAGAGGATGGGATGGCTTCAAGGAAAACCAAAGTTCAACTCTTCCAATGGGAATGAAAGTTATCTGAGAGTGAGGTGTCTAACTTCAGCTCCCCTTGCCCCAGAAATGGAGGCAAGCTCCCTCCCAAACCCTCTGGCCATGCCTACACCCAATCTCTTGAGCTTTCTCCAAGGAGAGGAAAGTTTCTGACATTGGAGGTTTTCCGCCATTTCCATCAGTGTCTTGAGGCAGCCGTGATTCAGAGGTGGCAGGCTGCAACTCCCAGCTGCGGATCCAATGTTTGGAATGGGTGTTTGGAGCATTATTCCTTGAAGAAAGCTATTTCTGCCCTCAACAGGCCCTAGAGCATAGTAGGCCGTCCACATCCCATCTGTTCTTGAGAATGAAGGCATCTCCACCACCCAGGAGCCAGTATGGCAAGCTAGACCCCCATCTCTGTGCGTCTTCAGCCGGCCAAGTACCAAGTCCTCAGGGCCAGAAGGGCAAACATTTCTTTCAAAGAGGAGACTCTGGTTGTCTTAGCTTAGGAGAGGTCCAGAGTGGGAACTCACCACCAATCCCTGGGTGCTCTAAAGGTGAGTCACAACACCTTGGCCCATGAAGGTGCCCGTAGCCTTTGTTCAACAAACAGGCAAGGCCATGGGAAACAGCACAAAGAGTGCCAGAGTCCCATGTCAACCGCAAATGGGACACAAAGTGACTAGCTCACTCTCCTAACAGGTTGGCACTTTTGGGAATAAGAATCAGCTGTGGACTTGGCTTCAGGGAAAGTGCCATGTGCCACCCCAGGTAAGCTTTAGCTCGAGGCCTGTCTTCCTCCTCCATAAAGGGAAGGGATGCTCCTGGTGCTGGCTGTTATTTGCCCTTTTCCATCAGTGGTTAGAGGTAGCAGTGATTCAGGGGTAGCCTGTTGGTTCTGCCACCTGACGACCAAGTATTGGGAACTGATTCTTGGTGCCATATTCCTTGAAAAATTTTGTGTCTGCACTGACCAGCTCCAGGAACACGATGCCCTTGTGGTGATGGTCTGTTCTTCAAAATGAAGACATCTCAATCATCCAGCGGATGTGGGGAAGCCGGCTACGAATCACGGCACTTAGCTGGCCAAAATCCAAGTGCTCAGGAACAGGAGAGCCATACTTCCCTTAAGACGTCACCTCTTGCTTAGCACGGGATCACGCTTGGAACTGGCCACCCGTCCCTGGGTGCTGACTGCGTGTGGGACAGCACGATGGCCTCTGATGGCGACTCAAGATCTTGTTCGAACAAAGGGCAAAGGGGACGCCTGCATGGCTCAGTCGATTAAGCGTCTGCCTCCGGCTCAGCTCATGACCACAAGGTCCTGGGATCGAACCCTGCATTGGAAATGCACGTTGGAACAGCCGTTTTGGGAAACAGAGTGGAGCTTCCTCAGAAAATTCAAAACAGAGCTAGCTTTTGACCCAGCAATTGCTCGCCTGGGTATTTGCCCCAAGACACAGGTGGGGTGAAAAGAAGGGCCACATGCACCCCAGTGTTCATAGCAGCAAGGTCCACACGAGCGAACCCGTGGAAAGAGCCGACATTCCCTTCAACAGATGAATGGAGAGAGATGATGTGGTCCATCTCTACAAGGGAATAATACTCACCCATCAGAAAGGATGAATACCCAACTTTGTCATCAACATCGATGGGGCTGGGGGAGAGCATGCTCAATGAAATTGGCCGAGCAGAGAAAGCCAATATCATAGGGCTTCACGGATTTGTGGAACATAAGGAATAGCATGGAGGGCGTGAGGAGAAGGAAGGGAAAAATGAAGGGGGGCAAATCGGAGCGGGAGACGAACCATGAGACGGTACGGACTCCAAGAAATGGAGGGTTTTAGAGGGGACGGGTGGATGGATGAGTTAACCCAGTGGTGGGTATAAGGACGGCAGGTATCGAATGGACCATTGGGTGTTCTAGGAAAACAATGAACCAGGGATCCCAGATCCAAAACGAATGATGTACTGTATGGTGAGTAAAAGTACAATTTATTAAAAGACCAAGAAAGCGCTTCTCTCTTCATGAAACAAGATGGTAGTTGAAATATGCATTCCCTCACAGTGTGATATCTGAGAGTTAAGTAGTTGGCACCTTCCTTTGGCTTCCACGCATACATTTGTAAGCATCCTCTCTTCCTGGAACGAGAATGCTTCATGAAAAAAAAAAAAGGATTTCAAACCACGAAGTGTGTCTACTAAACTCACAACCCCAGTGTAACTAAAGGAAAGATACCTCTGTCCTATCCCGACCTCACGTGAGCCTTGGGATCATCTCACAAGATTGAGATTTCACTCCAAATCTCATGAGATCTCATGGAACTGGGGCCAGATTTCACTCCACATCACCTGAGGTCACAATGAGATCGGGCGAAATTTCACTACAATTCTCGTGAGATAGCAGGGACCTTGGGCGAGATTTCCCTGCAACGCTGGTCATATCTCTTGAGTTTGGGTGAGCTTTTACTCCCAGTCTGGTGAGGTCTCATCCAAAACGTGGACACGTCAGTGCCCATCTCATGAGATCTCATGCATATTGAGCGAGATTTCAATCTCAATCTCGTGAGATCTCATGGACATCGGGCGAGATTTCACTCCAGCTCTCGTGAGATCCTTTGGAATTCGGGGATCAATTCCTCCAGGTGTTGAGAGATCTCATCCGATCCTTGGAGACTTCAGTCCAAATCTCATGAGATCTCAGGATAGTGAGGGAGAATTCACTCTATCTCTCGTGAGAAATCATGGATATCAGGCGAGATAATTCCAACACTCGTGAGATCCTATGGACATCGGGTGAGAATTCTTTCCAAATCCCGTGATATGTCATGGACCTTGGACCTGATTTCACTCCAAATGTCGTGTGGTCTCAATGACCTCGGGCAGATTTCACTCCAAATCTCGGGAGATATCAGGGACGACCGTGGGCGAGCTTTCAACCTAAACCTCGCGAGATCTCATGGACATCGGGCGAGATTTGCCACCAAATCTCCTGAGATCTCATGGACCTCGGTTCAGATTTCACTCCAAATCTCATGAGATCTCATGGAATTTAGGCGAGATTTCACTGCAAACCTCCTGAGCTCACAAGGAGATTGGGCGAGATGTCACTACAAATCTCATGAGATCTAGGGACCTTGGGCGAGATTTCCCTCCCGCTCTCGTGAGATCTCTGGAATTTGGGCGCGATTTTACTCCCAGTCTTGTGAGATCTCCTCCAAACCTTGGCGACGTCACTGTCAATCTCGTGAGATCTCCTGGGTATTGAGCGAGATTTCAATCTCAATATCGTGAGACTGATGGGCATCAGGTGAGATTTTATTGCATATCTCGAGAGATCTCAGAGACATTCGGGTGAGATTTCACTCCGAATATCCTGAGGTCCCAATGACATCGGGCGAGATTTCACGACAAATGTCGTGAGATATCAGGGAACTTGGGCGAGATTTCACTCCAAATCCCGTGAGATCTCTTGGAATTCAGCTGAGATTTTACTCCATCTCTCGTGTGCTCTCTTCCTCATTTGGAGACCTCAGTCCAAATCTCTGGAGATCTCATGGAAAATAGGTGAGATTTCACTCTAACTTTTGAGATATCGCATGGTCATTGGGCGAGATGTTCCTCCAAATCTCGTGAGATGTCATGGACACCGGGCGAGAATTCCCTCCAAATCTCGTGAGATGTCACGGACTTTGGGTGAGATTTCTCTCCAAATCTCGTGAGATCTCTTGGACTTTGGGCGAGATTTTACTCCAGGTCTCATGAGCACTCGTCCAACACTTGGAGAGGTCAGTGCCATTCTCGTGAGATCTCATGGATATTGAGTGAGGATTCCATCTAAATCTCGTGAGATCTCATGGACATCAGGTGAGATTTCACTCCGAATAGCCTGAGGTCACAATCACGTTGGGCGAGATTTCACCACAAATCTCGTGAGATATCAGCGACCTCAGGCGAGATTTCAATCCAAATATCGGGACGTCTCAATGACATTGGGCGACAGTTCACTAAACTCTCGTGAGATTAAAGGGACCTAGGGCGAGATTTCACTCCACCTCTCGTGAGATCTCTGGGAATTCGCGGATAGTTTACTCCAAGTCTCGTGAGATCTCATCCAATCCTTGGAGACTTCAGTCCAAAACCCGTGAGATCTCAGGATAGGGAGCGAGAATTCAATCTATATCTTGTGAGCACTGAGGGACATCAGGCGAGATGACTGCAAATCTTGTGAGTACTCACGAATATCGGGTGAGATTCCACTCCAAATCTCCTGAGGTCTCAATGAGCTCGGGCAGATTTCACTCCAAATCTCGTGAGTTATCAGGGACGCGGGGCGAGGTTTCAATCTAAATGTCGTGAGATCTCATGGAAATCGGGCGAGATGTGACACCAAATCTCCTGAGATCGCAGGGACATCGATTGAGATTTCACTCCGAATCTCATGAGAGCTCATGGATATTGGGCTCGACTTCACTCCAAATCTCCTGAGGTCCCAATGAGTCCAGGCGAGATTTCACTACAGATCTCGTGAGATAGCAGCAACCTTGGGCGAGATTTCTATCCAAATCTCGTGAGATCTCAATGACATCGGGGGAGATTCCTTCCAAATCTCGTGAGATATCAAGGACCTTGGGTGAGATTTCACCCCAACTCTCGTGAGGTCTCCTGGTCTGTGGGCGAGATTTGACTCCCATCCCGTTAAATGTCCTCCAAACCTTGGAGACGTGAATGCCAACCTCGTGAATTCTCATGGATACGAGCGAGTTTTCCATCTGAATCTCGTGTGATCTCATGGATATCGGGCGAGATATCCCTCCAAATCTCGTGAGATCTCGTGGACATTGGGCGAGATTTCACTCCCAACTCCTGAGTTCCCGATGACTTCGGGCGAGATTTCACTACATATCTCGTAATATTCAGGGACCTCGGGCGAGATTTCAATCCAAATCTCGCGAGGTCTCAATGACATCGCGTGAGATTTCACTACAAATCTCGTGAGATATCAGGGAGTTTGGGCGAGATTTACCTCCAACTCTCACCAGGACTCTTGGACGTTGAGCGAGACTTGACTCCACGTCTCGGAGATCTCATCCAAACCTTGGAGAATTCAGTCCAAATCTCATGAGATCTCATGGATATGGAGCGAAATTTCAATCTCAACCTCGTGAGATCTCATGACATCAGGAGAGATTTGACTCCAAATCTCGTGAGATCTCACGGTTATCGGGTGAGATTTCTCTGCAAATCTCGTGAGATCATGGGCATTGGGTGAGATTTCACGCCAAATCTCTTGAGGTCACAATGACATGGGGCGAGATTTCACTATACTTCTCTTGAACTATCAGGGGTCTTGGGCAAGATTTCACTACAAATCTCGTGAGACATCAGGGACCTTGCGCGATATTTCACTCCAAATCTCGTGAGGTACCAATGACATCGGGCGAGATTTCCGCAGAAATCTCTTGAGATATCTGGAACCTTGGTTGAGATTTTACTCCAACTCTGGTGAGCTCTCTTGGAATTCGGGGTATTTTCCTCCAAGTCTCGCGAGAGCTCCTCCAGACCTTGGAGACATCAGTACAAATCTCGTGAGATCTCGTGGATATTGAGCGAGATTTCAATCTTTATCTCGTGAGACCTCATGGACATCAGGCGAGAATTTACCCCAAATCTCGTGAAATCGCATGGACATCGGCTGAGATTTCACTCCAAATATCTTGGGATCTCATGGACATCGGGCGAGATTTCACTCCAAATCTCCTTGAGGTCACAGGGACATCGGGCGAGATTTCACCTCAAATCTCCTGAGATATCATGGACTTTGGGTGAGATTTGTCTCCAACTGTCGCGAGATCTCTTGGACTGTGGGTGAGCTTTGACTCCAGGTCTCGTGAGATCTCATCCAAAACATGGAGACGTCAGTGCCAATCGAATGAGATCTCATGGATATTGAGTGAGTATTCAATCGAAATATCGTGAGATCTCATGGATATCCGGCGAGTTTTGACACCAAATCTCGTGAGATCCCATGGACATCGGGTGCGATTTCAGTCCCAATCTCACGAGATCTCATGGATATTGGGCGAGACTCACTCCAAATCTCCTGTGGTTCTAATGACATGGCGCGAGGTTTCAAGAAATCTCGTGAGATATCAAGGCCCTTGGTCGAGATTTCGGTCCAAATCTCGTGAGGTCTCAATGACATTGGGTGAGAGTTCATGACAAATCTCGGGAGATATCAGGGACCATGGGCGAGATTTCACTCCAACCCTCATGAGGTCTCTTGGTCTTTGGCGAGATTTAACTCCAAGTCTTGTGAGAGCTCCTTCAAACCTTGGAGACGTCAGTGCCAATCTCCTGAGATCTCATGGCTATGGATGGAGATTTAATCTAAATCTCGTGAGATCTCAAGGACATCAGGCGAGGTTTTACTCCAAATCTTGGGAGCTGTCATGGACATCGGGTGAGATATGTCTCCAAAACTCGTGAGATAATGGACCTTGGGCCAGACTGCACTCCATAGGTCCTGAGGTCACAATGACATCGGGCGAGATTTCACTACAAAACTCGAGAGATATCAGGGACCTTGGGCAAGGTTTCACTCCTAATCTCGTGAGATAGCAGGGACCTTGGGCGAGATTTCACTCTCAATCTCGTGAGATCTCTTGGAGTTCGGGCGAGATTTGATTCCAAGTCTCGTGAGATCCAATCCAAGCCTTGGAGACTTCAGTCCCAATCTCGTGAGATCTCCTGGACATTGGGCGAGATTCAAATCCAAATCTCGTGTGGTCTCAATGATATCGGGTGAGATTTCACACCAATTCTCGTGAGATCTCATGGCCATCGGGCGAGATATTCTTGCACATCTCGTGAGATCTCATCACAACTTGGAGAGCTCAGTCCAAATCTCGTGAGATGTCATGGATACTGCAAAAGATTTCACTGTAAATCTCGTGAGATCTCATGGACCGCGGTCGAGATTTTACTTGCAATCTCTTGAGATTTCCTGGATGTCGGGTGAGATCTCATTCCAAATCCCGTGAGATCTCATGGACATCGGGCGCGAATTCACTCCAAAACTCGGGAGATGTTATGGACGTCGGGTGAGATTTCCCTCCAAATCTCGTGTGATCTCTTCGAAATCTCACTGGAACAGGAACCAGCAGTTGTGGTCTAGGGCTCACACCTGTTGAAAGGGAAGCTAAACAGCCCGACACAGGTGTTGGGTAGTAAGAAGGGCAGGTGTTGGCATGATCACTGAGTATTATCGGCAACTTAGGAATCATTGTTGAGCACTACGACAGAATTCTCGGCTGTTCTATATGCTGTCTAAATGAAAAAATACAATAAAAAATAAAAAGTAAACCGATGAACCTAAGGGAAATGGAAGGAAAAATCAAATAAGACAAGACCAGAGAGGAAGACAAACCGTAAGAGTATCCTAACTCCAGCTAACAAAGTGAGGGTTGCTGGAAGCAAGGTGGGTGAGGAATGGGGAAAGTGGGGAATGGGCATTAAGGAGAGTACTTGTAATTAGCACTGGGTGCTATACACAACAGATGGATCGCTAAATTCTAACCCTGATCCTAGTAACGCGCTCTAGGTTAAATTGGTCGTATTTAAATTCTTTTTCTTGGAAGAAATCTGTTAACATTTGGAGTCCCGATGCACTTGAAGTTGCCCAACGGACGGTGTTTATATATGGGCTCTGCCATGGGTATTTAGAAGGAGCTCTCCTTATTTCTGGGCTCAAAGAAAATGAAGTGACACCTCTCATTTGGGGACTTGGTCGCATTTTCATTTAAATTGTTGATTTTTGGCCATCCATCCAGACAATTCCAAAACCTTGTTGAATTCCTAAGTTTAGCTTTACATTCAAGGAGCCAGGGGATTTTCCTCCCATAGGCCGTACCCAGGGATTGCTGGAAAGTTCACATCCTTGTCCTGTGCAAGGAGAGAGTCTCAGGGTCTGATATCCTAAAGGAAGATTGCCCTATTGCTCCTGAGCTGCTTCTGAGCTCTCGGGGCATAAGCCTGCTGAATGATAGCCAGCTTTTAGTTCTCCCCTAGATGATTGAGGTGCCATTATGCTGAAGATTAGACAGGAAGCAGCACAGTAAGAGCCCTTTCAAGGAATACTACACCAAAGGCCTGCTTTGGAACACTTGAACATCAGCCAAGAGGACAAAAGCGTCACCCTCATTTGCTTCTGTGTCACCCCATGCACGGTAAGGTCCATTTTAAAAACAGAAAACAAAACCAAGAGCAGACTTTCCGCTTTCTGAAGGAGGAATGCCGGCCTCTTAATGACAGGGCTCCCAAGTGCAGGGCAGGAACGTTGACCTTGGCCCAAGCCCACAGGTGTACGCTTTCCCTGCGGCAGACTGCTTGCCAGCAGACTGTGCTTTCTTCACATTAGCCCATTCTCATCGCTAATGAAGAACGTTGGCCTTCCATGCATCATTTTCCACCCTCTAGCTCTTTTTTCAATCTAAGATTGCCCTGGGCGTCATTCCGATCCAGTGTCTCAGAGTAATAGCCTCTATTTAAGAAGGTCCAGCTAAGTCCTTGTGACTGTGGGAGAGACTGGGGCACGTTGCCCCTTGTAACGGGCTTTCAGAACTATGGGGACCTCAGAGCTTAAGCCATTTGGACGTGCCCTGCGAGGAATGTTTCTGTGCAGGCTTGGCCCCAGGTTTTTAGAGGGACTGGGCCTCCTTTCTTGGGTAAAAGGAAATGAAGTGACACACTTCCTAACCAGATGTATCCTAGTCCCAATTGTATTGTCAAATTTCGGCCTTCACTGGAATCATTTCCATGCCCTTGCCGATGCTTTTTAAAATTTAGAGCTGGTTTACGCACGGCGAGGAGGGGATTCTACCCAAGCAGCCAGGACCCAACGATTGGTCGTGAGTTCCTACTTCAGTCCTGTGCTCAGTCAGCCTCTCCTTATGTGATAGCCCAAAGGAAAGGAAAGGTGGCTCTTCTCTCCTTGACCTTGAGATGCCCTCCTTTTGAGGAAGAGAAGTTCACCCATATGCTGCATGCTGGAGCATCTGGTACGTTCAGGAGGTGCCCTTTCCAGGACTATAGCACCAATGCTTGCATCTGAAACCTTGAGCATCACCTGGGAGTCCCATTAGTATAGCTGAATGACTGCAGCCTCTATCCATTCATGGGAAGGGCAAAACAAACACACCCACAACCACCACCAGCACCACCACAACACTACTGCCAAATGTCCCTCTCATTTTAAGAGAAGAACGCAGAGTTCCTGGTGACAGGGCTCCCAGGCCTAGACCACGGTTTCCCTTTCCCCAAGGCCGCAGTGGTTTCTCATTCCTGGGAATGAAAATTGGGTGGCGAGGAGATGGGCCTAGTCACCTCAATCTAAACATGGTGTCTCATCGCATCTCTAATCAACACATTTGGCCCAGGATTTACCCACTTCCACCCTCTTGCTGTTTTTCTGCCGAGGTTCCCCTTGTGGGCCTTGTGCTCCAGTGTCTCAGAGCAATATCCTGTTCATGCAGCTAGAGGATCTGGAAGATTTTTTGTCACTGTGGGGACGTGTTGGCCACAGAGCCCCATGGGAATGCTGTTCAGAACTATGTTGGCCTGAGGAGGCCTAAGGCATTGGAAGCCTGCAAGCAGTGAATGTCTGTGCGTAGGCATGGCCAGAAGACTCATTTCTTGCGGGAGGGGAAAAAATTAGATGTCTCATTACAGTTTTATCTCACTTAAAATGGCCCTGCTTATATACATTCCTGTAGTCTCGCAGATTGTTGATGTCGCTCCTGGTACACATTCCAACTGGAAGGTGCTTTTCCTCACAGCAGCGCCTAGGATTCCTGGGGAGTTCCCTGGCCCTCTTATCCCTGAGCTTGTGGTGTGGCTCCCTTGGGTAAGTGTGTAGACAGGTAGGAAAGGCACCTGCCTCCCTAGCTCGGTGAGATGCCTCCGTTCTGGACAACCTAGTTCGAAATAGCGTTCAAAGAATGGAAACGGACAGAGAGGCAATGCGGACTTTCCTAGAGTTGAGAATAAACCAATGTTGAGACGAAAATACCTAGCAAAACCTGTTAGTCTCTGGGATCAGAAAGGCCTGTTGGCTTTGGCAATGGGAAAACTCCAGGGCCTCCCCCTGGGAGCCACAGAAACAAGAGGCCTTCATTCTTCCTTGGTAAAGAGTGGGAAATCTCCTGGAATCGGATGTCACTCCTGCTGCCTTTCCGTCTGTGGCGGGGAGGGGGGACACAACAAAACCAGAAACGCTTTAGTGTTAGCAGACTGGTTCTCCCAGCTGATGATGCGTTTGGAAGTAGCCATTGGAGGAGCATTCCTGGCACGAGCTCTTTTTCCACTGAGGAGGTCCCGGAGCACACCGCGCATGTGTCAACTGTCTGCTCTTCCGAACGAAGGCATCTCTGGCAGCCAGGGGAGGGAGAACAGCTGGCTGCCAAACAGAGCATTTCAAAGATCGGGACAAGAACCAAGCACTCCGAGGCAGAAGGGGAAACGTTCCTTTCGGCTCTCAGACACATTGCTCTCCCCTAGCACAGGATCTCAATGGGAACCTGCACCAACCGTGTGTGTATGGTGGACACACGGGTTGTGAGATGCCACCCAGAGTATTCCTCCATGTGAAACAACGTAGCTACCAAATCAGCAAGAGGATGGGATGGCTTCAAGGAAAACCAAAGTTCAACTCTTCCAATGGGAATGAAAGTTATCTGAGAGTGAGGTGTCTAACTTCAGCTCCCCTTGCCCCAGAAATGGAGGCAAGCTCCCTCCCAAACCCTCTGGCCATGCCTACACCCAATCTCTTGAGCTTTCTCCAAGGAGAGGAAAGTTTCTGACATTGGAGGTTTTCCGCCATTTCCATCAGTGTCTTGAGGCAGCCGTGATTCAGAGGTGGCAGGCTGCAACTCCCAGCTGCGGATCCAATGTTTGGAATGGGTGTTTGGAGCATTATTCCTTGAAGAAAGCTATTTCTGCCCTCAACAGGCCCTAGAGCATAGTAGGCCGTCCACATCCCATCTGTTCTTGAGAATGAAGGCATCTCCACCACCCAGGAGCCAGTATGGCAAGCTAGACCCCCATCTCTGTGCGTCTTCAGCCGGCCAAGTACCAAGTCCTCAGGGCCAGAAGGGCAAACATTTCTTTCAAAGAGGAGACTCTGGTTGTCTTAGCTTAGGAGAGGTCCAGAGTGGGAACTCACCACCAATCCCTGGGTGCTCTAAAGGTGAGTCACAACACCTTGGCCCATGAAGGTGCCCGTAGCCTTTGTTCAACAAACAGGCAAGGCCATGGGAAACAGCACAAAGAGTGCCAGAGTCCCATGTCAACCGCAAATGGGACACAAAGTGACTAGCTCACTCTCCTAACAGGTTGGCACTTTTGGGAATAAGAATCAGCTGTGGACTTGGCTTCAGGGAAAGTGCCATGTGCCACCCCAGGTAAGCTTTAGCTCGAGGCCTGTCTTCCTCCTCCATAAAGGGAAGGGATGCTCCTGGTGCTGGCTGTTATTTGCCCTTTTCCATCAGTGGTTAGAGGTAGCAGTGATTCAGGGGTAGCCTGTTGGTTCTGCCACCTGACGACCAAGTATTGGGAACTGATTCTTGGTGCCATATTCCTTGAAAAATTTTGTGTCTGCACTGACCAGGTCCAGGAACACGATGCCCTTGTGGTGATGGTCTGTTCTTCAAAATGAAGACATCTCAATCATCCAGCGGATGTGGGGAAGCCGGCTAGGAATCACGGCACTTAGCTGGCCAAAGTCCAAGTGCTCAGGAACAGGAGAGCCATACTTCCCTTAGGACGTCAGCTCTTGCTTAGCATGGGATCACGCTTGGAACTGGCCACCCGTCCCTGGGTGCTGACTGCGTGTGGGACAGCACGATGGCCTCTGATGGCGACTCAAGTTCTTGTTCGAACAAAGGGCAAAGGGGACGCCTGCATGGCTCAGTCGATTAAGCGTCTGCCTCCGGCTCAGCTCATGACCACAAGGTCCTGGGATCGAACCCTGCATTGGAAATGCACGTTGGAACAGCCGTTTTGGGAAACAGAGTGGAGCTTCCTCAGAAAATTCAAAACAGAGCTAGCTTTTGACCCAGCAATTGCTCGCCTGGGTATTTGCCCCAAGACACAGGTGGGGTGAAAAGAAGGGCCACATGCACCCCAATGTTCATAGCAGCAAGGTCCACACGAGCGAACCCGTGGAAAGAGCCGACATTCCCTTCAACAGATGAATGGAGAGAGATGATGTGGTCCATCTCTACAAGGGAATAATACTCACCCATCAGAAAGGATGAATACCCAACTTTGTCATCAACATCGATGGGGCTGGGGGAGAGCATGCTCAATGAAATTGGCCGAGCAGAGAAAGCCAATATCATAGGGCTTCACGGATTTGTGGAACATAAGGAATAGCATGGAGGGCGTGAGGAGAAGGAAGGGAAAAATGAAGGGGGGCAAATCGGAGCGGGAGACGAACCATGAGACGGTACGGACTCCAAGAAATGGAGGGTTTTAGAGGGGACGGGTGGATGGATGAGTTAACCCAGTGGTGGGTATAAGGACGGCAGGTATCGAATGGACCATTGGGTGTTCTAGGAAAACAATGAACCAGGGATCCCAGATCCAAAACGAATGATGTACTGTATGGTGAGTAAAAGTACAATTTATTAAAAGACCAAGAAAGCGCTTCTCTCTTCATGAAACAAGATGGTAGTTGAAATATGCATTCCCTCACAGTGTGATATCTGAGAGTTAAGTAGTTGGCACCTTCCTTTGGCTTCCACGCATACATTTGTAAGCATCCTCTCTTCCTGGAACGAGAATGCTTCATGAAAAAAAAAAAAGGATTTCAAACCACGAAGTGTGTCTACTAAACTCACAACCCCAGTGTAACTAAAGGAAAGATACCTCTGTCCTATCCCGACCTCACGTGAGCCTTGGGATCATCTCACAAGATTGAGATTTCACTCCAAATCTCATGAGATCTCATGGAACTGGGGCCAGATTTCACTCCACATCACCTGAGGTCACAATGAGATCGGGCGAGATTTCACTACAATTCTCGTGAGACAGCAGGGACCTTGGGCGAGATTTCCCTGCAACGCTGGTCATATCTCTTGAGTTTGGGTGAGCTTTTACTCCCAGTCTGGTGAGGTCTCATCCAAAACGTGGACACGTCAGTGCCCATCTCATGAGATCTCATGCATATTGAGCGAGATTTCAATCTCAATCTCGTGAGATCTCATGGACATCGGGCGAGATTTCACTCCAGCTCTCGTGAGATCCTTTGGAATTCGGGGATCAATTCCTCCAGGTGTTGAGAGATCTCATCCGATCCTTGGAGACTTCAGTCCAAATCTCATGAGATCTCAGGATAATGAGGGAGAATTCACTCTATCTCTCGTGAGAAATCATGGATATCAGGCGAGATAATTCCAACACTCGTGAGATCCTATGGACATCGGGTGAGAATTCTTTCCAAATCCCGTGATATGTCATGGACCTTGGACCTGATTTCACGCCAAATGTCGTGTGGTCTCAATGACCTCGGGCAGATTTCAGTCCAAATCTCGGGAGATATCAGGGACGACCGTGGGCGAGCTTTCAACCTAAACCTCGCGAGATCTCATGGACATCGGGCGAGATTTGCCACCAAATCTCCTGAGATCTCATGGACCTCGGTTCAGATTTCACTCCAAATCTCATGAGATCTCATGGAATTTAGGCGAGATTTCACTGCAAACCTCCTGAGCTCACAAGGAGATTGGGCGAGATGTCACTACAAATCTCATGAGATCTAGGGACCTTGGGCGAGATTTCCCTCCCGCTCTCGTGAGATCTCTGGAATTTGGGCGCGATTTTACTCCCAGTCTTGTGAGATCTCCTCCAAACCTTGGCGACGTCACTGTCAATCTCGTGAGATCTCCTGGGTATTGAGCGAGATTTCAATCTCAATATCGTGAGACTGATGGGCATCAGGTGAGATTTTATTGCATATCTCGAGAGATCTCAGAGACATTCGGGTGAGATTTCACTCCGAATATCCTGAGGTCCCAATGACATCGGGCGAGATTTCACGACAAATGTCGTGAGATATCAGGGAACTTGGGCGAGATTTCACTCCAAATCCCGGGAGATCTCTTGGAATTCAGCTGAGATTTTACTCCATCTCTCGTGTGCTCTCTTCCTCATTTGGAGACCTCAGTCCAAATCTCTGGAGATCTCATGGAAAATAGGTGAGATTTCACTCTAACTTTTGAGATATCGCATGGTCATTGGGCGAGATGTTCCTCCAAATCTCGTGAGATGTCATGGACACCGGGCGAGAATTCCCTCCAAATCTCGTGAGATGTCACGGACTTTGGGTGAGATTTCTCTCCAAATCTCGTGAGATCTCTTGGACTTTGGGCGAGATTTTACTCCAGGTCTCATGAGCACTCGTCCAACACTTGGAGAGGTCAGTGCCATTCTCGTGAGATCTCATGGATATTGAGTGAGGATTCCATCTAAATCTCGTGAGATCTCATGGACATCAGGTGAGATTTCACTCCGAATAGCCTGAGGTCACAATCACGTTGGGCGAGATTTCACCACAAATCTCGTGAGATATCAGCGACCTCAGGCGAGATTTCAATCCAAATATCGGGACGTCTCAATGACATTGGGCGACAGTTCACTAAACTCTCGTGAGATTAAAGGGACCTAGGGCGAGATTTCACTCCACCTCTCGTGAGATCTCTGGGAATTCGCGGATAGTTTACTCCAAGTCTCGTGAGATCTCATCCAATCCTTGGAGACTTCAGTCCAAAACCCGTGAGATCTCAGGATAGGGAGCGAGAATTCAATCTATATCTTGTGAGCACTGAGGGACATCAGGCGAGATGACTGCAAATCTTGTGAGTACTCACGAATATCGGGTGAGATTCCACTCCAAATCTCCTGAGGTCTCAATGAGCTCGGGCAGATTTCACTCCAAATCTCGTGAGTTATCAGGGACGCGGGGCGAGGTTTCAATCTAAATGTCGTGAGATCTCATGGAAATCGGGCGAGATGTGACACCAAATCTCCTGAGATCGCAGGGACATCGACTGAGATTTCACTCCGAATCTCATGAGAGCTCATGGATGTTGGGCTCGACTTCACTCCAAATCTCCTGAGGTCCCAATGAGTCCAGGCGAGATTTGACTACAGATCTCGTGAGATAGCAGCAACCTTGGGCAAGATTTCTATCCAAATCTCGTGAGATCTCAATGACATCGGGGGAGATTCCTTCCAAATCTCGTGAGATATCAAGGACCTTGGGCGAGATTTCACCCCAACTCTCGTGAGGTCTCCTGGTCTGTGGGCGAGATTTGACTCCCATCCCGTTAAATGTCCTCCAAACCTTGGAGACGTCAATGCCAACCTCGTGAATTCTCATGGATACGAGCGAGTTTTCCATCTGAATCTCGTGTGATCTCATGGATATCGGGCGAGATATCCCTCCAAATCTCGTGAGATCTCGTGGACATTGGGCGAGAATTCACTCCCAACTCCTGAGTTCCCGATGACTTCGGGCGAGATTTCACTACATATCTCGTAATATTCAGGGACCTCGGGCGAGATTTCAATCCAAATCTCGCGAGGTCTCAATGACATCGCGTGAGATTTCACTACAAATCTCGTGAGATATCAGGGAGTTTGGGCGAGATTTACCTCCAACTCTCACCAGGACTCTTGGACGTTGAGCGAGACTTGACTCCACGTCTCGGAGATCTCATCCAAACCTTGGAGAATTCAGTCCAAATCTCATGAGATCTCATGGATATGGAGCGAAATTTCAATCTCAACCTCGTGAGATCTCATGACATCAGGAGAGATTTGACTCCAAATCTCGTGAGATCTCACGGATATCGGGTGAGATTTCTCTGCAAATCTCGTGAGATCATGGGCATTGGGTGAGATTTCACGCCAAATCTCTTGAGGTCACAATGACATGGGGCGAGATTTCACTATACTTCTCTTGAACTATCAGGGGTCTTGGGCAAGATTTCACTACAAATCTCGTGAGACATCAGGGACCTTGCGCGATATTTCACTCCAAATCTCGTGAGGTACCAATGACATCGGGCGAGATTTCCGCAGAAATCTCTTGAGATATCTGGAACCTTGGTTGAGATTTTACTCCAACTCTGGTGAGCTCTCTTGGAATTCGGGGTATTTTCCTCCAAGTCTCGCGAGAGCTCCTCCAGACCTTGGAGACATCAGTACAAATCTCGTGAGATCTCGTGGATATTGAGCGAGATTTCAATCTTTATCTCGTGAGACCTCATGGACATCAGGCGAGAATTTACCCCAAATCTCGTGAAATCGCATGGACATCGGCTGAGATTTCACTCCAAATATCTTGGGATCTCATGGACATCGGGCGAGATTTCACTCCAAATCTCCTTGAGGTCACAGGGACATCGGGCGAGATTTCACCTCAAATCTCCTGAGATATCATGGACTTTGGGTGAGATTTGTCTCCAACTGTCGCGAGATCTCTTGGACTGTGGGTGAGCTTTGACTCCAGGTCTCGTGAGATCTCATCCAAAACATGGAGACGTCAGTGCCAATCGAATGAGATCTCATGGATATTGAGTGAGTATTCAATCGAAATATCGTGAGATCTCATGGATATCCGGCGAGTTTTGACACCAAATCTCGTGAGATCCCATGGACATCGGGTGCGATTTCAGTCCCAATCTCACGAGATCTCATGGATATTGGGCGAGACTCACTCCAAATCTCCTGTGGTTCTAATGACATGGCGCGAGGTTTCAAGAAATCTCGTGAGATATCAAGGCCCTTGGTCGAGATTTCGGTCCAAATCTCGTGAGGTCTCAATGACATTGGGTGAGAGTTCATGACAAATCTCGGGAGATATCAGGGACCATGGGCGAGATTTCACTCCAACCCTCATGAGGTCTCTTGGTCTTTGGCGAGATTTAACTCCAAGTCTTGTGAGAGCTCCTTCAAACCTTGGAGACGTCAGTGCCAATCTCCTGAGATCTCATGGCTATGGATGGAGATTTAATCTAAATCTCGTGAGATCTCAAGGACATCAGGCGAGGTTTTACTCCAAATCTTGGGAGCTGTCATGGACATCGGGTGAGATATGTCTCCAAAACTCGTGAGATAATGGACCTTGGGCCAGACTGCACTCCATAGGTCCTGAGGTCACAATGACATCGGGCGAGATTTCACTACAAAACTCGAGAGATATCAGGGACCTTGGGCAAGGTTTCACTCCTAATCTCGTGAGATAGCAGGGACCTTGGGCGAGATTTCACTCTCAATCTCGTGAGATCTCTTGGAGTTCGGGCGAGATTTGATTCCAAGTCTCGTGAGATCCAATCCAAGCCTTGGAGACTTCAGTCCCAATCTCGTGAGATCTCCTGGACATTGGGCGAGATTCAAATCCAAATCTCGTGTGGTCTCAATGATATCGGGTGAGATTTCACACCAATTCTCGTGAGATCTCATGGCCATCGGGCGAGATATTCTTGCACATCTCGTGAGATCTCATCACAACTTGGAGAGCTCAGTCCAAATCTCGTGAGATGTCATGGATATTGCAAAAGTTTTCACTGTAAATCTCGTGAGATCTCATGGACCGCGGTCGAGATTTTACTTGCAATCTCTTGAGATTTCCTGGATGTCGGGTGAGATCTCATTCCAAATCCCGTGAGATCTCATGGACATCGGGCGCGAATTCACTCCAAAACTCGGGAGATGTTATGGACGTCGGGTGAGATTTCCCTCCAAATCTCGTGTGATCTCTTCGAAATCTCACTGGAACAGGAACCAGCAGTTGTGGTCTAGGGCTCACACCTGTTGAAAGGGAAGCTAAACAGCCCGACACAGGTGTTGGGTAGTAAGAAGGGCAGGTGTTGGCATGATCACTCAGTATTATCGGCAACTTAGGAATCATTGTTGAGCACTACGACAGAATTCTCGGCTGTTCTATATGCTGTCTAAATGAAAAAATACAATAAAAAATAAAAAGTAAACCGATGAACCTAAGGGAAATGGAAGGAAAAATCAAATAAGACAAGACCAGAGAGGAAGACAAACCGTAAGAGTATCCTAACTCCAGCTAACAAAGTGAGGGTTGCTGGAAGCAAGGTGGGTGAGGAATGGGGAAAGTGGGGAATGGGCATTAAGGAGAGTACTTGTAATTAGCACTGGGTGCTATACACAACAGATGGATCGCTAAATTCTAACCCTGATCCTAGTAACGCGCTCTAGGTTAAATTGGTCGTATTTAAATTCTTTTTCTTGGAAGAACTCTGTTAACATTTGGAGTCCCGATGCACTTGAAGTTGCCCAACGGACGGTGTTTATATATGGGCTCTGCCATGGGTATTTAGAAGGAGCTCTCCTTATTTCTGGGCTCAAAGAAAATGAAGTGACACCTCTCATTTGGGGACTTGGTCGCATTTTCATTTAAATTGTTGATTTTTGGCCATCCATCCAGACAATTCCAAAACCTTGTTGAATTCCTAAGTTTAGCTTTACATTCAAGGAGCCAGGGGATTTTCCTCCCATAGGCCGTACCCAGGGATTGCTGGAAAGTTCACATCCTTGTCCTGTGCAAGGAGAGAGTCTCAGGGTCTGATATCCTAAAGGAAGATTGCCCTATTGCTCCTGAGCTGCTTCTGAGCTCTCGGGGCATAAGCCTGCTGAATGATAGCCAGCTTCTAGTTCTCCCCTAGATGATTGAGGTGCCATTATGCTGAAGATTAGACAGGAAGCAGCACAGTAAGAGCCCTTTCAAGGAATACTACACCAAAGGCCTGCTTTGGAACACTTGAACATCAGCCAAGAGGACAAAAGCGTCACCCTCATTTGCTTCTGTGTCACCCCATGCACGGTAAGGTCCATTTTAAAAACAGAAAACAAAACCAAGAGCAGACTTTCCGCTTTCTGAAGGAGGAATGCCGGCCTCTTAATGACAGGGCTCCCAAGTGCAGGGCAGGAACGTTGACCTTGGCCCAAGCCCACAGGTGTACGCTTTCCCTGCGGCAGACTGCTTGCCAGCAGACTGTGCTTTCTTCACATTAGCCCATTCTCATCGCTAATGAAGAACGTTGGCCTTCCATGCATCATTTTCCACCCTCTAGCTCTTTTTTCAATCTAAGATTGCCCTGGGCGTCATTCCGATCCAGTGTCTCAGAGTAATAGCCTCTATTTAAGAAGGTCCAGCTAAGTCCTTGTGACTGTGGGAGAGATTGGGGCACGTTGCCCCTTGTAACGGGCTTTCAGAACTATGGGGACCTCAGAGCTTAAGCCATTTGGACGTGCCCTGCGAGGAATGTTTCTGTGCAGGCTTGGCCCCAGGTTTTTAGAGGGACTGGGCCTCCTTTCTTGGGTAAAAGGAAATGAAGTGACACACTTCCTAACCAGATGTATCCTAGTCCCAATTGTATTGTCAAATTTCGGCCTTCACTGGAATCATTTCCATGCCCTTGCCGATGCTTTTTAAAATTTAGAGCTGGTTTACGCACGGCGAGGAGGGGATTCTACCCAAGCAGCCAGGACCCAACGATTGGTCGTGAGTTCCTACTTCAGTCCTGTGCTCAGTCAGCCTCTCCTTATGTGATAGCCCAAAGGAAAGGAAAGGTGGCTCTTCTCTCCTTGACCTTGAGATGCCCTCCTTTTGAGGAAGAGAAGTTCACCCATATGCTGCATGCTGGAGCATCTGGTACGTTCAGGAGGTGCCCTTTCCAGGACTATAGCACCAATGCTTGCATCTGAAACCTTGAGCATCACCTGGGAGTCCCATTAGTATAGCTGAATGACTGCAGCCTCTATCCATTCATGGGAAGGGCAAAACAAACACACCCACAACCACCACCAGCACCACCACAACACTACTGCCAAATGTCCCTCTCATTTTAAGAGAAGAACGCAGAGTTCCTGGTGACAGGGCTCCCAGGCCTAGACCACGGTTTCCCTTTCCCCAAGGCCGCAGTGGTTTCTCATTCCTGGGAATGAAAATTGGGTGGCGAGGAGATGGGCCTAGTCACCTCAATCTAAACATGGTGTCTCATCGCATCTCTAATCAACACATTTGGCCCAGGATTTACCCACTTCCACCCTCTTGCTGTTTTTCTGCCGAGGTTCCCCTTGTGGGCCTTGTGCTCCAGTGTCTCAGAGCAATATCCTGTTCATGCAGCTAGAGGATCTGGAAGATTTTTTGTCACTGTGGGGACGTGTTGGCCACAGAGCCCCATGGGAATGCTGTTCAGAACTATGTTGGCCTGAGGAGGCCTAAGGCATTGGAAGCCTGCAAGCAGTGAATGTCTGTGCGTAGGCATGGCCAGAAGACTCATTTCTTGCGGGAGGGGAAAAAATTAGATGTCTCATTACAGTTTTATCTCACTTAAAATGGCCCTGCTTATATACATTCCTGTAGTCTCGCAGATTGTTGATGTCGCTCCTGGTACACATTCCAACTGGAAGGTGCTTTTCCTCACAGCAGCGCCTAGGATTCCTGGGGAGTTCCCTGGCCCTCTTATCCCTGAGCTTGTGGTGTGGCTCCCTTGGGTAAGTGTGTAGACAGGTAGGAAAGGCACCTGCCTCCCTAGCTCGGTGAGATGCCTCCGTTCTGGACAACCTAGTTCGAAATAGCGTTCAAAGAATGGAAACGGACAGAGAGGCAATGCGGACTTTCCTAGAGTTGAGAATAAACCAATGTTGAGACGAAAATACCTAGCAAAACCTGTTAGTCTCTGGGATCAGAAAGGCCTGTTGGCTTTGGCAATGGGAAAACTCCAGGGCCTCCCCCTGGGAGCCACAGAAACAAGAGGCCTTCATTCTTCCTTGGTAAAGAGTGGGAAATCTCCTGGAATCGGATGTCACTCCTGCTGCCTTTCCGTCTGTGGCGGGGAGGGGGGACACAACAAAACCAGAAACGCTTTAGTGTTAGCAGACTGGTTCTCCCAGCTGATGATGCGTTTGGAAGTAGCCATTGGAGGAGCATTCCTGGCACGAGCTCTTTTTCCACTGAGGAGGTCCCGGAGCACACCGCGCATGTGTCAACTGTCTGCTCTTCCGAACGAAGGCATCTCTGGCAGCCAGGGGAGGGAGAACAGCTGGCTGCCAAACAGAGCATTTCAAAGATCGGGACAAGAACCAAGCACTCCGAGGCAGAAGGGGAAACGTTCCTTTCGGCTCTCAGACACATTGCTCTCCCCTAGCACAGGATCTCAATGGGAACCTGCACCAACCGTGTGTGTATGGTGGACACACGGGTTGTGAGATGCCACCCAGAGTATTCCTCCATGTGAAACAACGTAGCTACCAAATCAGCAAGAGGATGGGATGGCTTCAAGGAAAACCAAAGTTCAACTCTTCCAATGGGAATGAAAGTTATCTGAGAGTGAGGTGTCTAACTTCAGCTCCCCTTGCCCCAGAAATGGAGGCAAGCTCCCTCCCAAACCCTCTGGCCATGCCTACACCCAATCTCTTGAGCTTTCTCCAAGGAGAGGAAAGTTTCTGACATTGGAGGTTTTCCGCCATTTCCATCAGTGTCTTGAGGCAGCCGTGATTCAGAGGTGGCAGGCTGCAACTCCCAGCTGCGGATCCAATGTTTGGAATGGGTGTTTGGAGCATTATTCCTTGAAGAAAGCTATTTCTGCCCTCAACAGGCCCTAGAGCATAGTAGGCCGTCCACATCCCATCTGTTCTTGAGAATGAAGGCATCTCCACCACCCAGGAGCCAGTATGGCAAGCTAGACCCCCATCTCTGTGCGTCTTCAGCCGGCCAAGTACCAAGTCCTCAGGGCCAGAAGGGCAAACATTTCTTTCAAAGAGGAGACTCTGGTTGTCTTAGCTTAGGAGAGGTCCAGAGTGGGAACTCACCACCAATCCCTGGGTGCTCTAAAGGTGAGTCACAACACCTTGGCCCATGAAGGTGCCCGTAGCCTTTGTTCAACAAACAGGCAAGGCCATGGGAAACAGCACAAAGAGTGCCAGAGTCCCATGTCAACCGCAAATGGGACACAAAGTGACTAGCTCACTCTCCTAACAGGTTGGCACTTTTGGGAATAAGAATCAGCTGTGGACTTGGCTTCAGGGAAAGTGCCATGTGCCACCCCAGGTAAGCTTTAGCTCGAGGCCTGTCTTCCTCCTCCATAAAGGGAAGGGATGCTCCTGGTGCTGGCTGTTATTTGCCCTTTTCCATCAGTGGTTAGAGGTAGCAGTGATTCAGGGGTAGCCTGTTGGTTCTGCCACCTGACGACCAAGTATTGGGAACTGATTCTTGGTGCCATATTCCTTGAAAAATTTTGTGTCTGCACTGACCAGGTCCAGGAACACGATGCCCTTGTGGTGATGGTCTGTTCTTCAAAATGAAGACATCTCAATCATCCAGCGGATGTGGGGAAGCCGGCTAGGAATCACGGCACTTAGCTGGCCAAAGTCCAAGTGCTCAGGAACAGGAGAGCCATACTTCCCTTAGGACGTCAGCTCTTGCTTAGCATGGGATCACGCTTGGAACTGGCCACCCGTCCCTGGGTGCTGACTGCGTGTGGGACAGCACGATGGCCTCTGATGGCGACTCAAGTTCTTGTTCGAACAAAGGGCAAAGGGGACGCCTGCATGGCTCAGTCGATTAAGCGTCTGCCTCCGGCTCAGCTCATGACCACAAGGTCCTGGGATCGAACCCTGCATTGGAAATGCACGTTGGAACAGCCGTTTTGGGAAACAGAGTGGAGCTTCCTCAGAAAATTCAAAACAGAGCTAGCTTTTGACCCAGCAATTGCTCGCCTGGGTATTTGCCCCAAGACACAGGTGGGGTGAAAAGAAGGGCCACATGCACCCCAATGTTCATAGCAGCAAGGTCCACACGAGCGAACCCGTGGAAAGAGCCGACATTCCCTTCAACAGATGAATGGAGAGAGATGATGTGGTCCATCTCTACAAGGGAATAATACTCACCCATCAGAAAGGATGAATACCCAACTTTGTCATCAACATCGATGGGGCTGGGGGAGAGCATGCTCAATGAAATTGGCCGAGCAGAGAAAGCCAATATCATAGGGCTTCACGGATTTGTGGAACATAAGGAATAGCATGGAGGGCGTGAGGAGAAGGAAGGGAAAAATGAAGGGGGGCAAATCGGAGCGGGAGACGAACCATGAGACGGTACGGACTCCAAGAAATGGAGGGTTTTAGAGGGGACGGGTGGATGGATGAGTTAACCCAGTGGTGGGTATAAGGACGGCAGGTATCGAATGGACCATTGGGTGTTCTAGGAAAACAATGAACCAGGGATCCCAGATCCAAAACGAATGATGTACTGTATGGTGAGTAAAAGTACAATTTATTAAAAGACCAAGAAAGCGCTTCTCTCTTCATGAAACAAGATGGTAGTTGAAATATGCATTCCCTCACAGTGTGATATCTGAGAGTTAAGTAGTTGGCACCTTCCTTTGGCTTCCACGCATACATTTGTAAGCATCCTCTCTTCCTGGAACGAGAATGCTTCATGAAAAAAAAAAAGGATTTCAAACCACGAAGTGTGTCTACTAAACTCACAACCCCAGTGTAACTAAAGGAAAGATACCTCTGTCCTATCCCGACCTCACGTGAGCCTTGGGATCATCTCACAAGATTGAGATTTCACTCCAAATCTCATGAGATCTCATGGAACTGGGGCCAGATTTCACTCCACATCACCTGAGGTCACAATGAGATCGGGCGAGATTTCACTACAATTCTCGTGAGACAGCAGGGACCTTGGGCGAGATTTCCCTGCAACGCTGGTCATATCTCTTGAGTTTGGGTGAGCTTTTACTCCCAGTCTGGTGAGGTCTCATCCAAAACGTGGACACGTCAGTGCCCATCTCATGAGATCTCATGCATATTGAGCGAGATTTCAATCTCAATCTCGTGAGATCTCATGGACATCGGGCGAGATTTCACTCCAGCTCTCGTGAGATCCTTTGGAATTCGGGGATCAATTCCTCCAGGTGTTGAGAGATCTCATCCGATCCTTGGAGACTTCAGTCCAAATCTCATGAGATCTCAGGATAATGAGGGAGAATTCACTCTATCTCTCGTGAGAAATCATGGATATCAGGCGAGATAATTCCAACACTCGTGAGATCCTATGGACATCGGGTGAGAATTCTTTCCAAATCCCGTGATATGTCATGGACCTTGGACCTGATTTCACGCCAAATGTCGTGTGGTCTCAATGACCTCGGGCAGATTTCAGTCCAAATCTCGGGAGATATCAGGGACGACCGTGGGCGAGCTTTCAACCTAAACCTCGCGAGATCTCATGGACATCGGGCGAGATTTGCCACCAAATCTCCTGAGATCTCATGGACCTCGGTTCAGATTTCACTCCAAATCTCATGAGATCTCATGGAATTTAGGCGAGATTTCACTGCAAACCTCCTGAGCTCACAAGGAGATTGGGCGAGATGTCACTACAAATCTCATGAGATCTAGGGACCTTGGGCGAGATTTCCCTCCCGCTCTCGTGAGATCTCTGGAATTTGGGCGCGATTTTACTCCCAGTCTTGTGAGATCTCCTCCAAACCTTGGCGACGTCACTGTCAATCTCGTGAGATCTCCTGGGTATTGAGCGAGATTTCAATCTCAATATCGTGAGACTGATGGGCATCAGGTGAGATTTTATTGCATATCTCGAGAGATCTCAGAGACATTCGGGTGAGATTTCACTCCGAATATCCTGAGGTCCCAATGACATCGGGCGAGATTTCACGACAAATGTCGTGAGATATCAGGGAACTTGGGCGAGATTTCACTCCAAATCCCGGGAGATCTCTTGGAATTCAGCTGAGATTTTACTCCATCTCTCGTGTGCTCTCTTCCTCATTTGGAGACCTCAGTCCAAATCTCTGGAGATCTCATGGAAAATAGGTGAGATTTCACTCTAACTTTTGAGATATCGCATGGTCATTGGGCGAGATGTTCCTCCAAATCTCGTGAGATGTCATGGACACCGGGCGAGAATTCCCTCCAAATCTCGTGAGATGTCACGGACTTTGGGTGAGATTTCTCTCCAAATCTCGTGAGATCTCTTGGACTTTGGGCGAGATTTTACTCCAGGTCTCATGAGCACTCGTCCAACACTTGGAGAGGTCATTGCCATTCTCGTGAGATCTCATGGATATTGAGTGAGGATTCCATCTAAATCTCGTGAGATCTCATGGACATCAGGTGAGATTTCACTCCGAATAGCCTGAGGTCACAATCACGTTGGGCGAGATTTCACCACAAATCTCGTGAGATATCAGCGACCTCAGGCGAGATTTCAATCCAAATATCGGGACGTCTCAATGACATTGGGCGACAGTTCACTAAACTCTCGTGAGATAAAAGGGACCTAGGGCGAGATTTCACTCCACCTCTCGTGAGATCTCTGGGAATTCGCGGATAGTTTACTCCAAGTCTCGTGAGATCTCATCCAATCCTTGGAGACTTCAGTCCAAAACCCGTGAGATCTCAGGATAGGGAGCGAGAATTCAATCTATATCTTGTGAGCACTGAGGGACATCAGGCGAGATGACTGCAAATCTTGTGAGTACTCACGAATATCGGGTGAGATTCCACTCCAAATCTCCTGAGGTCTCAATGAGCTCGGGCAGATTTCACTCCAAATCTCGTGAGTTATCAGGGACGCGGGGCGAGGTTTCAATCTAAATGTCGTGAGATCTCATGGAAATCGGGCGAGATGTGACACCAAATCTCCTGAGATCGCAGGGACATCGACTGAGATTTCACTCCGAATCTCATGAGAGCTCATGGATGTTGGGCTCGACTTCACTCCAAATCTCCTGAGGTCCCAATGAGTCCAGGCGAGATTTGACTACAGATCTCGTGAGATAGCAGCAACCTTGGGCAAGATTTCTATCCAAATCTCGTGAGATCTCAATGACATCGGGGGAGATTCCTTCCAAATCTCGTGAGATATCAAGGACCTTGGGCGAGATTTCACCCCAACTCTCGTGAGGTCTCCTGGTCTGTGGGCGAGATTTGACTCCCATCCCGTTAAATGTCCTCCAAACCTTGGAGACGTCAATGCCAACCTCGTGAATTCTCATGGATACGAGCGAGTTTTCCATCTGAATCTCGTGTGATCTCATGGATATCGGGCGAGATATCCCTCCAAATCTCGTGAGATCTCGTGGACATTGGGCGAGAATTCACTCCCAACTCCTGAGTTCCCGATGACTTCGGGCGAGATTTCACTACATATCTCGTAATATTCAGGGACCTCGGGCGAGATTTCAATCCAAATCTCGCGAGGTCTCAATGACATCGCGTGAGATTTCACTACAAATCTCGTGAGATATCAGGGAGTTTGGGCGAGATTTACCTCCAACTCTCACCAGGACTCTTGGACGTTGAGCGAGACTTGACTCCACGTCTCGGAGATCTCATCCAAACCTTGGAGAATTCAGTCCAAATCTCATGAGATCTCATGGATATGGAGCGAAATTTCAATCTCAACCTCGTGAGATCTCATGACATCAGGAGAGATTTGACTCCAAATCTCGTGAGATCTCACGGATATCGGGTGAGATTTCTCTGCAAATCTCGTGAGATCATGGGCATTGGGTGAGATTTCACGCCAAATCTCTTGAGGTCACAATGACATGGGGCGAGATTTCACTATACTTCTCTTGAACTATCAGGGGTCTTGGGCAAGATTTCACTACAAATCTCGTGAGACATCAGGGACCTTGCGCGATATTTCACTCCAAATCTCGTGAGGTACCAATGACATCGGGCGAGATTTCCGCAGAAATCTCTTGAGATATCTGGAACCTTGGTTGAGATTTTACTCCAACTCTGGTGAGCTCTCTTGGAATTCGGGGTATTTTCCTCCAAGTCTCGCGAGAGCTCCTCCAGACCTTGGAGACATCAGTACAAATCTCGTGAGATCTCGTGGATATTGAGCGAGATTTCAATCTTTATCTCGTGAGACCTCATGGACATCAGGCGAGAATTTACCCCAAATCTCGTGAAATCGCATGGACATCGGCTGAGATTTCACTCCAAATATCTTGGGATCTCATGGACATCGGGCGAGATTTCACTCCAAATCTCCTTGAGGTCACAGGGACATCGGGCGAGATTTCACCTCAAATCTCCTGAGATATCATGGACTTTGGGTGAGATTTGTCTCCAACTGTCGCGAGATCTCTTGGACTGTGGGTGAGCTTTGACTCCAGGTCTCGTGAGATCTCATCCAAAACATGGAGACGTCAGTGCCAATCGAATGAGATCTCATGGATATTGAGTGAGTATTCAATCGAAATATCGTGAGATCTCATGGATATCCGGCGAGTTTTGACACCAAATCTCGTGAGATCCCATGGACATCGGGTGCGATTTCAGTCCCAATCTCACGAGATCTCATGGATATTGGGCGAGACTCACTCCAAATCTCCTGTGGTTCTAATGACATGGCGCGAGGTTTCAAGAAATCTCGTGAGATATCAAGGCCCTTGGTCGAGATTTCGGTCCAAATCTCGTGAGGTCTCAATGACATTGGGTGAGAGTTCATGACAAATCTCGGGAGATATCAGGGACCATGGGCGAGATTTCACTCCAACCCTCATGAGGTCTCTTGGTCTTTGGCGAGATTTAACTCCAAGTCTTGTGAGAGCTCCTTCAAACCTTGGAGACGTCAGTGCCAATCTCCTGAGATCTCATGGCTATGGATGGAGATTTAATCTAAATCTCGTGAGATCTCAAGGACATCAGGCGAGGTTTTACTCCAAATCTTGGGAGCTGTCATGGACATCGGGTGAGATATGTCTCCAAAACTCGTGAGATAATGGACCTTGGGCCAGACTGCACTCCATAGGTCCTGAGGTCACAATGACATCGGGCGAGATTTCACTACAAAACTCGAGAGATATCAGGGACCTTGGGCAAGGTTTCACTCCTAATCTCGTGAGATAGCAGGGACCTTGGGCGAGATTTCACTCTCAATCTCGTGAGATCTCTTGGAGTTCGGGCGAGATTTGATTCCAAGTCTCGTGAGATCCAATCCAAGCCTTGGAGACTTCAGTCCCAATCTCGTGAGATCTCCTGGACATTGGGCGAGATTCAAATCCAAATCTCGTGTGGTCTCAATGATATCGGGTGAGATTTCACACCAATTCTCGTGAGATCTCATGGCCATCGGGCGAGATATTCTTGCACATCTCGTGAGATCTCATCACAACTTGGAGAGCTCAGTCCAAATCTCGTGAGATGTCATGGATATTGCAAAAGTTTTCACTGTAAATCTCGTGAGATCTCATGGACCGCGGTCGAGATTTTACTTGCAATCTCTTGAGATTTCCTGGATGTCGGGTGAGATCTCATTCCAAATCCCGTGAGATCTCATGGACATCGGGCGCGAATTCACTCCAAAACTCGGGAGATGTTATGGACGTCGGGTGAGATTTCCCTCCAAATCTCGTGTGATCTCTTCGAAATCTCACTGGAACAGGAACCAGCAGTTGTGGTCTAGGGCTCACACCTGTTGAAAGGGAAGCTAAACAGCCCGACACAGGTGTTGGGTAGTAAGAAGGGCAGGTGTTGGCATGATCACTCAGTATTATCGGCAACTTAGGAATCATTGTTGAGCACTACGACAGAATTCTCGGCTGTTCTATATGCTGTCTAAATGAAAAAATACAATAAAAAATAAAAAGTAAACCGATGAACCTAAGGGAAATGGAAGGAAAAATCAAATAAGACAAGACCAGAGAGGAAGACAAACCGTAAGAGTATCCTAACTCCAGCTAACAAAGTGAGGGTTGCTGGAAGCAAGGTGGGTGAGGAATGGGGAAAGTGGGGAATGGGCATTAAGGAGAGTACTTGTAATTAGCACTGGGTGCTATACACAACAGATGGATCGCTAAATTCTAACCCTGATCCTAGTAACGCGCTCTAGGTTAAATTGGTCGTATTTAAATTCTTTTTCTTGGAAGAACTCTGTTAACATTTGGAGTCCCGATGCACTTGAAGTTGCCCAACGGACGGTGTTTATATATGGGCTCTGCCATGGGTATTTAGAAGGAGCTCTCCTTATTTCTGGGCTCAAAGAAAATGAAGTGACACCTCTCATTTGGGGACTTGGTCGCATTTTCATTTAAATTGTTGATTTTTGGCCATCCATCCAGACAATTCCAAAACCTTGTTGAATTCCTAAGTTTAGCTTTACATTCAAGGAGCCAGGGGATTTTCCTCCCATAGGCCGTACCCAGGGATTGCTGGAAAGTTCACATCCTTGTCCTGTGCAAGGAGAGAGTCTCAGGGTCTGATATCCTAAAGGAAGATTGCCCTATTGCTCCTGAGCTGCTTCTGAGCTCTCGGGGCATAAGCCTGCTGAATGATAGCCAGCTTCTAGTTCTCCCCTAGATGATTGAGGTGCCATTATGCTGAAGATTAGACAGGAAGCAGCACAGTAAGAGCCCTTTCAAGGAATACTACACCAAAGGCCTGCTTTGGAACACTTGAACATCAGCCAAGAGGACAAAAGCGTCACCCTCATTTGCTTCTGTGTCACCCCATGCACGGTAAGGTCCATTTTAAAAACAGAAAACAAAACCAAGAGCAGACTTTCCGCTTTCTGAAGGAGGAATGCCGGCCTCTTAATGACAGGGCTCCCAAGTGCAGGGCAGGAACGTTGACCTTGGCCCAAGCCCACAGGTGTACGCTTTCCCTGCGGCAGACTGCTTGCCAGCAGACTGTGCTTTCTTCACATTAGCCCATTCTCATCGCTAATGAAGAACGTTGGCCTTCCATGCATCATTTTCCACCCTCTAGCTCTTTTTTCAATCTAAGATTGCCCTGGGCGTCATTCCGATCCAGTGTCTCAGAGTAATAGCCTCTATTTAAGAAGGTCCAGCTAAGTCCTTGTGACTGTGGGAGAGATTGGGGCACGTTGCCCCTTGTAACGGGCTTTCAGAACTATGGGGACCTCAGAGCTTAAGCCATTTGGACGTGCCCTGCGAGGAATGTTTCTGTGCAGGCTTGGCCCCAGGTTTTTAGAGGGACTGGGCCTCCTTTCTTGGGTAAAAGGAAATGAAGTGACACACTTCCTAACCAGATGTATCCTAGTCCCAATTGTATTGTCAAATTTCGGCCTTCACTGGAATCATTTCCATGCCCTTGCCGATGCTTTTTAAAATTTAGAGCTGGTTTACGCACGGCGAGGAGGGGATTCTACCCAAGCAGCCAGGACCCAACGATTGGTCGTGAGTTCCTACTTCAGTCCTGTGCTCAGTCAGCCTCTCCTTATGTGATAGCCCAAAGGAAAGGAAAGGTGGCTCTTCTCTCCTTGACCTTGAGATGCCCTCCTTTTGAGGAAGAGAAGTTCACCCATATGCTGCATGCTGGAGCATCTGGTACGTTCAGGAGGTGCCCTTTCCAGGACTATAGCACCAATGCTTGCATCTGAAACCTTGAGCATCACCTGGGAGTCCCATTAGTATAGCTGAATGACTGCAGCCTCTATCCATTCATGGGAAGGGCAAAACAAACACACCCACAACCACCACCAGCACCACCACAACACTACTGCCAAATGTCCCTCTCATTTTAAGAGAAGAACGCAGAGTTCCTGGTGACAGGGCTCCCAGGCCTAGACCACGGTTTCCCTTTCCCCAAGGCCGCAGTGGTTTCTCATTCCTGGGAATGAAAATTGGGTGGCGAGGAGATGGGCCTAGTCACCTCAATCTAAACATGGTGTCTCATCGCATCTCTAATCAACACATTTGGCCCAGGATTTACCCACTTCCACCCTCTTGCTGTTTTTCTGCCGAGGTTCCCCTTGTGGGCCTTGTGCTCCAGTGTCTCAGAGCAATATCCTGTTCATGCAGCTAGAGGATCTGGAAGATTTTTTGTCACTGTGGGGACGTGTTGGCCACAGAGCCCCATGGGAATGCTGTTCAGAACTATGTTGGCCTGAGGAGGCCTAAGGCATTGGAAGCCTGCAAGCAGTGAATGTCTGTGCGTAGGCATGGCCAGAAGACTCATTTCTTGCGGGAGGGGAAAAAATTAGATGTCTCATTACAGTTTTATCTCACTTAAAATGGCCCTGCTTATATACATTCCTGTAGTCTCGCAGATTGTTGATGTCGCTCCTGGTACACATTCCAACTGGAAGGTGCTTTTCCTCACAGCAGCGCCTAGGATTCCTGGGGAGTTCCCTGGCCCTCTTATCCCTGAGCTTGTGGTGTGGCTCCCTTGGGTAAGTGTGTAGACAGGTAGGAAAGGCACCTGCCTCCCTAGCTCGGTGAGATGCCTCCGTTCTGGACAACCTAGTTCGAAATAGCGTTCAAAGAATGGAAACGGACAGAGAGGCAATGCGGACTTTCCTAGAGTTGAGAATAAACCAATGTTGAGACGAAAATACCTAGCAAAACCTGTTAGTCTCTGGGATCAGAAAGGCCTGTTGGCTTTGGCAATGGGAAAACTCCAGGGCCTCCCCCTGGGAGCCACAGAAACAAGAGGCCTTCATTCTTCCTTGGTAAAGAGTGGGAAATCTCCTGGAATCGGATGTCACTCCTGCTGCCTTTCCGTCTGTGGCGGGGAGGGGGGACACAACAAAACCAGAAACGCTTTAGTGTTAGCAGACTGGTTCTCCCAGCTGATGATGCGTTTGGAAGTAGCCATTGGAGGAGCATTCCTGGCACGAGCTCTTTTTCCACTGAGGAGGTCCCGGAGCACACCGCGCATGTGTCAACTGTCTGCTCTTCCGAACGAAGGCATCTCTGGCAGCCAGGGGAGGGAGAACAGCTGGCTGCCAAACAGAGCATTTCAAAGATCGGGACAAGAACCAAGCACTCCGAGGCAGAAGGGGAAACGTTCCTTTCGGCTCTCAGACACATTGCTCTCCCCTAGCACAGGATCTCAATGGGAACCTGCACCAACCGTGTGTGTATGGTGGACACACGGGTTGTGAGATGCCACCCAGAGTATTCCTCCATGTGAAACAACGTAGCTACCAAATCAGCAAGAGGATGGGATGGCTTCAAGGAAAACCAAAGTTCAACTCTTCCAATGGGAATGAAAGTTATCTGAGAGTGAGGTGTCTAACTTCAGCTCCCCTTGCCCCAGAAATGGAGGCAAGCTCCCTCCCAAACCCTCTGGCCATGCCTACACCCAATCTCTTGAGCTTTCTCCAAGGAGAGGAAAGTTTCTGACATTGGAGGTTTTCCGCCATTTCCATCAGTGTCTTGAGGCAGCCGTGATTCAGAGGTGGCAGGCTGCAACTCCCAGCTGCGGATCCAATGTTTGGAATGGGTGTTTGGAGCATTATTCCTTGAAGAAAGCTATTTCTGCCCTCAACAGGCCCTAGAGCATAGTAGGCCGTCCACATCCCATCTGTTCTTGAGAATGAAGGCATCTCCACCACCCAGGAGCCAGTATGGCAAGCTAGACCCCCATCTCTGTGCGTCTTCAGCCGGCCAAGTACCAAGTCCTCAGGGCCAGAAGGGCAAACATTTCTTTCAAAGAGGAGACTCTGGTTGTCTTAGCTTAGGAGAGGTCCAGAGTGGGAACTCACCACCAATCCCTGGGTGCTCTAAAGGTGAGTCACAACACCTTGGCCCATGAAGGTGCCCGTAGCCTTTGTTCAACAAACAGGCAAGGCCATGGGAAACAGCACAAAGAGTGCCAGAGTCCCATGTCAACCGCAAATGGGACACAAAGTGACTAGCTCACTCTCCTAACAGGTTGGCACTTTTGGGAATAAGAATCAGCTGTGGACTTGGCTTCAGGGAAAGTGCCATGTGCCACCCCAGGTAAGCTTTAGCTCGAGGCCTGTCTTCCTCCTCCATAAAGGGAAGGGATGCTCCTGGTGCTGGCTGTTATTTGCCCTTTTCCATCAGTGGTTAGAGGTAGCAGTGATTCAGGGGTAGCCTGTTGGTTCTGCCACCTGACGACCAAGTATTGGGAACTGATTCTTGGTGCCATATTCCTTGAAAAATTTTGTGTCTGCACTGACCAGGTCCAGGAACACGATGCCCTTGTGGTGATGGTCTGTTCTTCAAAATGAAGACATCTCAATCATCCAGCGGATGTGGGGAAGCCGGCTAGGAATCACGGCACTTAGCTGGCCAAAGTCCAAGTGCTCAGGAACAGGAGAGCCATACTTCCCTTAGGACGTCAGCTCTTGCTTAGCACGGGATCACGCTTGGAACTGGCCACCCGTCCCTGGGTGCTGACTGCGTGTGGGACAGCACGATGGCCTCTGATGGCGACTCAAGTTCTTGTTCGAACAAAGGGCAAAGGGGACGCCTGCATGGCTCAGTCGATTAAGCGTCTGCCTCCGGCTCAGCTCATGACCACAAGGTCCTGGGATCGAACCCTGCATTGGAAATGCACGTTGGAACAGCCGTTTTGGGAAACAGAGTGGAGCTTCCTCAGAAAATTCAAAACAGAGCTAGCTTTTGACCCAGCAATTGCTCGCCTGGGTATTTGCCCCAAGACACAGGTGGGGTGAAAAGAAGGGCCACATGCACCCCAATGTTCATAGCAGCAAGGTCCACACGAGCGAACCCGTGGAAAGAGCCGACATTCCCTTCAACAGATGAATGGAGAGAGATGATGTGGTCCATCTCTACAAGGGAATAATACTCACCCATCAGAAAGGATGAATACCCAACTTTGTCATCAACATCGATGGGGCTGGGGGAGAGCATGCTCAATGAAATTGGCCGAGCAGAGAAAGCCAATATCATAGGGCTTCACGGATTTGTGGAACATAAGGAATAGCATGGAGGGCGTGAGGAGAAGGAAGGGAAAAATGAAGGGGGGCAAATCGGAGCGGGAGACGAACCATGAGACGGTACGGACTCCAAGAAATGGAGGGTTTTAGAGGGGACGGGTGGATGGATGAGTTAACCCAGTGGTGGGTATAAGGACGGCAGGTATCGAATGGACCATTGGGTGTTCTAGGAAAACAATGAACCAGGGATCCCAGATCCAAAACGAATGATGTACTGTATGGTGAGTAAAAGTACAATTTATTAAAAGACCAAGAAAGCGCTTCTCTCTTCATGAAACAAGATGGTAGTTGAAATATGCATTCCCTCACAGTGTGATATCTGAGAGTTAAGTAGTTGGCACCTTCCTTTGGCTTCCACGCATACATTTGTAAGCATCCTCTCTTCCTGGAACGAGAATGCTTCATGAAAAAAAAAAAAGGATTTCAAACCACGAAGTGTGTCTACTAAACTCACAACCCCAGTGTAACTAAAGGAAAGATACCTCTGTCCTATCCCGACCTCACGTGAGCCTTGGGATCATCTCACAAGATTGAGATTTCACTCCAAATCTCATGAGATCTCATGGAACTGGGGCCAGATTTCACTCCACATCACCTGAGGTCACAATGAGATCGGGCGAGATTTCACTACAATTCTCGGGAGACAGCAGGGACCTTGGGCGAGATTTCCCTGCAACGCTGGTCATATCTCTTGAGTTTGGGTGAGCTTTTACTCCCAGTCTGGTGAGGTCTCATCCAAAACGTGGACACGTCAGTGCCCATCTCATGAGATCTCATGCATATTGAGCGAGATTTCAATCTCAATCTCGTGAGATCTCATGGACATCGGGCGAGATTTCACTCCAGCTCTCGTGAGATCCTTTGGAATTCGGGGATCAATTCCTCCAGGTGTTGAGAGATCTCATCCGATCCTTGGAGACTTCAGTCCAAATCTCATGAGATCTCAGGATAGTGAGGGAGAATTCACTCTATCTCTCGTGAGAAATCATGGATATCAGGCGAGATAATTCCAACACTCGTGAGATCCTATGGACATCGGGTGAGAATTCTTTCCAAATCCCGTGATATGTCATGGACCTTGGACCTGATTTCACTCCAAATGTCGTGTGGTCTCAATGACCTCGGGCAGATTTCAGTCCAAATCTCGGGAGATATCAGGGACGACCGTGGGCGAGCTTTCAACCTAAACCTCGCGAGATCTCATGGACATCGGGCGAGATTTGCCACCAAATCTCCTGAGATCTCATGGACCTCGGTTCAGATTTCACTCCAAATCTCATGAGATCTCATGGAATTTAGGCGAGATTTCACTGCAAACCTCCTGAGCTCACAAGGAGATTGGGCGAGATGTCACTACAAATCTCATGAGATCTAGGGACCTTGGGCGAGATTTCCCTCCCGCTCTCGTGAGATCTCTGGAATTTGGGCGCGATTTTACTCCCAGTCTTGTGAGATCTCCTCCAAACCTTGGCGACGTCACTGTCAATCTCGTGAGATCTCCTGGGTATTGAGCGAGATTTCAATCTCAATATCGTGAGACTGATGGGCAACAGGTGAGATTTTATTGCATATCTCGAGAGATCTCAGAGACATTCGGGTGAGATTTCACTCCGAATATCCTGAGGTCCCAATGACATCGGGCGAGATTTCACGACAAATGTCGTGAGATATCAGGGAACTTGGGCGAGATTTCACTCCAAATCCCGTGAGATCTCTTGGAATTCAGCTGAGATTTTACTCCATCTCTCGTGTGCTCTCTTCCTCATTTGGAGACCTCAGTCCAAATCTCTGGAGATCTCATGGAAAATAGGTGAGATTTCACTCTAACTTTTGAGATATCGCATGGTCATTGGGCGAGATGTTCCTCCAAATCTCGTGAGATGTCATGGACACCGGGCGAGAATTCCCTCCAAATCTCGTGAGATGTCACGGACTTTGGGTGAGATTTCTCTCCAAATCTCGTGAGATCTCTTGGACTTTGGGCGAGATTTTACTCCAGGTCTCATGAGCACTCGTCCAACACTTGGAGAGGTCAGTGCCATTCTCGTGAGATCTCATGGATATTGAGTGAGGATTCCATCTAAATCTCGTGAGATCTCATGGACATCAGGTGAGATTTCACTCCGAATAGCCTGAGGTCACAATCACGTTGGGCGAGATTTCACCACAAATCTCGTGAGATATCAGCGACCTCAGGCGAGATTTCAATCCAAATATCGGGACGTCTCAATGACATTGGGCGACAGTTCACTAAACTCTCGTGAGATAAAAGGGACCTAGGGCGAGATTTCACTCCACCTCTCGTGAGATCTCTGGGAATTCGCGGATAGTTTACTCCAAGTCTCGTGAGATCTCATCCAATCCTTGGAGACTTCAGTCCAAAACCCGTGAGATCTCAGGATAGGGAGCGAGAATTCAATCTATATCTTGTGAGCACTGAGGGACATCAGGCGAGATGACTGCAAATCTTGTGAGTACTCACGAATATCGGGTGAGATTCCACTCCAAATCTCCTGAGGTCTCAATGAGCTCGGGCAGATTTCACTCCAAATCTCGTGAGTTATCAGGGACGCGGGGCGAGGTTTCAATCTAAATGTCGTGAGATCTCATGGAAATCGGCCGAGATGTGACACCAAATCTCCTGAGATCGCAGGGACATCGACTGAGATTTCACTCCGAATCTCATGAGAGCTCATGGATATTGGGCTCGACTTCACTCCAAATCTCCTGAGGTCCCAATGAGTCCAGGCGAGATTTCACTACAGATCTCGTGAGATAGCAGCAACCTTGGGCGAGATTTCTATCCAAATCTCGTGAGATCTCAATGACATCGGGGGAGATTCCTTCCAAATCTCGTGAGATATCAAGGACCTTGGGCGAGATTTCACCCCAACTCTCGTGAGGTCTCCTGGTCTGTGGGCGAGATTTGACTCCCATCCCGTTAAATGTCCTCCAAACCTTGGAGACGTCAATGCCAACCTCGTGAATTCTCATGGATACGAGCGAGTTTTCCATCTGAATCTCGTGTGGTCTCATGGATATCGGGCGAGATATCCCTCCAAATCTCGTGAGATCTCGTGGACATTGGGCGAGAATTCACTCCCGACTCCTGAGTTCCCGATGACTTCGGGCGAGATTTCACTACATATCTCGTAATATTCAGGGACCTCGGGCGAGATTTCAATCCAAATCTCGCGAGGTCTCAATGACATCGCGTGAGATTTCACTACAAATCTCGTGAGATATCAGGGAGTTTGGGCGAGATTTACCTCCAACTCTCACCAGGACTCTTGGACGTTGAGCGAGACTTGACTCCACGTCTCGGAGATCTCATCCAAACCTTGGAGAATTCAGTCCAAATCTCATGAGATCTCATGGATATGGAGCGAAATTTCAATCTCAACCTCGTGAGATCTCATGACATCAGGAGAGATTTGACTCCAAATCTCGTGAGATCTCACGGATATCGGGTGAGATTTCTCTGCAAATCTCGTGAGATCATGGGCATTGGGTGAGATTTCACGCCAAATCTCTTGAGGTCACAATGACATGGGGCGAGATTTCACTATACTTCTCTTGAACTATCAGGGGTCTTGGGCAAGATTTCACTACAAATCTCGTGAGACATCAGGGACCTTGCGCGATATTTCACTCCAAATCTCGTGAGGTACCAATGACATCGGGCGAGATTTCCGCAGAAATCTCTTGAGATATCTGGAACCTTGGTTGAGATTTTACTCCAACTCTGGTGAGCTCTCTTGGAATTCGGGGTATTTTCCTCCAAGTCTCGCGAGAGCTCCTCCAGACCTTGGAGACATCAGTACAAATCTCGTGAGATCTCGTGGATATTGAGCGAGATTTCAATCTTTATCTCGTGAGACCTCATGGACATCAGGCGAGAATTTACTCCAAATCTCGTGAAATCGCATGGACATCGGCTGAGATTTCACTCCAAATATCTTGGGATCTCATGGACATCGGGCGAGATTTCACTCCAAATCTCCTTGAGGTCACAGGGACATCGGGCGAGATTTCACCTCAAATCTCCTGAGATATCATGGACTTTGGGTGAGATTTGTCTCCAACTGTCGCGAGATCTCTTGGACTGTGGGTGAGCTTTGACTCCAGGTCTCGTGAGATCTCATCCAAAACATGGAGACGTCAGTGCCAATCGAATGAGATCTCATGGATATTGAGTGAGTATTCAATCGAAATATCGTGAGATCTCATGGATATCCGGCGAGTTTTGACACCAAATCTCGTGAGATCCCATGGACATCGGGTGCGATTTCAGTCCCAATCTCACGAGATCTCATGGATATTGGGCGAGACTCACTCCAAATCTCCTGTGGTTCTAATGACATGGCGCGAGGTTTCAAGAAATCTCGTGAGATATCAAGGCCCTTGGTCGAGATTTCGGTCCAAATCTCGTGAGGTCTCAATGACATTGGGTGAGAGTTCATGACAAATCTCGGGAGATATCAGGGACCATGGGCGAGATTTCACTCCAACCCTCATGAGGTCTCTTGGTCTTTGGCGAGATTTAACTCCAAGTCTTGTGAGAGCTCCTTCAAACCTTGGAGACGTCAGTGCCAATCTCCTGAGATCTCATGGCTATGGATGGAGATTTAATCTAAATCTCGTGAGATCTCAAGGACATCAGGCGAGGTTTTACTCCAAATCTTGGGAGCTGTCATGGACATCGGGTGAGATATGTCTCCAAAACTCGTGAGATAATGGACCTTGGGCCAGACTGCACTCCATAGGTCCTGAGGTCACAATGACATCGGGCGAGATTTCACTACAAAACTCGAGAGATATCAGGGACCTTGGGCAAGGTTTCACTCCTAATCTCGTGAGATAGCAGGGACCTTGGGCGAGATTTCACTCTCAATCTCGTGAGATCTCTTGGAGTTCGGGCGAGATTTGATTCCAAGTCTCGTGAGATCCAATCCAAGCCTTGGAGACTTCAGTCCCAATCTCGTGAGATCTCCTGGACATTGGGCGAGATTCAAATCCAAATCTCGTGTGGTCTCAATGATATCGGGTGAGATTTCACACCAATTCTCGTGAGATCTCATGGCCATCGGGCGAGATATTCTTGCACATCTCGTGAGATCTCATCACAACTTGGAGAGCTCAGTCCAAATCTCGTGAGATGTCATGGATATTGCAAAAGTTTTCACTGTAAATCTCGTGAGATCTCATGGACCGCGGTCGAGATTTTACTTGCAATCTCTTGAGATTTCCTGGATGTCGGGTGAGATCTCATTCCAAATCCCGTGAGATCTCATGGACATCGGGCGCGAATTCACTCCAAAACTCGGGAGATGTTATGGACGTCGGGTGAGATTTCCCTCCAAATCTCGTGTGATCTCTTCGAAATCTCACTGGAACAGGAACCAGCAGTTGTGGTCTAGGGCTCACACCTGTTGAAAGGGAAGCTAAACAGCCCGACACAGGTGTTGGGTAGTAAGAAGGGCAGGTGTTGGCATGATCACTCAGTATTATCGGCAACTTAGGAATCATTGTTGAGCACTACGACAGAATTCTCGGCTGTTCTATATGCTGTCTAAATGAAAAAATACAATAAAAAATAAAAAGTAAACCGATGAACCTAAGGGAAATGGAAGGAAAAATCAAATAAGACAAGACCAGAGAGGAAGACAAACCGTAAGAGTATCCTAACTCCAGCTAACAAAGTGAGGGTTGCTGGAAGCAAGGTGGGTGAGGAATGGGGAAAGTGGGGAATGGGCATTAAGGAGAGTACTTGTAATTAGCACTGGGTGCTATACACAACAGATGGATCGCTAAATTCTAACCCTGATCCTAGTAACGCGCTCTAGGTTAAATTGGTCGTATTTAAATTCTTTTTCTTGGAAGAACTCTGTTAACATTTGGAGTCCCGATGCACTTGAAGTTGCCCAACGGACGGTGTTTATATATGGGCTCTGCCATGGGTATTTAGAAGGAGCTCTCCTTATTTCTGGGCTCAAAGAAAATGAAGTGACACCTCTCATTTGGGGACTTGGTCGCATTTTCATTTAAATTGTTGATTTTTGGCCATCCATCCAGACAATTCCAAAACCTTGTTGAATTCCTAAGTTTAGCTTTACATTCAAGGAGCCAGGGGATTTTCCTCCCATAGGCCGTACCCAGGGATTGCTGGAAAGTTCACATCCTTGTCCTGTGCAAGGAGAGAGTCTCAGGGTCTGATATCCTAAAGGAAGATTGCCCTATTGCTCCTGAGCTGCTTCTGAGCTCTCGGGGCATAAGCCTGCTGAATGATAGCCAGCTTCTAGTTCTCCCCTAGATGATTGAGGTGCCATTATGCTGAAGATTAGACAGGAAGCAGCACAGTAAGAGCCCTTTCAAGGAATACTACACCAAAGGCCTGCTTTGGAACACTTGAACATCAGCCAAGAGGACAAAAGCGTCACCCTCATTTGCTTCTGTGTCACCCCATGCACGGTAAGGTCCATTTTAAAAACAGAAAACAAAACCAAGAGCAGACTTTCCGCTTTCTGAAGGAGGAATGCCGGCCTCTTAATGACAGGGCTCCCAAGTGCAGGGCAGGAACGTTGACCTTGGCCCAAGCCCACAGGTGTACGCTTTCCCTGCGGCAGACTGCTTGCCAGCAGACTGTGCTTTCTTCACATTAGCCCATTCTCATCGCTAATGAAGAACGTTGGCCTTCCATGCATCATTTTCCACCCTCTAGCTCTTTTTTCAATCTAAGATTGCCCTGGGCGTCATTCCGATCCAGTGTCTCAGAGTAATAGCCTCTATTTAAGAAGGTCCAGCTAAGTCCTTGTGACTGTGGGAGAGATTGGGGCACGTTGCCCCTTGTAACGGGCTTTCAGAACTATGGGGACCTCAGAGCTTAAGCCATTTGGACGTGCCCTGCGAGGAATGTTTCTGTGCAGGCTTGGCCCCAGGTTTTTAGAGGGACTGGGCCTCCTTTCTTGGGTAAAAGGAAATGAAGTGACACACTTCCTAACCAGATGTATCCTAGTCCCAATTGTATTGTCAAATTTCGGCCTTCACTGGAATCATTTCCATGCCCTTGCCGATGCTTTTTAAAATTTAGAGCTGGTTTACGCACGGCGAGGAGGGGATTCTACCCAAGCAGCCAGGACCCAACGATTGGTCGTGAGTTCCTACTTCAGTCCTGTGCTCAGTCAGCCTCTCCTTATGTGATAGCCCAAAGGAAAGGAAAGGTGGCTCTTCTCTCCTTGACCTTGAGATGCCCTCCTTTTGAGGAAGAGAAGTTCACCCATATGCTGCATGCTGGAGCATCTGGTACGTTCAGGAGGTGCCCTTTCCAGGACTATAGCACCAATGCTTGCATCTGAAACCTTGAGCATCACCTGGGAGTCCCATTAGTATAGCTGAATGACTGCAGCCTCTATCCATTCATGGGAAGGGCAAAACAAACACACCCACAACCACCACCAGCACCACCACAACACTACTGCCAAATGTCCCTCTCATTTTAAGAGAAGAACGCAGAGTTCCTGGTGACAGGGCTCCCAGGCCTAGACCACGGTTTCCCTTTCCCCAAGGCCGCAGTGGTTTCTCATTCCTGGGAATGAAAATTGGGTGGCGAGGAGATGGGCCTAGTCACCTCAATCTAAACATGGTGTCTCATCGCATCTCTAATCAACACATTTGGCCCAGGATTTACCCACTTCCACCCTCTTGCTGTTTTTCTGCCGAGGTTCCCCTTGTGGGCCTTGTGCTCCAGTGTCTCAGAGCAATATCCTGTTCATGCAGCTAGAGGATCTGGAAGATTTTTTGTCACTGTGGGGACGTGTTGGCCACAGAGCCCCATGGGAATGCTGTTCAGAACTATGTTGGCCTGAGGAGGCCTAAGGCATTGGAAGCCTGCAAGCAGTGAATGTCTGTGCGTAGGCATGGCTAGAAGACTCATTTCTTGCGGGAGGGGAAAAAATTAGATGTCTCATTACAGTTTTATCTCACTTAAAATGGCCCTGCTTATATACATTCCTGTAGTCTCGCAGATTGTTGATGTCGCTCCTGGTACACATTCCAACTGGAAGGTGCTTTTCCTCACAGCAGCGCCTAGGATTCCTGGGGAGTTCCCTGGCCCTCTTATCCCTGAGCTTGTGGTGTGGCTCCCTTGGGTAAGTGTGTAGACAGGTAGGAAAGGCACCTGCCTCCCTAGCTCGGTGAGATGCCTCCGTTCTGGACAACCTAGTTCGAAATAGCGTTCAAAGAATGGAAACGGACAGAGAGGCAATGCGGACTTTCCTAGAGTTGAGAATAAACCAATGTTGAGACGAAAATACCTAGCAAAACCTGTTAGTCTCTGGGATCAGAAAGGCCTGTTGGCTTTGGCAATGGGAAAACTCCAGGGCCTCCCCCTGGGAGCCACAGAAACAAGAGGCCTTCATTCTTCCTTGGTAAAGAGTGGGAAATCTCCTGGAATCGGATGTCACTCCTGCTGCCTTTCCGTCTGTGGCGGGGAGGGGGGACACAACAAAACCAGAAACGCTTTAGTGTTAGCAGACTGGTTCTCCCAGCTGATGATGCGTTTGGAAGTAGCCATTGGAGGAGCATTCCTGGCACGAGCTCTTTTTCCACTGAGGAGGTCCCGGAGCACACCGCGCATGTGTCAACTGTCTGCTCTTCCGAACGAAGGCATCTCTGGCAGCCAGGGGAGGGAGAACAGCTGGCTGCCAAACAGAGCATTTCAAAGATCGGGACAAGAACCAAGCACTCCGAGGCAGAAGGGGAAACGTTCCTTTCGGCTCTCAGACACATTGCTCTCCCCTAGCACAGGATCTCAATGGGAACCTGCACCAACCGTGTGTGTATGGTGGACACACGGGTTGTGAGATGCCACCCAGAGTATTCCTCCATGTGAAACAACGTAGCTACCAAATCAGCAAGAGGATGGGATGGCTTCAAGGAAAACCAAAGTTCAACTCTTCCAATGGGAATGAAAGTTATCTGAGAGTGAGGTGTCTAACTTCAGCTCCCCTTGCCCCAGAAATGGAGGCAAGCTCCCTCCCAAACCCTCTGGCCATGCCTACACCCAATCTCTTGAGCTTTCTCCAAGGAGAGGAAAGTTTCTGACATTGGAGGTTTTCCGCCATTTCCATCAGTGTCTTGAGGCAGCCGTGATTCAGAGGTGGCAGGCTGCAACTCCCAGCTGCGGATCCAATGTTTGGAATGGGTGTTTGGAGCATTATTCCTTGAAGAAAGCTATTTCTGCCCTCAACAGGCCCTAGAGCATAGTAGGCCGTCCACATCCCATCTGTTCTTGAGAATGAAGGCATCTCCACCACCCAGGAGCCAGTATGGCAAGCTAGACCCCCATCTCTGTGCGTCTTCAGCCGGCCAAGTACCAAGTCCTCAGGGCCAGAAGGGCAAACATTTCTTTCAAAGAGGAGACTCTGGTTGTCTTAGCTTAGGAGAGGTCCAGAGTGGGAACTCACCACCAATCCCTGGGTGCTCTAAAGGTGAGTCACAACACCTTGGCCCATGAAGGTGCCCGTAGCCTTTGTTCAACAAACAGGCAAGGCCATGGGAAACAGCACAAAGAGTGCCAGAGTCCCATGTCAACCGCAAATGGGACACAAAGTGACTAGCTCACTCTCCTAACAGGTTGGCACTTTTGGGAATAAGAATCAGCTGTGGACTTGGCTTCAGGGAAAGTGCCATGTGCCACCCCAGGTAAGCTTTAGCTCGAGGCCTGTCTTCCTCCTCCATAAAGGGAAGGGATGCTCCTGGTGCTGGCTGTTATTTGCCCTTTTCCATCAGTGGTTAGAGGTAGCAGTGATTCAGGGGTAGCCTGTTGGTTCTGCCACCTGACGACCAAGTATTGGGAACTGATTCTTGGTGCCATATTCCTTGAAAAATTTTGTGTCTGCACTGACCAGCTCCAGGAACACGATGCCCTTGTGGTGATGGTCTGTTCTTCAAAATGAAGACATCTCAATCATCCAGCGGATGTGGGGAAGCCGGCTAGGAATCACGGCACTTAGCTGGCCAAAGTCCAAGTGCTCAGGAACAGGAGAGCCATACTTCCCTTAGGACGTCAGCTCTTGCTTAGCACGGGATCACGCTTGGAACTGGCCACCCGTCCCTGGGTGCTGACTGCGTGTGGGACAGCACGATGGCCTCTGATGGCGACTCAAGTTCTTGTTCGAACAAAGGGCAAAGGGGACGCCTGCATGGCTCAGTCGATTAAGCGTCTGCCTCCGGCTCAGCTCATGACCACAAGGTCCTGGGATCGAACCCTGCATTGGAAATGCACGTTGGAACAGCCGTTTTGGGAAACAGAGTGGAGCTTCCTCAGAAAATTCAAAACAGAGCTAGCTTTTGACCCAGCAATTGCTCGCCTGGGTATTTGCCCCAAGACACAGGTGGGGTGAAAAGAAGGGCCACATGCACCCCAATGTTCATAGCAGGAAGGTCCACACGAGCGAACCCGTGGAAAGAGCCGACATTCCCTTCAACAGATGAATGGAGAGAGATGATGTGGTCCATCTCTACAAGGGAATAATACTCACCCATCAGAAAGGATGAATAACCAACTTTGTCATCAACATCGATGGGGCTGGGGGAGAGCATGCTCAATGAAATTGGCCGAGCAGAGAAAGCCAATATCATAGGGCTTCACGGATTTGTGGAACATAAGGAATAGCATGGAGGGCGTGAGGAGAAGGAAGGGAAAAATGAAGGGGGGCAAATCGGAGCGGGAGACGAACCATGAGACGGTACGGACTCCAAGAAATGGAGGGTTTTAGAGGGGACGGGTGGATGGATGAGTTAACCCAGTGGTGGGTATAAGGACGGCAGGTATCGAATGGACCATTGGGTGTTCTAGGAAAACAATGAACCAGGGATCCCAGATCCAAAACGAATGATGTACTGTATGGTGAGTAAAAGTACAATTTATTAAAAGACCAAGAAACCGCTTCTCTCTTCATGAAACAAGATGGTAGTTGAAATATGCATTCCCTCACAGTGTGATATCTGAGAGTTAAGTAGTTGGCACCTTCCTTTGGCTTCCACGCATACATTTGTAAGCATCCTCTCTTCCTGGAACGAGAATGCTTCATGAAAAAAAAAAAAGGATTTCAAACCACGAAGTGTGTCTACTAAACTCACAACCCCAGTGTAACTAAAGGAAAGATACCTCTGTCCTATCCCGACCTCACGTGAGCCTTGGGATCATCTCACAAGATTGAGATTTCACTCCAAATCTCATGAGATCTCATGGAACTGGGGCCAGATTTCACTCCACATCACCTGAGGTCACAATGAGATCGGGCGAGATTTCACTACAATTCTCGTGAGACAGCAGGGACCTTGGGCGAGATTTCCCTGCAACGCTGGTCATATCTCTTGAGTTTGGGTGAGCTTTTACTCCCAGTCTGGTGAGGTCTCATCCAAAACGTGGACACGTCAGTGCCCATCTCATGAGATCTCATGCATATTGAGCGAGATTTCAATCTCAATCTCGTGAGATCTCATGGACATCGGGCGAGATTTCACTCCAGCTCTCGTGAGATCCTTTGGAATTCGGGGATCAATTCCTCCAGGTGTTGAGAGATCTCATCCGATCCTTGGAGACTTCAGTCCAAATCTCATGAGATCTCAGGATAGTGAGGGAGAATTCACTCTATCTCTCGTGAGAAATCATGGATATCAGGCGAGATAATTCCAACACTCGTGAGATCCTATGGACATCGGGTGAGAATTCTTTCCAAATCCCGTGATATGTCATGGACCTTGGACCTGATTTCACTCCAAATGTCGTGTGGTCTCAATGACCTCGGGCAGATTTCAGTCCAAATCTCGGGAGATATCAGGGACGACCGTGGGCGAGCTTTCAACCTAAACCTCGCGAGATCTCATGGACATCGGGCGAGATTTGCCACCAAATCTCCTGAGATCTCATGGACCTCGGTTCAGATTTCACTCCAAATCTCATGAGATCTCATGGAATTTAGGCGAGATTTCACTGCAAACCTCCTGAGCTCACAAGGAGATTGGGCGAGATGTCACTACAAATCTCATGAGATCTAGGGACCTTGGGCGAGATTTCCCTCCCGCTCTCGTGAGATCTCTGGAATTTGGGCGCGATTTTACTCCCAGTCTTGTGAGATCTCCTCCAAACCTTGGCGACGTCACTGTCAATCTCGTGAGATCTCCTGGGTATTGAGCGAGATTTCAATCTCAATATCGTGAGACTGATGGGCATCAGGTGAGATTTTATTGCATATCTCGAGAGATCTCAGAGACATTCGGGTGAGATTTCACTCCGAATATCCTGAGGTCCCAATGACATCGGGCGAGATTTCACGACAAATGTCGTGAGATATCAGGGAACTTGGGCGAGATTTCACTCCAAATCCCGTGAGATCTCTTGGAATTCAGCTGAGATTTTACTCCATCTCTCGTGTGCTCTCTTCCTCATTTGGAGACCTCAGTCCAAATCTCTGGAGATCTCATGGAAAATAGGTGAGATTTCACTCTAACTTTTGAGATATCGCATGGTCATTGGGCGAGATGTTCCTCCAAATCTCGTGAGATGTCATGGACACCGGGCGAGAATTCCCTCCAAATCTCGTGAGATGTCACGGACTTTGGGTGAGATTTCTCTCCAAATCTCGTGAGATCTCTTGGACTTTGGGCGAGATTTTACTCCAGGTCTCATGAGCACTCGTCCAACACTTGGAGAGGTCAGTGCCATTCTCGTGAGATCTCATGGATATTGAGTGAGGATTCCATCTAAATCTCGTGAGATCTCATGGACATCAGGTGAGATTTCACTCCGAATAGCCTGAGGTCACAATCACGTTGGGCGAGATTTCACCACAAATCTCGTGAGATATCAGCGACCTCAGGCGAGATTTCAATCCAAATATCGGGACGTCTCAATGACATTGGGCGACAGTTCACTAAACTCTCGTGAGATAAAAGGGACCTAGGGCGAGATTTCACTCCACCTCTCGTGAGATCCCTGGGAATTCGCGGATAGTTTACTCCAAGTCTCGTGAGATCTCATCCAATCCTTGGAGACTTCAGTCCAAAACCCGTGAGATCTCAGGATAGGGAGCGAGAATTCAATCTATATCTTGTGAGCACTGAGGGACATCAGGCGAGATGACTGCAAATCTTGTGAGTACTCACGAATATCGGGTGAGATTCCACTCCAAATCTCCTGAGGTCTCAATGAGCTCGGGCAGATTTCACTCCAAATCTCGTGAGTTATCAGGGACGCGGGGCGAGGTTTCAATCTAAATGTCGTGAGATCTCATGGAAATCGGGCGAGATGTGACACCAAATCTCCTGAGATCGCAGGGACATCGACTGAGATTTCACTCCGAATCTCATGAGAGCTCATGGATGTTGGGCTCGACTTCACTCCAAATCTCCTGAGGTCCCAATGAGTCCAGGCGAGATTTGACTACAGATCTCGTGAGATAGCAGCAACCTTGGGCAAGATTTCTATCCAAATCTCGTGAGATCTCAATGACATCGGGGGAGATTCCTTCCAAATCTCGTGAGATATCAAGGACCTTGGGCGAGATTTCACCCCAACTCTCGTGAGGTCTCCTGGTCTGTGGGCGAGATTTGACTCCCATCCCGTTAAATGTCCTCCAAACCTTGGAGACGTCAATGCCAACCTCGTGAATTCTCATGGATACGAGCGAGTTTTCCATCTGAATCTCGTGTGATCTCATGGATATCGGGCGAGATATCCCTCCAAATCTCGTGAGATCTCGTGGACATTGGGCGAGAATTCACTCCCAACTCCTGAGTTCCCGATGACTTCGGGCGAGATTTCACTACATATCTCGTAATATTCAGGGACCTCGGGCGAGATTTCAATCCAAATCTCGCGAGGTCTCAATGACATCGCGTGAGATTTCACTACAAATCTCGTGAGATATCAGGGAGTTTGGGCGAGATTTACCTCCAACTCTCACCAGGACTCTTGGACGTTGAGCGAGACTTGACTCCACGTCTCGGAGATCTCATCCAAACCTTGGAGAATTCAGTCCAAATCTCATGAGATCTCATGGATATGGAGCGAAATTTCAATCTCAACCTCGTGAGATCTCATGACATCAGGAGAGATTTGACTCCAAATCTCGTGAGATCTCACGGATATCGGGTGAGATTTCTCTGCAAATCTCGTGAGATCATGGGCATTGGGTGAGATTTCACGCCAAATCTCTTGAGGTCACAATGACATGGGGCGAGATTTCACTATACTTCTCTTGAACTATCAGGGGTCTTGGGCAAGATTTCACTACAAATCTCGTGAGACATCAGGGACCTTGCGCGATATTTCACTCCAAATCTCGTGAGGTACCAATGACATCGGGCGAGATTTCCGCAGAAATCTCTTGAGATATCTGGAACCTTGGTTGAGATTTTACTCCAACTCTGGTGAGCTCTCTTGGAATTCGGGGTATTTTCCTCCAAGTCTCGCGAGAGCTCCTCCAGACCTTGGAGACATCAGTACAAATCTCGTGAGATCTCGTGGATATTGAGCGAGATTTCAATCTTTATCTCGTGAGACCTCATGGACATCAGGCGAGAATTTACTCCAAATCTCGTGAAATCGCATGGACATCGGCTGAGATTTCACTCCAAATATCTTGGGATCTCATGGACATCGGGCGAGATTTCACTCCAAATCTCCTTGAGGTCACAGGGACATCGGGCGAGATTTCACCTCAAATCTCCTGAGATATCATGGACTTTGGGTGAGATTTGTCTCCAACTGTCGCGAGATCTCTTGGACTGTGGGTGAGCTTTGACTCCAGGTCTCGTGAGATCTCATCCAAAACATGGAGACGTCAGTGCCAATCGAATGAGATCTCATGGATATTGAGTGAGTATTCAATCGAAATATCGTGAGATCTCATGGATATCCGGCGAGTTTTGACACCAAATCTCGTGAGATCCCATGGACATCGGGTGCGATTTCAGTCCCAATCTCACGAGATCTCATGGATATTGGGCGAGACTCACTCCAAATCTCCTGTGGTTCTAATGACATGGCGCGAGGTTTCAAGAAATCTCGTGAGATATCAAGGCCCTTGGTCGAGATTTCGGTCCAAATCTCGTGAGGTCTCAATGACATTGGGTGAGAGTTCATGACAAATCTCGGGAGATATCAGGGACCATGGGCGAGATTTCACTCCAACCCTCATGAGGTCTCTTGGTCTTTGGCGAGATTTAACTCCAAGTCTTGTGAGAGCTCCTTCAAACCTTGGAGACGTCAGTGCCAATCTCCTGAGATCTCATGGCTATGGATGGAGATTTAATCTAAATCTCGTGAGATCTCAAGGACATCAGGCGAGGTTTTACTCCAAATCTTGGGAGCTGTCATGGACATCGGGTGAGATATGTCTCCAAAACTCGTGAGATAATGGACCTTGGGCCAGACTGCACTCCATAGGTCCTGAGGTCACAATGACATCGGGCGAGATTTCACTACAAAACTCGAGAGATATCAGGGACCTTGGGCAAGGTTTCACTCCTAATCTCGTGAGATAGCAGGGACCTTGGGCGAGATTTCACTCTCAATCTCGTGAGATCTCTTGGAGTTCGGGCGAGATTTGATTCCAAGTCTCGTGAGATCCAATCCAAGCCTTGGAGACTTCAGTCCCAATCTCGTGAGATCTCCTGGACATTGGGCGAGATTCAAATCCAAATCTCGTGTGGTCTCAATGATATCGGGTGAGATTTCACACCAATTCTCGTGAGATCTCATGGCCATCGGGCGAGATATTCTTGCACATCTCGTGAGATCTCATCACAACTTGGAGAGCTCAGTCCAAATCTCGTGAGATGTCATGGATATTGCAAAAGTTTTCACTGTAAATCTCGTGAGATCTCATGGACCGCGGTCGAGATTTTACTTGCAATCTCTTGAGATTTCCTGGATGTCGGGTGAGATCTCATTCCAAATCCCGTGAGATCTCATGGACATCGGGCGCGAATTCACTCCAAAACTCGGGAGATGTTATGGACGTCGGGTGAGATTTCCCTCCAAATCTCGTGTGATCTCTTCGAAATCTCACTGGAACAGGAACCAGCAGTTGTGGTCTAGGGCTCACACCTGTTGAAAGGGAAGCTAAACAGCCCGACACAGGTGTTGGGTAGTAAGAAGGGCAGGTGTTGGCATGATCACTGAGTATTATCGGCAACTTAGGAATCATTGTTGAGCACTACGACAGAATTCTCGGCTGTTCTATATGCTGTCTAAATGAAAAAATACAATAAAAAATAAAAAGTAAGCCGATGAACCTAAGGGAAATGGAAGGAAAAATCAAATAAGACAAGACCAGAGAGGAAGACAAACCGTAAGAGTATCCTAACTCCAGCTAACAAAGTGAGGGTTGCTGGAAGCAAGGTGGGTGAGGAATGGGGAAAGTGGGGAATGGGCATTAAGGAGAGTACTTGTAATTAGCACTGGGTGCTATACACAACAGATGGATCGCTAAATTCTAACCCTGATCCTAGTAACGCGCTCTAGGTTAAATTGGTCGTATTTAAATTCTTTTTCTTGGAAGAAATCTGTTAACATTTGGAGTCCCGATGCACTTGAAGTTGCCCAACGGACGGTGTTTATATATGGGCTCTGCCATGGGTATTTAGAAGGAGCTCTCCTTATTTCTGGGCTCAAAGAAAATGAAGTGACACCTCTCATTTGGGGACTTGGTCGCATTTTCATTTAAATTGTTGATTTTTGGCCATCCATCCAGACAATTCCAAAACCTTGTTGAATTCCTAAGTTTAGCTTTACATTCAAGGAGCCAGGGGATTTTCCTCCCATAGGCCGTACCCAGGGATTGCTGGAAAGTTCACATCCTTGTCCTGTGCAAGGAGAGAGTCTCAGGGTCTGATATCCTAAAGGAAGATTGCCCTATTGCTCCTGAGCTGCTTCTGAGCTCTCGGGGCATAAGCCTGCTGAATGATAGCCAGCTTCTAGTTCTCCCCTAGATGATTGAGGTGCCATTATGCTGAAGATTAGACAGGAAGCAGCACAGTAAGAGCCCTTTCAAGGAATACTACACCAAAGGCCTGCTTTGGAACACTTGAACATCAGCCAAGAGGACAAAAGCGTCACCCTCATTTGCTTCTGTGTCTCCCCATGCACGGTAAGGTCCATTTTAAAAACAGAAAACAAAACCAAGAGCAGACTTTCCGCTTTCTGAAGGAGGAATGCCGGCCTCTTAATGACAGGGCTCCCAAGTGCAGGGCAGGAACGTTGACCTTGGCCCAAGCCCACAGGTGTACGCTTTCCCTGCGGCAGACTGCTTGCCAGCAGACTGTGCTTTCTTCACATTAGCCCATTCTCATCGCTAATGAAGAACGTTGGCCTTCCATGCATCATTTTCCACCCTCTAGCTCTTTTTTCAATCTAAGATTGCCCTGGGCGTCATTCCGATCCAGTGTCTCAGAGTAATAGCCTCTATTTAAGAAGGTCCAGCTAAGTCCTTGTGACTGTGGGAGAGATTGGGGCACGTTGCCCCTTGTAACGGGCTTTCAGAACTATGGGGACCTCAGAGCTTAAGCCATTTGGACGTGCCCTGCGAGGAATGTTTCTGTGCAGGCTTGGCCCCAGGTTTTTAGAGGGACTGGGCCTCCTTTCTTGGGTAAAAGGAAATGAAGTGACACACTTCCTAACCAGATGTATCCTAGTCCCAATTGTATTGTCAAATTTCGGCCTTCACTGGAATCATTTCCATGCCCTTGCCGATGCTTTTTAAAATTTAGAGCTGGTTTACGCACGGCGAGGAGGGGATTCTACCCAAGCAGCCAGGACCCAACGATTGGTCGTGAGTTCCTACTTCAGTCCTGTGCTCAGTCAGCCTCTCCTTATGTGATAGCCCAAAGGAAAGGAAAGGTGGCTCTTCTCTCCTTGACCTTGAGATGCCCTCCTTTTGAGGAAGAGAAGTTCACCCATATGCTGCATGCTGGAGCATCTGGTACGTTCAGGAGGTGCCCTTTCCAGGACTATAGCACCAATGCTTGCATCTGAAACCTTGAGCATCACCTGGGAGTCCCATTAGTATAGCTGAATGACTGCAGCCTCTATCCATTCATGGGAAGGGCAAAACAAACACACCCACAACCACCACCAGCACCACCACAACACTACTGCCAAATGTCCCTCTCATTTTAAGAGAAGAACGCAGAGTTCCTGGTGACAGGGCTCCCAGGCCTAGACCACGGTTTCCCTTTCCCCAAGGCCGCAGTGGTTTCTCATTCCTGGGAATGAAAATTGGGTGGCGAGGAGATGGGCCTAGTCACCTCAATCTAAACATGGTGTCTCATCGCATCTCTAATCAACACATTTGGCCCAGGATTTACCCACTTCCACCCTCTTGCTGTTTTTCTGCCGAGGTTCCCCTTGTGGGCCTTGTGCTCCAGTGTCTCAGAGCAATATCCTGTTCATGCAGCTAGAGGATCTGGAAGATTTTTTGTCACTGTGGGGACGTGTTGGCCACAGAGCCCCATGGGAATGCTGTTCAGAACTATGTTGGCCTGAGGAGGCCTAAGGCATTGGAAGCCTGCAAGCAGTGAATGTCTGTGCGTAGGCATGGCCAGAAGACTCATTTCTTGCGGGAGGGGAAAAAATTAGATGTCTCATTACAGTTTTATCTCACTTAAAATGGCCCTGCTTATATACATTCCTGTAGTCTCGCAGATTGTTGATGTCGCTCCTGGTACACATTCCAACTGGAAGGTGCTTTTCCTCACAGCAGCGCCTAGGATTCCTGGGGAGTTCCCTGGCCCTCTTATCCCTGAGCTTGTGGTGTGGCTCCCTTGGGTAAGTGTGTAGACAGGTAGGAAAGGCACCTGCCTCCCTAGCTCGGTGAGATGCCTCCGTTCTGGACAACCTAGTTCGAAATAGCGTTCAAAGAATGGAAACGGACAGAGAGGCAATGCGGACTTTCCTAGAGTTGAGAATAAACCAATGTTGAGACGAAAATACCTAGCAAAACCTGTTAGTCTCTGGGATCAGAAAGGCCTGTTGGCTTTGGCAATGGGAAAACTCCAGGGCCTCCCCCTGGGAGCCACAGAAACAAGAGGCCTTCATTCTTCCTTGGTAAAGAGTGGGAAATCTCCTGGAATCGGATGTCACTCCTGCTGCCTTTCCGTCTGTGGCGGGGAGGGGGGACACAACAAAACCAGAAACGCTTTAGTGTTAGCAGACTGGTTCTCCCAGCTGATGATGCGTTTGGAAGTAGCCATTGGAGGAGCATTCCTGGCACGAGCTCTTTTTCCACTGAGGAGGTCCCGGAGCACACCGCGCATGTGTCAACTGTCTGCTCTTCCGAACGAAGGCATCTCTGGCAGCCAGGGGAGGGAGAACAGCTGGCTGCCAAACAGAGCATTTCAAAGATCGGGACAAGAACCAAGCACTCCGAGGCAGAAGGGGAAACGTTCCTTTCGGCTCTCAGACACATTGCTCTCCCCTAGCACAGGATCTCAATGGGAACCTGCACCAACCGTGTGTGTATGGTGGACACACGGGTTGTGAGATGCCACCCAGAGTATTCCTCCATGTGAAACAACGTAGCTACCAAATCAGCAAGAGGATGGGATGGCTTCAAGGAAAACCAAAGTTCAACTCTTCCAATGGGAATGAAAGTTATCTGAGAGTGAGGTGTCTAACTTCAGCTCCCCTTGCCCCAGAAATGGAGGCAAGCTCCCTCCCAAACCCTCTGGCCATGCCTACACCCAATCTCTTGAGCTTTCTCCAAGGAGAGGAAAGTTTCTGACATTGGAGGTTTTCCGCCATTTCCATCAGTGTCTTGAGGCAGCCGTGATTCAGAGGTGGCAGGCTGCAACTCCCAGCTGCGGATCCAATGTTTGGAATGGGTGTTTGGAGCATTATTCCTTGAAGAAAGCTATTTCTGCCCTCAACAGGCCCTAGAGCATAGTAGGCCGTCCACATCCCATCTGTTCTTGAGAATGAAGGCATCTCCACCACCCAGGAGCCAGTATGGCAAGCTAGACCCCCATCTCTGTGCGTCTTCAGCCGGCCAAGTACCAAGTCCTCAGGGCCAGAAGGGCAAACATTTCTTTCAAAGAGGAGACTCTGGTTGTCTTAGCTTAGGAGAGGTCCAGAGTGGGAACTCACCACCAATCCCTGGGTGCTCTAAAGGTGAGTCACAACACCTTGGCCCATGAAGGTGCCCGTAGCCTTTGTTCAACAAACAGGCAAGGCCATGGGAAACAGCACAAAGAGTGCCAGAGTCCCATGTCAACCGCAAATGGGACACAAAGTGACTAGCTCACTCTCCTAACAGGTTGGCACTTTTGGGAATAAGAATCAGCTGTGGACTTGGCTTCAGGGAAAGTGCCATGTGCCACCCCAGGTAAGCTTTAGCTCGAGGCCTGTCTTCCTCCTCCATAAAGGGAAGGGATGCTCCTGGTGCTGGCTGTTATTTGCCCTTTTCCATCAGTGGTTAGAGGTAGCAGTGATTCAGGGGTAGCCTGTTGGTTCTGCCACCTGACGACCAAGTATTGGGAACTGATTCTTGGTGCCATATTCCTTGAAAAATTTTGTGTCTGCACTGACCAGCTCCAGGAACACGATGCCCTTGTGGTGATGGTCTGTTCTTCAAAATGAAGACATCTCAATCATCCAGCGGATGTGGGGAAGCCGGCTAGGAATCACGGCACTTAGCTGGCCAAAGTCCAAGTGCTCAGGAACAGGAGAGCCATACTTCCCTTAGGACGTCAGCTCTTGCTTAGCACGGGATCACGCTTGGAACTGGCCACCCGTCCCTGGGTGCTGACTGCGTGTGGGACAGCACGATGGCCTCTGATGGCGACTCAAGTTCTTGTTCGAACAAAGGGCAAAGGGGACGCCTGCATGGCTCAGTCGATTAAGCGTCTGCCTCCGGCTCAGCTCATGACCACAAGGTCCTGGGATCGAACCCTGCATTGGAAATGCACGTTGGAACAGCCGTTTTGGGAAACAGAGTGGAGCTTCCTCAGAAAATTCAAAACAGAGCTAGCTTTTGACCCAGCAATTGCTCGCCTGGGTATTTGCCCCAAGACACAGGTGGGGTGAAAAGAAGGGCCACATGCACCCCAATGTTCATAGCAGCAAGGTCCACACGAGCGAACCCGTGGAAAGAGCCGACATTCCCTTCAACAGATGAATGGAGAGAGATGATGTGGTCCATCTCTACAAGGGAATAATACTCACCCATCAGAAAGGATGAATACCCAACTTTGTCATCAACATCGATGGGGCTGGGGGAGAGCATGCTCAATGAAATTGGCCGAGCAGAGAAAGCCAATATCATAGGGCTTCACGGATTTGTGGAACATAAGGAATAGCATGGAGGGCGTGAGGAGAAGGAAGGGAAAAATGAAGGGGGGCAAATCGGAGCGGGAGACGAACCATGAGACGGTACGGACTCCAAGAAATGGAGGGTTTTAGAGGGGACGGGTGGATGGATGAGTTAACCCAGTGGTGGGTATAAGGACGGCAGGTATCGAATGGACCATTGGGTGTTCTAGGAAAACAATGAACCAGGGATCCCAGATCCAAAACGAATGATGTACTGTATGGTGAGTAAAAGTACAATTTATTAAAAGACCAAGAAAGCGCTTCTCTCTTCATGAAACAAGATGGTAGTTGAAATATGCATTCCCTCACAGTGTGATATCTGAGAGTTAAGTAGTTGGCACCTTCCTTTGGCTTCCACGCATACATTTGTAAGCATCCTCTCTTCCTGGAACGAGAATGCTTCATGAAAAAAAAAAAAGGATTTCAAACCACGAAGTGTGTCTACTAAACTCACAACCCCAGTGTAACTAAAGGAAAGATACCTCTGTCCTATCCCGACCTCACGTGAGCCTTGGGATCATCTCACAAGATTGAGATTTCACTCCAAATCTCATGAGATCTCATGGAACTGGGGCCAGATTTCACTCCACATCACCTGAGGTCACAATGAGATCGGGCGAGATTTCACTACAATTCTCGTGAGACAGCAGGGACCTTGGGCGAGATTTCCCTGCAACGCTGGTCATATCTCTTGAGTTTGGGTGAGCTTTTACTCCCAGTCTGGTGAGGTCTCATCCAAAACGTGGACACGTCAGTGCCCATCTCATGAGATCTCATGCATATTGAGCGAGATTTCAATCTCAATCTCGTGAGATCTCATGGACATCGGGCGAGATTTCACTCCAGCTCTCGTGAGATCCTTTGGAATTCGGGGATCAATTCCTCCAGGTGTTGAGAGATCTCATCCGATCCTTGGAGACTTCAGTCCAAATCTCATGAGATCTCAGGATAGTGAGGGAGAATTCACTCTATCTCTCGTGAGAAATCATGGATATCAGGCGAGATAATTCCAACACTCGTGAGATCCTATGGACATCGGGTGAGAATTCTTTCCAAATCCCGTGATATGTCATGGACCTTGGACCTGATTTCACTCCAAATGTCGTGTGGTCTCAATGACCTCGGGCAGATTTCAGTCCAAATCTCGGGAGATATCAGGGACGACCGTGGGCGAGCTTTCAACCTAAACCTCGCGAGATCTCATGGACATCGGGCGAGATTTGCCACCAAATCTCCTGAGATCTCATGGACCTCGGTTCAGATTTCACTCCAAATCTCATGAGATCTCATGGAATTTAGGCGAGATTTCACTGCAAACCTCCTGAGCTCACAAGGAGATTGGGCGAGATGTCACTACAAATCTCATGAGATCTAGGGACCTTGGGCGAGATTTCCCTCCCGCTCTCGTGAGATCTCTGGAATTTGGGCGCGATTTTACTCCCAGTCTTGTGAGATCTCCTCCAAACCTTGGCGACGTCACTGTCAATCTCGTGAGATCTCCTGGGTATTGAGCGAGATTTCAATCTCAATATCGTGAGACTGATGGGCATCAGGTGAGATTTTATTGCATATCTCGAGAGATCTCAGAGACATTCGGGTGAGATTTCACTCCGAATATCCTGAGGTCCCAATGACATCGGGCGAGATTTCACGACAAATGTCGTGAGATATCAGGGAACTTGGGCGAGATTTCACTCCAAATCCCGTGAGATCTCTTGGAATTCAGCTGAGATTTTACTCCATCTCTCGTGTGCTCTCTTCCTCATTTGGAGACCTCAGTCCAAATCTCTGGAGATCTCATGGAAAATAGGTGAGATTTCACTCTAACTTTTGAGATATCGCATGGTCATTGGGCGAGATGTTCCTCCAAATCTCGTGAGATGTCATGGACACCGGGCGAGAATTCCCTCCAAATCTCGTGAGATGTCACGGACTTTGGGTGAGATTTCTCTCCAAATGTCGTGAGATCTCTTGGACTTTGGGCGAGATTTTACTCCAGGTCTCATGAGCACTCGTCCAACACTTGGAGAGGTCAGTGCCATTCTCGTGAGATCTCATGGATATTGAGTGAGGATTCCATCTAAATCTCGTGAGATCTCATGGACATCAGGTGAGATTTCACTCCGAATAGCCTGAGGTCACAATCACGTTGGGCGAGATTTCACCACAAATCTCGTGAGATATCAGCGACCTCAGGCGAGATTTCAATCCAAATATCGGGACGTCTCAATGACATTGGGCGACAGTTCACTAAACTCTCGTGAGATAAAAGGGACCTAGGGCGAGATTTCACTCCACCTCTCGTGAGATCTCTGGGAATTCGCGGATAGTTTACTCCAAGTCTCGTGAGATCTCATCCAATCCTTGGAGACTTCAGTCCAAAACCCGTGAGATCTCAGGATAGGGAGCGAGAATTCAATCTATATCTTGTGAGCACTGAGGGACATCAGGCGAGATGACTGCAAATCTTGTGAGTACTCACGAATATCGGGTGAGATTCCACTCCAAATCTCCTGAGGTCTCAATGAGCTCGGGCAGATTTCACTCCAAATCTCGTGAGTTATCAGGGACGCGGGGCGAGGTTTCAATCTAAATGTCGTGAGATCTCATGGAAATCGGCCGAGATGTGACACCAAATCTCCTGAGATCGCAGGGACATCGACTGAGATTTCACTCCGAATCTCATGAGAGCTCATGGATGTTGGGCTCGACTTCACTCCAAATCTCCTGAGGTCCCAATGAGTCCAGGCGAGATTTCACTACAGATCTCGTGAGATAGCAGCAACCTTGGGCGAGATTTCTATCCAAATCTCGTGAGATCTCAATGACATCGGGGGAGATTCCTTCCAAATCTCGTGAGATATCAAGGACCTTGGGCGAGATTTCACCCCAACTCTCGTGAGGTCTCCTGGTCTGTGGGCGAGATTTGACTCCCATCCCGTTAAATGTCCTCCAAACCTTGGAGACGTCAATGCCAACCTCGTGAATTCTCATGGATACGAGCGAGTTTTCCATCTGAATCTCGTGTGGTCTCATGGATATCGGGCGAGATATCCCTCCAAATCTCGTGAGATCTCGTTGACATTGGGCGAGAATTCACTCCCGACTCCTGAGTTCCCGATGACTTCGGGCGAGATTTCACTACATATCTCGTAATATTCAGGGACCTCGGGCGAGATTTCAATCCAAATCTCGCGAGGTCTCAATGACATCGCGTGAGATTTCACTACAAATCTCGTGAGATATCAGGGAGTTTGGGCGAGATTTACCTCCAACTCTCACCAGGACTCTTGGACGTTGAGCGAGACTTGACTCCACGTCTCGGAGATCTCATCCAAACCTTGGAGAATTCAGTCCAAATCTCATGAGATCTCATGGATATGGAGCGAAATTTCAATCTCAACCTCGTGAGATCTCATGACATCAGCAGAGATTTGACTCCAAATCTCGTGAGATCTCACGGATATCGGGTGAGATTTCTCTGCAAATCTCGTGAGATCATGGGCATTGGGTGAGATTTCACGCCAAATCTCTTGAGGTCACAATGACATGGGGCGAGATTTCACTATACTTCTCTTGAACTATCAGGGGTCTTGGGCAAGATTTCACTACAAATCTCGTGAGACATCAGGGACCTTGCGCGATATTTCACTCCAAATCTCGTGAGGTACCAATGACATCGGGCGAGATTTCCGCAGAAATCTCTTGAGATATCTGGAACCTTGGTTGAGATTTTACTCCAACTCTGGTGAGCTCTCTTGGAATTCGGGGTATTTTCCTCCAAGTCTCGCGAGAGCTCCTCCAGACCTTGGAGACATCAGTACAAATCTCGTGAGATCTCGTGGATATTGAGCGAGATTTCAATCTTTATCTCGTGAGACCTCATGGACATCAGGCGAGAATTTACTCCAAATCTCGTGAAATCGCATGGACATCGGCTGAGATTTCACTCCAAATATCTTGGGATCTCATGGACATCGGGCGAGATTTCACTCCAAATCTCCTTGAGGTCACAGGGACATCGGGCGAGATTTCACCTCAAATCTCCTGAGATATCATGGACTTTGGGTGAGATTTGTCTCCAACTGTCGCGAGATCTCTTGGACTGTGGGTGAGCTTTGACTCCAGGTCTCGTGAGATCTCATCCAAAACATGGAGACGTCAGTGCCAATCGAATGAGATCTCATGGATATTGAGTGAGTATTCAATCGAAATATCGTGAGATCTCATGGATATCCGGCGAGTTTTGACACCAAATCTCGTGAGATCCCATGGACATCGGGTGCGATTTCAGTCCCAATCTCACGAGATCTCATGGATATTGGGCGAGACTCACTCCAAATCTCCTGTGGTTCTAATGACATGGCGCGAGGTTTCAAGAAATCTCGTGAGATATCAAGGCCCTTGGTCGAGATTTCGGTCCAAATCTCGTGAGGTCTCAATGACATTGGGTGAGAGTTCATGACAAATCTCGGGAGATATCAGGGACCATGGGCGAGATTTCACTCCAACCCTCATGAGGTCTCTTGGTCTTTGGCGAGATTTAACTCCAAGTCTTGTGAGAGCTCCTTCAAACCTTGGAGACGTCAGTGCCAATCTCCTGAGATCTCATGGCTATGGATGGAGATTTAATCTAAATCTCGTGAGATCTCAAGGACATCAGGCGAGGTTTTACTCCAAATCTTGGGAGCTGTCATGGACATCGGGTGAGATATGTCTCCAAAACTCGTGAGATAATGGACCTTGGGCCAGACTGCACTCCATAGGTCCTGAGGTCACAATGACATCGGGCGAGATTTCACTACAAAACTCGAGAGATATCAGGGACCTTGGGCAAGGTTTCACTCCTAATCTCGTGAGATAGCAGGGACCTTGGGCGAGATTTCACTCTCAATCTCGTGAGATCTCTTGGAGTTCGGGCGAGATTTGATTCCAAGTCTCGTGAGATCCAATCCAAGCCTTGGAGACTTCAGTCCCAATCTCGTGAGATCTCCTGGACATTGGGCGAGATTCAAATCCAAATCTCGTGTGGTCTCAATGATATCGGGTGAGATTTCACACCAATTCTCGTGAGATCTCATGGCCATCGGGCGAGATATTCTTGCACATCTCGTGAGATCTCATCACAACTTGGAGAGCTCAGTCCAAATCTCGTGAGATGTCATGGATATTGCAAAAGTTTTCACTGTAAATCTCGTGAGATCTCATGGACCGCGGTCGAGATTTTACTTGCAATCTCTTGAGATTTCCTGGATGTCGGGTGAGATCTCATTCCAAATCCCGTGAGATCTCATGGACATCGGGCGCGAATTCACTCCAAAACTCGGGAGATGTTATGGACGTCGGGTGAGATTTCCCTCCAAATCTCGTGTGATCTCTTCGAAATCTCACTGGAACAGGAACCAGCAGTTGTGGTCTAGGGCTCACACCTGTTGAAAGGGAAGCTAAACAGCCCGACACAGGTGTTGGGTAGTAAGAAGGGCAGGTGTTGGCATGATCACTGAGTATTATCGGCAACTTAGGAATCATTGTTGAGCACTACGACAGAATTCTCGGCTGTTCTATATGCTGTCTAAATGAAAAAATACAATAAAAAATAAAAAGTAAACCGATGAACCTAAGGGAAATGGAAGGAAAAATCAAATAAGACAAGACCAGAGAGGAAGACAAACCGTAAGAGTATCCTAACTCCAGCTAACAAAGTGAGGGTTGCTGGAAGCAAGGTGGGTGAGGAATGGGGAAAGTGGGGAATGGGCATTAAGGAGAGTACTTGTAATTAGCACTGGGTGCTATACACAACAGATGGATCGCTAAATTCTAACCCTGATCCTAGTAACGCGCTCTAGGTTAAATTGGTCGTATTTAAATTCTTTTTCTTGGAAGAAATCTGTTAACATTTGGAGTCCCGATGCACTTGAAGTTGCCCAACGGACGGTGTTTATATATGGGCTCTGCCATGGGTATTTAGAAGGAGCTCTCCTTATTTCTGGGCTCAAAGAAAATGAAGTGACACCTCTCATTTGGGGACTTGGTCGCATTTTCATTTAAATTGTTGATTTTTGGCCATCCATCCAGACAATTCCAAAACCTTGTTGAATTCCTAAGTTTAGCTTTACATTCAAGGAGCCAGGGGATTTTCCTCCCATAGGCCGTACCCAGGGATTGCTGGAAAGTTCACATCCTTGTCCTGTGCAAGGAGAGAGTCTCAGGGTCTGATATCCTAAAGGAAGATTGCCCTATTGCTCCTGAGCTGCTTCTGAGCTCTCGGGGCATAAGCCTGCTGAATGATAGCCAGCTTCTAGTTCTCCCCTAGATGATTGAGGTGCCATTATGCTGAAGATTAGACAGGAAGCAGCACAGTAAGAGCCCTTTCAAGGAATACTACACCAAAGGCCTGCTTTGGAACACTTGAACATCAGCCAAGAGGACAAAAGCGTCACCCTCATTTGCTTCTGTGTCTCCCCATGCACGGTAAGGTCCATTTTAAAAACAGAAAACAAAACCAAGAGCAGACTTTCCGCTTTCTGAAGGAGGAATGCCGGCCTCTTAATGACAGGGCTCCCAAGTGCAGGGCAGGAACGTTGACCTTGGCCCAAGCCCACAGGTGTACGCTTTCCCTGCGGCAGACTGCTTGCCAGCAGACTGTGCTTTCTTCACATTAGCCCATTCTCATCGCTAATGAAGAACGTTGGCCTTCCATGCATCATTTTCCACCCTCTAGCTCTTTTTTCAATCTAAGATTGCCCTGGGCGTCATTCCGATCCAGTGTCTCAGAGTAATAGCCTCTATTTAAGAAGGTCCAGCTAAGTCCTTGTGACTGTGGGAGAGATTGGGGCACGTTGCCCCTTGTAACGGGCTTTCAGAACTATGGGGACCTCAGAGCTTAAGCCATTTGGACGTGCCCTGCGAGGAATGTTTCTGTGCAGGCTTGGCCCCAGGTTTTTAGAGGGACTGGGCCTCCTTTCTTGGGTAAAAGGAAATGAAGTGACACACTTCCTAACCAGATGTATCCTAGTCCCAATTGTATTGTCAAATTTCGGCCTTCACTGGAATCATTTCCATGCCCTTGCCGATGCTTTTTAAAATTTAGAGCTGGTTTACGCACGGCGAGGAGGGGATTCTACCCAAGCAGCCAGGACCCAACGATTGGTCGTGAGTTCCTACTTCAGTCCTGTGCTCAGTCAGCCTCTCCTTATGTGATAGCCCAAAGGAAAGGAAAGGTGGCTCTTCTCTCCTTGACCTTGAGATGCCCTCCTTTTGAGGAAGAGAAGTTCACCCATATGCTGCATGCTGGAGCATCTGGTACGTTCAGGAGGTGCCCTTTCCAGGACTATAGCACCAATGCTTGCATCTGAAACCTTGAGCATCACCTGGGAGTCCCATTAGTATAGCTGAATGACTGCAGCCTCTATCCATTCATGGGAAGGGCAAAACAAACACACCCACAACCACCACCAGCACCACCACAACACTACTGCCAAATGTCCCTCTCATTTTAAGAGAAGAACGCAGAGTTCCTGGTGACAGGGCCCCCAGGCCTAGACCTCGGTTTCCCTTTCCCCAAGGCCGCAGTGGTTTCTCATTCCTGGGAATGAAAATTGGGTGGCGAGGAGATGGGCCTAGTCACCTCAATCTAAACATGGTGTCTCATCGCATCTCTAATCAACACATTTGGCCCAGGATTTACCCACTTCCACCCTCTTGCTGTTTTTCTGCCGAGGTTCCCCTTGTGGGCCTTGTGCTCCAGTGTCTCAGAGCAATATCCTGTTCATGCAGCTAGAGGATCTGGAAGATTTTTTGTCACTGTGGGGACGTGTTGGCCACAGAGCCCCATGGGAATGCTGTTCAGAACTATGTTGGCCTGAGGAGGCCTAAGGCATTGGAAGCCTGCAAGCAGTGAATGTCTGTGCGTAGGCATGGCCAGAAGACTCATTTCTTGCGGGAGGGGAAAAAATTAGATGTCTCATTACAGTTTTATCTCACTTAAAATGGCCCTGCTTATATACATTCCTGTAGTCTCGCAGATTGTTGATGTCGCTCCTGGTACACATTCCAACTGGAAGGTGCTTTTCCTCACAGCAGCGCCTAGGATTCCTGGGGAGTTCCCTGGCCCTCTTATCCCTGAGCTTGTGGTGTGGCTCCCTTGGGTAAGTGTGTAGACAGGTAGGAAAGGCACCTGCCTCCCTAGCTCGGTGAGATGCCTCCGTTCTGGACAACCTAGTTCGAAATAGCGTTCAAAGAATGGAAACGGACAGAGAGGCAATGCGGACTTTCCTAGAGTTGAGAATAAACCAATGTTGAGACGAAAATACCTAGCAAAACCTGTTAGTCTCTGGGATCAGAAAGGCCTGTTGGCTTTGGCAATGGGAAAACTCCAGGGCCTCCCCCTGGGAGCCACAGAAACAAGAGGCCTTCATTCTTCCTTGGTAAAGAGTGGGAAATCTCCTGGAATCGGATGTCACTCCTGCTGCCTTTCCGTCTGTGGCGGGGAGGGGGGACACAACAAAACCAGAAACGCTTTAGTGTTAGCAGACTGGTTCTCCCAGCTGATGATGCGTTTGGAAGTAGCCATTGGAGGAGCATTCCTGGCACGAGCTCTTTTTCCACTGAGGAGGTCCCGGAGCACACCGCGCATGTGTCAACTGTCTGCTCTTCCGAACGAAGGCATCTCTGGCAGCCAGGGGAGGGAGAACAGCTGGCTGCCAAACAGAGCATTTCAAAGATCGGGACAAGAACCAAGCACTCCGAGGCAGAAGGGGAAACGTTCCTTTCGGCTCTCAGACACATTGCTCTCCCCTAGCACAGGATCTCAATGGGAACCTGCACCAACCGTGTGTGTATGGTGGACACACGGGTTGTGAGATGCCACCCAGAGTATTCCTCCATGTGAAACAACGTAGCTACCAAATCAGCAAGAGGATGGGATGGCTTCAAGGAAAACCAAAGTTCAACTCTTCCAATGGGAATGAAAGTTATCTGAGAGTGAGGTGTCTAACTTCAGCTCCCCTTGCCCCAGAAATGGAGGCAAGCTCCCTCCCAAACCCTCTGGCCATGCCTACACCCAATCTCTTGAGCTTTCTCCAAGGAGAGGAAAGTTTCTGACATTGGAGGTTTTCCGCCATTTCCATCAGTGTCTTGAGGCAGCCGTGATTCAGAGGTGGCAGGCTGCAACTCCCAGCTGCGGATCCAATGTTTGGAATGGGTGTTTGGAGCATTATTCCTTGAAGAAAGCTATTTCTGCCCTCAACAGGCCCTAGAGCATAGTAGGCCGTCCACATCCCATCTGTTCTTGAGAATGAAGGCATCTCCACCACCCAGGAGCCAGTATGGCAAGCTAGACCCCCATCTCTGTGCGTCTTCAGCCGGCCAAGTACCAAGTCCTCAGGGCCAGAAGGGCAAACATTTCTTTCAAAGAGGAGACTCTGGTTGTCTTAGCTTAGGAGAGGTCCAGAGTGGGAACTCACCACCAATCCCTGGGTGCTCTAAAGGTGAGTCACAACACCTTGGCCCATGAAGGTGCCCGTAGCCTTTGTTCAACAAACAGGCAAGGCCATGGGAAACAGCACAAAGAGTGCCAGAGTCCCATGTCAACCGCAAATGGGACACAAAGTGACTAGCTCACTCTCCTAACAGGTTGGCACTTTTGGGAATAAGAATCAGCTGTGGACTTGGCTTCAGGGAAAGTGCCATGTGCCACCCCAGGTAAGCTTTAGCTCGAGGCCTGTCTTCCTCCTCCATAAAGGGAAGGGATGCTCCTGGTGCTGGCTGTTATTTGCCCTTTTCCATCAGTGGTTAGAGGTAGCAGTGATTCAGGGGTAGCCTGTTGGTTCTGCCACCTGACGACCAAGTATTGGGAACTGATTCTTGGTGCCATATTCCTTGAAAAATTTTGTGTCTGCACTGACCAGCTCCAGAAACACGATGCCCTTGTGGTGATGGTCTGTTCTTCAAAATGAAGACATCTCAATCATCCAGCGGATGTGGGGAAGCCGGCTAGGAATCACGGCACTTAGCTGGCCAAAGTCCAAGTGCTCAGGAACAGGAGAGCCATACTTCCCTTAGGACGTCAGCTCTTGCTTAGCACGGGATCACGCTTGGAACTGGCCACCCGTCCCTGGGTGCTGACTGCGTGTGGGACAGCACGATGGCCTCTGATGGCGACTCAAGATCTTGTTCGAACAAAGGGCAAAGGGGACGCCTGCATGGCTCAGTCGATTAAGCGTCTGCCTCCGGCTCAGCTCATGACCACAAGGTCCTGGGATCGAACCCTGCATTGGAAATGCACTTTGGAACAGCCGTTTTGGGAAACAGAGTGGAGCTTCCTCAGAAAATTCAAAACAGAGCTAGCCTTTGACCCAGCAATTGCTCGCCTGGGTATTTGCCCCAAGACACAGGTGGGGTGAAAAGAAGGGCCACATGCACCCCAATGTTCATAGCAGCAAGGTCCACACGAGCGAACCCGTGGAAAGAGCCGACATTCCCTTCAACAGATGAATGGAGAGAGATGATGTGGTCCATCTCTACAAGGGAATAATACTCACCCATCAGAAAGGATGAATACCCAACTTTGTCATCAACATCGATGGGGCTGGGGGAGAGCATGCTCAATGAAATTGGCCGAGCAGAGAAAGCCAATATCATAGGGCTTCACGGATTTGTGGAACATAAGGAATAGCATGGAGGGCGTGAGGAGAAGGTAGGGAAAAATGAAGGGGGGCAAATCAGAGCGGGAGACGAACCATGAGACGGTACGGACTCCAAGAAATGGAGGGTTTTAGAGGGGACGGGTGGATGGATGAGTTAACCCAGTGGTGGGTATAAGGACGGCAGGTATCGAATGGACCATTGGGTGTTCTAGGAAAACAATGAACCAGGGATCCCTGATCCAAAACGAATGATGTAATGTATGGTGAGTAAAAGTACAATTTATTAAAAGACCAAGAAACCGCTTCTCTCTTCATGAAACAAGATGGTAGTTGAAATATGCATTCCCTCACAGTGTGATATCTGAGAGTTAAGTAGTTGGCACCTTCCTTTGGCTTCCACGCATACATTTGTAAGCATCCTCTCTTCCTGGAACGAGAATGCTTCATGAAAAAAAAAAAAGGATTTCAAACCACGAAGTGTGTCTACTAAACTCACAACCCCAGTGTAACTAAAGGAAAGATACCTCTGTCCTATCCCGACCTCACGTGAGCCTTGGGATCATCTCACAAGATTGAGATTTCACTCCAAATCTCATGAGATCTCATGGAACTGGGGCCAGATTTCACTCCACATCACCTGAGGTCACAATGAGATCGGGCGAGATTTCACTACAATTCTCGTGAGATAGCAGGGACCTTGGGCGAGATTTCCCTGCAACGCTGGTCATATCTCTTGAGTTTGGGTGAGCTTTTACTCCCAGTCTGGTGAGGTCTCATCCAAAACGTGGACACGTCAGTGCCCATCTCATGAGATCTCATGCATATTGAGCGAGATTTCAATCTCAATCTCGTGAGATCTCATGGACATCGGGCGAGATTTCACTCCAGCTCTCGTGAGATCCTTTGGAATTCGGAGATCAATTCCTCCAGGTGTTGAGAGATCTCATCCGATCCTTGGAGACTTCAGTCCAAATCTCATGAGATCTCAGGATAATGAGGGAGAATTCACTCTATCTCTCGTGAGAAATCATGGATATCAGGTGAGATAATTCCAACACTCGTGAGATCCTATGGACATCGGGTGAGAATTCTTTCCAAATCCCGTGATATGTCATGGACCTTGGACCTGATTTCACTCCAAATGTCGTGTGGTCTCAATGACCTCGGGCAGATTTCAGTCCAAATCTCGGGAGATATCAGGGACGACCGTGGGCGAGCTTTCAACCTAAACCTCGCGAGATCTCATGGACATCGGGCGAGATTTGCCACCAAATCTCCTGAGATCTCATGGACCTCGGTTCAGATTTCACTCCAAATCTCATGAGATCTCATGGAATTTAGGCGAGATTTCACTGCAAACCTCCTGAGCTCACAAGGAGATTGGGCGAGATGTCACTACAAATCTCATGAGATCTAGGGACCTTGGGCGAGATTTCCCTCCCGCTCTCGTGAGATCTCTGGAATTTGGGCGCGATTTTACTCCCAGTCTTGTGAGATCTCCTCCAAACCTTGGCGACGTCACTGTCAATCTCGTGAGATCTCCTGGGTATTGAGCGAGATTTCAATCTCAATATCGTGAGACTGATGGGCATCAGGTGAGATTTTATTGCATATCTCGAGAGATCTCAGAGACATTCGGGTGAGATTTCACTCCGAATATCCTGAGGTCCCAATGACATCGGGCGAGATTTCACGACAAATGTCGTGAGATATCAGGGAACTTGGGCGAGATTTCACTCCAAATCCCGGGAGATCTCTTGGAATTCAGCTGAGATTTTACTCCATCTCTCGTGTGCTCTCTTCCTCATTTGGAGACCTCAGTCCAAATCTCTGGAGATCTCATGGAAAATAGGTGAGATTTCACTCTAACTTTTGAGATATCGCATGGTCATTGGGCGAGATGTTCCTCCAAATCTCGTGAGATGTCATGGACACCGGGCGAGAATTCCCTCCAAATCTCGTGAGATGTCACGGACTTTGGGTGAGATTTCTCTCCAAATCTCGTGAGATCACTTGGACTTTGGGCGAGATTTTACTCCAGGTCTCATGAGCACTCGTCCAACACTTGGAGAGGTCAGTGCCATTCTCGTGAGATCTCATGGATATTGAGTGAGGATTCCATCTAAATCTCGTGAGATCTCATGGACATCAGGTGAGATTTCACTCCGAATAGCCTGAGGTCACAATCACGTTGGGCGAGATTTCCCCACAAATCTCGTGAGATATCAGCGACCTCAGGCGAGATTTCAATCCAAATATCGGGACGTCTCAATGACATTGGGCGACAGTTCACTAAACTCTCGTGAGATAAAAGGGCCCTAGGGCGAGATTTCACTCCACCTCTCGTGAGATCTCTGGGAATTCGCGGATAGTTTACTCCAAGTCTCGTGAGATCTCATCCAATCCTTGGAGACTTCAGTCCAAAACCCGTGAGATCTCAGGATAGGGAGCGAGAATTCAATCTATATCTTGTGAGCACTGAGGGACATCAGGCGAGATGACTGCAAATCTTGTGAGTACTCACGAATATCGGGTGAGATTCCACTCCAAATCTCCTGAGGTCTCAATGAGCTCGGGCAGATTTCACTCCAAATCTCGTGAGTTATCAGGGACGCGGAGCGAGGTTTCAATCTAAATGTCGTGAGATCTCATGGAAATCGGCCGAGATGTGACACCAAATCTCCTGAGATCGCAGGGACATCGATTGAGATTTCACTCCGAATCTCATGAGAGCTCATGGATATTGGGCTCGACTTCACTCCAAATCTCCTGAGGTCCCAATGAGTCCAGGCGAGATTTCACTACAGATCTCGTGAGATAGCAGCAACCTTGGGCGAGATTTCTATCCAAATCTCGTGAGATCTCAATGACATCGGGGGAGATTCCTTCCAAATCTCGTGAGATATCAAGGACCTTGGGCGAGATTTCACCCCAACTCTCGTGAGGTCTCCTGGTCTGTGGGCGAGATTTGACTCCCATCCCGTTAAATGTCCTCCAAACCTTGGAGACGTCAATGCCAACCTCGTGAATTCTCATGGATACGAGCGAGTTTTCCATCTGAATCTCGTGTGATCTCATGGATATCGGGCGAGATATCCCTCCAAATCTCGTGAGATCTCGTGGACATTGGGCGAGATTTCACTCCCAACTCCTGAGTTCCCGATGACTTCGGGCGAGATTTCACTACATATCTCGTAATATTCAGGGACCTCGGGCGAGATTTCAATCCAAATCTCGCGAGGTCTCAATGACATCGCGTGAGATTTCACTACAAATCTCGTGAGATATCAGGGAGTTTGGGCGAGATTTACCTCCAACTCTCACCAGGACTCTTGGACGTTGAGCGAGACTTGACTCCACGTCTCGGAGATCTCATCCAAACCTTGGAGAATTCAGTCCAAATCTCATGAGATCTCATGGATATGGAGCGAAATTTCAATCTCAACCTCGTGAGATCTCATGACATCAGGAGAGATTTGACTCCAAATCTCGTGAGATCTCACGGATATCGGGTGAGATTTCTCTGCAAATCTCGTGAGATCATGGGCATTGGGTGAGATTTCACGCCAAATCTCTTGAGGTCACAATGACATGGGGCGAGATTTCACTATACTTCTCTTGAACTATCAGGGGTCTTGGGCAAGATTTCACTACAAATCTCGTGAGACATCAGGGACCTTGCGCGATATTTCACTCCAAATCTCGTGAGGTACCAATGACATCGGGCGAGATTTCCGCAGAAATCGCTTGAGATATCTGAAACCTTGGTTGAGATTTTACTCCAACTCTGGTGAGCTCTCTTGGAATTCGGGGTATTTTCCTCCAAGTCTCGCGAGAGCTCCTCCAGACCTTGGAGACATCAGTACAAATCTCGTGAGATCTCGTGGATATTGAGCGAGATTTCAATCTTTATCTCGTGAGACCTCATGGACATCAGGCGAGAATTTACCCCAAATCTCGTGAAATCGCATGGACATCGGCTGAGATTTCACTCCAAATATCTTGGGATCTCATGGACATCGGGCGAGATTTCACTCCAAATCTCCTTGAGGTCACAGGGACATCGGGCGAGATTTCACCTCAAATCTCCTGAGATATCATGGACTTTGGGTGAGATTTGTCTCCAACTGTCGCGAGATCTCTTGGACTGTGGGTGAGCTTTGACTCCAGGTCTCGTGAGATCTCATCCAAAACATGGAGACGTCAGTGCCAATCGAATGAGATCTCATGGATATTGAGTGAGTATTCAATCGAAATATCGTGAGATCTCATGGATATCCGGCGAGTTTTGACACCAAATCTCGTGAGATCCCATGGACATCGGGTGCGATTTCAGTCCCAATCTCACGAGATCTCATGGATATTGGGCGAGACTCACTCCAAATCTCCTGTGGTTCTAATGACATGGCGCGAGGTTTCAAGAAATCTCGTGAGATATCAAGGCCCTTGGTCGAGATTTCGGTCCAAATCTCGTGAGGTCTCAATGACATTGGGTGAGAGTTCATGACAAATCTCGGGAGATATCAGGGACCATGGGCGAGATTTCACTCCAACCCTCATGAGGTCTCTTGGTCTTTGGCGAGATTTAACTCCAAGTCTTGTGAGAGCTCCTTCAAACCTTGGAGACGTCAGTGCCAATCTCCTGAGATCTCATGGCTATGGATGGAGATTTAATCTAAATCTCGTGAGATCTCAAGGACATCAGGCGAGGTTTTACTCCAAATCTTGGGAGCTGTCATGGACATCGGGTGAGATATGTCTCCAAAACTCGTGAGATAATGGACCTTGGGCCAGACTGCACTCCATAGGTCCTGAGGTCACAATGACATCGGGCGAGATTTCACTACAAAACTCGAGAGATATCAGGGACCTTGGGCAAGGTTTCACTCCTAATCTCGTGAGATAGCAGGGACCTTGGGCGAGATTTCACTCTCAATCTCGTGAGATCTCTTGGAGTTCGGGCGAGATTTGATTCCAAGTCTCGTGAGATCCAATCCAAGCCTTGGAGACTTCAGTCCCAATCTCGTGAGATCTCCTGGACATTGGGCGAGATTCAAATCCAAATCTCGTGTGGTCTCAATGATATCGGGTGAGATTTCACACCAATTCTCGTGAGATCTCATGGCCATCGGGCGAGATATTCTTGCACATCTCGTGAGATCTCATCACAACTTGGAGAGCTCAGTCCAAATCTCGTGAGATGTCATGGATATTGCAAAAGTTTTCACTGTAAATCTCGTGAGATCTCATGGACCGCGGTCGAGATTTTACTTGCAATCTCTTGAGATTTCCTGGATGTCGGGTGAGATCTCATTCCAAATCCCGTGAGATCTCATGGACATCGGGCGCGAATTCACTCCAAAACTCGGGAGATGTTATGGACGTCGGGTGAGATTTCCCTCCAAATCTCGTGTGATCTCTTCGAAATCTCACTGGAACAGGAACCAGCAGTTGTGGTCTAGGGCTCACACCTGTTGAAAGGGAAGCTAAACAGCCCGACACAGGTGTTGGGTAGTAAGAAGGGCAGGTGTTGGCATGATCACTCAGTATTATCGGCAACTTAGGAATCATTGTTGAGCACTACGACAGAATTCTCGGCTGTTCTATATGCTGTCTAAATGAAAAAATACAATAAAAAATAAAAAGTAAACCGATGAACCTAAGGGAAATGGAAGGAAAAATCAAATAAGACAAGACCAGAGAGGAAGACAAACCGTAAGAGTATCCTAACTCCAGCTAACAAAGTGAGGGTTGCTGGAAGCAAGGTGGGTGAGGAATGGGGAAAGTGGGGAATGGGCATTAAGGAGAGTACTTGTAATTAGCACTGGGTGCTATACACAACAGATGGATCGCTAAATTCTAACCCTGATCCTAGTAACGCGCTCTAGGTTAAATTGGTCGTATTTAAATTCTTTTTCTTGGAAGAAATCTGTTAACATTTGGAGTCCCGATGCACTTGAAGTTGCCCAACGGACGGTGTTTATATATGGGCTCTGCCATGGGTATTTAGAAGGAGCTCTCCTTATTTCTGGGCTCAAAGAAAATGAAGTGACACCTCTCATTTGGGGACTTGGTCGCATTTTCATTTAAATTGTTGATTTTTGGCCATCCATCCAGACAATTCCAAAACCTTGTTGAATTCCTAAGTTTAGCTTTACATTCAAGGAGCCAGGGGATTTTCCTCCCATAGGCCGTACCCAGGGATTGCTGGAAAGTTCACATCCTTGTCCTGTGCAAGGAGAGAGTCTCAGGGTCTGAGATCCTAAAGGAAGATTGCCCTATTGCTCCTGAGCTGCTTCTGAGCTCTCGGGGCATAAGCCTGCTGAATGATAGCCAGCTTCTAGTTCTCCCCTAGATGATTGAGGTGCCATTATGCTGAAGATTAGACAGGAAGCAGCACAGTAAGAGCCCTTTCAAGGAATACTACACCAAAGGCCTGCTTTGGAACACTTGAACATCAGCCAAGAGGACAAAAGCGTCACCCTCATTTGCTTCTGTGTCTCCCCATGCACGGTAAGGTCCATTTTAAAAACAGAAAACAAAACCAAGAGCAGACTTTCCGCTTTCTGAAGGAGGAATGCCGGCCTCTTAATGACAGGGCTCCCAAGTGCAGGGCAGGAACGTTGACCTTGGCCCAAGCCCACAGGTGTACGCTTTCCCTGCGGCAGACTGCTTGCCAGCAGACTGTGCTTTCTTCACATTAGCCCATTCTCATCGCTAATGAAGAACGTTGGCCTTCCATGCATCATTTTCCACCCTCTAGCTCTTTTTTCAATCTAAGATTGCCCTGGGCGTCATTCCGATCCAGTGTCTCAGAGTAATAGCCTCTATTTAAGAAGGTCCAGCTAAGTCCTTGTGACTGTGGGAGAGATTGGGGCACGTTGCCCCTTGTAACGGGCTTTCAGAACTATGGGGACCTCAGAGCTTAAGCCATTTGGACGTGCCCTGCGAGGAATGTTTCTGTGCAGGCTTGGCCCCAGGTTTTTAGAGGGACTGGGCCTCCTTTCTTGGGTAAAAGGAAATGAAGTGACACACTTCCTAACCAGATGTATCCTAGTCCCAATTGTATTGTCAAATTTCGGCCTTCACTGGAATCATTTCCATGCCCTTGCCGATGCTTTTTAAAATTTAGAGCTGGTTTACGCACGGCGAGGAGGGGATTCTACCCAAGCAGCCAGGACCCAACGATTGGTCGTGAGTTCCTACTTCAGTCCTGTGCTCAGTCAGCCTCTCCTTATGTGATAGCCCAAAGGAAAGGAAAGGTGGCTCTTCTCTCCTTGACCTTGAGATGCCCTCCTTTTGAGGAAGAGAAGTTCACCCATATGCTGCATGCTGGAGCATCTGGTACGTTCAGGAGGTGCCCTTTCCAGGACTATAGCACCAATGCTTGCATCTGAAACCTTGAGCATCACCTGGGAGTCCCATTAGTATAGCTGAATGACTGCAGCCTCTATCCATTCATGGGAAGGGCAAAACAAACACAACCACAACCACCACCAGCACCACCACAACACTACTGCCAAATTTCCCTCTCATTTTAAGAGAAGAACGCAGAGTTCCTGGTGACAGGGCCCCCAGGCCTAGACCTCGGTTTCCCTTTCCCCAAGGCCGCAGTGGTTTCTCATTCCTGGGAATGAAAATTGGGTGGCGAGGAGATGGGCCTAGTCACCTCAATCTAAACATGGTGTCTCATCGCATCTCTAATCAACACATTTGGCCCAGGATTTACCCACTTCCACCCTCTTGCTGTTTTTCTGCCGAGGTTCCCCTTGTGGGCCTTGTGCTCCAGTGTCTCAGAGCAATATCCTGTTCATGCAGCTAGAGGATCTGGAAGATTTTTTGTCACTGTGGGGACGTGTTGGCCACAGAGCCCCATGGGAATGCTGTTCAGAACTATGTTGGCCTGAGGAGGCCTAAGGCATTGGAAGCCTGCAAGCAGTGAATGTCTGTGCGTAGGCATGGCCAGAAGACTCATTTCTTGCGGGAGGGGAAAAAATTAGATGTCTCATTACAGTTTTATCTCACTTAAAATGGCCCTGCTTATATACATTCCTGTAGTCTCGCAGATTGTTGATGTCGCTCCTGGTACACATTCCAACTGGAAGGTGCTTTTCCTCACAGCAGCGCCTAGGATTCCTGGGGAGTTCCCTGGCCCTCTTATCCCTGAGCTTGTGGTGTGGCTCCCTTGGGTAAGTGTGTAGACAGGTAGGAAAGGCACCTGCCTCCCTAGCTCGGTGAGATGCCTCCGTTCTGGACAACCTAGTTCGAAATAGCGTTCAAAGAATGGAAACGGACAGAGAGGCAATGCGGACTTTCCTAGAGTTGAGAATAAACCAATGTTGAGACGAAAATACCTAGCAAAACCTGTTAGTCTCTGGGATCAGAAAGGCCTGTTGGCTTTGGCAATGGGAAAACTCCAGGGCCTCCCCCTGGGAGCCACAGAAACAAGAGGCCTTCATTCTTCCTTGGTAAAGAGTGGGAAATCTCCTGGAATCGGATGTCACTCCTGCTGCCTTTCCGTCTGTGGCGGGGAGGGGGGACACAACAAAACCAGAAACGCTTTAGTGTTAGCAGACTGGTTCTCCCAGCTGATGATGCGTTTGGAAGTAGCCATTGGAGGAGCATTCCTGGCACGAGCTCTTTTTCCACTGAGGAGGTCCCGGAGCACACCGCGCATGTGTCAACTGTCTGCTCTTCCGAACGAAGGCATCTCTGGCAGCCAGGGGAGGGAGAACAGCTGGCTGCCAAACAGAGCATTTCAAAGATCGGGACAAGAACCAAGCACTCCGAGGCAGAAGGGGAAACGTTCCTTTCGGCTCTCAGACACATTGCTCTCCCCTAGCACAGGATCTCAATGGGAACCTGCACCAACCGTGTGTGTATGGTGGACACACGGGTTGTGAGATGCCACCCAGAGTATTCCTCCATGTGAAACAACGTAGCTACCAAATCAGCAAGAGGATGGGATGGCTTCAAGGAAAACCAAAGTTCAACTCTTCCAATGGGAATGAAAGTTATCTGAGAGTGAGGTGTCTAACTTCAGCTCCCCTTGCCCCAGAAATGGAGGCAAGCTCCCTCCCAAACCCTCTGGCCATGCCTACACCCAATCTCTTGAGCTTTCTCCAAGGAGAGGAAAGTTTCTGACATTGGAGGTTTTCCGCCATTTCCATCAGTGTCTTGAGGCAGCCGTGATTCAGAGGTGGCAGGCTGCAACTCCCAGCTGCGGATCCAATGTTTGGAATGGGTGTTTGGAGCATTATTCCTTGAAGAAAGCTATTTCTGCCCTCAACAGGCCCTAGAGCATAGTAGGCCGTCCACATCCCATCTGTTCTTGAGAATGAAGGCATCTCCACCACCCAGGAGCCAGTATGGCAAGCTAGACCCCCATCTCTGTGCGTCTTCAGCCGGCCAAGTACCAAGTCCTCAGGGCCAGAAGGGCAAACATTTCTTTCAAAGAGGAGACTCTGGTTGTCTTAGCTTAGGAGAGGTCCAGAGTGGGAACTCACCACCAATCCCTGGGTGCTCTAAAGGTGAGTCACAACACCTTGGCCCATGAAGGTGCCCGTAGCCTTTGTTCAACAAACAGGCAAGGCCATGGGAAACAGCACAAAGAGTGCCAGAGTCCCATGTCAACCGCAAATGGGACACAAAGTGACTAGCTCACTCTCCTAACAGGTTGGCACTTTTGGGAATAAGAATCAGCTGTGGACTTGGCTTCAGGGAAAGTGCCATGTGCCACCCCAGGTAAGCTTTAGCTCGAGGCCTGTCTTCCTCCTCCATAAAGGGAAGGGATGCTCCTGGTGCTGGCTGTTATTTGCCCTTTTCCATCAGTGGTTAGAGGTAGCAGTGATTCAGGGGTAGCCTGTTGGTTCTGCCACCTGACGACCAAGTATTGGGAACTGATTCTTGGTGCCATATTCCTTGAAAAATTTTGTGTCTGCACTGACCAGCTCCAGGAACACGATGCCCTTGTGGTGATGGTCTGTTCTTCAAAATGAAGACATCTCAATCATCCAGCGGATGTGGGGAAGCCGGCTAGGAATCACGGCACTTAGCTGGCCAAATTCCAAGTGCTCAGGAACAGGAGAGCCATACTTCCCTTAGGACGTCAGCTCTTGCTTAGCACGGGATCACGCTTGGAACTGGCCACCCGTCCCTGGGTGCTGACTGCGTGTGGGACAGCACGATGGCCTCTGATGGCGACTCAAGATCTTGTTCGAACAAAGGGCAAAGGGGACGCCTGCATGGCTCAGTCGATTAAGCGTCTGCCTCCGGCTCAGCTCATGACCACAAGGTCCTGGGATCGAACCCTGCATTGGAAATGCACGTTGGAACAGCCGTTTTGGGAAACAGAGTGGAGCTTCCTCAGAAAATTCAAAACAGAGCTAGCTTTTGACCCAGCAATTGCTCGCCTGGGTATTTGCCCCAAGACACAGGTGGGGTGAAAAGAAGGGCCACATGCACCCCAGTGTTCATAGCAGCAAAGTCCACACGAGCGAACCCGTGGAAAGAGCCGACATTCCCTTCAACAGATGAATGGAGAGAGATGATGTGGTCCATCTCTACAAGGGAATAATACTCACCCATCAGAAAGGATGAATACCCAACTTTGGCATCAACATCGATGGGGCTGGGGGAGAGCATGCTCAATGAAATTGGCCGAGCAGAGAAAGCCAATATCATAGGGCTTCACGGATTTGTGGAACATAAGGAATAGCATGGAGGGCGTGAGGAGAAGGTAGGGAAAAATGAAGGGGGGCAAATCAGAGCGGGAGACGAACCATGAGACGGTACGGACTCCAAGAAATGGAGGGTTTTAGAGGGGACGGGTGGATGGATGAGTTAACCCAGTGGTGGGTATAAGGACGGCAGGTATCGAATGGACCATTGGGTGTTCTAGGAAAACAATGAACCAGGGATCCCAGATCCAAAATGAATGATGTAATGTATGGTGAGTAAAAGTACAATTTATTAAAAGACCAAGAAACCGCTTCTCTCTTCATGAAACAAGATGGTAGTTGAAATATGCATTCCCTCACAGTGTGATATCTGAGAGTTAAGTAGTTGGCACCTTCCTTTGGCTTCCACGCATACATTTGTAAGCATCCTCTCTTCCTGGAACGAGAATGCTTCATGAAAAAAAAAAAAGGATTTCAAACCACGAAGTGTGTCTACTAAACTCACAACCCCAGTGTAACTAAAGGAAAGATACCTCTGTCCTATCCCGACCTCACGTGAGCCTTGGGATCATCTCACAAGATTGAGATTTCACTCCAAATCTCATGAGATCTCATGGAACTGGGGCCAGATTTCACTCCACATCACCTGAGGTCACAATGAGATCGGGCGAGATTTCACTACAATTCTCGTGAGATAGCAGGGACCTTGGGCGAGATTTCCCTGCAACGCTGGTCATATCTCTTGAGTTTGGGTGAGCTTTTACTCCCAGTCTGGTGAGGTCTCATCCAAAACGTGGACACGTCAGTGCCCATCTCATGAGATCTCATGCATATTGAGCGAGATTTCAATCTCAATCTCGTGAGATCTCATGGACATCGGGCGAGATTTCACTCCAGCTCTCGTGAGATCCTTTGGAATTCGGGGATCAATTCCTCCAGGTGTTGAGAGATCTCATCCGATCCTTGGAGACTTCAGTCCAAATCTCATGAGATCTCAGGATAATGAGGGAGAATTCACTCTATCTCTCGTGAGAAATCATGGATATCAGGCGAGATAATTCCAACACTCGTGAGATCCTATGGACATCGGGTGAGAATTCTTTCCAAATCCCGTGATATGTCATGGACCTTGGACCTGATTTCACTCCAAATGTCGTGTGGTCTCAATGACCTCGGGCAGATTTCAGTCCAAATCTCGGGAGATATCAGGGACGACCGTGGGCGAGCTTTCAACCTAAACCTCGCGAGATCTCATGGACATCGGGCGAGATTTGCCACCAAATCTCCTGAGATCTCATGGACCTCGGTTCAGATTTCACTCCAAATCTCATGAGATCTCATGGAATTTAGGCGAGATTTCACTGCAAACCTCCTGAGCTCACAAGGAGATTGGGCGAGATGTCACTACAAATCTCATGAGATCTAGGGACCTTGGGCGAGATTTCCCTCCCGCTCTCGTGAGATCTCTGGAATTTGGGCGCGATTTTACTCCCAGTCTTGTGAGATCTCCTCCAAACCTTGGCGACGTCACTGTCAATCTCGTGAGATCTCCTGGGTATTGAGCGAGATTTCAATCTCAATATCGTGAGACTGATGGGCATCAGGTGAGATTTTATTGCATATCTCGAGAGATCTCAGAGACATTCGGGTGAGATTTCACTCCGAATATCCTGAGGTCCCAATGACATCGGGCGAGATTTCACGACAAATGTCGTGAGATATCAGGGAACTTGGGCGAGATTTCACTCCAAATCCCGGGAGATCTCTTGGAATTCAGCTGAGATTTTACTCCATCTCTCGTGTGCTCTCTTCCTCATTTGGAGACCTCAGTCCAAATCTCTGGAGATCTCATGGAAAATAGGTGAGATTTCACTCTAACTTTTGAGATATCGCATGGTCATTGGGCGAGATGTTCCTCCAAATCTCGTGAGATGTCATGGACACCGGGCGAGAATTCCCTCCAAATCTCGTGAGATGTCACGGACTTTGGGTGAGATTTCTCTCCAAATCTCGTGAGATCTCTTGGACTTTGGGCGAGATTTTACTCCAGGTCTCATGAGCACTCGTCCAACACTTGGAGAGGTCAGTGCCATTCTCGTGAGATCTCATGGATATTGAGTGAGGATTCCATCTAAATCTCGTGAGATCTCATGGACATCAGGTGAAATTTCACTCCGAATAGCCTGAGGTCACAATCACGTTGGGCGAGATTTCACCACAAATCTCGTGAGATATCAGCGACCTCAGGCGAGATTTCAATCCAAATATCGGGACGTCTCAATGACATTGGGCGACAGTTCACTAAACTCTCGTGAGATTAAAGGGACCTAGGGCGAGATTTCACTCCACCTCTCGTGAGATCTCTGGGAATTCGCGGATAGTTTACTCCAAGTCTCGTGAGATCTCATCCAATCCTTGGAGACTTCAGTCCAAAACCCGTGAGATCTCAGGATAGGGAGCGAGAATTCAATCTATATCTTGTGAGCACTGAGGGACATCAGGCGAGATGACTGCAAATCTTGTGAGTACTCACGAATATCGGGTGAGATTCCACTCCAAATCTCCTGAGGTCTCAATGAGCTCGGGCAGATTTCACTCCAAATCTCGTGAGTTATCAGGGACGCGGGGCGAGGTTTCAATCTAAATGTCGTGAGATCTCATGGAAATCGGCCGAGATGTGACACCAAATCTCCTGAGATCGCAGGGACATCGACTGAGATTTCACTCCGAATCTCATGAGAGCTCATGGATGTTGGGCTCGACTTCACTCCAAATCTCCTGAGGTCCCAATGAGTCCAGGCGAGATTTGACTACAGATCTCGTGAGATAGCAGCAACCTTGGGCGAGATTTCTATCCAAATCTCGTGAGATCTCAATGACATCGGGGGAGATTCCTTCCAAATCTCGTGAGATATCAAGGACCTTGGGCGAGATTTCACCCCAACTCTCGTGAGGTCTCCTGGTCTGTGGGCGAGATTTGACTCCCATCCCGTTAAATGTCCTCCAAACCTTGGAGACGTCAATGCCAACCTCGTGAATTCTCATGGATACGAGCGAGTTTTCCATCTGAATCTCGTGTGATCTCATGGATATCGGGCGAGATATCCCTCCAAATCTCGTGAGATCTCGTGGACATTGGGCGAGATTTCACTCCCAACTCCTGAGTTCCCGATGACTTCGGGCGAGATTTCACTACATATCTCGTAATATTCAGGGACCTCGGGCGAGATTTCAATCCAAATCTCGCGAGGTCTCAATGACATCGCGTGAGATTTCACTACAAATCTCGTGAGATATCAGGGAGTTTGGGCGAGATTTACCTCCAACTCTCACCAGGACTCTTGGACGTTGAGCGAGACTTGACTCCACGTCTCGGAGATCTCATCCAAACCTTGGAGAATTCAGTCCAAATCTCATGAGATCTCATGGATATGGAGCGAAATTTCAATCTCAACCTCGTGAGATCTCATGACATCAGGAGAGATTTGACTCCAAATCTCGTGAGATCTCACGGATATCGGGTGAGATTTATCTGCAAATCTCGTGAGATCATGGGCATTGGGTGAGATTTCACGCCAAATCTCTTGAGGTCACAATGACATGGGGCGAGATTTCACTATACTTCTCTTGAACTATCAGGGGTCTTGGGCAAGATTTCACTACAAATCTCGTGAGACATCAGGGACCTTGCGCGATATTTCACTCCAAATCTCGTGAGGTACCAATGACATCGGGCGAGATTTCCGCAGAAATCTCTTGAGATATCTGGAACCTTGGTTGAGATTTTACTCCAACTCTGGTGAGCTCTCTTGGAATTCGGGGTATTTTCCTCCAAGTCTCGCGAGAGCTCCTCCAGACCTTGGAGACATCAGTACAAATCTCGTGAGATCTCGTGGATATTGAGCGAGATTTCAATCTTTATCTCGTGAGACCTCATGGACATCAGGCGAGAATTTACCCCAAATCTCGTGAAATCGCATGGACATCGGCTGAGATTTCACTCCAAATATCTTGGGATCTCATGGACATCGGGCGAGATTTCACTCCAAATCTCCTTGAGGTCACAGGGACATCGGGCGAGATTTCACCTCAAATCTCCTGAGATATCATGGACTTTGGGTGAGATTTGTCTCCAACTGTCGCGAGATCTCTTGGACTGTGGGTGAGCTTTGACTCCAGGTCTCGTGAGATCTCATCCAAAACATGGAGACGTCAGTGCCAATCGAATGAGATCTCATGGATATTGAGTGAGTATTCAATCGAAATATCGTGAGATCTCATGGATATCCGGCGAGTTTTGACACCAAATCTCGTGAGATCCCATGGACATCGGGTGCGATTTCAGTCCCAATCTCACGAGATCTCATGGATATTGGGCGAGACTCACTCCAAATCTCCTGTGGTTCTAATGACATGGCGCGAGGTTTCAAGAAATCTCGTGAGATATCAAGGCCCTTGGTCGAGATTTCGGTCCAAATCTCGTGAGGTCTCAATGACATTGGGTGAGAGTTCATGACAAATCTCGGGAGATATCAGGGACCATGGGCGAGATTTCACTCCAACCCTCATGAGGTCTCTTGGTCTTTGGCGAGATTTAACTCCAAGTCTTGTGAGAGCTCCTTCAAACCTTGGAGACGTCAGTGCCAATCTCCTGAGATCTCATGGCTATGGATGGAGATTTAATCTAAATCTCGTGAGATCTCAAGGACATCAGGCGAGGTTTTACTCCAAATCTTGGGAGCTGTCATGGACATCGGGTGAGATATGTCTCCAAAACTCGTGAGATAATGGACCTTGGGCCAGACTGCACTCCATAGGTCCTGAGGTCACAATGACATCGGGCGAGATTTCACTACAAAACTCGAGAGATATCAGGGACCTTGGGCAAGGTTTCACTCCTAATCTCGTGAGATAGCAGGGACCTTGGGCGAGATTTCACTCTCAATCTCGTGAGATCTCTTGGAGTTCGGGCGAGATTTGATTCCAAGTCTCGTGAGATCCAATCCAAGCCTTGGAGACTTCAGTCCCAATCTCGTGAGATCTCCTGGACATTGGGCGAGATTCAAATCCAAATCTCGTGTGGTCTCAATGATATCGGGTGAGATTTCACACCAATTCTCGTGAGATCTCATGGCCATCGGGCGAGATATTCTTGCACATCTCGTGAGATCTCATCACAACTTGGAGAGCTCAGTCCAAATCTCGTGAGATGTCATGGATATTGCAAAAGTTTTCACTGTAAATCTCGTGAGATCTCATGGACCGCGGTCGAGATTTTACTTGCAATCTCTTGAGATTTCCTGGATGTCGGGTGAGATCTCATTCCAAATCCCGTGAGATCTCATGGACATCGGGCGCGAATTCACTCCAAAACTCGGGAGATGTTATGGACGTCGGGTGAGATTTCCCTCCAAATCTCGTGTGATCTCTTCGAAATCTCACTGGAACAGGAACCAGCAGTTGTGGTCTAGGGCTCACACCTGTTGAAAGGGAAGCTAAACAGCCCGACACAGGTGTTGGGTAGTAAGAAGGGCAGGTGTTGGCATGATCACTCAGTATTATCGGCAACTTAGGAATCATTGTTGAGCACTACGACAGAATTCTCGGCTGTTCTATATGCTGTCTAAATGAAAAAATACAATAAAAAATAAAAAGTAAACCGATGAACCTAAGGGAAATGGAAGGAAAAATCAAATAAGACAAGACCAGAGAGGAAGACAAACCGTAAGAGTATCCTAACTCCAGCTAACAAAGTGAGGGTTGCTGGAAGCAAGGTGGGTGAGGAATGGGGAAAGTGGGGAATGGGCATTAAGGAGAGTACTTGTAATTAGCACTGGGTGCTATACACAACAGATGGATCGCTAAATTCTAACCCTGATCCTAGTAACGCGCTCTAGGTTAAATTGGTCGTATTTAAATTCTTTTTCTTGGAAGAACTCTGTTAACATTTGGAGTCCCGATGCACTTGAAGTTGCCCAACGGACGGTGTTTATATATGGGCTCTGCCATGGGTATTTAGAAGGAGCTCTCCTTATTTCTGGGCTCAAAGAAAATGAAGTGACACCTCTCATTTGGGGACTTGGTCGCATTTTCATTTAAATTGTTGATTTTTGGCCATCCATCCAGACAATTCCAAAACCTTGTTGAATTCCTAAGTTTAGCTTTACATTCAAGGAGCCAGGGGATTTTCCTCCCATAGGCCGTACCCAGGGATTGCTGGAAAGTTCACATCCTTGTCCTGTGCAAGGAGAGAGTCTCAGGGTCTGATATCCTAAAGGAAGATTGCCCTATTGCTCCTGAGCTGCTTCTGAGCTCTCGGGGCATAAGCCTGCTGAATGATAGCCAGCTTCTAGTTCTCCCCTAGATGATTGAGGTGCCATTATGCTGAAGATTAGACAGGAAGCAGCACAGTAAGAGCCCTTTCAAGGAATACTACACCAAAGGCCTGCTTTGGAACACTTGAACATCAGCCAAGAGGACAAAAGCGTCACCCTCATTTGCTTCTGTGTCACCCCATGCACGGTAAGGTCCATTTTAAAAACAGAAAACAAAACCAAGAGCAGACTTTCCGCTTTCTGAAGGAGGAATGCCGGCCTCTTAATGACAGGGCTCCCAAGTGCAGGGCAGGAACGTTGACCTTGGCCCAAGCCCACAGGTGTACGCTTTCCCTGCGGCAGACTGCTTGCCAGCAGACTGTGCTTTCTTCACATTAGCCCATTCTCATCGCTAATGAAGAACGTTGGCCTTCCATGCATCATTTTCCACCCTCTAGCTCTTTTTTCAATCTAAGATTGCCCTGGGCGTCATTCCGATCCAGTGTCTCAGAGTAATAGCCTCTATTTAAGAAGGTCCAGCTAAGTCCTTGTGACTGTGGGAGAGATTGGGGCACGTTGCCCCTTGTAACGGGCTTTCAGAACTATGGGGACCTCAGAGCTTAAGCCATTTGGACGTGCCCTGCGAGGAATGTTTCTGTGCAGGCTTGGCCCCAGGTTTTTAGAGGGACTGGGCCTCCTTTCTTGGGTAAAAGGAAATGAAGTGACACACTTCCTAACCAGATGTATCCTAGTCCCAATTGTATTGTCAAATTTCGGCCTTCACTGGAATCATTTCCATGCCCTTGCCGATGCTTTTTAAAATTTAGAGCTGGTTTACGCACGGCGAGGAGGGGATTCTACCCAAGCAGCCAGGACCCAACGATTGGTCGTGAGTTCCTACTTCAGTCCTGTGCTCAGTCAGCCTCTCCTTATGTGATAGCCCAAAGGAAAGGAAAGGTGGCTCTTCTCTCCTTGACCTTGAGATGCCCTCCTTTTGAGGAAGAGAAGTTCACCCATATGCTGCATGCTGGAGCATCTGGTACGTTCAGGAGGTGCCCTTTCCAGGACTATAGCACCAATGCTTGCATCTGAAACCTTGAGCATCACCTGGGAGTCCCATTAGTATAGCTGAATGACTGCAGCCTCTATCCATTCATGGGAAGGGCAAAACAAACACACCCACAACCACCACCAGCACCACCACAACACTACTGCCAAATTTCCCTCTCATTTTAAGAGAAGAACGCAGAGTTCCTGGTGACAGGGCTCCCAGGCCTAGACCACGGTTTCCCTTTCCCCAAGGCCGCAGTGGTTTCTCATTCCTGGGAATGAAAATTGGGTGGCGAGGAGATGGGCCTAGTCACCTCAATCTAAACATGGTGTCTCATCGCATCTCTAATCAACACATTTGGCCCAGGATTTACCCACTTCCACCCTCTTGCTGTTTTTCTGCCGAGGTTCCCCTTGTGGGCCTTGTGCTCCAGTGTCTCAGAGCAATATCCTGTTCATGCAGCTAGAGGATCTGGAAGATTTTTTGTCACTGTGGGGACGTGTTGGCCACAGAGCCCCATGGGAATGCTGTTCAGAACTATGTTGGCCTGAGGAGGCCTAAGGCATTGGAAGCCTGCAAGCAGTGAATGTCTGTGCGTAGGCATGGCCAGAAGACTCATTTCTTGCGGGAGGGGAAAAAATTAGATGTCTCATTACAGTTTTATCTCACTTAAAATGGCCCTGCTTATATACATTCCTGTAGTCTCGCAGATTGTTGATGTCGCTCCTGGTACACATTCCAACTGGAAGGTGCTTTTCCTCACAGCAGCGCCTAGGATTCCTGGGGAGTTCCCTGGCCCTCTTATCCCTGAGCTTGTGGTGTGGCTCCCTTGGGTAAGTGTGTAGACAGGTAGGAAAGGCACCTGCCTCCCTAGCTCGGTGAGATGCCTCCGTTCTGGACAACCTAGTTCGAAATAGCGTTCAAAGAATGGAAACGGACAGAGAGGCAATGCGGACTTTCCTAGAGTTGAGAATAAACCAATGTTGAGACGAAAATACCTAGCAAAACCTGTTAGTCTCTGGGATCAGAAAGGCCTGTTGGCTTTGGCAATGGGAAAACTCCAGGGCCTCCCCCTGGGAGCCACAGAAACAAGAGGCCTTCATTCTTCCTTGGTAAAGAGTGGGAAATCTCCTGGAATCGGATGTCACTCCTGCTGCCTTTCCGTCTGTGGCGGGGAGGGGGGACACAACAAAACCAGAAACGCTTTAGTGTTAGCAGACTGGTTCTCCCAGCTGATGATGCATTTGGAAGTAGCCATTGGAGGAGCATTCCTGGCACGAGCTCTTTTTCCACTGAGGAGGTCCCGGAGCACACCGCGCATGTGTCAACTGTCTGCTCTTCCGAACGAAGGCATCTCTGGCAGCCAGGGGAGGGAGAACAGCTGGCTGCCAAACAGAGCATTTCAAAGATCGGGACAAGAACCAAGCACTCCGAGGCAGAAGGGGAAACGTTCCTTTCGGCTCTCAGACACATTGCTCTCCCCTAGCACAGGATCTCAATGGGAACCTGCACCAACCGTGTGTGTATGGTGGACACACGGGTTGTGAGATGCCACCCAGAGTATTCCTCCATGTGAAACAACGTAGCTACCAAATCAGCAAGAGGATGGGATGGCTTCAAGGAAAACCAAAGTTCAACTCTTCCAATGGGAATGAAAGTTATCTGAGAGTGAGGTGTCTAACTTCAGCTCCCCTTGCCCCAGAAATGGAGGCAAGCTCCCTCCCAAACCCTCTGGCCATGCCTACACCCAATCTCTTGAGCTTTCTCCAAGGAGAGGAAAGTTTCTGACATTGGAGGTTTTCCGCCATTTCCATCAGTGTCTTGAGGCAGCCGTGATTCAGAGGTGGCAGGCTGCAACTCCCAGCTGCGGATCCAATGTTTGGAATGGGTGTTTGGAGCATTATTCCTTGAAGAAAGCTATTTCTGCCCTCAACAGGCCCTAGAGCATAGTAGGCCGTCCACATCCCATCTGTTCTTGAGAATGAAGGCATCTCCACCACCCAGGAGCCAGTATGGCAAGCTAGACCCCCATCTCTGTGCGTCTTCAGCCGGCCAAGTACCAAGTCCTCAGGGCCAGAAGGGCAAACATTTCTTTCAAAGAGGAGACTCTGGTTGTCTTAGCTTAGGAGAGGTCCAGAGTGGGAACTCACCACCAATCCCTGGGTGCTCTAAAGGTGAGTCACAACACCTTGGCCCATGAAGGTGCCCGTAGCCTTTGTTCAACAAACAGGCAAGGCCATGGGAAACAGCACAAAGAGTGCCAGAGTCCCATGTCAACCGCAAATGGGACACAAAGTGACTAGCTCACTCTCCTAACAGGTTGGCACTTTTGGGAATAAGAATCAGCTGTGGACTTGGCTTCAGGGAAAGTGCCATGTGCCACCCCAGGTAAGCTTTAGCTCGAGGCCTGTCTTCCTCCTCCATAAAGGGAAGGGATGCTCCTGGTGCTGGCTGTTATTTGCCCTTTTCCATCAGTGGTTAGAGGTAGCAGTGATTCAGGGGTAGCCTGTTGGTTCTGCCACCTGACGACCAAGTATTGGGAACTGATTCTTGGTGCCATATTCCTTGAAAAATTTTGTGTCTGCACTGACCAGCTCCAGAAACACGATGCCCTTGTGGTGATGGTCTGTTCTTCAAAATGAAGACATCTCAATCATCCAGCGGATGTGGGGAAGCCGGCTAGGAATCACGGCACTTAGCTGGCCAAAGTCCAAGTGCTCAGGAACAGGAGAGCCATACTTCCCTTAGGACGTCAGCTCTTGCTTAGCACGGGATCACGCTTGGAACTGGCCACCCGTCCCTGGGTGCTGACTGCGTGTGGGACAGCACGATGGCCTCTGATGGCGACTCAAGATCTTGTTCGAACAAAGGGCAAAGGGGACGCCTGCATGGCTCAGTCGATTAAGCGTCTGCCTCCGGCTCAGCTCATGACCACAAGGTCCTGGGATCGAACCCTGCATTGGAAATGCACGTTGGAACAGCCGTTTTGGGAAACAGAGTGGAGCTTCCTCAGAAAATTCAAAACAGAGCTAGCCTTTGACCCAGCAATTGCTCGCCTGGGTATTTGCCCCAAGACACAGGTGGGGTGAAAAGAAGGGCCACATGCACCCCAATGTTCATAGCAGCAAGGTCCACACGAGCGAACCCGTGGAAAGAGCCGACATTCCCTTCAACAGATGAATGGAGAGAGATGATGTGGTCCATCTCTACAAGGGAATAATACTCACCCATCAGAAAGGATGAATACCCAACTTTGTCATCAACATCGATGGGGCTGGGGGAGAGCATGCTCAATGAAATTGGCCGAGCAGAGAAAGCCAATATCATAGGGCTTCACGGATTTGTGGAACATAAGGAATAGCATGGAGGGCGTGAGGAGAAGGTAGGGAAAAATGAAGGGGGGCAAATCGGAGCGGGAGACGAACCATGAGACGGTACGGACTCCAAGAAATGGAGGGTTTTAGAGGGGACGGGTGGATGGATGAGTTAACCCAGTGGTGGGTATAAGGACGGCAGGTATCGAATGGACCATTGGGTGTTCTAGGAAAACAATGAACCAGGGATCCCTGATCCAAAACGAATGATGTACTGTATGGTGAGTAAAAGTACAATTTATTAAAAGACCAAGAAACCGCTTCTCTCTTCATGAAACAAGATGGTAGTTGAAATATGCATTCCCTCACAGTGTGATATCTGAGAGTTAAGTAGTTGGCACCTTCCTTTGGCTTCCACGCATACATTTGTAAGCATCCTCTCTTCCTGGAACGAGAATGCTTCATGAAAAAAAAAAAAGGATTTCAAACCACGAAGTGTGTCTACTAAACTCACAACCCCAGTGTAACTAAAGGAAAGATACCTCTGTCCTATCCCGACCTCACGTGAGCCTTGGGATCATCTCACAAGATTGAGATTTCACTCCAAATCTCATGAGATCTCATGGAACTGGGGCCAGATTTCACTCCACATCACCTGAGGTCACAATGAGATCGGGCGAGATTTCACTACAATTCTCGTGAGATAGCAGGGACCTTGGGCGAGATTTCCCTGCAACGCTGGTCATATCTCTTGAGTTTGGGTGAGCTTTTACTCCCAGTCTGGTGAGGTCTCATCCAAAACGTGGACACGTCAGTGCCCATCTCATGAGATCTCATGCATATTGAGCGAGATTTCAATCTCAATCTCGTGAGATCTCATGGACATCGGGCGAGATTTCACTCCAGCTCTCGTGAGATCCTTTGGAATTCGGAGATCAATTCCTCCAGGTGTTGAGAGATCTCATCCGATCCTTGGAGACTTCAGTCCAAATCTCATGAGATCTCAGGATAATGAGGGAGAATTCACTCTATCTCTCGTGAGAAATCATGGATATCAGGTGAGATAATTCCAACACTCGTGAGATCCTATGGACATCGGGTGAGAATTCTTTCCAAATCCCGTGATATGTCATGGACCTTGGACCTGATTTCACTCCAAATGTCGTGTGGTCTCAATGACCTCGGGCAGATTTCAGTCCAAATCTCGGGAGATATCAGGGACGACCGTGGGCGAGCTTTCAACCTAAACCTCGCGAGATCTCATGGACATCGGGCGAGATTTGCCACCAAATCTCCTGAGATCTCATGGACCTCGGTTCAGATTTCACTCCAAATCTCATGAGATCTCATGGAATTTAGGCGAGATTTCACTGCAAACCTCCTGAGCTCACAAGGAGATTGGGCGAGATGTCACTACAAATCTCATGAGATCTAGGGACCTTGGGCGAGATTTCCCTCCCGCTCTCGTGAGATCTCTGGAATTTGGGCGCGATTTTACTCCCAGTCTTGTGAGATCTCCTCCAAACCTTGGCGACGTCACTGTCAATCTCGTGAGATCTCCTGGGTATTGAGCGAGATTTCAATCTCAATATCGTGAGACTGATGGGCATCAGGTGAGATTTTATTGCATATCTCGAGAGATCTCAGAGACATTCGGGTGAGATTTCACTCCGAATATCCTGAGGTCCCAATGACATCGGGCGAGATTTCACGACAAATGTCGTGAGATATCAGGGAACTTGGGCGAGATTTCACTCCAAATCCCGTGAGATCTCTTGGAATTCAGCTGAGATTTTACTCCATCTCTCGTGTGCTCTCTTCCTCATTTGGAGACCTCAGTCCAAATCTCTGGAGATCTCATGGAAAATAGGTGAGATTTCACTCTAACTTTTGAGATATCGCATGGTCATTGGGCGAGATGTTCCTCCAAATCTCGTGAGATGTCATGGACACCGGGCGAGAATTCCCTCCAAATCTCGTGAGATGTCACGGACTTTGGGTGAGATTTCTCTCCAAATCTCGTGAGATCTCTTGGACTTTGGGCGAGATTTTACTCCAGGTCTCATGAGCACTCGTCCAACACTTGGAGAGGTCAGTGCCATTCTCGTGAGATCTCATGGATATTGAGTGAGGATTCCATCTAAATCTCGTGAGATCTCATGGACATCAGGTGAGATTTCACTCCGAATAGCCTGAGGTCACAATCACGTTGGGCGAGATTTCCCCACAAATCTCGTGAGATATCAGCGACCTCAGGCGAGATTTCAATCCAAATATCGGGACGTCTCAATGACATTGGGCGACAGTTCACTAAACTCTCGTGAGATAAAAGGGCCCTAGGGCGAGATTTCACTCCACCTCTCGTGAGATCTCTGGGAATTCGCGGATAGTTTACTCCAAGTCTCGTGAGATCTCATCCAATCCTTGGAGACTTCAGTCCAAAACCCGTGAGATCTCAGGATAGGGAGCGAGAATTCAATCTATATCTTGTGAGCACTGAGGGACATCAGGCGAGATGACTGCAAATCTTGTGAGTACTCACGAATATCGGGTGAGATTCCACTCCAAATCTCCTGAGGTCTCAATGAGCTCGGGCAGATTTCACTCCAAATCTCGTGAGTTATCAGGGACGCGGGGCGAGGTTTCAATCTAAATGTCGTGAGATCTCATGGAAATCGGCCGAGATGTGACACCAAATCTCCTGAGATCGCAGGGACATCGATTGAGATTTCACTCCGAATCTCATGAGAGCTCATGGATATTGGGCTCGACTTCACTCCAAATCTCCTGAGGTCCCAATGAGTCCAGGCGAGATTTCACTACAGATCTCGTGAGATAGCAGCAACCTTGGGCGAGATTTCTATCCAAATCTCGTGAGATCTCAATGACATCGGGGGAGATTCCTTCCAAATCTCGTGAGATATCAAGGACCTTGGGCGAGATTTCACCCCAACTCTCGTGAGGTCTCCTGGTCTGTGGGCGAGATTTGACTCCCATCCCGTTAAATGTCCTCCAAACCTTGGAGACGTCAATGCCAACCTCGTGAATTCTCATGGATACGAGCGAGTTTTCCATCTGAATCTCGTGTGATCTCATGGATATCGGGCGAGATATCCCTCCAAATCTCGTGAGATCTCGTGGACATTGGGCGAGATTTCACTCCCAACTCCTGAGTTCCCGATGACTTCGGGCGAGATTTCACTACATATCTCGTAATATTCAGGGACCTCGGGCGAGATTTCAATCCAAATCTCGCGAGGTCTCAATGACATCGCGTGAGATTTCACTACAAATCTCGTGAGATATCAGGGAGTTTGGGCGAGATTTACCTCCAACTCTCACCAGGACTCTTGGACGTTGAGCGAGACTTGACTCCACGTCTCGGAGATCTCATCCAAACCTTGGAGAATTCAGTCCAAATCTCATGAGATCTCATGGATATGGAGCGAAATTTCAATCTCAACCTCGTGAGATCTCATGACATCAGGAGAGATTTGACTCCAAATCTCGTGAGATCTCACGGATATCGGGTGAGATTTCTCTGCAAATCTCGTGAGATCATGGGCATTGGGTGAGATTTCACGCCAAATCTCTTGAGGTCACAATGACATGGGGCGAGATTTCACTATACTTCTCTTGAACTATCAGGGGTCTTGGGCAAGATTTCACTACAAATCTCGTGAGACATCAGGGACCTTGCGCGATATTTCACTCCAAATCTCGTGAGGTACCAATGACATCGGGCGAGATTTCCGCAGAAATCGCTTGAGATATCTGAAACCTTGGTTGAGATTTTACTCCAACTCTGGTGAGCTCTCTTGGAATTCGGGGTATTTTCCTCCAAGTCTCGCGAGAGCTCCTCCAGACCTTGGAGACATCAGTACAAATCTCGTGAGATCTCGTGGATATTGAGCGAGATTTCAATCTTTATCTCGTGAGACCTCATGGACATCAGGCGAGAATTTACCCCAAATCTCGTGAAATCGCATGGACATCGGCTGAGATTTCACTCCAAATATCTTGGGATCTCATGGACATCGGGCGAGATTTCACTCCAAATCTCCTTGAGGTCACAGGGACATCGGGCGAGATTTCACCTCAAATCTCCTGAGATATCATGGACTTTGGGTGAGATTTGTCTCCAACTGTCGCGAGATCTCTTGGACTGTGGGTGAGCTTTGACTCCAGGTCTCGTGAGATCTCATCCAAAACATGGAGACGTCAGTGCCAATCGAATGAGATCTCATGGATATTGAGTGAGTATTCAATCGAAATATCGTGAGATCTCATGGATATCCGGCGAGTTTTGACACCAAATCTCGTGAGATCCCATGGACATCGGGTGCGATTTCAGTCCCAATCTCACGAGATCTCATGGATATTGGGCGAGACTCACTCCAAATCTCCTGTGGTTCTAATGACATGGCGCGAGGTTTCAAGAAATCTCGTGAGATATCAAGGCCCTTGGTCGAGATTTCGGTCCAAATCTCGTGAGGTCTCAATGACATTGGGTGAGAGTTCATGACAAATCTCGGGAGATATCAGGGACCATGGGCGAGATTTCACTCCAACCCTCATGAGGTCTCTTGGTCTTTGGCGAGATTTAACTCCAAGTCTTGTGAGAGCTCCTTCAAACCTTGGAGACGTCAGTGCCAATCTCCTGAGATCTCATGGCTATGGATGGAGATTTAATCTAAATCTCGTGAGATCTCAAGGACATCAGGCGAGGTTTTACTCCAAATCTTGGGAGCTGTCATGGACATCGGGTGAGATATGTCTCCAAAACTCGTGAGATAATGGACCTTGGGCCAGACTGCACTCCATAGGTCCTGAGGTCACAATGACATCGGGCGAGATTTCACTACAAAACTCGAGAGATATCAGGGACCTTGGGCAAGGTTTCACTCCTAATCTCGTGAGATAGCAGGGACCTTGGGCGAGATTTCACTCTCAATCTCGTGAGATCTCTTGGAGTTCGGGCGAGATTTGATTCCAAGTCTCGTGAGATCCAATCCAAGCCTTGGAGACTTCAGTCCCAATCTCGTGAGATCTCCTGGACATTGGGCGAGATTCAAATCCAAATCTCGTGTGGTCTCAATGATATCGGGTGAGATTTCACACCAATTCTCGTGAGATCTCATGGCCATCGGGCGAGATATTCTTGCACATCTCGTGAGATCTCATCACAACTTGGAGAGCTCAGTCCAAATCTCGTGAGATGTCATGGATATTGCAAAAGTTTTCACTGTAAATCTCGTGAGATCTCATGGACCGCGGTCGAGATTTTACTTGCAATCTCTTGAGATTTCCTGGATGTCGGGTGAGATCTCATTCCAAATCCCGTGAGATCTCATGGACATCGGGCGCGAATTCACTCCAAAACTCGGGAGATGTTATGGACGTCGGGTGAGATTTCCCTCCAAATCTCGTGTGATCTCTTCGAAATCTCACTGGAACAGGAACCAGCAGTTGTGGTCTAGGGCTCACACCTGTTGAAAGGGAAGCTAAACAGCCCGACACAGGTGTTGGGTAGTAAGAAGGGCAGGTGTTGGCATGATCACTCAGTATTATCGGCAACTTAGGAATCATTGTTGAGCACTACGACAGAATTCTCGGCTGTTCTATATGCTGTCTAAATGAAAAAATACAATAAAAAATAAAAAGTAAACCGATGAACCTAAGGGAAATGGAAGGAAAAATCAAATAAGACAAGACCAGAGAGGAAGACAAACCGTAAGAGTATCCTAACTCCAGCTAACAAAGTGAGGGTTGCTGGAAGCAAGGTGGGTGAGGAATGGGGAAAGTGGGGAATGGGCATTAAGGAGAGTACTTGTAATTAGCACTGGGTGCTATACACAACAGATGGATCGCTAAATTCTAACCCTGATCCTAGTAACGCGCTCTAGGTTAAATTGGTCGTATTTAAATTCTTTTTCTTGGAAGAAATCTGTTAACATTTGGAGTCCCGATGCACTTGAAGTTGCCCAACGGACGGTGTTTATATATGGGCTCTGCCATGGGTATTTAGAAGGAGCTCTCCTTATTTCTGGGCTCAAAGAAAATGAAGTGACACCTCTCATTTGGGGACTTGGTCGCATTTTCATTTAAATTGTTGATTTTTGGCCATCCATCCAGACAATTCCAAAACCTTGTTGAATTCCTAAGTTTAGCTTTACATTCAAGGAGCCAGGGGATTTTCCTCCCATAGGCCGTACCCAGGGATTGCTGGAAAGTTCACATCCTTGTCCTGTGCAAGGAGAGAGTCTCAGGGTCTGATATCCTAAAGGAAGATTGCCCTATTGCTCCTGAGCTGCTTCTGAGCTCTCGGGGCATAAGCCTGCTGAATGATAGCCAGCTTCTAGTTCTCCCCTAGATGATTGAGGTGCCATTATGCTGAAGATTAGACAGGAAGCAGCACAGTAAGAGCCCTTTCAAGGAATACTACACCAAAGGCCTGCTTTGGAACACTTGAACATCAGCCAAGAGGACAAAAGCGTCACCCTCATTTGCTTCTGTGTCTCCCCATGCACGGTAAGGTCCATTTTAAAAACAGAAAACAAAACCAAGAGCAGACTTTCCGCTTTCTGAAGGAGGAATGCCGGCCTCTTAATGACAGGGCTCCCAAGTGCAGGGCAGGAACGTTGACCTTGGCCCAAGCCCACAGGTGTACGCTTTCCCTGCGGCAGACTGCTTGCCAGCAGACTGTGCTTTCTTCACATTAGCCCATTCTCATCGCTAATGAAGAACGTTGGCCTTCCATGCATCATTTTCCACCCTCTAGCTCTTTTTTCAATCTAAGATTGCCCTGGGCGTCATTCCGATCCAGTGTCTCAGAGTAATAGCCTCTATTTAAGAAGGTCCAGCTAAGTCCTTGTGACTGTGGGAGAGATTGGGGCACGTTGCCCCTTGTAACGGGCTTTCAGAACTATGGGGACCTCAGAGCTTAAGCCATTTGGACGTGCCCTGCGAGGAATGTTTCTGTGCAGGCTTGGCCCCAGGTTTTTAGAGGGACTGGGCCTCCTTTCTTGGGTAAAAGGAAATGAAGTGACACACTTCCTAACCAGATGTATCCTAGTCCCAATTGTATTGTCAAATTTCGGCCTTCACTGGAATCATTTCCATGCCCTTGCCGATGCTTTTTAAAATTTAGAGCTGGTTTACGCACGGCGAGGAGGGGATTCTACCCAAGCAGCCAGGACCCAACGATTGGTCGTGAGTTCCTACTTCAGTCCTGTGCTCAGTCAGCCTCTCCTTATGTGATAGCCCAAAGGAAAGGAAAGGTGGCTCTTCTCTCCTTGACCTTGAGATGCCCTCCTTTTGAGGAAGAGAAGTTCACCCATATGCTGCATGCTGGAGCATCTGGTACGTTCAGGAGGTGCCCTTTCCAGGACTATAGCACCAATGCTTGCATCTGAAACCTTGAGCATCACCTGGGAGTCCCATTAGTATAGCTGAATGACTGCAGCCTCTATCCATTCATGGGAAGGGCAAAACAAACACAACCACAACCACCACCAGCACCACCACAACACTACTGCCAAATTTCCCTCTCATTTTAAGAGAAGAACGCAGAGTTCCTGGTGACAGGGCCCCCAGGCCTAGACCTCGGTTTCCCTTTCCCCAAGGCCGCAGTGGTTTCTCATTCCTGGGAATGAAAATTGGGTGGCGAGGAGATGGGCCTAGTCACCTCAATCTAAACATGGTGTCTCATCGCATCTCTAATCAACACATTTGGCCCAGGATTTACCCACTTCCACCCTCTTGCTGTTTTTCTGCCGAGGTTCCCCTTGTGGGCCTTGTGCTCCAGTGTCTCAGAGCAATATCCTGTTCATGCAGCTAGAGGATCTGGAAGATTTTTTGTCACTGTGGGGACGTGTTGGCCACAGAGCCCCATGGGAATGCTGTTCAGAACTATGTTGGCCTGAGGAGGCCTAAGGCATTGGAAGCCTGCAAGCAGTGAATGTCTGTGCGTAGGCATGGCCAGAAGACTCATTTCTTGCGGGAGGGGAAAAAATTAGATGTCTCATTACAGTTTTATCTCACTTAAAATGGCCCTGCTTATATACATTCCTGTAGTCTCGCAGATTGTTGATGTCGCTCCTGGTACACATTCCAACTGGAAGGTGCTTTTCCTCACAGCAGCGCCTAGGATTCCTGGGGAGTTCCCTGGCCCTCTTATCCCTGAGCTTGTGGTGTGGCTCCCTTGGGTAAGTGTGTAGACAGGTAGGAAAGGCACCTGCCTCCCTAGCTCGGTGAGATGCCTCCGTTCTGGACAACCTAGTTCGAAATAGCGTTCAAAGAATGGAAACGGACAGAGAGGCAATGCGGACTTTCCTAGAGTTGAGAATAAACCAATGTTGAGACGAAAATACCTAGCAAAACCTGTTAGTCTCTGGGATCAGAAAGGCCTGTTGGCTTTGGCAATGGGAAAACTCCAGGGCCTCCCCCTGGGAGCCACAGAAACAAGAGGCCTTCATTCTTCCTTGGTAAAGAGTGGGAAATCTCCTGGAATCGGATGTCACTCCTGCTGCCTTTCCGTCTGTGGCGGGGAGGGGGGACACAACAAAACCAGAAACGCTTTAGTGTTAGCAGACTGGTTCTCCCAGCTGATGAGGCGTTTGGAAGTAGCCATTGGAGGAGCATTCCTGGCACGAGCTCTTTTTCCACTGAGGAGGTCCCGGAGCACACCGCGCATGTGTCAACTGTCTGCTCTTCCGAACGAAGGCATCTCTGGCAGCCAGGGGAGGGAGAACAGCTGGCTGCCAAACAGAGCATTTCAAAGATCGGGACAAGAACCAAGCACTCCGAGGCAGAAGGGGAAACGTTCCTTTCGGCTCTCAGACACATTGCTCTCCCCTAGCACAGGATCTCAATGGGAACCTGCACCAACCGTGTGTGTATGGTGGACACACGGGTTGTGAGATGCCACCCAGAGTATTCCTCCATGTGAAACAACGTAGCTACCAAATCAGCAAGAGGATGGGATGGCTTCAAGGAAAACCAAAGTTCAACTCTTCCAATGGGAATGAAAGTTATCTGAGAGTGAGGTGTCTAACTTCAGCTCCCCTTGCCCCAGAAATGGAGGCAAGCTCCCTCCCAAACCCTCTGGCCATGCCTACACCCAATCTCTTGAGCTTTCTCCAAGGAGAGGAAAGTTTCTGACATTGGAGGTTTTCCGCCATTTCCATCAGTGTCTTGAGGCAGCCGTGATTCAGAGGTGGCAGGCTGCAACTCCCAGCTGCGGATCCAATGTTTGGAATGGGTGTTTGGAGCATTATTCCTTGAAGAAAGCTATTTCTGCCCTCAACAGGCCCTAGAGCATAGTAGGCCGTCCACATCCCATCTGTTCTTGAGAATGAAGGCATCTCCACCACCCAGGAGCCAGTATGGCAAGCTAGACCCCCATCTCTGTGCGTCTTCAGCCGGCCAAGTACCAAGTCCTCAGGGCCAGAAGGGCAAACATTTCTTTCAAAGAGGAGACTCTGGTTGTCTTAGCTTAGGAGAGGTCCAGAGTGGGAACTCACCACCAATCCCTGGGTGCTCTAAAGGTGAGTCACAACACCTTGGCCCATGAAGGTGCCCGTAGCCTTTGTTCAACAAACAGGCAAGGCCATGGGAAACAGCACAAAGAGTGCCAGAGTCCCATGTCAACCGCAAATGGGACACAAAGTGACTAGCTCACTCTCCTAACAGGTTGGCACTTTTGGGAATAAGAATCAGCTGTGGACTTGGCTTCAGGGAAAGTGCCATGTGCCACCCCAGGTAAGCTTTAGCTCGAGGCCTGTCTTCCTCCTCCATAAAGGGAAGGGATGCTCCTGGTGCTGGCTGTTATTTGCCCTTTTCCATCAGTGGTTAGAGGTAGCAGTGATTCAGGGGTAGCCTGTTGGTTCTGCCACCTGACGACCAAGTATTGGGAACTGATTCTTGGTGCCATATTCCTTGAAAAATTTTGTGTCTGCACTGACCAGCTCCAGGAACACGATGCCCTTGTGGTGATGGTCTGTTCTTCAAAATGAAGACATCTCAATCATCCAGCGGATGTGGGGAAGCCGGCTAGGAATCACGGCACTTAGCTGGCCAAATTCCAAGTGCTCAGGAACAGGAGAGCCATACTTCCCTTAGGACGTCAGCTCTTGCTTAGCACGGGATCACGCTTGGAACTGGCCACCCGTCCCTGGGTGCTGACTGCGTGTGGGACAGCACGATGGCCTCTGATGGCGACTCAAGATCTTGTTCGAACAAAGGGCAAAGGGGACGCCTGCATGGCTCAGTCGATTAAGCGTCTGCCTCCGGCTCAGCTCATGACCACAAGGTCCTGGGATCGAACCCTGCATTGGAAATGCACGTTGGAACAGCCGTTTTGGGAAACAGAGTGGAGCTTCCTCAGAAAATTCAAAACAGAGCTAGCTTTTGACCCAGCAATTGCTCGCCTGGGTATTTGCCCCAAGACACAGGTGGGGTGAAAAGAAGGGCCACATGCACCCCAGTGTTCATAGCAGCAAAGTCCACACGAGCGAACCCGTGGAAAGAGCCGACATTCCCTTCAACAGATGAATGGAGAGAGATGATGTGGTCCATCTCTACAAGGGAATAATACTCACCCATCAGAAAGGATGAATACCCAACTTTGTCATCAACATCGATGGGGCTGGGGGAGAGCATGCTCAATGAAATTGGCCGAGCAGAGAAAGCCAATATCATAGGGCTTCACGGATTTGTGGAACATAAGGAATAGCATGGAGGGCGTGAGGAGAAGGTAGGGAAAAATGAAGGGGGGCAAATCAGAGCGGGAGACGAACCATGAGACGGTACGGACTCCAAGAAATGGAGGGTTTTAGAGGGGACGGGTGGATGGATGAGTTAACCCAGTGGTGGGTATAAGGACGGCAGGTATCGAATGGACCATTGGGTGTTCTAGGAAAACAATGAACCAGGGATCCCAGATCCAAAATGAATGATGTAATGTATGGTGAGTAAAAGTACAATTTATTAAAAGACCAAGAAACCGCTTCTCTCTTCATGAAACAAGATGGTAGTTGAAATATGCATTCCCTCAAAGTGTGATATCTGAGAGTTAAGTAGTTGGCACCTTCCTTTGGCTTCCACGCATACATTTGTAAGCATCCTCTCTTCCTGGAACGAGAATGCTTCATGAAAAAAAAAAAAGGATTTCAAACCACGAAGTGTGTCTACTAAACTCACAACCCCAGTGTAACTAAAGGAAAGATACCTCTGTCCTATCCCGACCTCACGTGAGCCTTGGGATCATCTCACAAGATTGAGATTTCACTCCAAATCTCATGAGATCTCATGGAACTGGGGCCAGATTTCACTCCACATCACCTGAGGTCACAATGAGATCGGGCGAGATTTCACTACAATTCTCGTGAGATAGCAGGGACCTTGGGCGAGATTTCCCTGCAACGCTGGTCATATCTCTTGAGTTTGGGTGAGCTTTTACTCCCAGTCTGGTGAGGTCTCATCCAAAACGTGGACACGTCAGTGCCCATCTCATGAGATCTCATGCATATTGAGCGAGATTTCAATCTCAATCTCGTGAGATCTCATGGACATCGGGCGAGATTTCACTCCAGCTCTCGTGAGATCCTTTGGAATTCGGGGATCAATTCCTCCAGGTGTTGAGAGATCTCATCCGATCCTTGGAGACTTCAGTCCAAATCTCATGAGATCTCAGGATAATGAGGGAGAATTCACTCTATCTCTCGTGAGAAATCATGGATATCAGGCGAGATAATTCCAACACTCGTGAGATCCTATGGACATCGGGTGAGAATTCTTTCCAAATCCCGTGATATGTCATGGACCTTGGACCTGATTTCACTCCAAATGTCGTGTGGTCTCAATGACCTCGGGCAGATTTCAGTCCAAATCTCGGGAGATATCAGGGACGACCGTGGGCGAGCTTTCAACCTAAACCTCGCGAGATCTCATGGACATCGGGCGAGATTTGCCACCAAATCTCCTGAGATCTCATGGACCTCGGTTCAGATTTCACTCCAAATCTCATGAGATCTCATGGAATTTAGGCGAGATTTCACTGCAAACCTCCTGAGCTCACAAGGAGATTGGGCGAGATGTCACTACAAATCTCATGAGATCTAGGGACCTTGGGCGAGATTTCCCTCCCGCTCTCGTGAGATCTCTGGAATTTGGGCGCGATTTTACTCCCAGTCTTGTGAGATCTCCTCCAAACCTTGGCGACGTCACTGTCAATCTCGTGAGATCTCCTGGGTATTGAGCGAGATTTCAATCTCAATATCGTGAGACTGATGGGCATCAGGTGAGATTTTATTGCATATCTCGAGAGATCTCAGAGACATTCGGGTGAGATTTCACTCCGAATATCCTGAGGTCCCAATGACATCGGGCGAGATTTCACGACAAATGTCGTGAGATATCAGGGAACTTGGGCGAGATTTCACTCCAAATCCCGGGAGATCTCTTGGAATTCAGCTGAGATTTTACTCCATCTCTCGTGTGCTCTCTTCCTCATTTGGAGACCTCAGTCCAAATCTCTGGAGATCTCATGGAAAATAGGTGAGATTTCACTCTAACTTTTGAGATATCGCATGGTCATTGGGCGAGATGTTCCTCCAAATCTCGTGAGATGTCATGGACACCGGGCGAGAATTCCCTCCAAATCTCGTGAGATGTCACGGACTTTGGGTGAGATTTCTCTCCAAATCTCGTGAGATCTCTTGGACTTTGGGCGAGATTTTACTCCAGGTCTCATGAGCACTCGTCCAACACTTGGAGAGGTCAGTGCCATTCTCGTGAGATCTCATGGATATTGAGTGAGGATTCCATCTAAATCTCGTGAGATCTCATGGACATCAGGTGAAATTTCACTCCGAATAGCCTGAGGTCACAATCACGTTGGGCGAGATTTCACCACAAATCTCGTGAGATATCAGCGACCTCAGGCGAGATTTCAATCCAAATATCGGGACGTCTCAATGACATTGGGCGACAGTTCACTAAACTCTCGTGAGATTAAAGGGACCTAGGGCGAGATTTCACTCCACCTCTCGTGAGATCTCTGGGAATTCGCGGATAGTTTACTCCAAGTCTCGTGAGATCTCATCCAATCCTTGGAGACTTCAGTCCAAAACCCGTGAGATCTCAGGATAGGGAGCGAGAATTCAATCTATATCTTGTGAGCACTGAGGGACATCAGGCGAGATGACTGCAAATCTTGTGAGTACTCACGAATATCGGGTGAGATTCCACTCCAAATCTCCTGAGGTCTCAATGAGCTCGGGCAGATTTCACTCCAAATCTCGTGAGTTATCAGGGACGCGGGGCGAGGTTTCAATCTAAATGTCGTGAGATCTCATGGAAATCGGCCGAGATGTGACACCAAATCTCCTGAGATCGCAGGGACATCGACTGAGATTTCACTCCGAATCTCATGAGAGCTCATGGATGTTGGGCTCGACTTCACTCCAAATCTCCTGAGGTCCCAATGAGTCCAGGCGAGATTTGACTACAGATCTCGTGAGATAGCAGCAACCTTGGGCGAGATTTCTATCCAAATCTCGTGAGATCTCAATGACATCGGGGGAGATTCCTTCCAAATCTCGTGAGATATCAAGGACCTTGGGCGAGATTTCACCCCAACTCTCGTGAGGTCTCCTGGTCTGTGGGCGAGATTTGACTCCCATCCCGTTAAATGTCCTCCAAACCTTGGAGACGTCAATGCCAACCTCGTGAATTCTCATGGATACGAGCGAGTTTTCCATCTGAATCTCGTGTGATCTCATGGATATCGGGCGAGATATCCCTCCAAATCTCGTGAGATCTCGTGGACATTGGGCGAGATTTCACTCCCAACTCCTGAGTTCCCGATGACTTCGGGCGAGATTTCACTACATATCTCGTAATATTCAGGGACCTCGGGCGAGATTTCAATCCAAATCTCGCGAGGTCTCAATGACATCGCGTGAGATTTCACTACAAATCTCGTGAGATATCAGGGAGTTTGGGCGAGATTTACCTCCAACTCTCACCAGGACTCTTGGACGTTGAGCGAGACTTGACTCCACGTCTCGGAGATCTCATCCAAACCTTGGAGAATTCAGTCCAAATCTCATGAGATCTCATGGATATGGAGCGAAATTTCAATCTCAACCTCGTGAGATCTCATGACATCAGGAGAGATTTGACTCCAAATCTCGTGAGATCTCACGGATATCGGGTGAGATTTCTCTGCAAATCTCGTGAGATCATGGGCATTGGGTGAGATTTCACGCCAAATCTCTTGAGGTCACAATGACATGGGGCGAGATTTCACTATACTTCTCTTGAACTATCAGGGGTCTTGGGCAAGATTTCACTACAAATCTCGTGAGACATCAGGGACCTTGCGCGATATTTCACTCCAAATCTCGTGAGGTACCAATGACATCGGGCGAGATTTCCGCAGAAATCGCTTGAGATATCTGAAACCTTGGTTGAGATTTTACTCCAACTCTGGTGAGCTCTCTTGGAATTCGGGGTATTTTCCTCCAAGTCTCGCGAGAGCTCCTCCAGACCTTGGAGACATCAGTACAAATCTCGTGAGATCTCGTGGATATTGAGCGAGATTTCAATCTTTATCTCGTGAGACCTCATGGACATCAGGCGAGAATTTACCCCAAATCTCGTGAAATCGCATGGACATCGGCTGAGATTTCACTCCAAATATCTTGGGATCTCATGGACATCGGGCGAGATTTCACTCCAAATCTCCTTGAGGTCACAGGGACATCGGGCGAGATTTCACCTCAAATCTCCTGAGATATCATGGACTTTGGGTGAGATTTGTCTCCAACTGTCGCGAGATCTCTTGGACTGTGGGTGAGCTTTGACTCCAGGTCTCGTGAGATCTCATCCAAAACATGGAGACGTCAGTGCCAATCGAATGAGATCTCATGGATATTGAGTGAGTATTCAATCGAAATATCGTGAGATCTCATGGATATCCGGCGAGTTTTGACACCAAATCTCGTGAGATCCCATGGACATCGGGTGCGATTTCAGTCCCAATCTCACGAGATCTCATGGATATTGGGCGAGACTCACTCCAAATCTCCTGTGGTTCTAATGACATGGCGCGAGGTTTCAAGAAATCTCGTGAGATATCAAGGCCCTTGGTCGAGATTTCGGTCCAAATCTCGTGAGGTCTCAATGACATTGGGTGAGAGTTCATGACAAATCTCGGGAGATATCAGGGACCATGGGCGAGATTTCACTCCAACCCTCATGAGGTCTCTTGGTCTTTGGCGAGATTTAACTCCAAGTCTTGTGAGAGCTCCTTCAAACCTTGGAGACGTCAGTGCCAATCTCCTGAGATCTCATGGCTATGGATGGAGATTTAATCTAAATCTCGTGAGATCTCAAGGACATCAGGCGAGGTTTTACTCCAAATCTTGGGAGCTGTCATGGACATCGGGTGAGATATGTCTCCAAAACTCGTGAGATAATGGACCTTGGGCCAGACTGCACTCCATAGGTCCTGAGGTCACAATGACATCGGGCGAGATTTCACTACAAAACTCGAGAGATATCAGGGACCTTGGGCAAGGTTTCACTCCTAATCTCGTGAGATAGCAGGGACCTTGGGCGAGATTTCACTCTCAATCTCGTGAGATCTCTTGGAGTTCGGGCGAGATTTGATTCCAAGTCTCGTGAGATCCAATCCAAGCCTTGGAGACTTCAGTCCCAATCTCGTGAGATCTCCTGGACATTGGGCGAGATTCAAATCCAAATCTCGTGTGGTCTCAATGATATCGGGTGAGATTTCACACCAATTCTCGTGAGATCTCATGGCCATCGGGCGAGATATTCTTGCACATCTCGTGAGATCTCATCACAACTTGGAGAGCTCAGTCCAAATCTCGTGAGATGTCATGGATATTGCAAAAGTTTTCACTGTAAATCTCGTGAGATCTCATGGACCGCGGTCGAGATTTTACTTGCAATCTCTTGAGATTTCCTGGATGTCGGGTGAGATCTCATTCCAAATCCCGTGAGATCTCATGGACATCGGGCGCGAATTCACTCCAAAACTCGGGAGATGTTATGGACGTCGGGTGAGATTTCCCTCCAAATCTCGTGTGATCTCTTCGAAATCTCACTGGAACAGGAACCAGCAGTTGTGGTCTAGGGCTCACACCTGTTGAAAGGGAAGCTAAACAGCCCGACACAGGTGTTGGGTAGTAAGAAGGGCAGGTGTTGGCATGATCACTCAGTATTATCGGCAACTTAGGAATCATTGTTGAGCACTACGACAGAATTCTCGGCTGTTCTATATGCTGTCTAAATGAAAAAATACAATAAAAAATAAAAAGTAAACCGATGAACCTAAGGGAAATGGAAGGAAAAATCAAATAAGACAAGACCAGAGAGGAAGACAAACCGTAAGAGTATCCTAACTCCAGCTAACAAAGTGAGGGTTGCTGGAAGCAAGGTGGGTGAGGAATGGGGAAAGTGGGGAATGGGCATTAAGGAGAGTACTTGTAATTAGCACTGGGTGCTATACACAACAGATGGATCGCTAAATTCTAACCCTGATCCTAGTAACGCGCTCTAGGTTAAATTGGTCGTATTTAAATTCTTTTTCTTGGAAGAAATCTGTTAACATTTGGAGTCCCGATGCACTTGAAGTTGCCCAACGGACGGTGTTTATATATGGGCTCTGCCATGGGTATTTAGAAGGAGCTCTCCTTATTTCTGGGCTCAAAGAAAATGAAGTGACACCTCTCATTTGGGGACTTGGTCGCATTTTCATTTAAATTGTTGATTTTTGGCCATCCATCCAGACAATTCCAAAACCTTGTTGAATTCCTAAGTTTAGCTTTACATTCAAGGAGCCAGGGGATTTTCCTCCCATAGGCCGTACCCAGGGATTGCTGGAAAGTTCACATCCTTGTCCTGTGCAAGGAGAGAGTCTCAGGGTCTGATATCCTAAAGGAAGATTGCCCTATTGCTCCTGAGCTGCTTCTGAGCTCTCGGGGCATAAGCCTGCTGAATGATAGCCAGCTTCTAGTTCTCCCCTAGATGATTGAGGTGCCATTATGCTGAAGATTAGACAGGAAGCAGCACAGTAAGAGCCCTTTCAAGGAATACTACACCAAAGGCCTGCTTTGGAACACTTGAACATCAGCCAAGAGGACAAAAGCGTCACCCTCATTTGCTTCTGTGTCTCCCCATGCACGGTAAGGTCCATTTTAAAAACAGAAAACAAAACCAAGAGCAGACTTTCCGCTTTCTGAAGGAGGAATGCCGGCCTCTTAATGACAGGGCTCCCAAGTGCAGGGCAGGAACGTTGACCTTGGCCCAAGCCCACAGGTGTACGCTTTCCCTGCGGCAGACTGCTTGCCAGCAGACTGTGCTTTCTTCACATTAGCCCATTCTCATCGCTAATGAAGAACGTTGGCCTTCCATGCATCATTTTCCACCCTCTAGCTCTTTTTTCAATCTAAGATTGCCCTGGGCGTCATTCCGATCCAGTGTCTCAGAGTAATAGCCTCTATTTAAGAAGGTCCAGCTAAGTCCTTGTGACTGTGGGAGAGATTGGGGCACGTTGCCCCTTGTAACGGGCTTTCAGAACTATGGGGACCTCAGAGCTTAAGCCATTTGGACGTGCCCTGCGAGGAATGTTTCTGTGCAGGCTTGGCCCCAGGTTTTTAGAGGGACTGGGCCTCCTTTCTTGGGTAAAAGGAAATGAAGTGACACACTTCCTAACCAGATGTATCCTAGTCCCAATTGTATTGTCAAATTTCGGCCTTCACTGGAATCATTTCCATGCCCTTGCCGATGCTTTTTAAAATTTAGAGCTGGTTTACGCACGGCGAGGAGGGGATTCTACCCAAGCAGCCAGGACCCAACGATTGGTCGTGAGTTCCTACTTCAGTCCTGTGCTCAGTCAGCCTCTCCTTATGTGATAGCCCAAAGGAAAGGAAAGGTGGCTCTTCTCTCCTTGACCTTGAGATGCCCTCCTTTTGAGGAAGAGAAGTTCACCCATATGCTGCATGCTGGAGCATCTGGTACGTTCAGGAGGTGCCCTTTCCAGGACTATAGCACCAATGCTTGCATCTGAAACCTTGAGCATCACCTGGGAGTCCCATTAGTATAGCTGAATGACTGCAGCCTCTATCCATTCATGGGAAGGGCAAAACAAACACAACCACAACCACCACCAGCACCACCACAACACTACTGCCAAATTTCCCTCTCATTTTAAGAGAAGAACGCAGAGTTCCTGGTGACAGGGCCCCCAGGCCTAGACCTCGGTTTCCCTTTCCCCAAGGCCGCAGTGGTTTCTCATTCCTGGGAATGAAAATTGGGTGGCGAGGAGATGGGCCTAGTCACCTCAATCTAAACATGGTGTCTCATCGCATCTCTAATCAACACATTTGGCCCAGGATTTACCCACTTCCACCCTCTTGCTGTTTTTCTGCCGAGGTTCCCCTTGTGGGCCTTGTGCTCCAGTGTCTCAGAGCAATATCCTGTTCATGCAGCTAGAGGATCTGGAAGATTTTTTGTCACTGTGGGGACGTGTTGGCCACAGAGCCCCATGGGAATGCTGTTCAGAACTATGTTGGCCTGAGGAGGCCTAAGGCATTGGAAGCCTGCAAGCAGTGAATGTCTGTGCGTAGGCATGGCCAGAAGACTCATTTCTTGCGGGAGGGGAAAAAATTAGATGTCTCATTACAGTTTTATCTCACTTAAAATGGCCCTGCTTATATACATTCCTGTAGTCTCGCAGATTGTTGATGTCGCTCCTGGTACACATTCCAACTGGAAGGTGCTTTTCCTCACAGCAGCGCCTAGGATTCCTGGGGAGTTCCCTGGCCCTCTTATCCCTGAGCTTGTGGTGTGGCTCCCTTGGGTAAGTGTGTAGACAGGTAGGAAAGGCACCTGCCTCCCTAGCTCGGTGAGATGCCTCCGTTCTGGACAACCTAGTTCGAAATAGCGTTCAAAGAATGGAAACGGACAGAGAGGCAATGCGGACTTTCCTAGAGTTGAGAATAAACCAATGTTGAGACGAAAATACCTAGCAAAACCTGTTAGTCTCTGGGATCAGAAAGGCCTGTTGGCTTTGGCAATGGGAAAACTCCAGGGCCTCCCCCTGGGAGCCACAGAAACAAGAGGCCTTCATTCTTCCTTGGTAAAGAGTGGGAAATCTCCTGGAATCGGATGTCACTCCTGCTGCCTTTCCGTCTGTGGCGGGGAGGGGGGACACAACAAAACCAGAAACGCTTTAGTGTTAGCAGACTGGTTCTCCCAGCTGATGATGCGTTTGGAAGTAGCCATTGGAGGAGCATTCCTGGCACGAGCTCTTTTTCCACTGAGGAGGTCCCGGAGCACACCGCGCATGTGTCAACTGTCTGCTCTTCCGAACGAAGGCATCTCTGGCAGCCAGGGGAGGGAGAACAGCTGGCTGCCAAACAGAGCATTTCAAAGATCGGGACAAGAACCAAGCACTCCGAGGCAGAAGGGGAAACGTTCCTTTCGGCTCTCAGACACATTGCTCTCCCCTAGCACAGGATCTCAATGGGAACCTGCACCAACCGTGTGTGTATGGTGGACACACGGGTTGTGAGATGCCACCCAGAGTATTCCTCCATGTGAAACAACGTAGCTACCAAATCAGCAAGAGGATGGGATGGCTTCAAGGAAAACCAAAGTTCAACTCTTCCAATGGGAATGAAAGTTATCTGAGAGTGAGGTGTCTAACTTCAGCTCCCCTTGCCCCAGAAATGGAGGCAAGCTCCCTCCCAAACCCTCTGGCCATGCCTACACCCAATCTCTTGAGCTTTCTCCAAGGAGAGGAAAGTTTCTGACATTGGAGGTTTTCCGCCATTTCCATCAGTGTCTTGAGGCAGCCGTGATTCAGAGGTGGCAGGCTGCAACTCCCAGCTGCGGATCCAATGTTTGGAATGGGTGTTTGGAGCATTATTCCTTGAAGAAAGCTATTTCTGCCCTCAACAGGCCCTAGAGCATAGTAGGCCGTCCACATCCCATCTGTTCTTGAGAATGAAGGCATCTCCACCACCCAGGAGCCAGTATGGCAAGCTAGACCCCCATCTCTGTGCGTCTTCAGCCGGCCAAGTACCAAGTCCTCAGGGCCAGAAGGGCAAACATTTCTTTCAAAGAGGAGACTCTGGTTGTCTTAGCTTAGGAGAGGTCCAGAGTGGGAACTCACCACCAATCCCTGGGTGCTCTAAAGGTGAGTCACAACACCTTGGCCCATGAAGGTGCCCGTAGCCTTTGTTCAACAAACAGGCAAGGCCATGGGAAACAGCACAAAGAGTGCCAGAGTCCCATGTCAACCGCAAATGGGACACAAAGTGACTAGCTCACTCTCCTAACAGGTTGGCACTTTTGGGAATAAGAATCAGCTGTGGACTTGGCTTCAGGGAAAGTGCCATGTGCCACCCCAGGTAAGCTTTAGCTCGAGGCCTGTCTTCCTCCTCCATAAAGGGAAGGGATGCTCCTGGTGCTGGCTGTTATTTGCCCTTTTCCATCAGTGGTTAGAGGTAGCAGTGATTCAGGGGTAGCCTGTTGGTTCTGCCACCTGACGACCAAGTATTGGGAACTGATTCTTGGTGCCATATTCCTTGAAAAATTTTGTGTCTGCACTGACCAGCTCCAGGAACACGATGCCCTTGTGGTGATGGTCTGTTCTTCAAAATGAAGACATCTCAATCATCCAGCGGATGTGGGGAAGCCGGCTAGGAATCACGGCACTTAGCTGGCCAAATTCCAAGTGCTCAGGAACAGGAGAGCCATACTTCCCTTAGGACGTCAGCTCTTGCTTAGCACGGGATCACGCTTGGAACTGGCCACCCGTCCCTGGGTGCTGACTGCGTGTGGGACAGCACGATGGCCTCTGATGGCGACTCAAGATCTTGTTCGAACAAAGGGCAAAGGGGACGCCTGCATGGCTCAGTCGATTAAGCGTCTGCCTCCGGCTCAGCTCATGACCACAAGGTCCTGGGATCGAACCCTGCATTGGAAATGCACGTTGGAACAGCCGTTTTGGGAAACAGAGTGGAGCTTCCTCAGAAAATTCAAAACAGAGCTAGCTTTTGACCCAGCAATTGCTCGCCTGGGTATTTGCCCCAAGACACAGGTGGGGTGAAAAGAAGGGCCACATGCACCCCAGTGTTCATAGCAGCAAAGTCCACACGAGCGAACCCGTGGAAAGAGCCGACATTCCCTTCAACAGATGAATGGAGAGAGATGATGTGGTCCATCTCTACAAGGGAATAATACTCACCCATCAGAAAGGATGAATACCCAACTTTGTCATCAACATCGATGGGGCTGGGGGAGAGCATGCTCAATGAAATTGGCCGAGCAGAGAAAGCCAATATCATAGGGCTTCACGGATTTGTGGAACATAAGGAATAGCATGGAGGGCGTGAGGAGAAGGTAGGGAAAAATGAAGGGGGGCAAATCAGAGCGGGAGACGAACCATGAGACGGTACGGACTCCAAGAAATGGAGGGTTTTAGAGGGGACGGGTGGATGGATGAGTTAACCCAGTGGTGGGTATAAGGACGGCAGGTATCGAATGGACCATTGGGTGTTCTAGGAAAACAATGAACCAGGGATCCCAGATCCAAAATGAATGATGTAATGTATGGTGAGTAAAAGTACAATTTATTAAAAGACCAAGAAACCGCTTCTCTCTTCATGAAACAAGATGGTAGTTGAAATATGCATTCCCTCAAAGTGTGATATCTGAGAGTTAAGTAGTTGGCACCTTCCTTTGGCTTCCACGCATACATTTGTAAGCATCCTCTCTTCCTGGAACGAGAATGCTTCATGAAAAAAAAAAAAGGATTTCAAACCACGAAGTGTGTCTACTAAACTCACAACCCCAGTGTAACTAAAGGAAAGATACCTCTGTCCTATCCCGACCTCACGTGAGCCTTGGGATCATCTCACAAGATTGAGATTTCACTCCAAATCTCATGAGATCTCATGGAACTGGGGCCAGATTTCACTCCACATCACCTGAGGTCACAATGAGATCGGGCGAGATTTCACTACAATTCTCGTGAGATAGCAGGGACCTTGGGCGAGATTTCCCTGCAACGCTGGTCATATCTCTTGAGTTTGGGTGAGCTTTTACTCCCAGTCTGGTGAGGTCTCATCCAAAACGTGGACACGTCAGTGCCCATCTCATGAGATCTCATGCATATTGAGCGAGATTTCAATCTCAATCTCGTGAGATCTCATGGACATCGGGCGAGATTTCACTCCAGCTCTCGTGAGATCCTTTGGAATTCGGGGATCAATTCCTCCAGGTGTTGAGAGATCTCATCCGATCCTTGGAGACTTCAGTCCAAATCTCATGAGATCTCAGGATAATGAGGGAGAATTCACTCTATCTCTCGTGAGAAATCATGGATATCAGGCGAGATAATTCCAACACTCGTGAGATCCTATGGACATCGGGTGAGAATTCTTTCCAAATCCCGTGATATGTCATGGACCTTGGACCTGATTTCACTCCAAATGTCGTGTGGTCTCAATGACCTCGGGCAGATTTCAGTCCAAATCTCGGGAGATATCAGGGACGACCGTGGGCGAGCTTTCAACCTAAACCTCGCGAGATCTCATGGACATCGGGCGAGATTTGCCACCAAATCTCCTGAGATCTCATGGACCTCGGTTCAGATTTCACTCCAAATCTCATGAGATCTCATGGAATTTAGGCGAGATTTCACTGCAAACCTCCTGAGCTCACAAGGAGATTGGGCGAGATGTCACTACAAATCTCATGAGATCTAGGGACCTTGGGCGAGATTTCCCTCCCGCTCTCGTGAGATCTCTGGAATTTGGGCGCGATTTTACTCCCAGTCTTGTGAGATCTCCTCCAAACCTTGGCGACGTCACTGTCAATCTCGTGAGATCTCCTGGGTATTGAGCGAGATTTCAATCTCAATATCGTGAGACTGATGGGCATCAGGTGAGATTTTATTGCATATCTCGAGAGATCTCAGAGACATTCGGGTGAGATTTCACTCCGAATATCCTGAGGTCCCAATGACATCGGGCGAGATTTCACGACAAATGTCGTGAGATATCAGGGAACTTGGGCGAGATTTCACTCCAAATCCCGGGAGATCTCTTGGAATTCAGCTGAGATTTTACTCCATCTCTCGTGTGCTCTCTTCCTCATTTGGAGACCTCAGTCCAAATCTCTGGAGATCTCATGGAAAATAGGTGAGATTTCACTCTAACTTTTGAGATATCGCATGGTCATTGGGCGAGATGTTCCTCCAAATCTCGTGAGATGTCATGGACACCGGGCGAGAATTCCCTCCAAATCTCGTGAGATGTCACGGACTTTGGGTGAGATTTCTCTCCAAATCTCGTGAGATCTCTTGGACTTTGGGCGAGATTTTACTCCAGGTCTCATGAGCACTCGTCCAACACTTGGAGAGGTCAGTGCAATTCTCGTGAGATCTCATGGATATTGAGTGAGGATTCCATCTAAATCTCGTGAGATCTCATGGACATCAGGTGAAATTTCACTCCGAATAGCCTGAGGTCACAATCACGTTGGGCGAGATTTCACCACAAATCTCGTGAGATATCAGCGACCTCAGGCGAGATTTCAATCCAAATATCGGGACGTCTCAATGACATTGGGCGACAGTTCACTAAACTCTCGTGAGATTAAAGGGACCTAGGGCGAGATTTCACTCCACCTCTCGTGAGATCTCTGGGAATTCGCGGATAGTTTACTCCAAGTCTCGTGAGATCTCATCCAATCCTTGGAGACTTCAGTCCAAAACCCGTGAGATCTCAGGATAGGGAGCGAGAATTCAATCTATATCTTGTGAGCACTGAGGGACATCAGGCGAGATGACTGCAAATCTTGTGAGTACTCACGAATATCGGGTGAGATTCCACTCCAAATCTCCTGAGGTCTCAATGAGCTCGGGCAGATTTCACTCCAAATCTCGTGAGTTATCAGGGACGCGGGGCGAGGTTTCAATCTAAATGTCGTGAGATCTCATGGAAATCGGCCGAGATGTGACACCAAATCTCCTGAGATCGCAGGGACATCGACTGAGATTTCACTCCGAATCTCATGAGAGCTCATGGATGTTGGGCTCGACTTCACTCCAAATCTCCTGAGGTCCCAATGAGTCCAGGCGAGATTTGACTACAGATCTCGTGAGATAGCAGCAACCTTGGGCGAGATTTCTATCCAAATCTCGTGAGATCTCAATGACATCGGGGGAGATTCCTTCCAAATCTCGTGAGATATCAAGGACCTTGGGCGAGATTTCACCCCAACTCTCGTGAGGTCTCCTGGTCTGTGGGCGAGATTTGACTCCCATCCCGTTAAATGTCCTCCAAACCTTGGAGACGTCAATGCCAACCTCGTGAATTCTCATGGATACGAGCGAGTTTTCCATCTGAATCTCGTGTGATCTCATGGATATCGGGCGAGATATCCCTCCAAATCTCGTGAGATCTCGTGGACATTGGGCGAGATTTCACTCCCAACTCCTGAGTTCCCGATGACTTCGGGCGAGATTTCACTACATATCTCGTAATATTCAGGGACCTCGGGCGAGATTTCAATCCAAATCTCGCGAGGTCTCAATGACATCGCGTGAGATTTCACTACAAATCTCGTGAGATATCAGGGAGTTTGGGCGAGATTTACCTCCAACTCTCACCAGGACTCTTGGACGTTGAGCGAGACTTGACTCCACGTCTCGGAGATCTCATCCAAACCTTGGAGAATTCAGTCCAAATCTCATGAGATCTCATGGATATGGAGCGAAATTTCAATCTCAACCTCGTGAGATCTCATGACATCAGGAGAGATTTGACTCCAAATCTCGTGAGATCTCACGGATATCGGGTGAGATTTCTCTGCAAATCTCGTGAGATCATGGGCATTGGGTGAGATTTCACGCCAAATCTCTTGAGGTCACAATGACATGGGGCGAGATTTCACTATACTTCTCTTGAACTATCAGGGGTCTTGGGCAAGATTTCACTACAAATCTCGTGAGACATCAGGGACCTTGCGCGATATTTCACTCCAAATCTCGTGAGGTACCAATGACATCGGGCGAGATTTCCGCAGAAATCTCTTGAGATATCTGGAACCTTGGTTGAGATTTTACTCCAACTCTGGTGAGCTCTCTTGGAATTCGGGGTATTTTCCTCCAAGTCTCGCGAGAGCTCCTCCAGACCTTGGAGACATCAGTACAAATCTCGTGAGATCTCGTGGATATTGAGCGAGATTTCAATCTTTATCTCGTGAGACCTCATGGACATCAGGCGAGAATTTACTCCAAATATCGTGAAATCGCATGGACATCGGCTGAGATTTCACTCCAAATATCTTGGGATCTCATGGACATCGGGCGAGATTTCACTCCAAATCTCCTTGAGGTCACAGGGACATCGGGCGAGATTTCACCTCAAATCTCCTGAGATATCATGGACTTTGGGTGAGATTTGTCTCCAACTGTCGCGAGATCTCTTGGACTGTGGGTGAGCTTTGACTCCAGGTCTCGTGAGATCTCATCCAAAACATGGAGACGTCAGTGCCAATCGAATGAGATCTCATGGATATTGAGTGAGTATTCAATCGAAATATCGTGAGATCTCATGGATATCCGGCGAGTTTTGACACCAAATCTCGTGAGATCCCATGGACATCGGGTGCGATTTCAGTCCCAATCTCACGAGATCTCATGGATATTGGGCGAGACTCACTCCAAATCTCCTGTGGTTCTAATGACATGGCGCGAGGTTTCAAGAAATCTCGTGAGATATCAAGGCCCTTGGTCGAGATTTCGGTCCAAATCTCGTGAGGTCTCAATGACATTGGGTGAGAGTTCATGACAAATCTCGGGAGATATCAGGGACCATGGGCGAGATTTCACTCCAACCCTCATGAGGTCTCTTGGTCTTTGGCGAGATTTAACTCCAAGTCTTGTGAGAGCTCCTTCAAACCTTGGAGACGTCAGTGCCAATCTCCTGAGATCTCATGGCTATGGATGGAGATTTAATCTAAATCTCGTGAGATCTCAAGGACATCAGGCGAGGTTTTACTCCAAATCTTGGGAGCTGTCATGGACATCGGGTGAGATATGTCTCCAAAACTCGTGAGATAATGGACCTTGGGCCAGACTGCACTCCATAGGTCCTGAGGTCACAATGACATCGGGCGAGATTTCACTACAAAACTCGAGAGATATCAGGGACCTTGGGCAAGGTTTCACTCCTAATCTCGTGAGATAGCAGGGACCTTGGGCGAGATTTCACTCTCAATCTCGTGAGATCTCTTGGAGTTCGGGCGAGATTTGATTCCAAGTCTCGTGAGATCCAATCCAAGCCTTGGAGACTTCAGTCCCAATCTCGTGAGATCTCCTGGACATTGGGCGAGATTCAAATCCAAATCTCGTGTGGTCTCAATGATATCGGGTGAGATTTCACACCAATTCTCGTGAGATCTCATGGCCATCGGGCGAGATATTCTTGCACATCTCGTGAGATCTCATCACAACTTGGAGAGCTCAGTCCAAATCTCGTGAGATGTCATGGATATTGCAAAAGTTTTCACTGTAAATCTCGTGAGATCTCATGGACCGCGGTCGAGATTTTACTTGCAATCTCTTGAGATTTCCTGGATGTCGGGTGAGATCTCATTCCAAATCCCGTGAGATCTCATGGACATCGGGCGCGAATTCACTCCAAAACTCGGGAGATGTTATGGACGTCGGGTGAGATTTCCCTCCAAATCTCGTGTGATCTCTTCGAAATCTCACTGGAACAGGAACCAGCAGTTGTGGTCTAGGGCTCACACCTGTTGAAAGGGAAGCTAAACAGCCCGACACAGGTGTTGGGTAGTAAGAAGGGCAGGTGTTGGCATGATCACTCAGTATTATCGGCAACTTAGGAATCATTGTTGAGCACTACGACAGAATTCTCGGCTGTTCTATATGCTGTCTAAATGAAAAAATACAATAAAAAATAAAAAGTAAACCGATGAACCTAAGGGAAATGGAAGGAAAAATCAAATAAGACAAGACCAGAGAGGAAGACAAACCGTAAGAGTATCCTAACTCCAGCTAACAAAGTGAGGGTTGCTGGAAGCAAGGTGGGTGAGGAATGGGGAAAGTGGGGAATGGGCATTAAGGAGAGTACTTGTAATTAGCACTGGGTGCTATACACAACAGATGGATCGCTAAATTCTAACCCTGATCCTAGTAACGCGCTCTAGGTTAAATTGGTCGTATTTAAATTCTTTTTCTTGGAAGAACTCTGTTAACATTTGGAGTCCCGATGCACTTGAAGTTGCCCAACGGACGGTGTTTATATATGGGCTCTGCCATGGGTATTTAGAAGGAGCTCTCCTTATTTCTGGGCTCAAAGAAAATGAAGTGACACCTCTCATTTGGGGACTTGGTCGCATTTTCATTTAAATTGTTGATTTTTGGCCATCCATCCAGACAATTCCAAAACCTTGTTGAATTCCTAAGTTTAGCTTTACATTCAAGGAGCCAGGGGATTTTCCTCCCATAGGCCGTACCCAGGGATTGCTGGAAAGTTCACATCCTTGTCCTGTGCAAGGAGAGAGTCTCAGGGTCTGATATCCTAAAGGAAGATTGCCCTATTGCTCCTGAGCTGCTTCTGAGCTCTCGGGGCATAAGCCTGCTGAATGATAGCCAGCTTCTAGTTCTCCCCTAGATGATTGAGGTGCCATTATGCTGAAGATTAGACAGGAAGCAGCACAGTAAGAGCCCTTTCAAGGAATACTACACCAAAGGCCTGCTTTGGAACACTTGAACATCAGCCAAGAGGACAAAAGCGTCACCCTCATTTGCTTCTGTGTCACCCCATGCACGGTAAGGTCCATTTTAAAAACAGAAAACAAAACCAAGAGCAGACTTTCCGCTTTCTGAAGGAGGAATGCCGGCCTCTTAATGACAGGGCTCCCAAGTGCAGGGCAGGAACGTTGACCTTGGCCCAAGCCCACAGGTGTACGCTTTCCCTGCGGCAGACTGCTTGCCAGCAGACTGTGCTTTCTTCACATTAGCCCATTCTCATCGCTAATGAAGAACGTTGGCCTTCCATGCATCATTTTCCACCCTCTAGCTCTTTTTTCAATCTAAGATTGCCCTGGGCGTCATTCCGATCCAGTGTCTCAGAGTAATAGCCTCTATTTAAGAAGGTCCAGCTAAGTCCTTGTGACTGTGGGAGAGATTGGGGCACGTTGCCCCTTGTAACGGGCTTTCAGAACTATGGGGACCTCAGAGCTTAAGCCATTTGGACGTGCCCTGCGAGGAATGTTTCTGTGCAGGCTTGGCCCCAGGTTTTTAGAGGGACTGGGCCTCCTTTCTTGGGTAAAAGGAAATGAAGTGACACACTTCCTAACCAGATGTATCCTAGTCCCAATTGTATTGTCAAATTTCGGCCTTCACTGGAATCATTTCCATGCCCTTGCCGATGCTTTTTAAAATTTAGAGCTGGTTTACGCACGGCGAGGAGGGGATTCTACCCAAGCAGCCAGGACCCAACGATTGGTCGTGAGTTCCTACTTCAGTCCTGTGCTCAGTCAGCCTCTCCTTATGTGATAGCCCAAAGGAAAGGAAAGGTGGCTCTTCTCTCCTTGACCTTGAGATGCCCTCCTTTTGAGGAAGAGAAGTTCACCCATATGCTGCATGCTGGAGCATCTGGTACGTTCAGGAGGTGCCCTTTCCAGGACTATAGCACCAATGCTTGCATCTGAAACCTTGAGCATCACCTGGGAGTCCCATTAGTATAGCTGAATGACTGCAGCCTCTATCCATTCATGGGAAGGGCAAAACAAACACACCCACAACCACCACCAGCACCATCACAACACTACTGCCAAATTTCCCTCTCATTTTAAGAGAAGAACGCAGAGTTCCTGGTGACAGGGCTCCCAGGCCTAGACCACGGTTTCCCTTTCCCCAAGGCCGCAGTGGTTTCTCATTCCTGGGAATGAAAATTGGGTGGCGAGGAGATGGGCCTAGTCACCTCAATCTAAACATGGTGTCTCATCGCATCTCTAATCAACACATTTGGCCCAGGATTTACCCACTTCCACCCTCTTGCTGTTTTTCTGCCGAGGTTCCCCTTGTGGGCCTTGTGCTCCAGTGTCTCAGAGCAATATCCTGTTCATGCAGCTAGAGGATCTGGAAGATTTTTTGTCACTGTGGGGACGTGTTGGCCACAGAGCCCCATGGGAATGCTGTTCAGAACTATGTTGGCCTGAGGAGGCCTAAGGCATTGGAAGCCTGCAAGCAGTGAATGTCTGTGCGTAGGCATGGCCAGAAGACTCATTTCTTGCGGGAGGGGAAAAAATTAGATGTCTCATTACAGTTTTATCTCACTTAAAATGGCCCTGCTTATATACATTCCTGTAGTCTCGCAGATTGTTGATGTCGCTCCTGGTACACATTCCAACTGGAAGGTGCTTTTCCTCACAGCAGCGCCTAGGATTCCTGGGGAGTTCCCTGGCCCTCTTATCCCTGAGCTTGTGGTGTGGCTCCCTTGGGTAAGTGTGTAGACAGGTAGGAAAGGCACCTGCCTCCCTAGCTCGGTGAGATGCCTCCGTTCTGGACAACCTAGTTCGAAATAGCGTTCAAAGAATGGAAACGGACAGAGAGGCAATGCGGACTTTCCTAGAGTTGAGAATAAACCAATGTTGAGACGAAAATACCTAGCAAAACCTGTTAGTCTCTGGGATCAGAAAGGCCTGTTGGCTTTGGCAATGGGAAAACTCCAGGGCCTCCCCCTGGGAGCCACAGAAACAAGAGGCCTTCATTCTTCCTTGGTAAAGAGTGGGAAATCTCCTGGAATCGGATGTCACTCCTGCTGCCTTTCCGTCTGTGGCGGGGAGGGGGGACACAACAAAACCAGAAACGCTTTAGTGTTAGCAGACTGGTTCTCCCAGCTGATGATGCGTTTGGAAGTAGCCATTGGAGGAGCATTCCTGGCACGAGCTCTTTTTCCACTGAGGAGGTCCCGGAGCACACCGCGCATGTGTCAACTGTCTGCTCTTCCGAACGAAGGCATCTCTGGCAGCCAGGGGAGGGAGAACAGCTGGCTGCCAAACAGAGCATTTCAAAGATCGGGACAAGAACCAAGCACTCCGAGGCAGAAGGGGAAACGTTCCTTTCGGCTCTCAGACACATTGCTCTCCCCTAGCACAGGATCTCAATGGGAACCTGCACCAACCGTGTGTGTATGGTGGACACACGGGTTGTGAGATGCCACCCAGAGTATTCCTCCATGTGAAACAACGTAGCTACCAAATCAGCAAGAGGATGGGATGGCTTCAAGGAAAACCAAAGTTCAACTCTTCCAATGGGAATGAAAGTTATCTGAGAGTGAGGTGTCTAACTTCAGCTCCCCTTGCCCCAGAAATGGAGGCAAGCTCCCTCCCAAACCCTCTGGCCATGCCTACACCCAATCTCTTGAGCTTTCTCCAAGGAGAGGAAAGTTTCTGACATTGGAGGTTTTCCGCCATTTCCATCAGTGTCTTGAGGCAGCCGTGATTCAGAGGTGGCAGGCTGCAACTCCCAGCTGCGGATCCAATGTTTGGAATGGGTGTTTGGAGCATTATTCCTTGAAGAAAGCTATTTCTGCCCTCAACAGGCCCTAGAGCATAGTAGGCCGTCCACATCCCATCTGTTCTTGAGAATGAAGGCATCTCCACCACCCAGGAGCCAGTATGGCAAGCTAGACCCCCATCTCTGTGCGTCTTCAGCCGGCCAAGTACCAAGTCCTCAGGGCCAGAAGGGCAAACATTTCTTTCAAAGAGGAGACTCTGGTTGTCTTAGCTTAGGAGAGGTCCAGAGTGGGAACTCACCACCAATCCCTGGGTGCTCTAAAGGTGAGTCACAACACCTTGGCCCATGAAGGTGCCCGTAGCCTTTGTTCAACAAACAGGCAAGGCCATGGGAAACAGCACAAAGAGTGCCAGAGTCCCATGTCAACCGCAAATGGGACACAAAGTGACTAGCTCACTCTCCTAACAGGTTGGCACTTTTGGGAATAAGAATCAGCTGTGGACTTGGCTTCAGGGAAAGTGCCATGTGCCACCCCAGGTAAGCTTTAGCTCGAGGCCTGTCTTCCTCCTCCATAAAGGGAAGGGATGCTCCTGGTGCTGGCTGTTATTTGCCCTTTTCCATCAGTGGTTAGAGGTAGCAGTGATTCAGGGGTAGCCTGTTGGTTCTGCCACCTGACGACCAAGTATTGGGAACTGATTCTTGGTGCCATATTCCTTGAAAAATTTTGTGTCTGCACTGACCAGGTCCAGGAACACGATGCCCTTGTGGTGATGGTCTGTTCTTCAAAATGAAGACATCTCAATCATCCAGCGGATGTGGGGAAGCCGGCTAGGAATCACGGCACTTAGCTGGCCAAAATCCAAGTGCTCAGGAACAGGAGAGCCATACTTCCCTTAAGACGTCACCTCTTGCTTAGCACGGGATCACGCTTGGAACTGGCCACCCGTCCCTGGGTGCTGACTGCGTGTGGGACAGCACGATGGCCTCTGATGGCGACTCAAGATCTTGTTCGAACAAAGGGCAAAGGGGACGCCTGCATGGCTCAGTCGATTAAGCGTCTGCCTCCGGCTCAGCTCATGACCACAAGGTCCTGGGATCGAACCCTGCATTGGAAATGCACGTTGGAACAGCCGTTTTGGGAAACAGAGTGGAGCTTCCTCAGAAAATTCAAAACAGAGCTAGCTTTTGACCCAGCAATTGCTCGCCTGGGTATTTGCCCCAAGACACAGGTGGGGTGAAAAGAAGGGCCACATGCACCCCAGTGTTCATAGCAGCAAGGTCCACACGAGCGAACCCGTGGAAAGAGCCGACATTCCCTTCAACAGATGAATGGAGAGAGATGATGTGGTCCATCTCTACAAGGGAATAATACTCACCCATCAGAAAGGATGAATACCCAACTTTGTCATCAACATCGATGGGGCTGGGGGAGAGCATGCTCAATGAAATTGGCCGAGCAGAGAAAGCCAATATCATAGGGCTTCACGGATTTGTGGAACATAAGGAATAGCATGGAGGGCGTGAGGAGAAGGAAGGGAAAAATGAAGGGGGGCAAATCGGAGCGGGAGACGAACCATGAGACGGTACGGACTCCAAGAAATGGAGGGTTTTAGAGGGGACGGGTGGATGGATGAGTTAACCCAGTGGTGGGTATAAGGACGGCAGGTATCGAATGGACCATTGGGTGTTCTAGGAAAACAATGAACCAGGGATCCCAGATCCAAAACGAATGATGTACTGTATGGTGAGTAAAAGTACAATTTATTAAAAGACCAAGAAAGCGCTTCTCTCTTCATGAAACAAGATGGTAGTTGAAATATGCATTCCCTCACAGTGTGATATCTGAGAGTTAAGTAGTTGGCACCTTCCTTTGGCTTCCACGCATACATTTGTAAGCATCCTCTCTTCCTGGAACGAGAATGCTTCATGAAAAAAAAAAAAGGATTTCAAACCACGAAGTGTGTCTACTAAACTCACAACCCCAGTGTAACTAAAGGAAAGATACCTCTGTCCTATCCCGACCTCACGTGAGCCTTGGGATCATCTCACAAGATTGAGATTTCACTCCAAATCTCATGAGATCTCATGGAACTGGGGCCAGATTTCACTCCACATCACCTGAGGTCACAATGAGATCGGGCGAAATTTCACTACAATTCTCGTGAGATAGCAGGGACCTTGGGCGAGATTTCCCTGCAACGCTGGTCATATCTCTTGAGTTTGGGTGAGCTTTTACTCCCAGTCTGGTGAGGTCTCATCCAAAACGTGGACACGTCAGTGCCCATCTCATGAGATCTCATGCATATTGAGCGAGATTTCAATCTCAATCTCGTGAGATCTCATGGACATCGGGCGAGATTTCACTCCAGCTCTCGTGAGATCCTTTGGAATTCGGGGATCAATTCCTCCAGGTGTTGAGAGATCTCATCCGATCCTTGGAGACTTCAGTCCAAATCTCATGAGATCTCAGGATAGTGAGGGAGAATTCACTCTATCTCTCGTGAGAAATCATGGATATCAGGCGAGATAATTCCAACACTCGTGAGATCCTATGGACATCGGGTGAGAATTCTTTCCAAATCCCGTGATATGTCATGGACCTTGGACCTGATTTCACTCCAAATGTCGTGTGGTCTCAATGACCTCGGGCAGATTTCACTCCAAATCTCGGGAGATATCAGGGACGACCGTGGGCGAGCTTTCAACCTAAACCTCGCGAGATCTCATGGACATCGGGCGAGATTTGCCACCAAATCTCCTGAGATCTCATGGACCTCGGTTCAGATTTCACTCCAAATCTCATGAGATCTCATGGAATTTAGGCGAGATTTCACTGCAAACCTCCTGAGCTCACAAGGAGATTGGGCGAGATGTCACTACAAATCTCATGAGATCTAGGGACCTTGGGCGAGATTTCCCTCCCGCTCTCGTGAGATCTCTGGAATTTGGGCGCGATTTTACTCCCAGTCTTGTGAGATCTCCTCCAAACCTTGGCGACGTCACTGTCAATCTCGTGAGATCTCCTGGGTATTGAGCGAGATTTCAATCTCAATATCGTGAGACTGATGGGCATCAGGTGAGATTTTATTGCATATCTCGAGAGATCTCAGAGACATTCGGGTGAGATTTCACTCCGAATATCCTGAGGTCCCAATGACATCGGGCGAGATTTCACGACAAATGTCGTGAGATATCAGGGAACTTGGGCGAGATTTCACTCCAAATCCCGGGAGATCTCTTGGAATTCAGCTGAGATTTTACTCCATCTCTCGTGTGCTCTCTTCCTCATTTGGAGACCTCAGTCCAAATCTCTGGAGATCTCATGGAAAATAGGTGAGATTTCACTCTAACTTTTGAGATATCGCATGGTCATTGGGCGAGATGTTCCTCCAAATCTCGTGAGATGTCATGGACACCGGGCGAGAATTCCCTCCAAATCTCGTGAGATGTCACGGACTTTGGGTGAGATTTCTCTCCAAATCTCGTGAGATCTCTTGGACTTTGGGCGAGATTTTACTCCAGGTCTCATGAGCACTCGTCCAACACTTGGAGAGGTCAGTGCCATTCTCGTGAGATCTCATGGATATTGAGTGAGGATTCCATCTAAATCTCGTGAGATCTCATGGACATCAGGTGAGATTTCACTCCGAATAGCCTGAGGTCACAATCACGTTGGGCGAGATTTCACCACAAATCTCGTGAGATATCAGCGACCTCAGGCGAGATTTCAATCCAAATATCGGGACGTCTCAATGACATTGGGCGACAGTTCACTAAACTCTCGTGAGATTAAAGGGACCTAGGGCGAGATTTCACTCCACCTCTCGTGAGATCTCTGGGAATTCGCGGATAGTTTACTCCAAGTCTCGTGAGATCTCATCCAATCCTTGGAGACTTCAGTCCAAAACCCGTGAGATCTCAGGATAGGGAGCGAGAATTCAATCTATATCTTGTGAGCACTGAGGGACATCAGGCGAGATGACTGCAAATCTTGTGAGTACTCACGAATATCGGGTGAGATTCCACTCCAAATCTCCTGAGGTCTCAATGAGCTCGGGCAGATTTCACTCCAAATCTCGTGAGTTATCAGGGACGCGGGGCGAGGTTTCAATCTAAATGTCGTGAGATCTCATGGAAATCGGGCGAGATGTGACACCAAATCTCCTGAGATCGCAGGGACATCGATTGAGATTTCACTCCGAATCTCATGAGAGCTCATGGATATTGGGCTCGACTTCACTCCAAATCTCCTGAGGTCCCAATGAGTCCAGGCGAGATTTCACTACAGATCTCGTGAGATAGCAGCAACCTTGGGCGAGATTTCTATCCAAATCTCGTCAGATCTCAATGACATCGGGGGAGATTCCTTCCAAATCTCGTGAGATATCAAGGACCTTGGGTGAGATTTCACCCCAACTCTCGTGAGGTCTCCTGGTCTGTGGGCGAGATTTGACTCCCATCCCGTTAAATGTCCTCCAAACCTTGGAGACGTCAATGCCAACCTCGTGAATTCTCATGGATACGAGCGAGTTTTCCATCTGAATCTCGTGTGATCTCATGGATATCGGGCGAGATATCCCTCCAAATCTCGTGAGATCTCGTGGACATTGGGCGAGATTTCACTCCCAACTCCTGAGTTCCCGATGACTTCGGGCGAGATTTCACTACATATCTCGTAATATTCAGGGACCTCGGGCGAGATTTCAATCCAAATCTCGCGAGGTCTCAATGACATCGCGTGAGATTTCACTACAAATCTCGTGAGATATCAGGGAGTTTGGGCGAGATTTACCTCCAACTCTCACCAGGACTCTTGGACGTTGAGCGAGACTTGACTCCACGTCTCGGAGATCTCATCCAAACCTTGGAGAATTCAGTCCAAATCTCATGAGATCTCATGGATATGGAGCGAAATTTCAATCTCAACCTCGTGAGATCTCATGACATCAGGAGAGATTTGACTCCAAATCTCGTGAGATCTCACGGTTATCGGGTGAGATTTCTCTGCAAATCTCGTGAGATCATGGGCATTGGGTGAGATTTCACGCCAAATCTCTTGAGGTCACAATGACATGGGGCGAGATTTCACTATACTTCTCTTGAACTATCAGGGGTCTTGGGCAAGATTTCACTACAAATCTCGTGAGACATCAGGGACCTTGCGCGATATTTCACTCCAAATCTCGTGAGGTACCAATGACATCGGGCGAGATTTCCGCAGAAATCTCTTGAGATATCTGGAACCTTGGTTGAGATTTTACTCCAACTCTGGTGAGCTCTCTTGGAATTCGGGGTATTTTCCTCCAAGTCTCGCGAGAGCTCCTCCAGACCTTGGAGACATCAGTACAAATCTCGTGAGATCTCGTGGATATTGAGCGAGATTTCAATCTTTATCTCGTGAGACCTCATGGACATCAGGCGAGAATTTACCCCAAATCTCGTGAAATCGCATGGACATCGGCTGAGATTTCACTCCAAATATCTTGGGATCTCATGGACATCGGGCGAGATTTCACTCCAAATCTCCTTGAGGTCACAGGGACATCGGGCGAGATTTCACCTCAAATCTCCTGAGATATCATGGACTTTGGGTGAGATTTGTCTCCAACTGTCGCGAGATCTCTTGGACTGTGGGTGAGCTTTGACTCCAGGTCTCGTGAGATCTCATCCAAAACATGGAGACGTCAGTGCCAATCGAATGAGATCTCATGGATATTGAGTGAGTATTCAATCGAAATATCGTGAGATCTCATGGATATCCGGCGAGTTTTGACACCAAATCTCGTGAGATCCCATGGACATCGGGTGCGATTTCAGTCCCAATCTCACGAGATCTCATGGATATTGGGCGAGACTCACTCCAAATCTCCTGTGGTTCTAATGACATGGCGCGAGGTTTCAAGAAATCTCGTGAGATATCAAGGCCCTTGGTCGAGATTTCGGTCCAAATCTCGTGAGGTCTCAATGACATTGGGTGAGAGTTCATGACAAATCTCGGGAGATATCAGGGACCATGGGCGAGATTTCACTCCAACCCTCATGAGGTCTCTTGGTCTTTGGCGAGATTTAACTCCAAGTCTTGTGAGAGCTCCTTCAAACCTTGGAGACGTCAGTGCCAATCTCCTGAGATCTCATGGCTATGGATGGAGATTTAATCTAAATCTCGTGAGATCTCAAGGACATCAGGCGAGGTTTTACTCCAAATCTTGGGAGCTGTCATGGACATCGGGTGAGATATGTCTCCAAAACTCGTGAGATAATGGACCTTGGGCCAGACTGCACTCCATAGGTCCTGAGGTCACAATGACATCGGGCGAGATTTCACTACAAAACTCGAGAGATATCAGGGACCTTGGGCAAGGTTTCACTCCTAATCTCGTGAGATAGCAGGGACCTTGGGCGAGATTTCACTCTCAATCTCGTGAGATCTCTTGGAGTTCGGGCGAGATTTGATTCCAAGTCTCGTGAGATCCAATCCAAGCCTTGGAGACTTCAGTCCCAATCTCGTGAGATCTCCTGGACATTGGGCGAGATTCAAATCCAAATCTCGTGTGGTCTCAATGATATCGGGTGAGATTTCACACCAATTCTCGTGAGATCTCATGGCCATCGGGCGAGATATTCTTGCACATCTCGTGAGATCTCATCACAACTTGGAGAGCTCAGTCCAAATCTCGTGAGATGTCATGGATATTGCAAAAGTTTTCACTGTAAATCTCGTGAGATCTCATGGACCGCGGTCGAGATTTTACTTGCAATCTCTTGAGATTTCCTGGATGTCGGGTGAGATCTCATTCCAAATCCCGTGAGATCTCATGGACATCGGGCGCGAATTCACTCCAAAACTCGGGAGATGTTATGGACGTCGGGTGAGATTTCCCTCCAAATCTCGTGTGATCTCTTCGAAATCTCACTGGAACAGGAACCAGCAGTTGTGGTCTAGGGCTCACACCTGTTGAAAGGGAAGCTAAACAGCCCGACACAGGTGTTGGGTAGTAAGAAGGGCAGGTGTTGGCATGATCACTGAGTATTATCGGCAACTTAGGAATCATTGTTGAGCACTACGACAGAATTCTCGGCTGTTCTATATGCTGTCTAAATGAAAAAATACAATAAAAAATAAAAAGTAAACCGATGAACCTAAGGGAAATGGAAGGAAAAATCAAATAAGACAAGACCAGAGAGGAAGACAAACCGTAAGAGTATCCTAACTCCAGCTAACAAAGTGAGGGTTGCTGGAAGCAAGGTGGGTGAGGAATGGGGAAAGTGGGGAATGGGCATTAAGGAGAGTACTTGTAATTAGCACTGGGTGCTATACACAACAGATGGATCGCTAAATTCTAACCCTGATCCTAGTAACGCGCTCTAGGTTAAATTGGTCGTATTTAAATTCTTTTTCTTGGAAGAAATCTGTTAACATTTGGAGTCCCGATGCACTTGAAGTTGCCCAACGGACGGTGTTTATATATGGGCTCTGCCATGGGTATTTAGAAGGAGCTCTCCTTATTTCTGGGCTCAAAGAAAATGAAGTGACACCTCTCATTTGGGGACTTGGTCGCATTTTCATTTAAATTGTTGATTTTTGGCCATCCATCCAGACAATTCCAAAACCTTGTTGAATTCCTAAGTTTAGCTTTACATTCAAGGAGCCAGGGGATTTTCCTCCCATAGGCCGTACCCAGGGATTGCTGGAAAGTTCACATCCTTGTCCTGTGCAAGGAGAGAGTCTCAGGGTCTGATATCCTAAAGGAAGATTGCCCTATTGCTCCTGAGCTGCTTCTGAGCTCTCGGGGCATAAGCCTGCTGAATGATAGCCAGCTTTTAGTTCTCCCCTAGATGATTGAGGTGCCATTATGCTGAAGATTAGACAGGAAGCAGCACAGTAAGAGCCCTTTCAAGGAATACTACACCAAAGGCCTGCTTTGGAACACTTGAACATCAGCCAAGAGGACAAAAGCGTCACCCTCATTTGCTTCTGTGTCACCCCATGCACGGTAAGGTCCATTTTAAAAACAGAAAACAAAACCAAGAGCAGACTTTCCGCTTTCTGAAGGAGGAATGCCGGCCTCTTAATGACAGGGCTCCCAAGTGCAGGGCAGGAACGTTGACCTTGGCCCAAGCCCACAGGTGTACGCTTTCCCTGCGGCAGACTGCTTGCCAGCAGACTGTGCTTTCTTCACATTAGCCCATTCTCATCGCTAATGAAGAACGTTGGCCTTCCATGCATCATTTTCCACCCTCTAGCTCTTTTTTCAATCTAAGATTGCCCTGGGCGTCATTCCGATCCAGTGTCTCAGAGTAATAGCCTCTATTTAAGAAGGTCCAGCTAAGTCCTTGTGACTGTGGGAGAGACTGGGGCACGTTGCCCCTTGTAACGGGCTTTCAGAACTATGGGGACCTCAGAGCTTAAGCCATTTGGACGTGCCCTGCGAGGAATGTTTCTGTGCAGGCTTGGCCCCAGGTTTTTAGAGGGACTGGGCCTCCTTTCTTGGGTAAAAGGAAATGAAGTGACACACTTCCTAACCAGATGTATCCTAGTCCCAATTGTATTGTCAAATTTCGGCCTTCACTGGAATCATTTCCATGCCCTTGCCGATGCTTTTTAAAATTTAGAGCTGGTTTACGCACGGCGAGGAGGGGATTCTACCCAAGCAGCCAGGACCCAACGATTGGTCGTGAGTTCCTACTTCAGTCCTGTGCTCAGTCAGCCTCTCCTTATGTGATAGCCCAAAGGAAAGGAAAGGTGGCTCTTCTCTCCTTGACCTTGAGATGCCCTCCTTTTGAGGAAGAGAAGTTCACCCATATGCTGCATGCTGGAGCATCTGGTACGTTCAGGAGGTGCCCTTTCCAGGACTATAGCACCAATGCTTGCATCTGAAACCTTGAGCATCACCTGGGAGTCCCATTAGTATAGCTGAATGACTGCAGCCTCTATCCATTCATGGGAAGGGCAAAACAAACACACCCACAACCACCACCAGCACCACCACAACACTACTGCCAAATTTCCCTCTCATTTTAAGAGAAGAACGCAGAGTTCCTGGTGACAGGGCTCCCAGGCCTAGACCACGGTTTCCCTTTCCCCAAGGCCGCAGTGGTTTCTCATTCCTGGGAATGAAAATTGGGTGGCGAGGAGATGGGCCTAGTCACCTCAATCTAAACATGGTGTCTCATCGCATCTCTAATCAACACATTTGGCCCAGGATTTACCCACTTCCACCCTCTTGCTGTTTTTCTGCCGAGGTTCCCCTTGTGGGCCTTGTGCTCCAGTGTCTCAGAGCAATATCCTGTTCATGCAGCTAGAGGATCTGGAAGATTTTTTGTCACTGTGGGGACGTGTTGGCCACAGAGCCCCATGGGAATGCTGTTCAGAACTATGTTGGCCTGAGGAGGCCTAAGGCATTGGAAGCCTGCAAGCAGTGAATGTCTGTGCGTAGGCATGGCCAGAAGACTCATTTCTTGCGGGAGGGGAAAAAATTAGATGTCTCATTACAGTTTTATCTCACTTAAAATGGCCCTGCTTATATACATTCCTGTAGTCTCGCAGATTGTTGATGTCGCTCCTGGTACACATTCCAACTGGAAGGTGCTTTTCCTCACAGCAGCGCCTAGGATTCCTGGGGAGTTCCCTGGCCCTCTTATCCCTGAGCTTGTGGTGTGGCTCCCTTGGGTAAGTGTGTAGACAGGTAGGAAAGGCACCTGCCTCCCTAGCTCGGTGAGATGCCTCCGTTCTGGACAACCTAGTTCGAAATAGCGTTCAAAGAATGGAAACGGACAGAGAGGCAATGCGGACTTTCCTAGAGTTGAGAATAAACCAATGTTGAGACGAAAATACCTAGCAAAACCTGTTAGTCTCTGGGATCAGAAAGGCCTGTTGGCTTTGGCAATGGGAAAACTCCAGGGCCTCCCCCTGGGAGCCACAGAAACAAGAGGCCTTCATTCTTCCTTGGTAAAGAGTGGGAAATCTCCTGGAATCGGATGTCACTCCTGCTGCCTTTCCGTCTGTGGCGGGGAGGGGGGACACAACAAAACCAGAAACGCTTTAGTGTTAGCAGACTGGTTCTCCCAGCTGATGATGCGTTTGGAAGTAGCCATTGGAGGAGCATTCCTGGCACGAGCTCTTTTTCCACTGAGGAGGTCCCGGAGCACACCGCGCATGTGTCAACTGTCTGCTCTTCCGAACGAAGGCATCTCTGGCAGCCAGGGGAGGGAGAACAGCTGGCTGCCAAACAGAGCATTTCAAAGATCGGGACAAGAACCAAGCACTCCGAGGCAGAAGGGGAAACGTTCCTTTCGGCTCTCAGACACATTGCTCTCCCCTAGCACAGGATCTCAATGGGAACCTGCACCAACCGTGTGTGTATGGTGGACACACGGGTTGTGAGATGCCACCCAGAGTATTCCTCCATGTGAAACAACGTAGCTACCAAATCAGCAAGAGGATGGGATGGCTTCAAGGAAAACCAAAGTTCAACTCTTCCAATGGGAATGAAAGTTATCTGAGAGTGAGGTGTCTAACTTCAGCTCCCCTTGCCCCAGAAATGGAGGCAAGCTCCCTCCCAAACCCTCTGGCCATGCCTACACCCAATCTCTTGAGCTTTCTCCAAGGAGAGGAAAGTTTCTGACATTGGAGGTTTTCCGCCATTTCCATCAGTGTCTTGAGGCAGCCGTGATTCAGAGGTGGCAGGCTGCAACTCCCAGCTGCGGATCCAATGTTTGGAATGGGTGTTTGGAGCATTATTCCTTGAAGAAAGCTATTTCTGCCCTCAACAGGCCCTAGAGCATAGTAGGCCGTCCACATCCCATCTGTTCTTGAGAATGAAGGCATCTCCACCACCCAGGAGCCAGTATGGCAAGCTAGACCCCCATCTCTGTGCGTCTTCAGCCGGCCAAGTACCAAGTCCTCAGGGCCAGAAGGGCAAACATTTCTTTCAAAGAGGAGACTCTGGTTGTCTTAGCTTAGGAGAGGTCCAGAGTGGGAACTCACCACCAATCCCTGGGTGCTCTAAAGGTGAGTCACAACACCTTGGCCCATGAAGGTGCCCGTAGCCTTTGTTCAACAAACAGGCAAGGCCATGGGAAACAGCACAAAGAGTGCCAGAGTCCCATGTCAACCGCAAATGGGACACAAAGTGACTAGCTCACTCTCCTAACAGGTTGGCACTTTTGGGAATAAGAATCAGCTGTGGACTTGGCTTCAGGGAAAGTGCCATGTGCCACCCCAGGTAAGCTTTAGCTCGAGGCCTGTCTTCCTCCTCCATAAAGGGAAGGGATGCTCCTGGTGCTGGCTGTTATTTGCCCTTTTCCATCAGTGGTTAGAGGTAGCAGTGATTCAGGGGTAGCCTGTTGGTTCTGCCACCTGACGACCAAGTATTGGGAACTGATTCTTGGTGCCATATTCCTTGAAAAATTTTGTGTCTGCACTGACCAGGTCCAGGAACACGATGCCCTTGTGGTGATGGTCTGTTCTTCAAAATGAAGACATCTCAATCATCCAGCGGATGTGGGGAAGCCGGCTAGGAATCACGGCACTTAGCTGGCCAAAATCCAAGTGCTCAGGAACAGGAGAGCCATACTTCCCTTAAGACGTCACCTCTTGCTTAGCACGGGATCACGCTTGGAACTGGCCACCCGTCCCTGGGTGCTGACTGCGTGTGGGACAGCACGATGGCCTCTGATGGCGACTCAAGATCTTGTTCGAACAAAGGGCAAAGGGGACGCCTGCATGGCTCAGTCGATTAAGCGTCTGCCTCCGGCTCAGCTCATGACCACAAGGTCCTGGGATCGAACCCTGCATTGGAAATGCACGTTGGAACAGCCGTTTTGGGAAACAGAGTGGAGCTTCCTCAGAAAATTCAAAACAGAGCTAGCTTTTGACCCAGCAATTGCTCGCCTGGGTATTTGCCCCAAGACACAGGTGGGGTGAAAAGAAGGGCCACATGCACCCCAGTGTTCATAGCAGCAAGGTCCACACGAGCGAACCCGTGGAAAGAGCCGACATTCCCTTCAACAGATGAATGGAGAGAGATGATGTGGTCCATCTCTACAAGGGAATAATACTCACCCATCAGAAAGGATGAATACCCAACTTTGTCATCAACATCGATGGGGCTGGGGGAGAGCATGCTCAATGAAATTGGCCGAGCAGAGAAAGCCAATATCATAGGGCTTCACGGATTTGTGGAACATAAGGAATAGCATGGAGGGCGTGAGGAGAAGGAAGGGAAAAATGAAGGGGGGCAAATCGGAGCGGGAGACGAACCATGAGACGGTACGGACTCCAAGAAATGGAGGGTTTTAGAGGGGACGGGTGGATGGATGAGTTAACCCAGTGGTGGGTATAAGGACGGCAGGTATCGAATGGACCATTGGGTGTTCTAGGAAAACAATGAACCAGGGATCCCAGATCCAAAACGAATGATGTACTGTATGGTGAGTAAAAGTACAATTTATTAAAAGACCAAGAAAGCGCTTCTCTCTTCATGAAACAAGATGGTAGTTGAAATATGCATTCCCTCACAGTGTGATATCTGAGAGTTAAGTAGTTGGCACCTTCCTTTGGCTTCCACGCATACATTTGTAAGCATCCTCTCTTCCTGGAACGAGAATGCTTCATGAAAAAAAAAAAAGGATTTCAAACCACGAAGTGTGTCTACTAAACTCACAACCCCAGTGTAACTAAAGGAAAGATACCTCTGTCCTATCCCGACCTCACGTGAGCCTTGGGATCATCTCACAAGATTGAGATTTCACTCCAAATCTCATGAGATCTCATGGAACTGGGGCCAGATTTCACTCCACATCACCTGAGGTCACAATGAGATCGGGCGAAATTTCACTACAATTCTCGTGAGATAGCAGGGACCTTGGGCGAGATTTCCCTGCAACGCTGGTCATATCTCTTGAGTTTGGGTGAGCTTTTACTCCCAGTCTGGTGAGGTCTCATCCAAAACGTGGACACGTCAGTGCCCATCTCATGAGATCTCATGCATATTGAGCGAGATTTCAATCTCAATCTCGTGAGATCTCATGGACATCGGGCGAGATTTCACTCCAGCTCTCGTGAGATCCTTTGGAATTCGGGGATCAATTCCTCCAGGTGTTGAGAGATCTCATCCGATCCTTGGAGACTTCAGTCCAAATCTCATGAGATCTCAGGATAGTGAGGGAGAATTCACTCTATCTCTCGTGAGAAATCATGGATATCAGGCGAGATAATTCCAACACTCGTGAGATCCTATGGACATCGGGTGAGAATTCTTTCCAAATCCCGTGATATGTCATGGACCTTGGACCTGATTTCACTCCAAATGTCGTGTGGTCTCAATGACCTCGGGCAGATTTCAGTCCAAATCTCGGGAGATATCAGGGACGACCGTGGGCGAGCTTTCAACCTAAACCTCGCGAGATCTCATGGACATCGGGCGAGATTTGCCACCAAATCTCCTGAGATCTCATGGACCTCGGTTCAGATTTCACTCCAAATCTCATGAGATCTCATGGAATTTAGGCGAGATTTCACTGCAAACCTCCTGAGCTCACAAGGAGATTGGGCGAGATGTCACTACAAATCTCATGAGATCTAGGGACCTTGGGCGAGATTTCCCTCCCGCTCTCGTGAGATCTCTGGAATTTGGGCGCGATTTTACTCCCAGTCTTGTGAGATCTCCTCCAAACCTTGGCGACGTCACTGTCAATCTCGTGAGATCTCCTGGGTATTGAGCGAGATTTCAATCTCAATATCGTGAGACTGATGGGCATCAGGTGAGATTTTATTGCATATCTCGAGAGATCTCAGAGACATTCGGGTGAGATTTCACTCCGAATATCCTGAGGTCCCAATGACATCGGGCGAGATTTCACGACAAATGTCGTGAGATATCAGGGAACTTGGGCGAGATTTCACTCCAAATCCCGTGAGATCTCTTGGAATTCAGCTGAGATTTTACTCCATCTCTCGTGTGCTCTCTTCCTCATTTGGAGACCTCAGTCCAAATCTCTGGAGATCTCATGGAAAATAGGTGAGATTTCACTCTAACTTTTGAGATATCGCATGGTCATTGGGCGAGATGTTCCTCCAAATCTCGTGAGATGTCATGGACACCGGGCGAGAATTCCCTCCAAATCTCGTGAGATGTCACGGACTTTGGGTGAGATTTCTCTCCAAATCTCGTGAGATCTCTTGGACTTTGGGCGAGATTTTACTCCAGGTCTCATGAGCACTCGTCCAACACTTGGAGAGGTCAGTGCCATTCTCGTGAGATCTCATGGATATTGAGTGAGGATTCCATCTAAATCTCGTGAGATCTCATGGACATCAGGTGAGATTTCACTCCGAATAGCCTGAGGTCACAATCACGTTGGGCGAGATTTCACCACAAATCTCGTGAGATATCAGCGACCTCAGGCGAGATTTCAATCCAAATATCGGGACGTCTCAATGACATTGGGCGACAGTTCACTAAACTCTCGTGAGATTAAAGGGACCTAGGGCGAGATTTCACTCCACCTCTCGTGAGATCTCTGGGAATTCGCGGATAGTTTACTCCAAGTCTCGTGAGATCTCATCCAATCCTTGGAGACTTCAGTCCAAAACCCGTGAGATCTCAGGATAGGGAGCGAGAATTCAATCTATATCTTGTGAGCACTGAGGGACATCAGGCGAGATGACTGCAAATCTTGTGAGTACTCACGAATATCGGGTGAGATTCCACTCCAAATCTCCTGAGGTCTCAATGAGCTCGGGCAGATTTCACTCCAAATCTCGTGAGTTATCAGGGACGCGGGGCGAGGTTTCAATCTAAATGTCGTGAGATCTCATGGAAATCGGGCGAGATGTGACACCAAATCTCCTGAGATCGCAGGGACATCGATTGAGATTTCACTCCGAATCTCATGAGAGCTCATGGATATTGGGCTCGACTTCACTCCAAATCTCCTGAGGTCCCAATGAGTCCAGGCGAGATTTCACTACAGATCTCGTGAGATAGCAGCAACCTTGGGCGAGATTTCTATCCAAATCTCGTGAGATCTCAATGACATCGGGGGAGATTCCTTCCAAATCTCGTGAGATATCAAGGACCTTGGGTGAGATTTCACCCCAACTCTCGTGAGGTCTCCTGGTCTGTGGGCGAGATTTGACTCCCATCCCGTTAAATGTCCTCCAAACCTTGGAGACGTCAATGCCAACCTCGTGAATTCTCATGGATACGAGCGAGTTTTCCATCTGAATCTCGTGTGATCTCATGGATATCGGGCGAGATATCCCTCCAAATCTCGTGAGATCTCGTGGACATTGGGCGAGATTTCACTCCCAACTCCTGAGTTCCCGATGACTTCGGGCGAGATTTCACTACATATCTCGTAATATTCAGGGACCTCGGGCGAGATTTCAATCCAAATCTCGCGAGGTCTCAATGACATCGCGTGAGATTTCACTACAAATCTCGTGAGATATCAGGGAGTTTGGGCGAGATTTACCTCCAACTCTCACCAGGACTCTTGGACGTTGAGCGAGACTTGACTCCACGTCTCGGAGATCTCATCCAAACCTTGGAGAATTCAGTCCAAATCTCATGAGATCTCATGGATATGGAGCGAAATTTCAATCTCAACCTCGTGAGATCTCATGACATCAGGAGAGATTTGACTCCAAATCTCGTGAGATCTCACGGTTATCGGGTGAGATTTCTCTGCAAATCTCGTGAGATCATGGGCATTGGGTGAGATTTCACGCCAAATCTCTTGAGGTCACAATGACATGGGGCGAGATTTCACTATACTTCTCTTGAACTATCAGGGGTCTTGGGCAAGATTTCACTACAAATCTCGTGAGACATCAGGGACCTTGCGCGATATTTCACTCCAAATCTCGTGAGGTACCAATGACATCGGGCGAGATTTCCGCAGAAATCTCTTGAGATATCTGGAACCTTGGTTGAGATTTTACTCCAACTCTGGTGAGCTCTCTTGGAATTCGGGGTATTTTCCTCCAAGTCTCGCGAGAGCTCCTCCAGACCTTGGAGACATCAGTACAAATCTCGTGAGATCTCGTGGATATTGAGCGAGATTTCAATCTTTATCTCGTGAGACCTCATGGACATCAGGCGAGAATTTACCCCAAATCTCGTGAAATCGCATGGACATCGGCTGAGATTTCACTCCAAATATCTTGGGATCTCATGGACATCGGGCGAGATTTCACTCCAAATCTCCTTGAGGTCACAGGGACATCGGGCGAGATTTCACCTCAAATCTCCTGAGATATCATGGACTTTGGGTGAGATTTGTCTCCAACTGTCGCGAGATCTCTTGGACTGTGGGTGAGCTTTGACTCCAGGTCTCGTGAGATCTCATCCAAAACATGGAGACGTCAGTGCCAATCGAATGAGATCTCATGGATATTGAGTGAGTATTCAATCGAAATATCGTGAGATCTCATGGATATCCGGCGAGTTTTGACACCAAATCTCGTGAGATCCCATGGACATCGGGTGCGATTTCAGTCCCAATCTCACGAGATCTCATGGATATTGGGCGAGACTCACTCCAAATCTCCTGTGGTTCTAATGACATGGCGCGAGGTTTCAAGAAATCTCGTGAGATATCAAGGCCCTTGGTCGAGATTTCGGTCCAAATCTCGTGAGGTCTCAATGACATTGGGTGAGAGTTCATGACAAATCTCGGGAGATATCAGGGACCATGGGCGAGATTTCACTCCAACCCTCATGAGGTCTCTTGGTCTTTGGCGAGATTTAACTCCAAGTCTTGTGAGAGCTCCTTCAAACCTTGGAGACGTCAGTGCCAATCTCCTGAGATCTCATGGCTATGGATGGAGATTTAATCTAAATCTCGTGAGATCTCAAGGACATCAGGCGAGGTTTTACTCCAAATCTTGGGAGCTGTCATGGACATCGGGTGAGATATGTCTCCAAAACTCGTGAGATAATGGACCTTGGGCCAGACTGCACTCCATAGGTCCTGAGGTCACAATGACATCGGGCGAGATTTCACTACAAAACTCGAGAGATATCAGGGACCTTGGGCAAGGTTTCACTCCTAATCTCGTGAGATAGCAGGGACCTTGGGCGAGATTTCACTCTCAATCTCGTGAGATCTCTTGGAGTTCGGGCGAGATTTGATTCCAAGTCTCGTGAGATCCAATCCAAGCCTTGGAGACTTCAGTCCCAATCTCGTGAGATCTCCTGGACATTGGGCGAGATTCAAATCCAAATCTCGTGTGGTCTCAATGATATCGGGTGAGATTTCACACCAATTCTCGTGAGATCTCATGGCCATCGGGCGAGATATTCTTGCACATCTCGTGAGATCTCATCACAACTTGGAGAGCTCAGTCCAAATCTCGTGAGATGTCATGGATACTGCAAAAGATTTCACTGTAAATCTCGTGAGATCTCATGGACCGCGGTCGAGATTTTACTTGCAATCTCTTGAGATTTCCTGGATGTCGGGTGAGATCTCATTCCAAATCCCGTGAGATCTCATGGACATCGGGCGCGAATTCACTCCAAAACTCGGGAGATGTTATGGACGTCGGGTGAGATTTCCCTCCAAATCTCGTGTGATCTCTTCGAAATCTCACTGGAACAGGAACCAGCAGTTGTGGTCTAGGGCTCACACCTGTTGAAAGGGAAGCTAAACAGCCCGACACAGGTGTTGGGTAGTAAGAAGGGCAGGTGTTGGCATGATCACTGAGTATTATCGGCAACTTAGGAATCATTGTTGAGCACTACGACAGAATTCTCGGCTGTTCTATATGCTGTCTAAATGAAAAAATACAATAAAAAATAAAAAGTAAACCGATGAACCTAAGGGAAATGGAAGGAAAAATCAAATAAGACAAGACCAGAGAGGAAGACAAACCGTAAGAGTATCCTAACTCCAGCTAACAAAGTGAGGGTTGCTGGAAGCAAGGTGGGTGAGGAATGGGGAAAGTGGGGAATGGGCATTAAGGAGAGTACTTGTAATTAGCACTGGGTGCTATACACAACAGATGGATCGCTAAATTCTAACCCTGATCCTAGTAACGCGCTCTAGGTTAAATTGGTCGTATTTAAATTCTTTTTCTTGGAAGAAATCTGTTAACATTTGGAGTCCCGATGCACTTGAAGTTGCCCAACGGACGGTGTTTATATATGGGCTCTGCCATGGGTATTTAGAAGGAGCTCTCCTTATTTCTGGGCTCAAAGAAAATGAAGTGACACCTCTCATTTGGGGACTTGGTCGCATTTTCATTTAAATTGTTGATTTTTGGCCATCCATCCAGACAATTCCAAAACCTTGTTGAATTCCTAAGTTTAGCTTTACATTCAAGGAGCCAGGGGATTTTCCTCCCATAGGCCGTACCCAGGGATTGCTGGAAAGTTCACATCCTTGTCCTGTGCAAGGAGAGAGTCTCAGGGTCTGATATCCTAAAGGAAGATTGCCCTATTGCTCCTGAGCTGCTTCTGAGCTCTCGGGGCATAAGCCTGCTGAATGATAGCCAGCTTTTAGTTCTCCCCTAGATGATTGAGGTGCCATTATGCTGAAGATTAGACAGGAAGCAGCACAGTAAGAGCCCTTTCAAGGAATACTACACCAAAGGCCTGCTTTGGAACACTTGAACATCAGCCAAGAGGACAAAAGCGTCACCCTCATTTGCTTCTGTGTCACCCCATGCACGGTAAGGTCCATTTTAAAAACAGAAAACAAAACCAAGAGCAGACTTTCCGCTTTCTGAAGGAGGAATGCCGGCCTCTTAATGACAGGGCTCCCAAGTGCAGGGCAGGAACGTTGACCTTGGCCCAAGCCCACAGGTGTACGCTTTCCCTGCGGCAGACTGCTTGCCAGCAGACTGTGCTTTCTTCACATTAGCCCATTCTCATCGCTAATGAAGAACGTTGGCCTTCCATGCATCATTTTCCACCCTCTAGCTCTTTTTTCAATCTAAGATTGCCCTGGGCGTCATTCCGATCCAGTGTCTCAGAGTAATAGCCTCTATTTAAGAAGGTCCAGCTAAGTCCTTGTGACTGTGGGAGAGACTGGGGCACGTTGCCCCTTGTAACGGGCTTTCAGAACTATGGGGACCTCAGAGCTTAAGCCATTTGGACGTGCCCTGCGAGGAATGTTTCTGTGCAGGCTTGGCCCCAGGTTTTTAGAGGGACTGGGCCTCCTTTCTTGGGTAAAAGGAAATGAAGTGACACACTTCCTAACCAGATGTATCCTAGTCCCAATTGTATTGTCAAATTTCGGCCTTCACTGGAATCATTTCCATGCCCTTGCCGATGCTTTTTAAAATTTAGAGCTGGTTTACGCACGGCGAGGAGGGGATTCTACCCAAGCAGCCAGGACCCAACGATTGGTCGTGAGTTCCTACTTCAGTCCTGTGCTCAGTCAGCCTCTCCTTATGTGATAGCCCAAAGGAAAGGAAAGGTGGCTCTTCTCTCCTTGACCTTGAGATGCCCTCCTTTTGAGGAAGAGAAGTTCACCCATATGCTGCATGCTGGAGCATCTGGTACGTTCAGGAGGTGCCCTTTCCAGGACTATAGCACCAATGCTTGCATCTGAAACCTTGAGCATCACCTGGGAGTCCCATTAGTATAGCTGAATGACTGCAGCCTCTATCCATTCATGGGAAGGGCAAAACAAACACACCCACAACCACCACCAGCACCACCACAACACTACTGCCAAATTTCCCTCTCATTTTAAGAGAAGAACGCAGAGTTCCTGGTGACAGGGCTCCCAGGCCTAGACCACGGTTTCCCTTTCCCCAAGGCCGCAGTGGTTTCTCATTCCTGGGAATGAAAATTGGGTGGCGAGGAGATGGGCCTAGTCACCTCAATCTAAACATGGTGTCTCATCGCATCTCTAATCAACACATTTGGCCCAGGATTTACCCACTTCCACCCTCTTGCTGTTTTTCTGCCGAGGTTCCCCTTGTGGGCCTTGTGCTCCAGTGTCTCAGAGCAATATCCTGTTCATGCAGCTAGAGGATCTGGAAGATTTTTTGTCACTGTGGGGACGTGTTGGCCACAGAGCCCCATGGGAATGCTGTTCAGAACTATGTTGGCCTGAGGAGGCCTAAGGCATTGGAAGCCTGCAAGCAGTGAATGTCTGTGCGTAGGCATGGCCAGAAGACTCATTTCTTGCGGGAGGGGAAAAAATTAGATGTCTCATTACAGTTTTATCTCACTTAAAATGGCCCTGCTTATATACATTCCTGTAGTCTCGCAGATTGTTGATGTCGCTCCTGGTACACATTCCAACTGGAAGGTGCTTTTCCTCACAGCAGCGCCTAGGATTCCTGGGGAGTTCCCTGGCCCTCTTATCCCTGAGCTTGTGGTGTGGCTCCCTTGGGTAAGTGTGTAGACAGGTAGGAAAGGCACCTGCCTCCCTAGCTCGGTGAGATGCCTCCGTTCTGGACAACCTAGTTCGAAATAGCGTTCAAAGAATGGAAACGGACAGAGAGGCAATGCGGACTTTCCTAGAGTTGAGAATAAACCAATGTTGAGACGAAAATACCTAGCAAAACCTGTTAGTCTCTGGGATCAGAAAGGCCTGTTGGCTTTGGCAATGGGAAAACTCCAGGGCCTCCCCCTGGGAGCCACAGAAACAAGAGGCCTTCATTCTTCCTTGGTAAAGAGTGGGAAATCTCCTGGAATCGGATGTCACTCCTGCTGCCTTTCCGTCTGTGGCGGGGAGGGGGGACACAACAAAACCAGAAACGCTTTAGTGTTAGCAGACTGGTTCTCCCAGCTGATGATGCGTTTGGAAGTAGCCATTGGAGGAGCATTCCTGGCACGAGCTCTTTTTCCACTGAGGAGGTCCCGGAGCACACCGCGCATGTGTCAACTGTCTGCTCTTCCGAACGAAGGCATCTCTGGCAGCCAGGGGAGGGAGAACAGCTGGCTGCCAAACAGAGCATTTCAAAGATCGGGACAAGAACCAAGCACTCCGAGGCAGAAGGGGAAACGTTCCTTTCGGCTCTCAGACACATTGCTCTCCCCTAGCACAGGATCTCAATGGGAACCTGCACCAACCGTGTGTGTATGGTGGACACACGGGTTGTGAGATGCCACCCAGAGTATTCCTCCATGTGAAACAACGTAGCTACCAAATCAGCAAGAGGATGGGATGGCTTCAAGGAAAACCAAAGTTCAACTCTTCCAATGGGAATGAAAGTTATCTGAGAGTGAGGTGTCTAACTTCAGCTCCCCTTGCCCCAGAAATGGAGGCAAGCTCCCTCCCAAACCCTCTGGCCATGCCTACACCCAATCTCTTGAGCTTTCTCCAAGGAGAGGAAAGTTTCTGACATTGGAGGTTTTCCGCCATTTCCATCAGTGTCTTGAGGCAGCCGTGATTCAGAGGTGGCAGGCTGCAACTCCCAGCTGCGGATCCAATGTTTGGAATGGGTGTTTGGAGCATTATTCCTTGAAGAAAGCTATTTCTGCCCTCAACAGGCCCTAGAGCATAGTAGGCCGTCCACATCCCATCTGTTCTTGAGAATGAAGGCATCTCCACCACCCAGGAGCCAGTATGGCAAGCTAGACCCCCATCTCTGTGCGTCTTCAGCCGGCCAAGTACCAAGTCCTCAGGGCCAGAAGGGCAAACATTTCTTTCAAAGAGGAGACTCTGGTTGTCTTAGCTTAGGAGAGGTCCAGAGTGGGAACTCACCACCAATCCCTGGGTGCTCTAAAGGTGAGTCACAACACCTTGGCCCATGAAGGTGCCCGTAGCCTTTGTTCAACAAACAGGCAAGGCCATGGGAAACAGCACAAAGAGTGCCAGAGTCCCATGTCAACCGCAAATGGGACACAAAGTGACTAGCTCACTCTCCTAACAGGTTGGCACTTTTGGGAATAAGAATCAGCTGTGGACTTGGCTTCAGGGAAAGTGCCATGTGCCACCCCAGGTAAGCTTTAGCTCGAGGCCTGTCTTCCTCCTCCATAAAGGGAAGGGATGCTCCTGGTGCTGGCTGTTATTTGCCCTTTTCCATCAGTGGTTAGAGGTAGCAGTGATTCAGGGGTAGCCTGTTGGTTCTGCCACCTGACGACCAAGTATTGGGAACTGATTCTTGGTGCCATATTCCTTGAAAAATTTTGTGTCTGCACTGACCAGGTCCAGGAACACGATGCCCTTGTGGTGATGGTCTGTTCTTCAAAATGAAGACATCTCAATCATCCAGCGGATGTGGGGAAGCCGGCTAGGAATCACGGCACTTAGCTGGCCAAAATCCAAGTGCTCAGGAACAGGAGAGCCATACTTCCCTTAAGACGTCACCTCTTGCTTAGCACGGGATCACGCTTGGAACTGGCCACCCGTCCCTGGGTGCTGACTGCGTGTGGGACAGCACGATGGCCTCTGATGGCGACTCAAGATCTTGTTCGAACAAAGGGCAAAGGGGACGCCTGCATGGCTCAGTCGATTAAGCGTCTGCCTCCGGCTCAGCTCATGACCACAAGGTCCTGGGATCGAACCCTGCATTGGAAATGCACGTTGGAACAGCCGTTTTGGGAAACAGAGTGGAGCTTCCTCAGAAAATTCAAAACAGAGCTAGCTTTTGACCCAGCAATTGCTCGCCTGGGTATTTGCCCCAAGACACAGGTGGGGTGAAAAGAAGGGCCACATGCACCCCAGTGTTCATAGCAGCAAGGTCCACACGAGCGAACCCGTGGAAAGAGCCGACATTCCCTTCAACAGATGAATGGAGAGAGATGATGTGGTCCATCTCTACAAGGGAATAATACTCACCCATCAGAAAGGATGAATACCCAACTTTGTCATCAACATCGATGGGGCTGGGGGAGAGCATGCTCAATGAAATTGGCCGAGCAGAGAAAGCCAATATCATAGGGCTTCACGGATTTGTGGAACATAAGGAATAGCATGGAGGGCGTGAGGAGAAGGAAGGGAAAAATGAAGGGGGGCAAATCGGAGCGGGAGACGAACCATGAGACGGTACGGACTCCAAGAAATGGAGGGTTTTAGAGGGGACGGGTGGATGGATGAGTTAACCCAGTGGTGGGTATAAGGACGGCAGGTATCGAATGGACCATTGGGTGTTCTAGGAAAACAATGAACCAGGGATCCCAGATCCAAAACGAATGATGTACTGTATGGTGAGTAAAAGTACAATTTATTAAAAGACCAAGAAAGCGCTTCTCTCTTCATGAAACAAGATGGTAGTTGAAATATGCATTCCCTCACAGTGTGATATCTGAGAGTTAAGTAGTTGGCACCTTCCTTTGGCTTCCACGCATACATTTGTAAGCATCCTCTCTTCCTGGAACGAGAATGCTTCATGAAAAAAAAAAAAGGATTTCAAACCACGAAGTGTGTCTACTAAACTCACAACCCCAGTGTAACTAAAGGAAAGATACCTCTGTCCTATCCCGACCTCACGTGAGCCTTGGGATCATCTCACAAGATTGAGATTTCACTCCAAATCTCATGAGATCTCATGGAACTGGGGCCAGATTTCACTCCACATCACCTGAGGTCACAATGAGATCGGGCGAAATTTCACTACAATTCTCGTGAGATAGCAGGGACCTTGGGCGAGATTTCCCTGCAACGCTGGTCATATCTCTTGAGTTTGGGTGAGCTTTTACTCCCAGTCTGGTGAGGTCTCATCCAAAACGTGGACACGTCAGTGCCCATCTCATGAGATCTCATGCATATTGAGCGAGATTTCAATCTCAATCTCGTGAGATCTCATGGACATCGGGCGAGATTTCACTCCAGCTCTCGTGAGATCCTTTGGAATTCGGGGATCAATTCCTCCAGGTGTTGAGAGATCTCATCCGATCCTTGGAGACTTCAGTCCAAATCTCATGAGATCTCAGGATAGTGAGGGAGAATTCACTCTATCTCTCGTGAGAAATCATGGATATCAGGCGAGATAATTCCAACACTCGTGAGATCCTATGGACATCGGGTGAGAATTCTTTCCAAATCCCGTGATATGTCATGGACCTTGGACCTGATTTCACTCCAAATGTCGTGTGGTCTCAATGACCTCGGGCAGATTTCAGTCCAAATCTCGGGAGATATCAGGGACGACCGTGGGCGAGCTTTCAACCTAAACCTCGCGAGATCTCATGGACATCGGGCGAGATTTGCCACCAAATCTCCTGAGATCTCATGGACCTCGGTTCAGATTTCACTCCAAATCTCATGAGATCTCATGGAATTTAGGCGAGATTTCACTGCAAACCTCCTGAGCTCACAAGGAGATTGGGCGAGATGTCACTACAAATCTCATGAGATCTAGGGACCTTGGGCGAGATTTCCCTCCCGCTCTCGTGAGATCTCTGGAATTTGGGCGCGATTTTACTCCCAGTCTTGTGAGATCTCCTCCAAACCTTGGCGACGTCACTGTCAATCTCGTGAGATCTCCTGGGTATTGAGCGAGATTTCAATCTCAATATCGTGAGACTGATGGGCATCAGGTGAGATTTTATTGCATATCTCGAGAGATCTCAGAGACATTCGGGTGAGATTTCACTCCGAATATCCTGAGGTCCCAATGACATCGGGCGAGATTTCACGACAAATGTCGTGAGATATCAGGGAACTTGGGCGAGATTTCACTCCAAATCCCGTGAGATCTCTTGGAATTCAGCTGAGATTTTACTCCATCTCTCGTGTGCTCTCTTCCTCATTTGGAGACCTCAGTCCAAATCTCTGGAGATCTCATGGAAAATAGGTGAGATTTCACTCTAACTTTTGAGATATCGCATGGTCATTGGGCGAGATGTTCCTCCAAATCTCGTGAGATGTCATGGACACCGGGCGAGAATTCCCTCCAAATCTCGTGAGATGTCACGGACTTTGGGTGAGATTTCTCTCCAAATCTCGTGAGATCTCTTGGACTTTGGGCGAGATTTTACTCCAGGTCTCATGAGCACTCGTCCAACACTTGGAGAGGTCAGTGCCATTCTCGTGAGATCTCATGGATATTGAGTGAGGATTCCATCTAAATCTCGTGAGATCTCATGGACATCAGGTGAGATTTCACTCCGAATAGCCTGAGGTCACAATCACGTTGGGCGAGATTTCACCACAAATCTCGTGAGATATCAGCGACCTCAGGCGAGATTTCAATCCAAATATCGGGACGTCTCAATGACATTGGGCGACAGTTCACTAAACTCTCGTGAGATTAAAGGGACCTAGGGCGAGATTTCACTCCACCTCTCGTGAGATCTCTGGGAATTCGCGGATAGTTTACTCCAAGTCTCGTGAGATCTCATCCAATCCTTGGAGACTTCAGTCCAAAACCCGTGAGATCTCAGGATAGGGAGCGAGAATTCAATCTATATCTTGTGAGCACTGAGGGACATCAGGCGAGATGACTGCAAATCTTGTGAGTACTCACGAATATCGGGTGAGATTCCACTCCAAATCTCCTGAGGTCTCAATGAGCTCGGGCAGATTTCACTCCAAATCTCGTGAGTTATCAGGGACGCGGGGCGAGGTTTCAATCTAAATGTCGTGAGATCTCATGGAAATCGGGCGAGATGTGACACCAAATCTCCTGAGATCGCAGGGACATCGATTGAGATTTCACTCCGAATCTCATGAGAGCTCATGGATATTGGGCTCGACTTCACTCCAAATCTCCTGAGGTCCCAATGAGTCCAGGCGAGATTTCACTACAGATCTCGTGAGATAGCAGCAACCTTGGGCGAGATTTCTATCCAAATCTCGTGAGATCTCAATGACATCGGGGGAGATTCCTTCCAAATCTCGTGAGATATCAAGGACCTTGGGTGAGATTTCACCCCAACTCTCGTGAGGTCTCCTGGTCTGTGGGCGAGATTTGACTCCCATCCCGTTAAATGTCCTCCAAACCTTGGAGACGTCAATGCCAACCTCGTGAATTCTCATGGATACGAGCGAGTTTTCCATCTGAATCTCGTGTGATCTCATGGATATCGGGCGAGATATCCCTCCAAATCTCGTGAGATCTCGTGGACATTGGGCGAGATTTCACTCCCAACTCCTGAGTTCCCGATGACTTCGGGCGAGATTTCACTACATATCTCGTAATATTCAGGGACCTCGGGCGAGATTTCAATCCAAATCTCGCGAGGTCTCAATGACATCGCGTGAGATTTCACTACAAATCTCGTGAGATATCAGGGAGTTTGGGCGAGATTTACCTCCAACTCTCACCAGGACTCTTGGACGTTGAGCGAGACTTGACTCCACGTCTCGGAGATCTCATCCAAACCTTGGAGAATTCAGTCCAAATCTCATGAGATCTCATGGATATGGAGCGAAATTTCAATCTCAACCTCGTGAGATCTCATGACATCAGGAGAGATTTGACTCCAAATCTCGTGAGATCTCACGGTTATCGGGTGAGATTTCTCTGCAAATCTCGTGAGATCATGGGCATTGGGTGAGATTTCACGCCAAATCTCTTGAGGTCACAATGACATGGGGCGAGATTTCACTATACTTCTCTTGAACTATCAGGGGTCTTGGGCAAGATTTCACTACAAATCTCGTGAGACATCAGGGACCTTGCGCGATATTTCACTCCAAATCTCGTGAGGTACCAATGACATCGGGCGAGATTTCCGCAGAAATCTCTTGAGATATCTGGAACCTTGGTTGAGATTTTACTCCAACTCTGGTGAGCTCTCTTGGAATTCGGGGTATTTTCCTCCAAGTCTCGCGAGAGCTCCTCCAGACCTTGGAGACATCAGTACAAATCTCGTGAGATCTCGTGGATATTGAGCGAGATTTCAATCTTTATCTCGTGAGACCTCATGGACATCAGGCGAGAATTTACCCCAAATCTCGTGAAATCGCATGGACATCGGCTGAGATTTCACTCCAAATATCTTGGGATCTCATGGACATCGGGCGAGATTTCACTCCAAATCTCCTTGAGGTCACAGGGACATCGGGCGAGATTTCACCTCAAATCTCCTGAGATATCATGGACTTTGGGTGAGATTTGTCTCCAACTGTCGCGAGATCTCTTGGACTGTGGGTGAGCTTTGACTCCAGGTCTCGTGAGATCTCATCCAAAACATGGAGACGTCAGTGCCAATCGAATGAGATCTCATGGATATTGAGTGAGTATTCAATCGAAATATCGTGAGATCTCATGGATATCCGGCGAGTTTTGACACCAAATCTCGTGAGATCCCATGGACATCGGGTGCGATTTCAGTCCCAATCTCACGAGATCTCATGGATATTGGGCGAGACTCACTCCAAATCTCCTGTGGTTCTAATGACATGGCGCGAGGTTTCAAGAAATCTCGTGAGATATCAAGGCCCTTGGTCGAGATTTCGGTCCAAATCTCGTGAGGTCTCAATGACATTGGGTGAGAGTTCATGACAAATCTCGGGAGATATCAGGGACCATGGGCGAGATTTCACTCCAACCCTCATGAGGTCTCTTGGTCTTTGGCGAGATTTAACTCCAAGTCTTGTGAGAGCTCCTTCAAACCTTGGAGACGTCAGTGCCAATCTCCTGAGATCTCATGGCTATGGATGGAGATTTAATCTAAATCTCGTGAGATCTCAAGGACATCAGGCGAGGTTTTACTCCAAATCTTGGGAGCTGTCATGGACATCGGGTGAGATATGTCTCCAAAACTCGTGAGATAATGGACCTTGGGCCAGACTGCACTCCATAGGTCCTGAGGTCACAATGACATCGGGCGAGATTTCACTACAAAACTCGAGAGATATCAGGGACCTTGGGCAAGGTTTCACTCCTAATCTCGTGAGATAGCAGGGACCTTGGGCGAGATTTCACTCTCAATCTCGTGAGATCTCTTGGAGTTCGGGCGAGATTTGATTCCAAGTCTCGTGAGATCCAATCCAAGCCTTGGAGACTTCAGTCCCAATCTCGTGAGATCTCCTGGACATTGGGCGAGATTCAAATCCAAATCTCGTGTGGTCTCAATGATATCGGGTGAGATTTCACACCAATTCTCGTGAGATCTCATGGCCATCGGGCGAGATATTCTTGCACATCTCGTGAGATCTCATCACAACTTGGAGAGCTCAGTCCAAATCTCGTGAGATGTCATGGATACTGCAAAAGATTTCACTGTAAATCTCGTGAGATCTCATGGACCGCGGTCGAGATTTTACTTGCAATCTCTTGAGATTTCCTGGATGTCGGGTGAGATCTCATTCCAAATCCCGTGAGATCTCATGGACATCGGGCGCGAATTCACTCCAAAACTCGGGAGATGTTATGGACGTCGGGTGAGATTTCCCTCCAAATCTCGTGTGATCTCTTCGAAATCTCACTGGAACAGGAACCAGCAGTTGTGGTCTAGGGCTCACACCTGTTGAAAGGGAAGCTAAACAGCCCGACACAGGTGTTGGGTAGTAAGAAGGGCAGGTGTTGGCATGATCACTCAGTATTATCGGCAACTTAGGAATCATTGTTGAGCACTACGACAGAATTCTCGGCTGTTCTATATGCTGTCTAAATGAAAAAATACAATAAAAAATAAAAAGTAAACCGATGAACCTAAGGGAAATGGAAGGAAAAATCAAATAAGACAAGACCAGAGAGGAAGACAAACCGTAAGAGTATCCTAACTCCAGCTAACAAAGTGAGGGTTGCTGGAAGCAAGGTGGGTGAGGAATGGGGAAAGTGGGGAATGGGCATTAAGGAGAGTACTTGTAATTAGCACTGGGTGCTATACACAACAGATGGATCGCTAAATTCTAACCCTGATCCTAGTAACGCGCTCTAGGTTAAATTGGTCGTATTTAAATTCTTTTTCTTGGAAGAAATCTGTTAACATTTGGAGTCCCGATGCACTTGAAGTTGCCCAACGGACGGTGTTTATATATGGGCTCTGCCATGGGTATTTAGAAGGAGCTCTCCTTATTTCTGGGCTCAAAGAAAATGAAGTGACACCTCTCATTTGGGGACTTGGTCGCATTTTCATTTAAATTGTTGATTTTTGGCCATCCATCCAGACAATTCCAAAACCTTGTTGAATTCCTAAGTTTAGCTTTACATTCAAGGAGCCAGGGGATTTTCCTCCCATAGGCCGTACCCAGGGATTGCTGGAAAGTTCACATCCTTGTCCTGTGCAAGGAGAGAGTCTCAGGGTCTGATATCCTAAAGGAAGATTGCCCTATTGCTCCTGAGCTGCTTCTGAGCTCTCGGGGCATAAGCCTGCTGAATGATAGCCAGCTTCTAGTTCTCCCCTAGATGATTGAGGTGCCATTATGCTGAAGATTAGACAGGAAGCAGCACAGTAAGAGCCCTTTCAAGGAATACTACACCAAAGGCCTGCTTTGGAACACTTGAACATCAGCCAAGAGGACAAAAGCGTCACCCTCATTTGCTTCTGTGTCACCCCATGCACGGTAAGGTCCATTTTAAAAACAGAAAACAAAACCAAGAGCAGACTTTCCGCTTTCTGAAGGAGGAATGCCGGCCTCTTAATGACAGGGCTCCCAAGTGCAGGGCAGGAACGTTGACCTTGGCCCAAGCCCACAGGTGTACGCTTTCCCTGCGGCAGACTGCTTGCCAGCAGACTGTGCTTTCTTCACATTAGCCCATTCTCATCGCTAATGAAGAACGTTGGCCTTCCATGCATCATTTTCCACCCTCTAGCTCTTTTTTCAATCTAAGATTGCCCTGGGCGTCATTCCGATCCAGTGTCTCAGAGTAATAGCCTCTATTTAAGAAGGTCCAGCTAAGTCCTTGTGACTGTGGGAGAGACTGGGGCACGTTGCCCCTTGTAACGGGCTTTCAGAACTATGGGGACCTCAGAGCTTAAGCCATTTGGACGTGCCCTGCGAGGAATGTTTCTGTGCAGGCTTGGCCCCAGGTTTTTAGAGGGACTGGGCCTCCTTTCTTGGGTAAAAGGAAATGAAGTGACACACTTCCTAACCAGATGTATCCTAGTCCCAATTGTATTGTCAAATTTCGGCCTTCACTGGAATCATTTCCATGCCCTTGCCGATGCTTTTTAAAATTTAGAGCTGGTTTACGCACGGCGAGGAGGGGATTCTACCCAAGCAGCCAGGACCCAACGATTGGTCGTGAGTTCCTACTTCAGTCCTGTGCTCAGTCAGCCTCTCCTTATGTGATAGCCCAAAGGAAAGGAAAGGTGGCTCTTCTCTCCTTGACCTTGAGATGCCCTCCTTTTGAGGAAGAGAAGTTCACCCATATGCTGCATGCTGGAGCATCTGGTACGTTCAGGAGGTGCCCTTTCCAGGACTATAGCACCAATGCTTGCATCTGAAACCTTGAGCATCACCTGGGAGTCCCATTAGTATAGCTGAATGACTGCAGCCTCTATCCATTCATGGGAAGGGCAAAACAAACACACCCACAACCACCACCAGCACCACCACAACACTACTGCCAAATGTCCCTCTCATTTTAAGAGAAGAACGCAGAGTTCCTGGTGACAGGGCTCCCAGGCCTAGACCACGGTTTCCCTTTCCCCAAGGCCGCAGTGGTTTCTCATTCCTGGGAATGAAAATTGGGTGGCGAGGAGATGGGCCTAGTCACCTCAATCTAAACATGGTGTCTCATCGCATCTCTAATCAACACATTTGGCCCAGGATTTACCCACTTCCACCCTCTTGCTGTTTTTCTGCCGAGGTTCCCCTTGTGGGCCTTGTGCTCCAGTGTCTCAGAGCAATATCCTGTTCATGCAGCTAGAGGATCTGGAAGATTTTTTGTCACTGTGGGGACGTGTTGGCCACAGAGCCCCATGGGAATGCTGTTCAGAACTATGTTGGCCTGAGGAGGCCTAAGGCATTGGAAGCCTGCAAGCAGTGAATGTCTGTGCGTAGGCATGGCCAGAAGACTCATTTCTTGCGGGAGGGGAAAAAATTAGATGTCTCATTACAGTTTTATCTCACTTAAAATGGCCCTGCTTATATACATTCCTGTAGTCTCGCAGATTGTTGATGTCGCTCCTGGTACACATTCCAACTGGAAGGTGCTTTTCCTCACAGCAGCGCCTAGGATTCCTGGGGAGTTCCCTGGCCCTCTTATCCCTGAGCTTGTGGTGTGGCTCCCTTGGGTAAGTGTGTAGACAGGTAGGAAAGGCACCTGCCTCCCTAGCTCGGTGAGATGCCTCCGTTCTGGACAACCTAGTTCGAAATAGCGTTCAAAGAATGGAAACGGACAGAGAGGCAATGCGGACTTTCCTAGAGTTGAGAATAAACCAATGTTGAGACGAAAATACCTAGCAAAACCTGTTAGTCTCTGGGATCAGAAAGGCCTGTTGGCTTTGGCAATGGGAAAACTCCAGGGCCTCCCCCTGGGAGCCACAGAAACAAGAGGCCTTCATTCTTCCTTGGTAAAGAGTGGGAAATCTCCTGGAATCGGATGTCACTCCTGCTGCCTTTCCGTCTGTGGCGGGGAGGGGGGACACAACAAAACCAGAAACGCTTTAGTGTTAGCAGACTGGTTCTCCCAGCTGATGATGCGTTTGGAAGTAGCCATTGGAGGAGCATTCCTGGCACGAGCTCTTTTTCCACTGAGGAGGTCCCGGAGCACACCGCGCATGTGTCAACTGTCTGCTCTTCCGAACGAAGGCATCTCTGGCAGCCAGGGGAGGGAGAACAGCTGGCTGCCAAACAGAGCATTTCAAAGATCGGGACAAGAACCAAGCACTCCGAGGCAGAAGGGGAAACGTTCCTTTCGGCTCTCAGACACATTGCTCTCCCCTAGCACAGGATCTCAATGGGAACCTGCACCAACCGTGTGTGTATGGTGGACACACGGGTTGTGAGATGCCACCCAGAGTATTCCTCCATGTGAAACAACGTAGCTACCAAATCAGCAAGAGGATGGGATGGCTTCAAGGAAAACCAAAGTTCAACTCTTCCAATGGGAATGAAAGTTATCTGAGAGTGAGGTGTCTAACTTCAGCTCCCCTTGCCCCAGAAATGGAGGCAAGCTCCCTCCCAAACCCTCTGGCCATGCCTACACCCAATCTCTTGAGCTTTCTCCAAGGAGAGGAAAGTTTCTGACATTGGAGGTTTTCCGCCATTTCCATCAGTGTCTTGAGGCAGCCGTGATTCAGAGGTGGCAGGCTGCAACTCCCAGCTGCGGATCCAATGTTTGGAATGGGTGTTTGGAGCATTATTCCTTGAAGAAAGCTATTTCTGCCCTCAACAGGCCCTAGAGCATAGTAGGCCGTCCACATCCCATCTGTTCTTGAGAATGAAGGCATCTCCACCACCCAGGAGCCAGTATGGCAAGCTAGACCCCCATCTCTGTGCGTCTTCAGCCAGCCAAGTACCAAGTCCTCAGGGCCAGAAGGGCAAACATTTCTTTCAAAGAGGAGACTCTGGTTGTCTTAGCTTAGGAGAGGTCCAGAGTGGGAACTCACCACCAATCCCTGGGTGCTCTAAAGGTGAGTCACAACACCTTGGCCCATGAAGGTGCCCGTAGCCTTTGTTCAACAAACAGGCAAGGCCATGGGAAACAGCACAAAGAGTGCCAGAGTCCCATGTCAACCGCAAATGGGACACAAAGTGACTAGCTCACTCTCCTAACAGGTTGGCACTTTTGGGAATAAGAATCAGCTGTGGACTTGGCTTCAGGGAAAGTGCCATGTGCCACCCCAGGTAAGCTTTAGCTCGAGGCCTGTCTTCCTCCTCCATAAAGGGAAGGGATGCTCCTGGTGCTGGCTGTTATTTGCCCTTTTCCATCAGTGGTTAGAGGTAGCAGTGATTCAGGGGTAGCCTGTTGGTTCTGCCACCTGACGACCAAGTATTGGGAACTGATTCTTGGTGCCATATTCCTTGAAAAATTTTGTGTCTGCACTGACCAGGTCCAGGAACACGATGCCCTTGTGGTGATGGTCTGTTCTTCAAAATGAAGACATCTCAATCATCCAGCGGATGTGGGGAAGCCGGCTAGGAATCACGGCACTTAGCTGGCCAAAATCCAAGTGCTCAGGAACAGGAGAGCCATACTTCCCTTAAGACGTCACCTCTTGCTTAGCACGGGATCACGCTTGGAACTGGCCACCCGTCCCTGGGTGCTGACTGCGTGTGGGACAGCACGATGGCCTCTGATGGCGACTCAAGATCTTGTTCGAACAAAGGGCAAAGGGGACGCCTGCATGGCTCAGTCGATTAAGCGTCTGCCTCCGGCTCAGCTCATGACCACAAGGTCCTGGGATCGAACCCTGCATTGGAAATGCACGTTGGAACAGCCGTTTTGGGAAACAGAGTGGAGCTTCCTCAGAAAATTCAAAACAGAGCTAGCTTTTGACCCAGCAATTGCTCGCCTGGGTATTTGCCCCAAGACACAGGTGGGGTGAAAAGAAGGGCCACATGCACCCCAGTGTTCATAGCAGCAAGGTCCACACGAGCGAACCCGTGGAAAGAGCCGACATTCCCTTCAACAGATGAATGGAGAGAGATGATGTGGTCCATCTCTACAAGGGAATAATACTCACCCATCAGAAAGGATGAATACCCAACTTTGTCATCAACATCGATGGGGCTGGGGGAGAGCATGCTCAATGAAATTGGCCGAGCAGAGAAAGCCAATATCATAGGGCTTCACGGATTTGTGGAACATAAGGAATAGCATGGAGGGCGTGAGGAGAAGGAAGGGAAAAATGAAGGGGGGCAAATCGGAGCGGGAGACGAACCATGAGACGGTACGGACTCCAAGAAATGGAGGGTTTTAGAGGGGACGGGTGGATGGATGAGTTAACCCAGTGGTGGGTATAAGGACGGCAGGTATCGAATGGACCATTGGGTGTTCTAGGAAAACAATGAACCAGGGATCCCAGATCCAAAACGAATGATGTACTGTATGGTGAGTAAAAGTACAATTTATTAAAAGACCAAGAAAGCGCTTCTCTCTTCATGAAACAAGATGGTAGTTGAAATATGCATTCCCTCACAGTGTGATATCTGAGAGTTAAGTAGTTGGCACCTTCCTTTGGCTTCCACGCATACATTTGTAAGCATCCTCTCTTCCTGGAATGAGAATGCTTCATGAAAAAAAAAAAGGATTTCAAACCACGAAGTGTGTCTACTAAACTCACAACCCCAGTGTAACTAAAGGAAAGATACCTCTGTCCTATCCCGACCTCACGTGAGCCTTGGGATCATCTCACAAGATTGAGATTTCACTCCAAATCTCATGAGATCTCATGGAACTGGGGCCAGATTTCACTCCACATCACCTGAGGTCACAATGAGATCGGGCGAGATTTCACTACAATTCTCGTGAGATAGCAGGGACCTTGGGCGAGATTTCCCTGCAACGCTGGTCATATCTCTTGAGTTTGGGTGAGCTTTTACTCCCAGTCTGGTGAGGTCTCATCCAAAACGTGGACACGTCAGTGCCCATCTCATGAGATCTCATGCATATTGAGCGAGATTTCAATCTCAATCTCGTGAGATCTCATGGACATCGGGCGAGATTTCACTCCAGCTCTCGTGAGATCCTTTGGAATTCGGGGATCAATTCCTCCAGGTGTTGAGAGATCTCATCCGATCCTTGGAGACTTCAGTCCAAATCTCATGAGATCTCAGGATAGTGAGGGAGAATTCACTCTATCTCTCGTGAGAAATCATGGATATCAGGCGAGATAATTCCAACACTCGTGAGATCCTATGGACATCGGGTGAGAATTCTTTCCAAATCCCGTGATATGTCATGGACCTTGGACCTGATTTCACTCCAAATGTCGTGTGGTCTCAATGACCTCGGGCAGATTTCAGTCCAAATCTCGGGAGATATCAGGGACGACCGTGGGCGAGCTTTCAACCTAAACCTCGCGAGATCTCATGGACATCGGGCGAGATTTGCCACCAAATCTCCTGAGATCTCATGGACCTCGGTTCAGATTTCACTCCAAATCTCATGAGATCTCATGGAATTTAGGCGAGATTTCACTGCAAACCTCCTGAGCTCACAAGGAGATTGGGCGAGATGTCACTACAAATCTCATGAGATCTAGGGACCTTGGGCGAGATTTCCCTCCCGCTCTCGTGAGATCTCTGGAATTTGGGCGCGATTTTACTCCCAGTCTTGTGAGATCTCCTCCAAACCTTGGCGACGTCACTGTCAATCTCGTGAGATCTCCTGGGTATTGAGCGAGATTTCAATCTCAATATCGTGAGACTGATGGGCATCAGGTGAGATTTTATTGCATATCTCGAGAGATCTCAGAGACATTCGGGTGAGATTTCACTCCGAATATCCTGAGGTCCCAATGACATCGGGCGAGATTTCACGACAAATGTCGTGAGATATCAGGGAACTTGGGCGAGATTTCACTCCAAATCCCGGGAGATCTCTTGGAATTCAGCTGAGATTTTACTCCATCTCTCGTGTGCTCTCTTCCTCATTTGGAGACCTCAGTCCAAATCTCTGGAGATCTCATGGAAAATAGGTGAGATTTCACTCTAACTTTTGAGATATCGCATGGTCATTGGGCGAGATGTTCCTCCAAATCTCGTGAGATGTCATGGACACCAGGCGAGAATTCCCTCCAAATCTCGTGAGATGTCACGGACTTTGGGTGAGATTTCTCTCCAAATCTCGTGAGATCTCTTGGACTTTGGGCGAGATTTTACTCCAGGTCTCATGAGCACTCGTCCAACACTTGGAGAGGTCAGTGCCATTCTCGTGAGATCTCATGGATATTGAGTGAGGATTCCATCTAAATCTCGTGAGATCTCATGGACATCAGGTGAAATTTCACTCCGAATAGCCTGAGGTCACAATCACGTTGGGCGAGATTTCACCACAAATCTCGTGAGATATCAGCGACCTCAGGCGAGATTTCAATCCAAATATCGGGACGTCTCAATGACATTGGGCGACAGTTCACTAAACTCTCGTGAGATTAAAGGGACCTAGGGCGAGATTTCACTCCACCTCTCGTGAGATCTCTGGGAATTCGCGGATAGTTTACTCCAAGTCTCGTGAGATCTCATCCAATCCTTGGAGACTTCAGTCCAAAACCCGTGAGATCTCAGGATAGGGAGCGAGAATTCAATCTATATCTTGTGAGCACTGAGGGACATCAGGCGAGATGACTGCAAATCTTGTGAGTACTCACGAATATCGGGTGAGATTCCACTCCAAATCTCCTGAGGTCTCAATGAGCTCGGGCAGATTTCACTCCAAATCTCGTGAGTTATCAGGGACGCGGGGCGAGGTTTCAATCTAAATGTCGTGAGATCTCATGGAAATCGGCCGAGATGTGACACCAAATCTCCTGAGATCGCAGGGACATCGACTGAGATTTCACTCCGAATCTCATGAGAGCTCATGGATGTTGGGCTCGACTTCACTCCAAATCTCCTGAGGTCCCAATGAGTCCAGGCGAGATTTGACTACAGATCTCGTGAGATAGCAGCAACCTTGGGCAAGATTTCTATCCAAATCTCGTGAGATCTCAATGACATCGGGGGAGATTCCTTCCAAATCTCGTGAGATATCAAGGACCTTGGGCGAGATTTCACCCCAACTCTCGTGAGGTCTCCTGGTCTGTGGGCGAGATTTGACTCCCATCCCGTTAAATGTCCTCCAAACCTTGGAGACGTCAATGCCAACCTCGTGAATTCTCATGGATACGAGCGAGTTTTCCATCTGAATCTCGTGTGATCTCATGGATATCGGGCGAGATATCCCTCCAAATCTCGTGAGATCTCGTGGACATTGGGCGAGAATTCACTCCCAACTCCTGAGTTCCCGATGACTTCGGGCGAGATTTCACTACATATCTCGTAATATTCAGGGACCTCGGGCGAGATTTCAATCCAAATCTCGCGAGGTCTCAATGACATCGCGTGAGATTTCACTACAAATCTCGTGAGATATCAGGGAGTTTGGGCGAGATTTACCTCCAACTCTCACCAGGACTCTTGGACGTTGAGCGAGACTTGACTCCACGTCTCGGAGATCTCATCCAAACCTTGGAGAATTCAGTCCAAATCTCATGAGATCTCATGGATATGGAGCGAAATTTCAATCTCAACCTCGTGAGATCTCATGACATCAGCAGAGATTTGACTCCAAATCTCGTGAGATCTCACGGATATCGGGTGAGATTTCTCTGCAAATCTCGTGAGATCATGGGCATTGGGTGAGATTTCACGCCAAATCTCTTGAGGTCACAATGACATGGGGCGAGATTTCACTATACTTCTCTTGAACTATCAGGGGTCTTGGGCAAGATTTCACTACAAATCTCGTGAGACATCAGGGACCTTGCGCGATATTTCACTCCAAATCTCGTGAGGTACCAATGACATCGGGCGAGATTTCCGCAGAAATCTCTTGAGATATCTGGAACCTTGGTTGAGATTTTACTCCAACTCTGGTGAGCTCTCTTGGAATTCGGGGTATTTTCCTCCAAGTCTCGCGAGAGCTCCTCCAGACCTTGGAGACATCAGTACAAATCTCGTGAGATCTCGTGGATATTGAGCGAGATTTCAATCTTTATCTCGTGAGACCTCATGGACATCAGGCGAGAATTTACTCCAAATATCGTGAAATCGCATGGACATCGGCTGAGATTTCACTCCAAATAACTTGGGATCTCATGGACATCGGGCGAGATTTCACTCCAAATCTCCTTGAGGTCACAGGGACATCGGGCGAGATTTCACCTCAAATCTCGTGAGATATCATGGACTTTGGGTGAGATTTGTCTCCAACTGTCGCGAGATCTCTTGGACTGTGGGTGAGCTTTGACTCCAGGTCTCGTGAGATCTCATCCAAAACATGGAGACGTCAGTGCCAATCGAATGAGATCTCATGGATATTGAGTGAGTATTCAATCGAAATATCGTGAGATCTCATGGATATCCGGCGAGTTTTGACACCAAATCTCGTGAGATCCCATGGACATCGGGTGCGATTTCAGTCCCAATCTCACGAGATCTCATGGATATTGGGCGAGACTCACTCCAAATCTCCTGTGGTTCTAATGACATCGCGCGAGGTTTCAAGAAATCTCGTGAGATATCAAGGCCCTTGGTCGAGATTTCGGTCCAAATCTCGTGAGGTCTCAATGACATTGGGTGAGAGTTCATGACAAATCTCGGGAGATATCAGGGACCATGGGCGAGATTTCACTCCAACCCTCATGAGGTCTCTTGGTCTTTGGCGAGATTTAACTCCAAGTCTTGTGAGAGCTCCTTCAAACCTTGGAGACGTCAGTGCCAATCTCCTGAGATCTCATGGCTATGGATGGAGATTTAATCTAAATCTCGTGAGATCTCAAGGACATCAGGCGAGGTTTTACTCCAAATCTTGGGAGCTGTCATGGACATCGGGTGAGATATGTCTCCAAAACTCGTGAGATAATGGACCTTGGGCCAGACTGCACTCCATAGGTCCTGAGGTCACAATGACATCGGGCGAGATTTCACTACAAAACTCGAGAGATATCAGGGACCTTGGGCAAGGTTTCACTCCTAATCTCGTGAGATAGCAGGGACCTTGGGCGAGATTTCACTCTCAATCTCGTGAGATCTCTTGGAGTTCGGGCGAGATTTGATTCCAAGTCTCGTGAGATCCAATCCAAGCCTTGGAGACTTCAGTCCCAATCTCGTGAGATCTCCTGGACATTGGGCGAGATTCAAATCCAAATCTCGTGTGGTCTCAATGATATCGGGTGAGATTTCACACCAATTCTCGTGAGATCTCATGGCCATCGGGCGAGATATTCTTGCACATCTCGTGAGATCTCATCACAACTTGGAGAGCTCAGTCCAAATCTCGTGAGATGTCATGGATATTGCAAAAGTTTTCACTGTAAATCTCGTGAGATCTCATGGACCGCGGTCGAGATTTTACTTGCAATCTCTTGAGATTTCCTGGATGTCGGGTGAGATCTCATTCCAAATCCCGTGAGATCTCATGGACATCGGGCGCGAATTCACTCCAAAACTCGGGAGATGTTATGGACGTCGGGTGAGATTTCCCTCCAAATCTCGTGTGATCTCTTCGAAATCTCACTGGAACAGGAACCAGCAGTTGTGGTCTAGGGCTCACACCTGTTGAAAGGGAAGCTAAACAGCCCGACACAGGTGTTGGGTAGTAAGAAGGGCAGGTGTTGGCATGATCACTGAGTATTATCGGCAACTTAGGAATCATTGTTGAGCACTACGACAGAATTCTCGGCTGTTCTATATGCTGTCTAAATGAAAAAATACAATAAAAAATAAAAAGTAAACCGATGAACCTAAGGGAAATGGAAGGAAAAATCAAATAAGACAAGACCAGAGAGGAAGACAAACCGTAAGAGTATCCTAACTCCAGCTAACAAAGTGAGGGTTGCTGGAAGCAAGGTGGGTAAGGAATGGGGAAAGTGGGGAATGGGCATTAAGGAGAGTACTTGTAATTAGCACTGGGTGCTATACACAACAGATGGATCGCTAAATTCTAACCCTGATCCTAGTAACGCGCTCTAGGTTAAATTGGTCGTATTTAAATTCTTTTTCTTGGAAGAAATCTGTTAACATTTGGAGTCCCGATGCACTTGAAGTTGCCCAACGGACGGTGTTTATATATGGGCTCTGCCATGGGTATTTAGAAGGAGCTCTCCTTATTTCTGGGCTCAAAGAAAATGAAGTGACACCTCTCATTTGGGGACTTGGTCGCATTTTCATTTAAATTGTTGATTTTTGGCCATCCATCCAGACAATTCCAAAACCTTGTTGAATTCCTAAGTTTAGCTTTACATTCAAGGAGCCAGGGGATTTTCCTCCCATAGGCCATACCCAGGGATTGCTGGAAAGTTCACATCCTTGTCCTGTGCAAGGAGAGAGTCTCAGGGTCTGATATCCTAAAGGAAGATTGCCCTATTGCTCCTGAGCTGCTTCTGAGCTCTCGGGGCATAAGCCTGCTGAATGATAGCCAGCTTCTAGTTCTCCCCTAGATGATTGAGGTGCCATTATGCTGAAGATTAGACAGGAAGCAGCACAGTAAGAGCCCTTTCAAGGAATACTACACCAAAGGCCTGCTTTGGAACACTTGAACATCAGCCAAGAGGACAAAAGCGTCACCCTCATTTGCTTCTGTGTCTCCCCATGCACGGTAAGGTCCATTTTAAAAACAGAAAACAAAACCAAGAGCAGACTTTCCGCTTTCTGAAGGAGGAATGCCGGCCTCTTAATGACAGGGCTCCCAAGTGCAGGGCAGGAACGTTGACCTTGGCCCAAGCCCACAGGTGTACGCTTTCCCTGCGGCAGACTGCTTGCCAGCAGACTGTGCTTTCTTCACATTAGCCCATTCTCATCGCTAATGAAGAACGTTGGCCTTCCATGCATCATTTTCCACCCTCTAGCTCTTTTTTCAATCTAAGATTGCCCTGGGCGTCATTCCGATCCAGTGTCTCAGAGTAATAGCCTCTATTTAAGAAGGTCCAGCTAAGTCCTTGTGACTGTGGGAGAGATTGGGGCACGTTGCCCCTTGTAACGGGCTTTCAGAACTATGGGGACCTCAGAGCTTAAGCCATTTGGACGTGCCCTGCGAGGAATGTTTCTGTGCAGGCTTGGCCCCAGGTTTTTAGAGGGACTGGGCCTCCTTTCTTGGGTAAAAGGAAATGAAGTGACACACTTCCTAACCAGATGTATCCTAGTCCCAATTGTATTGTCAAATTTCGGCCTTCACTGGAATCATTTCCATGCCCTTGCCGATGCTTTTTAAAATTTAGAGCTGGTTTACGCACGGCGAGGAGGGGATTCTACCCAAGCAGCCAGGACCCAACGATTGGTCGTGAGTTCCTACTTCAGTCCTGTGCTCAGTCAGCCTCTCCTTATGTGATAGCCCAAAGGAAAGGAAAGGTGGCTCTTCTCTCCTTGACCTTGAGATGCCCTCCTTTTGAGGAAGAGAAGTTCACCCATATGCTGCATGCTGGAGCATCTGGTACGTTCAGGAGGTGCCCTTTCCAGGACTATAGCACCAATGCTTGCATCTGAAACCTTGAGCATCACCTGGGAGTCCCATTAGTATAGCTGAATGACTGCAGCCTCTATCCATTCATGGGAAGGGCAAAACAAACACACCCACAACCACCACCAGCACCACCACAACACTACTGCCAAATGTCCCTCTCATTTTAAGAGAAGAACGCAGAGTTCCTGGTGACAGGGCTCCCAGGCCTAGACCACGGTTTCCCTTTCCCCAAGGCCGCAGTGGTTTCTCATTCCTGGGAATGAAAATTGGGTGGCGAGGAGATGGGCCTAGTCACCTCAATCTAAACATGGTGTCTCATCGCATCTCTAATCAACACATTTGGCCCAGGATTTACCCACTTCCACCCTCTTGCTGTTTTTCTGCCGAGGTTCCCCTTGTGGGCCTTGTGCTCCAGTGTCTCAGAGCAATATCCTGTTCATGCAGCTAGAGGATCTGGAAGATTTTTTGTCACTGTGGGGACGTGTTGGCCACAGAGCCCCATGGGAATGCTGTTCAGAACTATGTTGGCCTGAGGAGGCCTAAGGCATTGGAAGCCTGCAAGCAGTGAATGTCTGTGCGTAGGCATGGCCAGAAGACTCATTTCTTGCGGGAGGGGAAAAAATTAGATGTCTCATTACAGTTTTATCTCACTTAAAATGGCCCTGCTTATATACATTCCTGTAGTCTCGCAGATTGTTGATGTCGCTCCTGGTACACATTCCAACTGGAAGGTGCTTTTCCTCACAGCAGCGCCTAGGATTCCTGGGGAGTTCCCTGGCCCTCTTATCCCTGAGCTTGTGGTGTGGCTCCCTTGGGTAAGTGTGTAGACAGGTAGGAAAGGCACCTGCCTCCCTAGCTCGGTGAGATGCCTCCGTTCTGGACAACCTAGTTCGAAATAGCGTTCAAAGAATGGAAACGGACAGAGAGGCAATGCGGACTTTCCTAGAGTTGAGAATAAACCAATGTTGAGACGAAAATACCTAGCAAAACCTGTTAGTCTCTGGGATCAGAAAGGCCTGTTGGCTTTGGCAATGGGAAAACTCCAGGGCCTCCCCCTGGGAGCCACAGAAACAAGAGGCCTTCATTCTTCCTTGGTAAAGAGTGGGAAATCTCCTGGAATCGGATGTCACTCCTGCTGCCTTTCCGTCTGTGGCGGGGAGGGGGGACACAACAAAACCAGAAACGCTTTAGTGTTAGCAGACTGGTTCTCCCAGCTGATGATGCGTTTGGAAGTAGCCATTGGAGGAGCATTCCTGGCACGAGCTCTTTTTCCACTGAGGAGGTCCCGGAGCACACCGCGCATGTGTCAACTGTCTGCTCTTCCGAACGAAGGCATCTCTGGCAGCCAGGGGAGGGAGAACAGCTGGCTGCCAAACAGAGCATTTCAAAGATCGGGACAAGAACCAAGCACTCCGAGGCAGAAGGGGAAACGTTCCTTTCGGCTCTCAGACACATTGCTCTCCCCTAGCACAGGATCTCAATGGGAACCTGCACCAACCGTGTGTGTATGGTGGACACACGGGTTGTGAGATGCCACCCAGAGTATTCCTCCATGTGAAACAACGTAGCTACCAAATCAGCAAGAGGATGGGATGGCTTCAAGGAAAACCAAAGTTCAACTCTTCCAATGGGAATGAAAGTTATCTGAGAGTGAGGTGTCTAACTTCAGCTCCCCTTGCCCCAGAAATGGAGGCAAGCTCCCTCCCAAACCCTCTGGCCATGCCTACACCCAATCTCTTGAGCTTTCTCCAAGGAGAGGAAAGTTTCTGACATTGGAGGTTTTCCGCCATTTCCATCAGTGTCTTGAGGCAGCCGTGATTCAGAGGTGGCAGGCTGCAACTCCCAGCTGCGGATCCAATGTTTGGAATGGGTGTTTGGAGCATTATTCCTTGAAGAAAGCTATTTCTGCCCTCAACAGGCCCTAGAGCATAGTAGGCCGTCCACATCCCATCTGTTCTTGAGAATGAAGGCATCTCCACCACCCAGGAGCCAGTATGGCAAGCTAGACCCCCATCTCTGTGCGTCTTCAGCCGGCCAAGTACCAAGTCCTCAGGGCCAGAAGGGCAAACATTTCTTTCAAAGAGGAGACTCTGGTTGTCTTAGCTTAGGAGAGGTCCAGAGTGGGAACTCACCACCAATCCCTGGGTGCTCTAAAGGTGAGTCACAACACCTTGGCCCATGAAGGTGCCCGTAGCCTTTGTTCAACAAACAGGCAAGGCCATGGGAAACAGCACAAAGAGTGCCAGAGTCCCATGTCAACCGCAAATGGGACACAAAGTGACTAGCTCACTCTCCTAACAGGTTGGCACTTTTGGGAATAAGAATCAGCTGTGGACTTGGCTTCAGGGAAAGTGCCATGTGCCACCCCAGGTAAGCTTTAGCTCGAGGCCTGTCTTCCTCCTCCATAAAGGGAAGGGATGCTCCTGGTGCTGGCTGTTATTTGCCCTTTTCCATCAGTGGTTAGAGGTAGCAGTGATTCAGGGGTAGCCTGTTGGTTCTGCCACCTGACGACCAAGTATTGGGAACTGATTCTTGGTGCCATATTCCTTGAAAAATTTTGTGTCTGCACTGACCAGGTCCAGGAACACGATGCCCTTGTGGTGATGGTCTGTTCTTCAAAATGAAGACATCTCAATCATCCAGCGGATGTGGGGAAGCCGGCTAGGAATCACGGCACTTAGCTGGCCAAAGTCCAAGTGCTCAGGAACAGGAGAGCCATACTTCCCTTAGGACGTCAGCTCTTGCTTAGCATGGGATCACGCTTGGAACTGGCCACCCGTCCCTGGGTGCTGACTGCGTGTGGGACAGCACGATGGCCTCTGATGGCGACTCAAGTTCTTGTTCGAACAAAGGGCAAAGGGGACGCCTGCATGGCTCAGTCGATTAAGCGTCTGCCTCCGGCTCAGCTCATGACCACAAGGTCCTGGGATCGAACCCTGCATTGGAAATGCACGTTGGAACAGCCGTTTTGGGAAACAGAGTGGAGCTTCCTCAGAAAATTCAAAACAGAGCTAGCTTTTGACCCAGCAATTGCTCGCCTGGGTATTTGCCCCAAGACACAGGTGGGGTGAAAAGAAGGGCCACATGCACCCCAATGTTCATAGCAGCAAGGTCCACACGAGCGAACCCGTGGAAAGAGCCGACATTCCCTTCAACAGATGAATGGAGAGAGATGATGTGGTCCATCTCTACAAGGGAATAATACTCACCCATCAGAAAGGATGAATACCCAACTTTGTCATCAACATCGATGGGGCTGGGGGAGAGCATGCTCAATGAAATTGGCCGAGCAGAGAAAGCCAATATCATAGGGCTTCACGGATTTGTGGAACATAAGGAATAGCATGGAGGGCGTGAGGAGAAGGAAGGGAAAAATGAAGGGGGGCAAATCGGAGCGGGAGACGAACCATGAGACGGTACGGACTCCAAGAAATGGAGGGTTTTAGAGGGGACGGGTGGATGGATGAGTTAACCCAGTGGTGGGTATAAGGACGGCAGGTATCGAATGGACCATTGGGTGTTCTAGGAAAACAATGAACCAGGGATCCCAGATCCAAAACGAATGATGTACTGTATGGTGAGTAAAAGTACAATTTATTAAAAGACCAAGAAAGCGCTTCTCTCTTCATGAAACAAGATGGTAGTTGAAATATGCATTCCCTCACAGTGTGATATCTGAGAGTTAAGTAGTTGGCACCTTCCTTTGGCTTCCACGCATACATTTGTAAGCATCCTCTCTTCCTGGAACGAGAATGCTTCATGAAAAAAAAAAAAGGATTTCAAACCACGAAGTGTGTCTACTAAACTCACAACCCCAGTGTAACTAAAGGAAAGATACCTCTGTCCTATCCCGACCTCACGTGAGCCTTGGGATCATCTCACAAGATTGAGATTTCACTCCAAATCTCATGAGATCTCATGGAACTGGGGCCAGATTTCACTCCACATCACCTGAGGTCACAATGAGATCGGGCGAGATTTCACTACAATTCTCGTGAGATAGCAGGGACCTTGGGCGAGATTTCCCTGCAACGCTGGTCATATCTCTTGAGTTTGGGTGAGCTTTTACTCCCAGTCTGGTGAGGTCTCATCCAAAACGTGGACACGTCAGTGCCCATCTCATGAGATCTCATGCATATTGAGCGAGATTTCAATCTCAATCTCGTGAGATCTCATGGACATCGGGCGAGATTTCACTCCAGCTCTCGTGAGATCCTTTGGAATTCGGGGATCAATTCCTCCAGGTGTTGAGAGATCTCATCCGATCCTTGGAGACTTCAGTCCAAATCTCATGAGATCTCAGGATAATGAGGGAGAATTCACTCTATCTCTCGTGAGAAATCATGGATATCAGGCGAGATAATTCCAACACTCGTGAGATCCTATGGACATCGGGTGAGAATTCTTTCCAAATCCCGTGATATGTCATGGACCTTGGACCTGATTTCACGCCAAATGTCGTGTGGTCTCAATGACCTCGGGCAGATTTCAGTCCAAATCTCGGGAGATATCAGGGACGACCGTGGGCGAGCTTTCAACCTAAACCTCGCGAGATCTCATGGACATCGGGCGAGATTTGCCACCAAATCTCCTGAGATCTCATGGACCTCGGTTCAGATTTCACTCCAAATCTCATGAGATCTCATGGAATTTAGGCGAGATTTCACTGCAAACCTCCTGAGCTCACAAGGAGATTGGGCGAGATGTCACTACAAATCTCATGAGATCTAGGGACCTTGGGCGAGATTTCCCTCCCGCTCTCGTGAGATCTCTGGAATTTGGGCGCGATTTTACTCCCAGTCTTGTGAGATCTCCTCCAAACCTTGGCGACGTCACTGTCAATCTCGTGAGATCTCCTGGGTATTGAGCGAGATTTCAATCTCAATATCGTGAGACTGATGGGCATCAGGTGAGATTTTATTGCATATCTCGAGAGATCTCAGAGACATTCGGGTGAGATTTCACTCCGAATATCCTGAGGTCCCAATGACATCGGGCGAGATTTCACGACAAATGTCGTGAGATATCAGGGAACTTGGGCGAGATTTCACTCCAAATCCCGGGAGATCTCTTGGAATTCAGCTGAGATTTTACTCCATCTCTCGTGTGCTCTCTTCCTCATTTGGAGACCTCAGTCCAAATCTCTGGAGATCTCATGGAAAATAGGTGAGATTTCACTCTAACTTTTGAGATATCGCATGGTCATTGGGCGAGATGTTCCTCCAAATCTCGTGAGATGTCATGGACACCGGGCGAGAATTCCCTCCAAATCTCGTGAGATGTCACGGACTTTGGGTGAGATTTCTCTCCAAATCTCGTGAGATCTCTTGGACTTTGGGCGAGATTTTACTCCAGGTCTCATGAGCACTCGTCCAACACTTGGAGAGGTCAGTGCCATTCTCGTGAGATCTCATGGATATTGAGTGAGGATTCCATCTAAATCTCGTGAGATCTCATGGACATCAGGTGAGATTTCACTCCGAATAGCCTGAGGTCACAATCACGTTGGGCGAGATTTCACCACAAATCTCGTGAGATATCAGCGACCTCAGGCGAGATTTCAATCCAAATATCGGGACGTCTCAATGACATTGGGCGACAGTTCACTAAACTCTCGTGAGATTAAAGGGACCTAGGGCGAGATTTCACTCCACCTCTCGTGAGATCTCTGGGAATTCGCGGATAGTTTACTCCAAGTCTCGTGAGATCTCATCCAATCCTTGGAGACTTCAGTCCAAAACCCGTGAGATCTCAGGATAGGGAGCGAGAATTCAATCTATATCTTGTGAGCACTGAGGGACATCAGGCGAGATGACTGCAAATCTTGTGAGTACTCACGAATATCGGGTGAGATTCCACTCCAAATCTCCTGAGGTCTCAATGAGCTCGGGCAGATTTCACTCCAAATCTCGTGAGTTATCAGGGACGCGGGGCGAGGTTTCAATCTAAATGTCGTGAGATCTCATGGAAATCGGGCGAGATGTGACACCAAATCTCCTGAGATCGCAGGGACATCGACTGAGATTTCACTCCGAATCTCATGAGAGCTCATGGATGTTGGGCTCGACTTCACTCCAAATCTCCTGAGGTCCCAATGAGTCCAGGCGAGATTTGACTACAGATCTCGTGAGATAGCAGCAACCTTGGGCAAGATTTCTATCCAAATCTCGTGAGATCTCAATGACATCGGGGGAGATTCCTTCCAAATCTCGTGAGATATCAAGGACCTTGGGCGAGATTTCACCCCAACTCTCGTGAGGTCTCCTGGTCTGTGGGCGAGATTTGACTCCCATCCCGTTAAATGTCCTCCAAACCTTGGAGACGTCAATGCCAACCTCGTGAATTCTCATGGATACGAGCGAGTTTTCCATCTGAATCTCGTGTGATCTCATGGATATCGGGCGAGATATCCCTCCAAATCTCGTGAGATCTCGTGGACATTGGGCGAGAATTCACTCCCAACTCCTGAGTTCCCGATGACTTCGGGCGAGATTTCACTACATATCTCGTAATATTCAGGGACCTCGGGCGAGATTTCAATCCAAATCTCGCGAGGTCTCAATGACATCGCGTGAGATTTCACTACAAATCTCGTGAGATATCAGGGAGTTTGGGCGAGATTTACCTCCAACTCTCACCAGGACTCTTGGACGTTGAGCGAGACTTGACTCCACGTCTCGGAGATCTCATCCAAACCTTGGAGAATTCAGTCCAAATCTCATGAGATCTCATGGATATGGAGCGAAATTTCAATCTCAACCTCGTGAGATCTCATGACATCAGGAGAGATTTGACTCCAAATCTCGTGAGATCTCACGGATATCGGGTGAGATTTCTCTGCAAATCTCGTGAGATCATGGGCATTGGGTGAGATTTCACGCCAAATCTCTTGAGGTCACAATGACATGGGGCGAGATTTCACTATACTTCTCTTGAACTATCAGGGGTCTTGGGCAAGATTTCACTACAAATCTCGTGAGACATCAGGGACCTTGCGCGATATTTCACTCCAAATCTCGTGAGGTACCAATGACATCGGGCGAGATTTCCGCAGAAATCTCTTGAGATATCTGGAACCTTGGTTGAGATTTTACTCCAACTCTGGTGAGCTCTCTTGGAATTCGGGGTATTTTCCTCCAAGTCTCGCGAGAGCTCCTCCAGACCTTGGAGACATCAGTACAAATCTCGTGAGATCTCGTGGATATTGAGCGAGATTTCAATCTTTATCTCGTGAGACCTCATGGACATCAGGCGAGAATTTACCCCAAATCTCGTGAAATCGCATGGACATCGGCTGAGATTTCACTCCAAATATCTTGGGATCTCATGGACATCGGGCGAGATTTCACTCCAAATCTCCTTGAGGTCACAGGGACATCGGGCGAGATTTCACCTCAAATCTCCTGAGATATCATGGACTTTGGGTGAGATTTGTCTCCAACTGTCGCGAGATCTCTTGGACTGTGGGTGAGCTTTGACTCCAGGTCTCGTGAGATCTCATCCAAAACATGGAGACGTCAGTGCCAATCGAATGAGATCTCATGGATATTGAGTGAGTATTCAATCGAAATATCGTGAGATCTCATGGATATCCGGCGAGTTTTGACACCAAATCTCGTGAGATCCCATGGACATCGGGTGCGATTTCAGTCCCAATCTCACGAGATCTCATGGATATTGGGCGAGACTCACTCCAAATCTCCTGTGGTTCTAATGACATGGCGCGAGGTTTCAAGAAATCTCGTGAGATATCAAGGCCCTTGGTCGAGATTTCGGTCCAAATCTCGTGAGGTCTCAATGACATTGGGTGAGAGTTCATGACAAATCTCGGGAGATATCAGGGACCATGGGCGAGATTTCACTCCAACCCTCATGAGGTCTCTTGGTCTTTGGCGAGATTTAACTCCAAGTCTTGTGAGAGCTCCTTCAAACCTTGGAGACGTCAGTGCCAATCTCCTGAGATCTCATGGCTATGGATGGAGATTTAATCTAAATCTCGTGAGATCTCAAGGACATCAGGCGAGGTTTTACTCCAAATCTTGGGAGCTGTCATGGACATCGGGTGAGATATGTCTCCAAAACTCGTGAGATAATGGACCTTGGGCCAGACTGCACTCCATAGGTCCTGAGGTCACAATGACATCGGGCGAGATTTCACTACAAAACTCGAGAGATATCAGGGACCTTGGGCAAGGTTTCACTCCTAATCTCGTGAGATAGCAGGGACCTTGGGCGAGATTTCACTCTCAATCTCGTGAGATCTCTTGGAGTTCGGGCGAGATTTGATTCCAAGTCTCGTGAGATCCAATCCAAGCCTTGGAGACTTCAGTCCCAATCTCGTGAGATCTCCTGGACATTGGGCGAGATTCAAATCCAAATCTCGTGTGGTCTCAATGATATCGGGTGAGATTTCACACCAATTCTCGTGAGATCTCATGGCCATCGGGCGAGATATTCTTGCACATCTCGTGAGATCTCATCACAACTTGGAGAGCTCAGTCCAAATCTCGTGAGATGTCATGGATATTGCAAAAGTTTTCACTGTAAATCTCGTGAGATCTCATGGACCGCGGTCGAGATTTTACTTGCAATCTCTTGAGATTTCCTGGATGTCGGGTGAGATCTCATTCCAAATCCCGTGAGATCTCATGGACATCGGGCGCGAATTCACTCCAAAACTCGGGAGATGTTATGGACGTCGGGTGAGATTTCCCTCCAAATCTCGTGTGATCTCTTCGAAATCTCACTGGAACAGGAACCAGCAGTTGTGGTCTAGGGCTCACACCTGTTGAAAGGGAAGCTAAACAGCCCGACACAGGTGTTGGGTAGTAAGAAGGGCAGGTGTTGGCATGATCACTGAGTATTATCGGCAACTTAGGAATCATTGTTGAGCACTACGACAGAATTCTCGGCTGTTCTATATGCTGTCTAAATGAAAAAATACAATAAAAAATAAAAAGTAAACCGATGAACCTAAGGGAAATGGAAGGAAAAATCAAATAAGACAAGACCAGAGAGGAAGACAAACCGTAAGAGTATCCTAACTCCAGCTAACAAAGTGAGGGTTGCTGGAAGCAAGGTGGGTGAGGAATGGGGAAAGTGGGGAATGGGCATTAAGGAGAGTACTTGTAATTAGCACTGGGTGCTATACACAACAGATGGATCGCTAAATTCTAACCCTGATCCTAGTAACGCGCTCTAGGTTAAATTGGTCGTATTTAAATTCTTTTTCTTGGAAGAACTCTGTTAACATTTGGAGTCCCGATGCACTTGAAGTTGCCCAACGGACGGTGTTTATATATGGGCTCTGCCATGGGTATTTAGAAGGAGCTCTCCTTATTTCTGGGCTCAAAGAAAATGAAGTGACACCTCTCATTTGGGGACTTGGTCGCATTTTCATTTAAATTGTTGATTTTTGGCCATCCATCCAGACAATTCCAAAACCTTGTTGAATTCCTAAGTTTAGCTTTACATTCAAGGAGCCAGGGGATTTTCCTCCCATAGGCCGTACCCAGGGATTGCTGGAAAGTTCACATCCTTGTCCTGTGCAAGGAGAGAGTCTCAGGGTCTGATATCCTAAAGGAAGATTGCCCTATTGCTCCTGAGCTGCTTCTGAGCTCTCGGGGCATAAGCCTGCTGAATGATAGCCAGCTTCTAGTTCTCCCCTAGATGATTGAGGTGCCATTATGCTGAAGATTAGACAGGAAGCAGCACAGTAAGAGCCCTTTCAAGGAATACTACACCAAAGGCCTGCTTTGGAACACTTGAACATCAGCCAAGAGGACAAAAGCGTCACCCTCATTTGCTTCTGTGTCACCCCATGCACGGTAAGGTCCATTTTAAAAACAGAAAACAAAACCAAGAGCAGACTTTCCGCTTTCTGAAGGAGGAATGCCGGCCTCTTAATGACAGGGCTCCCAAGTGCAGGGCAGGAACGTTGACCTTGGCCCAAGCCCACAGGTGTACGCTTTCCCTGCGGCAGACTGCTTGCCAGCAGACTGTGCTTTCTTCACATTAGCCCATTCTCATCGCTAATGAAGAACGTTGGCCTTCCATGCATCATTTTCCACCCTCTAGCTCTTTTTTCAATCTAAGATTGCCCTGGGCGTCATTCCGATCCAGTGTCTCAGAGTAATAGCCTCTATTTAAGAAGGTCCAGCTAAGTCCTTGTGACTGTGGGAGAGATTGGGGCACGTTGCCCCTTGTAACGGGCTTTCAGAACTATGGGGACCTCAGAGCTTAAGCCATTTGGACGTGCCCTGCGAGGAATGTTTCTGTGCAGGCTTGGCCCCAGGTTTTTAGAGGGACTGGGCCTCCTTTCTTGGGTAAAAGGAAATGAAGTGACACACTTCCTAACCAGATGTATCCTAGTCCCAATTGTATTGTCAAATTTCGGCCTTCACTGGAATCATTTCCATGCCCTTGCCGATGCTTTTTAAAATTTAGAGCTGGTTTACGCACGGCGAGGAGGGGATTCTACCCAAGCAGCCAGGACCCAACGATTGGTCGTGAGTTCCTACTTCAGTCCTGTGCTCAGTCAGCCTCTCCTTATGTGATAGCCCAAAGGAAAGGAAAGGTGGCTCTTCTCTCCTTGACCTTGAGATGCCCTCCTTTTGAGGAAGAGAAGTTCACCCATATGCTGCATGCTGGAGCATCTGGTACGTTCAGGAGGTGCCCTTTCCAGGACTATAGCACCAATGCTTGCATCTGAAACCTTGAGCATCACCTGGGAGTCCCATTAGTATAGCTGAATGACTGCAGCCTCTATCCATTCATGGGAAGGGCAAAACAAACACACCCACAACCACCACCAGCACCACCACAACACTACTGCCAAATGTCCCTCTCATTTTAAGAGAAGAACGCAGAGTTCCTGGTGACAGGGCTCCCAGGCCTAGACCACGGTTTCCCTTTCCCCAAGGCCGCAGTGGTTTCTCATTCCTGGGAATGAAAATTGGGTGGCGAGGAGATGGGCCTAGTCACCTCAATCTAAACATGGTGTCTCATCGCATCTCTAATCAACACATTTGGCCCAGGATTTACCCACTTCCACCCTCTTGCTGTTTTTCTGCCGAGGTTCCCCTTGTGGGCCTTGTGCTCCAGTGTCTCAGAGCAATATCCTGTTCATGCAGCTAGAGGATCTGGAAGATTTTTTGTCACTGTGGGGACGTGTTGGCCACAGAGCCCCATGGGAATGCTGTTCAGAACTATGTTGGCCTGAGGAGGCCTAAGGCATTGGAAGCCTGCAAGCAGTGAATGTCTGTGCGTAGGCATGGCCAGAAGACTCATTTCTTGCGGGAGGGGAAAAAATTAGATGTCTCATTACAGTTTTATCTCACTTAAAATGGCCCTGCTTATATACATTCCTGTAGTCTCGCAGATTGTTGATGTCGCTCCTGGTACACATTCCAACTGGAAGGTGCTTTTCCTCACAGCAGCGCCTAGGATTCCTGGGGAGTTCCCTGGCCCTCTTATCCCTGAGCTTGTGGTGTGGCTCCCTTGGGTAAGTGTGTAGACAGGTAGGAAAGGCACCTGCCTCCCTAGCTCGGTGAGATGCCTCCGTTCTGGACAACCTAGTTCGAAATAGCGTTCAAAGAATGGAAACGGACAGAGAGGCAATGCGGACTTTCCTAGAGTTGAGAATAAACCAATGTTGAGACGAAAATACCTAGCAAAACCTGTTAGTCTCTGGGATCAGAAAGGCCTGTTGGCTTTGGCAATGGGAAAACTCCAGGGCCTCCCCCTGGGAGCCACAGAAACAAGAGGCCTTCATTCTTCCTTGGTAAAGAGTGGGAAATCTCCTGGAATCGGATGTCACTCCTGCTGCCTTTCCGTCTGTGGCGGCGAGGGGGGACACAACAAAACCAGAAACGCTTTAGTGTTAGCAGACTGGTTCTCCCAGCTGATGATGCGTTTGGAAGTAGCCATTGGAGGAGCATTCCTGGCACGAGCTCTTTTTCCACTGAGGAGGTCCCGGAGCACACCGCGCATGTGTCAACTGTCTGCTCTTCCGAACGAAGGCATCTCTGGCAGCCAGGGGAGGGAGAACAGCTGGCTGCCAAACAGAGCATTTCAAAGATCGGGACAAGAACCAAGCACTCCGAGGCAGAAGGGGAAACGTTCCTTTCGGCTCTCAGACACATTGCTCTCCCCTAGCACAGGATCTCAATGGGAACCTGCACCAACCGTGTGTGTATGGTGGACACACGGGTTGTGAGATGCCACCCAGAGTATTCCTCCATGTGAAACAACGTAGCTACCAAATCAGCAAGAGGATGGGATGGCTTCAAGGAAAACCAAAGTTCAACTCTTCCAATGGGAATGAAAGTTATCTGAGAGTGAGGTGTCTAACTTCAGCTCCCCTTGCCCCAGAAATGGAGGCAAGCTCCCTCCCAAACCCTCTGGCCATGCCTACACCCAATCTCTTGAGCTTTCTCCAAGGAGAGGAAAGTTTCTGACATTGGAGGTTTTCCGCCATTTCCATCAGTGTCTTGAGGCAGCCGTGATTCAGAGGTGGCAGGCTGCAACTCCCAGCTGCGGATCCAATGTTTGGAATGGGTGTTTGGAGCATTATTCCTTGAAGAAAGCTATTTCTGCCCTCAACAGGCCCTAGAGCATAGTAGGCCGTCCACATCCCATCTGTTCTTGAGAATGAAGGCATCTCCACCACCCAGGAGCCAGTATGGCAAGCTAGACCCCCATCTCTGTGCGTCTTCAGCCGGCCAAGTACCAAGTCCTCAGGGCCAGAAGGGCAAACATTTCTTTCAAAGAGGAGACTCTGGTTGTCTTAGCTTAGGAGAGGTCCAGAGTGGGAACTCACCACCAATCCCTGGGTGCTCTAAAGGTGAGTCACAACACCTTGGCCCATGAAGGTGCCCGTAGCCTTTGTTCAACAAACAGGCAAGGCCATGGGAAACAGCACAAAGAGTGCCAGAGTCCCATGTCAACCGCAAATGGGACACAAAGTGACTAGCTCACTCTCCTAACAGGTTGGCACTTTTGGGAATAAGAATCAGCTGTGGACTTGGCTTCAGGGAAAGTGCCATGTGCCACCCCAGGTAAGCTTTAGCTCGAGGCCTGTCTTCCTCCTCCATAAAGGGAAGGGATGCTCCTGGTGCTGGCTGTTATTTGCCCTTTTCCATCAGTGGTTAGAGGTAGCAGTGATTCAGGGGTAGCCTGTTGGTTCTGCCACCTGACGACCAAGTATTGGGAACTGATTCTTGGTGCCATATTCCTTGAAAAATTTTGTGTCTGCACTGACCAGGTCCAGGAACACGATGCCCTTGTGGTGATGGTCTGTTCTTCAAAATGAAGACATCTCAATCATCCAGCGGATGTGGGGAAGCCGGCTAGGAATCACGGCACTTAGCTGGCCAAAGTCCAAGTGCTCAGGAACAGGAGAGCCATACTTCCCTTAGGACGTCAGCTCTTGCTTAGCACGGGATCACGCTTGGAACTGGCCACCCGTCCCTGGGTGCTGACTGCGTGTGGGACAGCACGATGGCCTCTGATGGCGACTCAAGTTCTTGTTCGAACAAAGGGCAAAGGGGACGCCTGCATGGCTCAGTCGATTAAGCGTCTGCCTCCGGCTCAGCTCATGACCACAAGGTCCTGGGATCGAACCCTGCATTGGAAATGCACGTTGGAACAGCCGTTTTGGGAAACAGAGTGGAGCTTCCTCAGAAAATTCAAAACAGAGCTAGCTTTTGACCCAGCAATTGCTCGCCTGGGTATTTGCCCCAAGACACAGGTGGGGTGAAAAGAAGGGCCACATGCACCCCAATGTTCATAGCAGCAAGGTCCACACGAGCGAACCCGTGGAAAGAGCCGACATTCCCTTCAACAGATGAATGGAGAGAGATGATGTGGTCCATCTCTACAAGGGAATAATACTCACCCATCAGAAAGGATGAATACCCAACTTTGTCATCAACATCGATGGGGCTGGGGGAGAGCATGCTCAATGAAATTGGCCGAGCAGAGAAAGCCAATATCATAGGGCTTCACGGATTTGTGGAACATAAGGAATAGCATGGAGGGCGTGAGGAGAAGGAAGGGAAAAATGAAGGGGGGCAAATCGGAGCGGGAGACGAACCATGAGACGGTACGGACTCCAAGAAATGGAGGGTTTTAGAGGGGACGGGTGGATGGATGAGTTAACCCAGTGGTGGGTATAAGGACGGCAGGTATCGAATGGACCATTGGGTGTTCTAGGAAAACAATGAACCAGGGATCCCAGATCCAAAACGAATGATGTACTGTATGGTGAGTAAAAGTACAATTTATTAAAAGACCAAGAAAGCGCTTCTCTCTTCATGAAACAAGATGGTAGTTGAAATATGCATTCCCTCACAGTGTGATATCTGAGAGTTAAGTAGTTGGCACCTTCCTTTGGCTTCCACGCATACATTTGTAAGCATCCTCTCTTCCTGGAACGAGAATGCTTCATGAAAAAAAAAAAAGGATTTCAAACCACGAAGTGTGTCTACTAAACTCACAACCCCAGTGTAACTAAAGGAAAGATACCTCTGTCCTATCCCGACCTCACGTGAGCCTTGGGATCATCTCACAAGATTGAGATTTCACTCCAAATCTCATGAGATCTCATGGAACTGGGGCCAGATTTCACTCCACATCACCTGAGGTCACAATGAGATCGGGCGAGATTTCACTACAATTCTCGTGAGACAGCAGGGACCTTGGGCGAGATTTCCCTGCAACGCTGGTCATATCTCTTGAGTTTGGGTGAGCTTTTACTCCCAGTCTGGTGAGGTCTCATCCAAAACGTGGACACGTCAGTGCCCATCTCATGAGATCTCATGCATATTGAGCGAGATTTCAATCTCAATCTCGTGAGATCTCATGGACATCGGGCGAGATTTCACTCCAGCTCTCGTGAGATCCTTTGGAATTCGGGGATCAATTCCTCCAGGTGTTGAGAGATCTCATCCGATCCTTGGAGACTTCAGTCCAAATCTCATGAGATCTCAGGATAATGAGGGAGAATTCACTCTATCTCTCGTGAGAAATCATGGATATCAGGCGAGATAATTCCAACACTCGTGAGATCCTATGGACATCGGGTGAGAATTCTTTCCAAATCCCGTGATATGTCATGGACCTTGGACCTGATTTCACGCCAAATGTCGTGTGGTCTCAATGACCTCGGGCAGATTTCAGTCCAAATCTCGGGAGATATCAGGGACGACCGTGGGCGAGCTTTCAACCTAAACCTCGCGAGATCTCATGGACATCGGGCGAGATTTGCCACCAAATCTCCTGAGATCTCATGGACCTCGGTTCAGATTTCACTCCAAATCTCATGAGATCTCATGGAATTTAGGCGAGATTTCACTGCAAACCTCCTGAGCTCACAAGGAGATTGGGCGAGATGTCACTACAAATCTCATGAGATCTAGGGACCTTGGGCGAGATTTCCCTCCCGCTCTCGTGAGATCTCTGGAATTTGGGCGCGATTTTACTCCCAGTCTTGTGAGATCTCCTCCAAACCTTGGCGACGTCACTGTCAATCTCGTGAGATCTCCTGGGTATTGAGCGAGATTTCAATCTCAATATCGTGAGACTGATGGGCATCAGGTGAGATTTTATTGCATATCTCGAGAGATCTCAGAGACATTCGGGTGAGATTTCACTCCGAATATCCTGAGGTCCCAATGACATCGGGCGAGATTTCACGACAAATGTCGTGAGATATCAGGGAACTTGGGCGAGATTTCACTCCAAATCCCGGGAGATCTCTTGGAATTCAGCTGAGATTTTACTCCATCTCTCGTGTGCTCTCTTCCTCATTTGGAGACCTCAGTCCAAATCTCTGGAGATCTCATGGAAAATAGGTGAGATTTCACTCTAACTTTTGAGATATCGCATGGTCATTGGGCGAGATGTTCCTCCAAATCTCGTGAGATGTCATGGACACCGGGCGAGAATTCCCTCCAAATCTCGTGAGATGTCACGGACTTTGGGTGAGATTTCTCTCCAAATCTCGTGAGATCTCTTGGACTTTGGGCGAGATTTTACTCCAGGTCTCATGAGCACTCGTCCAACACTTGGAGAGGTCATTGCCATTCTCGTGAGATCTCATGGATATTGAGTGAGGATTCCATCTAAATCTCGTGAGATCTCATGGACATCAGGTGAGATTTCACTCCGAATAGCCTGAGGTCACAATCACGTTGGGCGAGATTTCACCACAAATCTCGTGAGATATCAGCGACCTCAGGCGAGATTTCAATCCAAATATCGGGACGTCTCAATGACATTGGGCGACAGTTCACTAAACTCTCGTGAGATAAAAGGGACCTAGGGCGAGATTTCACTCCACCTCTCGTGAGATCTCTGGGAATTCGCGGATAGTTTACTCCAAGTCTCGTGAGATCTCATCCAATCCTTGGAGACTTCAGTCCAAAACCCGTGAGATCTCAGGATAGGGAGCGAGAATTCAATCTATATCTTGTGAGCACTGAGGGACATCAGGCGAGATGACTGCAAATCTTGTGAGTACTCACGAATATCGGGTGAGATTCCACTCCAAATCTCCTGAGGTCTCAATGAGCTCGGGCAGATTTCACTCCAAATCTCGTGAGTTATCAGGGACGCGGGGCGAGGTTTCAATCTAAATGTCGTGAGATCTCATGGAAATCGGGCGAGATGTGACACCAAATCTCCTGAGATCGCAGGGACATCGACTGAGATTTCACTCCGAATCTCATGAGAGCTCATGGATGTTGGGCTCGACTTCACTCCAAATCTCCTGAGGTCCCAATGAGTCCAGGCGAGATTTGACTACAGATCTCGTGAGATAGCAGCAACCTTGGGCAAGATTTCTATCCAAATCTCGTGAGATCTCAATGACATCGGGGGAGATTCCTTCCAAATCTCGTGAGATATCAAGGACCTTGGGCGAGATTTCACCCCAACTCTCGTGAGGTCTCCTGGTCTGTGGGCGAGATTTGACTCCCATCCCGTTAAATGTCCTCCAAACCTTGGAGACGTCAATGCCAACCTCGTGAATTCTCATGGATACGAGCGAGTTTTCCATCTGAATCTCGTGTGATCTCATGGATATCGGGCGAGATATCCCTCCAAATCTCGTGAGATCTCGTGGACATTGGGCGAGAATTCACTCCCAACTCCTGAGTTCCCGATGACTTCGGGCGAGATTTCACTACATATCTCGTAATATTCAGGGACCTCGGGCGAGATTTCAATCCAAATCTCGCGAGGTCTCAATGACATCGCGTGAGATTTCACTACAAATCTCGTGAGATATCAGGGAGTTTGGGCGAGATTTACCTCCAACTCTCACCAGGACTCTTGGACGTTGAGCGAGACTTGACTCCACGTCTCGGAGATCTCATCCAAACCTTGGAGAATTCAGTCCAAATCTCATGAGATCTCATGGATATGGAGCGAAATTTCAATCTCAACCTCGTGAGATCTCATGACATCAGGAGAGATTTGACTCCAAATCTCGTGAGATCTCACGGATATCGGGTGAGATTTCTCTGCAAATCTCGTGAGATCATGGGCATTGGGTGAGATTTCACGCCAAATCTCTTGAGGTCACAATGACATGGGGCGAGATTTCACTATACTTCTCTTGAACTATCAGGGGTCTTGGGCAAGATTTCACTACAAATCTCGTGAGACATCAGGGACCTTGCGCGATATTTCACTCCAAATCTCGTGAGGTACCAATGACATCGGGCGAGATTTCCGCAGAAATCTCTTGAGATATCTGGAACCTTGGTTGAGATTTTACTCCAACTCTGGTGAGCTCTCTTGGAATTCGGGGTATTTTCCTCCAAGTCTCGCGAGAGCTCCTCCAGACCTTGGAGACATCAGTACAAATCTCGTGAGATCTCGTGGATATTGAGCGAGATTTCAATCTTTATCTCGTGAGACCTCATGGACATCAGGCGAGAATTTACCCCAAATCTCGTGAAATCGCATGGACATCGGCTGAGATTTCACTCCAAATATCTTGGGATCTCATGGACATCGGGCGAGATTTCACTCCAAATCTCCTTGAGGTCACAGGGACATCGGGCGAGATTTCACCTCAAATCTCCTGAGATATCATGGACTTTGGGTGAGATTTGTCTCCAACTGTCGCGAGATCTCTTGGACTGTGGGTGAGCTTTGACTCCAGGTCTCGTGAGATCTCATCCAAAACATGGAGACGTCAGTGCCAATCGAATGAGATCTCATGGATATTGAGTGAGTATTCAATCGAAATATCGTGAGATCTCATGGATATCCGGCGAGTTTTGACACCAAATCTCGTGAGATCCCATGGACATCGGGTGCGATTTCAGTCCCAATCTCACGAGATCTCATGGATATTGGGCGAGACTCACTCCAAATCTCCTGTGGTTCTAATGACATGGCGCGAGGTTTCAAGAAATCTCGTGAGATATCAAGGCCCTTGGTCGAGATTTCGGTCCAAATCTCGTGAGGTCTCAATGACATTGGGTGAGAGTTCATGACAAATCTCGGGAGATATCAGGGACCATGGGCGAGATTTCACTCCAACCCTCATGAGGTCTCTTGGTCTTTGGCGAGATTTAACTCCAAGTCTTGTGAGAGCTCCTTCAAACCTTGGAGACGTCAGTGCCAATCTCCTGAGATCTCATGGCTATGGATGGAGATTTAATCTAAATCTCGTGAGATCTCAAGGACATCAGGCGAGGTTTTACTCCAAATCTTGGGAGCTGTCATGGACATCGGGTGAGATATGTCTCCAAAACTCGTGAGATAATGGACCTTGGGCCAGACTGCACTCCATAGGTCCTGAGGTCACAATGACATCGGGCGAGATTTCACTACAAAACTCGAGAGATATCAGGGACCTTGGGCAAGGTTTCACTCCTAATCTCGTGAGATAGCAGGGACCTTGGGCGAGATTTCACTCTCAATCTCGTGAGATCTCTTGGAGTTCGGGCGAGATTTGATTCCAAGTCTCGTGAGATCCAATCCAAGCCTTGGAGACTTCAGTCCCAATCTCGTGAGATCTCCTGGACATTGGGCGAGATTCAAATCCAAATCTCGTGTGGTCTCAATGATATCGGGTGAGATTTCACACCAATTCTCGTGAGATCTCATGGCCATCGGGCGAGATATTCTTGCACATCTCGTGAGATCTCATCACAACTTGGAGAGCTCAGTCCAAATCTCGTGAGATGTCATGGATATTGCAAAAGTTTTCACTGTAAATCTCGTGAGATCTCATGGACCGCGGTCGAGATTTTACTTGCAATCTCTTGAGATTTCCTGGATGTCGGGTGAGATCTCATTCCAAATCCCGTGAGATCTCATGGACATCGGGCGCGAATTCACTCCAAAACTCGGGAGATGTTATGGACGTCGGGTGAGATTTCCCTCCAAATCTCGTGTGATCTCTTCGAAATCTCACTGGAACAGGAACCAGCAGTTGTGGTCTAGGGCTCACACCTGTTGAAAGGGAAGCTAAACAGCCCGACACAGGTGTTGGGTAGTAAGAAGGGCAGGTGTTGGCATGATCACTGAGTATTATCGGCAACTTAGGAATCATTGTTGAGCACTACGACAGAATTCTCGGCTGTTCTATATGCTGTCTAAATGAAAAAATACAATAAAAAATAAAAAGTAAACCGATGAACCTAAGGGAAATGGAAGGAAAAATCAAATAAGACAAGACCAGAGAGGAAGACAAACCGTAAGAGTATCCTAACTCCAGCTAACAAAGTGAGGGTTGCTGGAAGCAAGGTGGGTGAGGAATGGGGAAAGTGGGGAATGGGCATTAAGGAGAGTACTTGTAATTAGCACTGGGTGCTATACACAACAGATGGATCGCTAAATTCTAACCCTGATCCTAGTAACGCGCTCTAGGTTAAATTGGTCGTATTTAAATTCTTTTTCTTGGAAGAACTCTGTTAACATTTGGAGTCCCGATGCACTTGAAGTTGCCCAACGGACGGTGTTTATATATGGGCTCTGCCATGGGTATTTAGAAGGAGCTCTCCTTATTTCTGGGCTCAAAGAAAATGAAGTGACACCTCTCATTTGGGGACTTGGTCGCATTTTCATTTAAATTGTTGATTTTTGGCCATCCATCCAGACAATTCCAAAACCTTGTTGAATTCCTAAGTTTAGCTTTACATTCAAGGAGCCAGGGGATTTTCCTCCCATAGGCCGTACCCAGGGATTGCTGGAAAGTTCACATCCTTGTCCTGTGCAAGGAGAGAGTCTCAGGGTCTGATATCCTAAAGGAAGATTGCCCTATTGCTCCTGAGCTGCTTCTGAGCTCTCGGGGCATAAGCCTGCTGAATGATAGCCAGCTTCTAGTTCTCCCCTAGATGATTGAGGTGCCATTATGCTGAAGATTAGACAGGAAGCAGCACAGTAAGAGCCCTTTCAAGGAATACTACACCAAAGGCCTGCTTTGGAACACTTGAACATCAGCCAAGAGGACAAAAGCGTCACCCTCATTTGCTTCTGTGTCTCCCCATGCACGGTAAGGTCCATTTTAAAAACAGAAAACAAAACCAAGAGCAGACTTTCCGCTTTCTGAAGGAGGAATGCCGGCCTCTTAATGACAGGGCTCCCAAGTGCAGGGCAGGAACGTTGACCTTGGCCCAAGCCCACAGGTGTACGCTTTCCCTGCGGCAGACTGCTTGCCAGCAGACTGTGCTTTCTTCACATTAGCCCATTCTCATCGCTAATGAAGAACGTTGGCCTTCCATGCATCATTTTCCACCCTCTAGCTCTTTTTTCAATCTAAGATTGCCCTGGGCGTCATTCCGATCCAGTGTCTCAGAGTAATAGCCTCTATTTAAGAAGGTCCAGCTAAGTCCTTGTGACTGTGGGAGAGATTGGGGCACGTTGCCCCTTGTAACGGGCTTTCAGAACTATGGGGACCTCAGAGCTTAAGCCATTTGGACGTGCCCTGCGAGGAATGTTTCTGTGCAGGCTTGGCCCCAGGTTTTTAGAGGGACTGGGCCTCCTTTCTTGGGTAAAAGGAAATGAAGTGACACACTTCCTAACCAGATGTATCCTAGTCCCAATTGTATTGTCAAATTTCGGCCTTCACTGGAATCATTTCCATGCCCTTGCCGATGCTTTTTAAAATTTAGAGCTGGTTTACGCACGGCGAGGAGGGGATTCTACCCAAGCAGCCAGGACCCAACGATTGGTCGTGAGTTCCTACTTCAGTCCTGTGCTCAGTCAGCCTCTCCTTATGTGATAGCCCAAAGGAAAGGAAAGGTGGCTCTTCTCTCCTTGACCTTGAGATGCCCTCCTTTTGAGGAAGAGAAGTTCACCCATATGCTGCATGCTGGAGCATCTGGTACGTTCAGGAGGTGCCCTTTCCAGGACTATAGCACCAATGCTTGCATCTGAAACCTTGAGCATCACCTGGGAGTCCCATTAGTATAGCTGAATGACTGCAGCCTCTATCCATTCATGGGAAGGGCAAAACAAACACACCCACAACCACCACCAGCACCACCACAACACTACTGCCAAATGTCCCTCTCATTTTAAGAGAAGAACGCAGAGTTCCTGGTGACAGGGCTCCCAGGCCTAGACCACGGTTTCCCTTTCCCCAAGGCCGCAGTGGTTTCTCATTCCTGGGAATGAAAATTGGGTGGCGAGGAGATGGGCCTAGTCACCTCAATCTAAACATGGTGTCTCATCGCATCTCTAATCAACACATTTGGCCCAGGATTTACCCACTTCCACCCTCTTGCTGTTTTTCTGCCGAGGTTCCCCTTGTGGGCCTTGTGCTCCAGTGTCTCAGAGCAATATCCTGTTCATGCAGCTAGAGGATCTGGAAGATTTTTTGTCACTGTGGGGACGTGTTGGCCACAGAGCCCCATGGGAATGCTGTTCAGAACTATGTTGGCCTGAGGAGGCCTAAGGCATTGGAAGCCTGCAAGCAGTGAATGTCTGTGCGTAGGCATGGCTAGAAGACTCATTTCTTGCGGGAGGGGAAAAAATTAGATGTCTCATTACAGTTTTATCTCACTTAAAATGGCCCTGCTTATATACATTCCTGTAGTCTCGCAGATTGTTGATGTCGCTCCTGGTACACATTCCAACTGGAAGGTGCTTTTCCTCACAGCAGCGCCTAGGATTCCTGGGGAGTTCCCTGGCCCTCTTATCCCTGAGCTTGTGGTGTGGCTCCCTTGGGTAAGTGTGTAGACAGGTAGGAAAGGCACCTGCCTCCCTAGCTCGGTGAGATGCCTCCGTTCTGGACAACCTAGTTCGAAATAGCGTTCAAAGAATGGAAACGGACAGAGAGGCAATGCGGACTTTCCTAGAGTTGAGAATAAACCAATGTTGAGACGAAAATACCTAGCAAAACCTGTTAGTCTCTGGGATCAGAAAGGCCTGTTGGCTTTGGCAATGGGAAAACTCCAGGGCCTCCCCCTGGGAGCCACAGAAACAAGAGGCCTTCATTCTTCCTTGGTAAAGAGTGGGAAATCTCCTGGAATCGGATGTCACTCCTGCTGCCTTTCCGTCTGTGGCGGGGAGGGGGGACACAACAAAACCAGAAACGCTTTAGTGTTAGCAGACTGGTTCTCCCAGCTGATGATGCGTTTGGAAGTAGCCATTGGAGGAGCATTCCTGGCACGAGCTCTTTTTCCACTGAGGAGGTCCCGGAGCACACCGCGCATGTGTCAACTGTCTGCTCTTCCGAACGAAGGCATCTCTGGCAGCCAGGGGAGGGAGAACAGCTGGCTGCCAAACAGAGCATTTCAAAGATCGGGACAAGAACCAAGCACTCCGAGGCAGAAGGGGAAACGTTCCTTTCGGCTCTCAGACACATTGCTCTCCCCTAGCACAGGATCTCAATGGGAACCTGCACCAACCGTGTGTGTATGGTGGACACACGGGTTGTGAGATGCCACCCAGAGTATTCCTCCATGTGAAACAACGTAGCTACCAAATCAGCAAGAGGATGGGATGGCTTCAAGGAAAACCAAAGTTCAACTCTTCCAATGGGAATGAAAGTTATCTGAGAGTGAGGTGTCTAACTTCAGCTCCCCTTGCCCCAGAAATGGAGGCAAGCTCCCTCCCAAACCCTCTGGCCATGCCTACACCCAATCTCTTGAGCTTTCTCCAAGGAGAGGAAAGTTTCTGACATTGGAGGTTTTCCGCCATTTCCATCAGTGTCTTGAGGCAGCCGTGATTCAGAGGTGGCAGGCTGCAACTCCCAGCTGCGGATCCAATGTTTGGAATGGGTGTTTGGAGCATTATTCCTTGAAGAAAGCTATTTCTGCCCTCAACAGGCCCTAGAGCATAGTAGGCCGTCCACATCCCATCTGTTCTTGAGAATGAAGGCATCTCCACCACCCAGGAGCCAGTATGGCAAGCTAGACCCCCATCTCTGTGCGTCTTCAGCCGGCCAAGTACCAAGTCCTCAGGGCCAGAAGGGCAAACATTTCTTTCAAAGAGGAGACTCTGGTTGTCTTAGCTTAGGAGAGGTCCAGAGTGGGAACTCACCACCAATCCCTGGGTGCTCTAAAGGTGAGTCACAACACCTTGGCCCATGAAGGTGCCCGTAGCCTTTGTTCAACAAACAGGCAAGGCCATGGGAAACAGCACAAAGAGTGCCAGAGTCCCATGTCAACCGCAAATGGGACACAAAGTGACTAGCTCACTCTCCTAACAGGTTGGCACTTTTGGGAATAAGAATCAGCTGTGGACTTGGCTTCAGGGAAAGTGCCATGTGCCACCCCAGGTAAGCTTTAGCTCGAGGCCTGTCTTCCTCCTCCATAAAGGGAAGGGATGCTCCTGGTGCTGGCTGTTATTTGCCCTTTTCCATCAGTGGTTAGAGGTAGCAGTGATTCAGGGGTAGCCTGTTGGTTCTGCCACCTGACGACCAAGTATTGGGAACTGATTCTTGGTGCCATATTCCTTGAAAAATTTTGTGTCTGCACTGACCAGCTCCAGGAACACGATGCCCTTGTGGTGATGGTCTGTTCTTCAAAATGAAGACATCTCAATCATCCAGCGGATGTGGGGAAGCCGGCTAGGAATCACGGCACTTAGCTGGCCAAAGTCCAAGTGCTCAGGAACAGGAGAGCCATACTTCCCTTAGGACGTCAGCTCTTGCTTAGCACGGGATCACGCTTGGAACTGGCCACCCGTCCCTGGGTGCTGACTGCGTGTGGGACAGCACGATGGCCTCTGATGGCGACTCAAGTTCTTGTTCGAACAAAGGGCAAAGGGGACGCCTGCATGGCTCAGTCGATTAAGCGTCTGCCTCCGGCTCAGCTCATGACCACAAGGTCCTGGGATCGAACCCTGCATTGGAAATGCACGTTGGAACAGCCGTTTTGGGAAACAGAGTGGAGCTTCCTCAGAAAATTCAAAACAGAGCTAGCTTTTGACCCAGCAATTGCTCGCCTGGGTATTTGCCCCAAGACACAGGTGGGGTGAAAAGAAGGGCCACATGCACCCCAATGTTCATAGCAGCAAGGTCCACACGAGCGAACCCGTGGAAAGAGCCGACATTCCCTTCAACAGATGAATGGAGAGAGATGATGTGGTCCATCTCTACAAGGGAATAATACTCACCCATCAGAAAGGATGAATAACCAACTTTGTCATCAACATCGATGGGGCTGGGGGAGAGCATGCTCAATGAAATTGGCCGAGCAGAGAAAGCCAATATCATAGGGCTTCACGGATTTGTGGAACATAAGGAATAGCATGGAGGGCGTGAGGAGAAGGAAGGGAAAAATGAAGGGGGGCAAATCGGAGCGGGAGACGAACCATGAGACGGTACGGACTCCAAGAAATGGAGGGTTTTAGAGGGGACGGGTGGATGGATGAGTTAACCCAGTGGTGGGTATAAGGACGGCAGGTATCGAATGGACCATTGGGTGTTCTAGGAAAACAATGAACCAGGGATCCCAGATCCAAAACGAATGATGTACTGTATGGTGAGTAAAAGTACAATTTATTAAAAGACCAAGAAACCGCTTCTCTCTTCATGAAACAAGATGGTAGTTGAAATATGCATTCCCTCACAGTGTGATATCTGAGAGTTAAGTAGTTGGCACCTTCCTTTGGCTTCCACGCATACATTTGTAAGCATCCTCTCTTCCTGGAACGAGAATGCTTCATGAAAAAAAAAAAAGGATTTCAAACCACGAAGTGTGTCTACTAAACTCACAACCCCAGTGTAACTAAAGGAAAGATACCTCTGTCCTATCCCGACCTCACGTGAGCCTTGGGATCATCTCACAAGATTGAGATTTCACTCCAAATCTCATGAGATCTCATGGAACTGGGGCCAGATTTCACTCCACATCACCTGAGGTCACAATGAGATCGGGCGAGATTTCACTACAATTCTCGTGAGACAGCAGGGACCTTGGGCGAGATTTCCCTGCAACGCTGGTCATATCTCTTGAGTTTGGGTGAGCTTTTACTCCCAGTCTGGTGAGGTCTCATCCAAAACGTGGACACTTCAGTGCCCATCTCATGAGATCTCATGCATATTGAGCGAGATTTCAATCTCAATCTCGTGAGATCTCATGGACATCGGGCGAGATTTCACTCCAGCTCTCGTGAGATCCTTTGGAATTCGGGGATCAATTCCTCCAGGTGTTGAGAGATCTCATCCGATCCTTGGAGACTTCAGTCCAAATCTCATGAGATCTCAGGATAGTGAGGGAGAATTCACTCTATCTCTCGTGAGAAATCATGGATATCAGGCGAGATAATTCCAACACTCGTGAGATCCTATGGACATCGGGTGAGAATTCTTTCCAAATCCCGTGATATGTCATGGACCTTGGACCTGATTTCACTCCAAATGTCGTGTGGTCTCAATGACCTCGGGCAGATTTCAGTCCAAATCTCGGGAGATATCAGGGACGACCGTGGGCGAGCTTTCAACCTAAACCTCGCGAGATCTCATGGACATCGGGCGAGATTTGCCACCAAATCTCCTGAGATCTCATGGACCTCGGTTCAGATTTCACTCCAAATCTCATGAGATCTCATGGAATTTAGGCGAGATTTCACTGCAAACCTCCTGAGCTCACAAGGAGATTGGGCGAGATGTCACTACAAATCTCATGAGATCTAGGGACCTTGGGCGAGATTTCCCTCCCGCTCTCGTGAGATCTCTGGAATTTGGGCGCGATTTTACTCCCAGTCTTGTGAGATCTCCTCCAAACCTTGGCGACGTCACTGTCAATCTCGTGAGATCTCCTGGGTATTGAGCGAGATTTCAATCTCAATATCGTGAGACTGATGGGCATCAGGTGAGATTTTATTGCATATCTCGAGAGATCTCAGAGACATTCGGGTGAGATTTCACTCCGAATATCCTGAGGTCCCAATGACATCGGGCGAGATTTCACGACAAATGTCGTGAGATATCAGGGAACTTGGGCGAGATTTCACTCCAAATCCCGTGAGATCTCTTGGAATTCAGCTGAGATTTTACTCCATCTCTCGTGTGCTCTCTTCCTCATTTGGAGACCTCAGTCCAAATCTCTGGAGATCTCATGGAAAATAGGTGAGATTTCACTCTAACTTTTGAGATATCGCATGGTCATTGGGCGAGATGTTCCTCCAAATCTCGTGAGATGTCATGGACACCGGGCGAGAATTCCCTCCAAATCTCGTGAGATGTCACGGACTTTGGGTGAGATTTCTCTCCAAATCTCGTGAGATCTCTTGGACTTTGGGCGAGATTTTACTCCAGGTCTCATGAGCACTCGTCCAACACTTGGAGAGGTCAGTGCCATTCTCGTGAGATCTCATGGATATTGAGTGAGGATTCCATCTAAATCTCGTGAGATCTCATGGACATCAGGTGAGATTTCACTCCGAATAGCCTGAGGTCACAATCACGTTGGGCGAGATTTCACCACAAATCTCGTGAGATATCAGCGACCTCAGGCGAGATTTCAATCCAAATATCGGGACATCTCAATGACATTGGGCGACAGTTCACTAAACTCTCGTGAGATAAAAGGGACCTAGGGCGAGATTTCACTCCACCTCTCGTGAGATCTCTGGGAATTCGCGGATAGTTTACTCCAAGTCTCGTGAGATCTCATCCAATCCTTGGAGACTTCAGTCCAAAACCCGTGAGATCTCAGGATAGGGAGCGAGAATTCAATCTATATCTTGTGAGCACTGAGGGACATCAGGCGAGATGACTGCAAATCTTGTGAGTACTCACGAATATCGGGTGAGATTCCACTCCAAATCTCCTGAGGTCTCAATGAGCTCGGGCAGATTTCACTCCAAATCTCGTGAGTTATCAGGGACGCGGGGCGAGGTTTCAATCTAAATGTCGTGAGATCTCATGGAAATCGGGCGAGATGTGACACCAAATCTCCTGAGATCGCAGGGACATCGACTGAGATTTCACTCCGAATCTCATGAGAGCTCATGGATGTTGGGCTCGACTTCACTCCAAATCTCCTGAGGTCCCAATGAGTCCAGGCGAGATTTGACTACAGATCTCGTGAGATAGCAGCAACCTTGGGCAAGATTTCTATCCAAATCTCGTGAGATCTCAATGACATCGGGGGAGATTCCTTCCAAATCTCGTGAGATATCAAGGACCTTGGGCGAGATTTCACCCCAACTCTCGTGAGGTCTCCTGGTCTGTGGGCGAGATTTGACTCCCATCCCGTTAAATGTCCTCCAAACCTTGGAGACGTCAATGCCAACCTCGTGAATTCTCATGGATACGAGCGAGTTTTCCATCTGAATCTCGTGTGATCTCATGGATATCGGGCGAGATATCCCTCCAAATCTCGTGAGATCTCGTGGACATTGGGCGAGAATTCACTCCCAACTCCTGAGTTCCCGATGACTTCGGGCGAGATTTCACTACATATCTCGTAATATTCAGGGACCTCGGGCGAGATTTCAATCCAAATCTCGCGAGGTCTCAATGACATCGCGTGAGATTTCACTACAAATCTCGTGAGATATCAGGGAGTTTGGGCGAGATTTACCTCCAACTCTCACCAGGACTCTTGGACGTTGAGCGAGACTTGACTCCACGTCTCGGAGATCTCATCCAAACCTTGGAGAATTCAGTCCAAATCTCATGAGATCTCATGGATATGGAGCGAAATTTCAATCTCAACCTCGTGAGATCTCATGACATCAGGAGAGATTTGACTCCAAATCTCGTGAGATCTCACGGATATCGGGTGAGATTTCTCTGCAAATCTCGTGAGATCATGGGCATTGGGTGAGATTTCACGCCAAATCTCTTGAGGTCACAATGACATGGGGCGAGATTTCACTATACTTCTCTTGAACTATCAGGGGTCTTGGGCAAGATTTCACTACAAATCTCGTGAGACATCAGGGACCTTGCGCGATATTTCACTCCAAATCTCGTGAGGTACCAATGACATCGGGCGAGATTTCCGCAGAAATCTCTTGAGATATCTGGAACCTTGGTTGAGATTTTACTCCAACTCTGGTGAGCTCTCTTGGAATTCGGGGTATTTTCCTCCAAGTCTCGCGAGAGCTCCTCCAGACCTTGGAGACATCAGTACAAATCTCGTGAGATCTCGTGGATATTGAGCGAGATTTCAATCTTTATCTCGTGAGACCTCATGGACATCAGGCGAGAATTTACTCCAAATCTCGTGAAATCGCATGGACATCGGCTGAGATTTCACTCCAAATATCTTGGGATCTCATGGACATCGGGCGAGATTTCACTCCAAATCTCCTTGAGGTCACAGGGACATCGGGCGAGATTTCACCTCAAATCTCCTGAGATATCATGGACTTTGGGTGAGATTTGTCTCCAACTGTCGCGAGATCTCTTGGACTGTGGGTGAGCTTTGACTCCAGGTCTCGTGAGATCTCATCCAAAACATGGAGACGTCAGTGCCAATCGAATGAGATCTCATGGATATTGAGTGAGTATTCAATCGAAATATCGTGAGATCTCATGGATATCCGGCGAGTTTTGACACCAAATCTCGTGAGATCCCATGGACATCGGGTGCGATTTCAGTCCCAATCTCACGAGATCTCATGGATATTGGGCGAGACTCACTCCAAATCTCCTGTGGTTCTAATGACATGGCGCGAGGTTTCAAGAAATCTCGTGAGATATCAAGGCCCTTGGTCGAGATTTCGGTCCAAATCTCGTGAGGTCTCAATGACATTGGGTGAGAGTTCATGACAAATCTCGGGAGATATCAGGGACCATGGGCGAGATTTCACTCCAACCCTCATGAGGTCTCTTGGTCTTTGGCGAGATTTAACTCCAAGTCTTGTGAGAGCTCCTTCAAACCTTGGAGACGTCAGTGCCAATCTCCTGAGATCTCATGGCTATGGATGGAGATTTAATCTAAATCTCGTGAGATCTCAAGGACATCAGGCGAGGTTTTACTCCAAATCTTGGGAGCTGTCATGGACATCGGGTGAGATATGTCTCCAAAACTCGTGAGATAATGGACCTTGGGCCAGACTGCACTCCATAGGTCCTGAGGTCACAATGACATCGGGCGAGATTTCACTACAAAACTCGAGAGATATCAGGGACCTTGGGCAAGGTTTCACTCCTAATCTCGTGAGATAGCAGGGACCTTGGGCGAGATTTCACTCTCAATCTCGTGAGATCTCTTGGAGTTCGGGCGAGATTTGATTCCAAGTCTCGTGAGATCCAATCCAAGCCTTGGAGACTTCAGTCCCAATCTCGTGAGATCTCCTGGACATTGGGCGAGATTCAAATCCAAATCTCGTGTGGTCTCAATGATATCGGGTGAGATTTCACACCAATTCTCGTGAGATCTCATGGCCATCGGGCGAGATATTCTTGCACATCTCGTGAGATCTCATCACAACTTGGAGAGCTCAGTCCAAATCTCGTGAGATGTCATGGATATTGCAAAAGTTTTCACTGTAAATCTCGTGAGATCTCATGGACCGCGGTCGAGATTTTACTTGCAATCTCTTGAGATTTCCTGGATGTCGGGTGAGATCTCATTCCAAATCCCGTGAGATCTCATGGACATCGGGCGCGAATTCACTCCAAAACTCGGGAGATGTTATGGACGTCGGGTGAGATTTCCCTCCAAATCTCGTGTGATCTCTTCGAAATCTCACTGGAACAGGAACCAGCAGTTGTGGTCTAGGGCTCACACCTGTTGAAAGGGAAGCTAAACAGCCCGACACAGGTGTTGGGTAGTAAGAAGGGCAGGTGTTGGCATGATCACTGAGTATTATCGGCAACTTAGGAATCATTGTTGAGCACTACGACAGAATTCTCGGCTGTTCTATATGCTGTCTAAATGAAAAAATACAATAAAAAATAAAAAGTAAACCGATGAACCTAAGGGAAATGGAAGGAAAAATCAAATAAGACAAGACCAGAGAGGAAGACAAACCGTAAGAGTATCCTAACTCCAGCTAACAAAGTGAGGGTTGCTGGAAGCAAGGTGGGTGAGGAATGGGGAAAGTGGGGAATGGGCATTAAGGAGAGTACTTGTAATTAGCACTGGGTGCTATACACAACAGATGGATCGCTAAATTCTAACCCTGATCCTAGTAACGCGCTCTAGGTTAAATTGGTCGTATTTAAATTCTTTTTCTTGGAAGAAATCTGTTAACATTTGGAGTCCCGATGCACTTGAAGTTGCCCAACGGACGGTGTTTATATATGGGCTCTGCCATGGGTATTTAGAAGGAGCTCTCCTTATTTCTGGGCTCAAAGAAAATGAAGTGACACCTCTCATTTGGGGACTTGGTCGCATTTTCATTTAAATTGTTGATTTTTGGCCATCCATCCAGACAATTCCAAAACCTTGTTGAATTCCTAAGTTTAGCTTTACATTCAAGGAGCCAGGGGATTTTCCTCCCATAGGCCGTACCCAGGGATTGCTGGAAAGTTCACATCCTTGTCCTGTGCAAGGAGAGAGTCTCAGGGTCTGATATCCTAAAGGAAGATTGCCCTATTGCTCCTGAGCTGCTTCTGAGCTCTCGGGGCATAAGCCTGCTGAATGATAGCCAGCTTCTAGTTCTCCCCTAGATGATTGAGGTGCCATTATGCTGAAGATTAGACAGGAAGCAGCACAGTAAGAGCCCTTTCAAGGAATACTACACCAAAGGCCTGCTTTGGAACACTTGAACATCAGCCAAGAGGACAAAAGCGTCACCCTCATTTGCTTCTGTGTCTCCCCATGCACGGTAAGGTCCATTTTAAAAACAGAAAACAAAACCAAGAGCAGACTTTCCGCTTTCTGAAGGAGGAATGCCGGCCTCTTAATGACAGGGCTCCCAAGTGCAGGGCAGGAACGTTGACCTTGGCCCAAGCCCACAGGTGTACGCTTTCCCTGCGGCAGACTGCTTGCCAGCAGACTGTGCTTTCTTCACATTAGCCCATTCTCATCGCTAATGAAGAACGTTGGCCTTCCATGCATCATTTTCCACCCTCTAGCTCTTTTTTCAATCTAAGATTGCCCTGGGCGTCATTCCGATCCAGTGTCTCAGAGTAATAGCCTCTATTTAAGAAGGTCCAGCTAAGTCCTTGTGACTGTGGGAGAGATTGGGGCACGTTGCCCCTTGTAACGGGCTTTCAGAACTATGGGGACCTCAGAGCTTAAGCCATTTGGACGTGCCCTGCGAGGAATGTTTCTGTGCAGGCTTGGCCCCAGGTTTTTAGAGGGACTGGGCCTCCTTTCTTGGGTAAAAGGAAATGAAGTGACACACTTCCTAACCAGATGTATCCTAGTCCCAATTGTATTGTCAAATTTCGGCCTTCACTGGAATCATTTCCATGCCCTTGCCGATGCTTTTTAAAATTTAGAGCTGGTTTACGCACGGCGAGGAGGGGATTCTACCCAAGCAGCCAGGACCCAACGATTGGTCGTGAGTTCCTACTTCAGTCCTGTGCTCAGTCAGCCTCTCCTTATGTGATAGCCCAAAGGAAAGGAAAGGTGGCTCTTCTCTCCTTGACCTTGAGATGCCCTCCTTTTGAGGAAGAGAAGTTCACCCATATGCTGCATGCTGGAGCATCTGGTACGTTCAGGAGGTGCCCTTTCCAGGACTATAGCACCAATGCTTGCATCTGAAACCTTGAGCATCACCTGGGAGTCCCATTAGTATAGCTGAATGACTGCAGCCTCTATCCATTCATGGGAAGGGCAAAACAAACACACCCACAACCACCACCAGCACCACCACAACACTACTGCCAAATGTCCCTCTCATTTTAAGAGAAGAACGCAGAGTTCCTGGTGACAGGGCTCCCAGGCCTAGACCACGGTTTCCCTTTCCCCAAGGCCGCAGTGGTTTCTCATTCCTGGGAATGAAAATTGGGTGGCGAGGAGATGGGCCTAGTCACCTCAATCTAAACATGGTGTCTCATCGCATCTCTAATCAACACATTTGGCCCAGGATTTACCCACTTCCACCCTCTTGCTGTTTTTCTGCCGAGGTTCCCCTTGTGGGCCTTGTGCTCCAGTGTCTCAGAGCAATATCCTGTTCATGCAGCTAGAGGATCTGGAAGATTTTTTGTCACTGTGGGGACGTGTTGGCCACAGAGCCCCATGGGAATGCTGTTCAGAACTATGTTGGCCTGAGGAGGCCTAAGGCATTGGAAGCCTGCAAGCAGTGAATGTCTGTGCGTAGGCATGGCCAGAAGACTCATTTCTTGCGGGAGGGGAAAAAATTAGATGTCTCATTACAGTTTTATCTCACTTAAAATGGCCCTGCTTATATACATTCCTGTAGTCTCGCAGATTGTTGATGTCGCTCCTGGTACACATTCCAACTGGAAGGTGCTTTTCCTCACAGCAGCGCCTAGGATTCCTGGGGAGTTCCCTGGCCCTCTTATCCCTGAGCTTGTGGTGTGGCTCCCTTGGGTAAGTGTGTAGACAGGTAGGAAAGGCACCTGCCTCCCTAGCTCGGTGAGATGCCTCCGTTCTGGACAACCTAGTTCGAAATAGCGTTCAAAGAATGGAAACGGACAGAGAGGCAATGCGGACTTTCCTAGAGTTGAGAATAAACCAATGTTGAGACGAAAATACCTAGCAAAACCTGTTAGTCTCTGGGATCAGAAAGGCCTGTTGGCTTTGGCAATGGGAAAACTCCAGGGCCTCCCCCTGGGAGCCACAGAAACAAGAGGCCTTCATTCTTCCTTGGTAAAGAGTGGGAAATCTCCTGGAATCGGATGTCACTCCTGCTGCCTTTCCGTCTGTGGCGGGGAGGGGGGACACAACAAAACCAGAAACGCTTTAGTGTTAGCAGACTGGTTCTCCCAGCTGATGATGCGTTTGGAAGTAGCCATTGGAGGAGCATTCCTGGCACGAGCTCTTTTTCCACTGAGGAGGTCCCGGAGCACACCGCGCATGTGTCAACTGTCTGCTCTTCCGAACGAAGGCATCTCTGGCAGCCAGGGGAGGGAGAACAGCTGGCTGCCAAACAGAGCATTTCAAAGATCGGGACAAGAACCAAGCACTCCGAGGCAGAAGGGGAAACGTTCCTTTCGGCTCTCAGACACATTGCTCTCCCCTAGCACAGGATCTCAATGGGAACCTGCACCAACCGTGTGTGTATGGTGGACACACGGGTTGTGAGATGCCACCCAGAGTATTCCTCCATGTGAAACAACGTAGCTACCAAATCAGCAAGAGGATGGGATGGCTTCAAGGAAAACCAAAGTTCAACTCTTCCAATGGGAATGAAAGTTATCTGAGAGTGAGGTGTCTAACTTCAGCTCCCCTTGCCCCAGAAATGGAGGCAAGCTCCCTCCCAAACCCTCTGGCCATGCCTACACCCAATCTCTTGAGCTTTCTCCAAGGAGAGGAAAGTTTCTGACATTGGAGGTTTTCCGCCATTTCCATCAGTGTCTTGAGGCAGCCGTGATTCAGAGGTGGCAGGCTGCAACTCCCAGCTGCGGATCCAATGTTTGGAATGGGTGTTTGGAGCATTATTCCTTGAAGAAAGCTATTTCTGCCCTCAACAGGCCCTAGAGCATAGTAGGCCGTCCACATCCCATCTGTTCTTGAGAATGAAGGCATCTCCACCACCCAGGAGCCAGTATGGCAAGCTAGACCCCCATCTCTGTGCGTCTTCAGCCGGCCAAGTACCAAGTCCTCAGGGCCAGAAGGGCAAACATTTCTTTCAAAGAGGAGACTCTGGTTGTCTTAGCTTAGGAGAGGTCCAGAGTGGGAACTCACCACCAATCCCTGGGTGCTCTAAAGGTGAGTCACAACACCTTGGCCCATGAAGGTGCCCGTAGCCTTTGTTCAACAAACAGGCAAGGCCATGGGAAACAGCACAAAGAGTGCCAGAGTCCCATGTCAACCGCAAATGGGACACAAAGTGACTAGCTCACTCTCCTAACAGGTTGGCACTTTTGGGAATAAGAATCAGCTGTGGACTTGGCTTCAGGGAAAGTGCCATGTGCCACCCCAGGTAAGCTTTAGCTCGAGGCCTGTCTTCCTCCTCCATAAAGGGAAGGGATGCTCCTGGTGCTGGCTGTTATTTGCCCTTTTCCATCAGTGGTTAGAGGTAGCAGTGATTCAGGGGTAGCCTGTTGGTTCTGCCACCTGACGACCAAGTATTGGGAACTGATTCTTGGTGCCATATTCCTTGAAAAATTTTGTGTCTGCACTGACCAGGTCCAGGAACACGATGCCCTTGTGGTGATGGTCTGTTCTTCAAAATGAAGACATCTCAATCATCCAGCGGATGTGGGGAAGCCGGCTAGGAATCACGGCACTTAGCTGGCCAAAGTCCAAGTGCTCAGGAACAGGAGAGCCATACTTCCCTTAGGACGTCAGCTCTTGCTTAGCACGGGATCACGCTTGGAACTGGCCACCCGTCCCTGGGTGCTGACTGCGTGTGGGACAGCACGATGGCCTCTGATGGCGACTCAAGTTCTTGTTCGAACAAAGGGCAAAGGGGACGCCTGCATGGCTCAGTCGATTAAGCGTCTGCCTCCGGCTCAGCTCATGACCACAAGGTCCTGGGATCGAACCCTGCATTGGAAATGCACGTTGGAACAGCCGTTTTGGGAAACAGAGTGGAGCTTCCTCAGAAAATTCAAAACAGAGCTAGCTTTTGACCCAGCAATTGCTCGCCTGGGTATTTGCCCCAAGACACAGGTGGGGTGAAAAGAAGGGCCACATGCACCCCAATGTTCATAGCAGCAAGGTCCACACGAGCGAACCCGTGGAAAGAGCCGACATTCCCTTCAACAGATGAATGGAGAGAGATGATGTGGTCCATCTCTACAAGGGAATAATACTCACCCATCAGAAAGGATGAATAACCAACTTTGTCATCAACATCGATGGGGCTGGGGGAGAGCATGCTCAATGAAATTGGCCGAGCAGAGAAAGCCAATATCATAGGGCTTCACGGATTTGTGGAACATAAGGAATAGCATGGAGGGCGTGAGGAGAAGGAAGGGAAAAATGAAGGGGGGCAAATCGGAGCGGGAGACGAACCATGAGACGGTACGGACTCCAAGAAATGGAGGGTTTTAGAGGGGACGGGTGGATGGATGAGTTAACCCAGTGGTGGGTATAAGGACGGCAGGTATCGAATGGACCATTGGGTGTTCTAGGAAAACAATGAACCAGGGATCCCAGATCCAAAACGAATGATGTACTGTATGGTGAGTAAAAGTACAATTTATTAAAAGACCAAGAAACCGCTTCTCTCTTCATGAAACAAGATGGTAGTTGAAATATGCATTCCCTCACAGTGTGATATCTGAGAGTTAAGTAGTTGGCACCTTCCTTTGGCTTCCACGCATACATTTGTAAGCATCCTCTCTTCCTGGAACGAGAATGCTTCATGAAAAAAAAAAAAGGATTTCAAACCACGAAGTGTGTCTACTAAACTCACAACCCCAGTGTAACTAAAGGAAAGATACCTCTGTCCTATCCCGACCTCACGTGAGCCTTGGGATCATCTCACAAGATTGAGATTTCACTCCAAATCTCATGAGATCTCATGGAACTGGGGCCAGATTTCACTCCACATCACCTGAGGTCACAATGAGATCGGGCGAGATTTCACTACAATTCTCGTGAGACAGCAGGGACCTTGGGCGAGATTTCCCTGCAACGCTGGTCATATCTCTTGAGTTTGGGTGAGCTTTTACTCCCAGTCTGGTGAGGTCTCATCCAAAACGTGGACACTTCAGTGCCCATCTCATGAGATCTCATGCATATTGAGCGAGATTTCAATCTCAATCTCGTGAGATCTCATGGACATCGGGCGAGATTTCACTCCAGCTCTCGTGAGATCCTTTGGAATTCGGGGATCAATTCCTCCAGGTGTTGAGAGATCTCATCCGATCCTTGGAGACTTCAGTCCAAATCTCATGAGATCTCAGGATAGTGAGGGAGAATTCACTCTATCTCTCGTGAGAAATCATGGATATCAGGCGAGATAATTCCAACACTCGTGAGATCCTATGGACATCGGGTGAGAATTCTTTCCAAATCCCGTGATATGTCATGGACCTTGGACCTGATTTCACTCCAAATGTCGTGTGGTCTCAATGACCTCGGGCAGATTTCAGTCCAAATCTCGGGAGATATCAGGGACGACCGTGGGCGAGCTTTCAACCTAAACCTCGCGAGATCTCATGGACATCGGGCGAGATTTGCCACCAAATCTCCTGAGATCTCATGGACCTCGGTTCAGATTTCACTCCAAATCTCATGAGATCTCATGGAATTTAGGCGAGATTTCACTGCAAACCTCCTGAGCTCACAAGGAGATTGGGCGAGATGTCACTACAAATCTCATGAGATCTAGGGACCTTGGGCGAGATTTCCCTCCCGCTCTCGTGAGATCTCTGGAATTTGGGCGCGATTTTACTCCCAGTCTTGTGAGATCTCCTCCAAACCTTGGCGACGTCACTGTCAATCTCGTGAGATCTCCTGGGTATTGAGCGAGATTTCAATCTCAATATCGTGAGACTGATGGGCATCAGGTGAGATTTTATTGCATATCTCGAGAGATCTCAGAGACATTCGGGTGAGATTTCACTCCGAATATCCTGAGGTCCCAATGACATCGGGCGAGATTTCACGACAAATGTCGTGAGATATCAGGGAACTTGGGCGAGATTTCACTCCAAATCCCGTGAGATCTCTTGGAATTCAGCTGAGATTTTACTCCATCTCTCGTGTGCTCTCTTCCTCATTTGGAGACCTCAGTCCAAATCTCTGGAGATCTCATGGAAAATAGGTGAGATTTCACTCTAACTTTTGAGATATCGCATGGTCATTGGGCGAGATGTTCCTCCAAATCTCGTGAGATGTCATGGACACCGGGCGAGAATTCCCTCCAAATCTCGTGAGATGTCACGGACTTTGGGTGAGATTTCTCTCCAAATCTCGTGAGATCTCTTGGACTTTGGGCGAGATTTTACTCCAGGTCTCATGAGCACTCGTCCAACACTTGGAGAGGTCAGTGCCATTCTCGTGAGATCTCATGGATATTGAGTGAGGATTCCATCTAAATCTCGTGAGATCTCATGGACATCAGGTGAGATTTCACTCCGAATAGCCTGAGGTCACAATCACGTTGGGCGAGATTTCACCACAAATCTCGTGAGATATCAGCGACCTCAGGCGAGATTTCAATCCAAATATCGGGACGTCTCAATGACATTGGGCGACAGTTCACTAAACTCTCGTGAGATAAAAGGGACCTAGGGCGAGATTTCACTCCACCTCTCGTGAGATCTCTGGGAATTCGCGGATAGTTTACTCCAAGTCTCGTGAGATCTCATCCAATCCTTGGAGACTTCAGTCCAAAACCCGTGAGATCTCAGGATAGGGAGCGAGAATTCAATCTATATCTTGTGAGCACTGAGGGACATCAGGCGAGATGACTGCAAATCTTGTGAGTACTCACGAATATCGGGTGAGATTCCACTCCAAATCTCCTGAGGTCTCAATGAGCTCGGGCAGATTTCACTCCAAATCTCGTGAGTTATCAGGGACGCGGGGCGAGGTTTCAATCTAAATGTCGTGAGATCTCATGGAAATCGGGCGAGATGTGACACCAAATCTCCTGAGATCGCAGGGACATCGACTGAGATTTCACTCCGAATCTCATGAGAGCTCATGGATGTTGGGCTCGACTTCACTCCAAATCTCCTGAGGTCCCAATGAGTCCAGGCGAGATTTGACTACAGATCTCGTGAGATAGCAGCAACCTTGGGCAAGATTTCTATCCAAATCTCGTGAGATCTCAATGACATCGGGGGAGATTCCTTCCAAATCTCGTGAGATATCAAGGACCTTGGGCGAGATTTCACCCCAACTCTCGTGAGGTCTCCTGGTCTGTGGGCGAGATTTGACTCCCATCCCGTTAAATGTCCTCCAAACCTTGGAGACGTCAATGCCAACCTCGTGAATTCTCATGGATACGAGCGAGTTTTCCATCTGAATCTCGTGTGATCTCATGGATATCGGGCGAGATATCCCTCCAAATCTCGTGAGATCTCGTGGACATTGGGCGAGAATTCACTCCCAACTCCTGAGTTCCCGATGACTTCGGGCGAGATTTCACTACATATCTCGTAATATTCAGGGACCTCGGGCGAGATTTCAATCCAAATCTCGCGAGGTCTCAATGACATCGCGTGAGATTTCACTACAAATCTCGTGAGATATCAGGGAGTTTGGGCGAGATTTACCTCCAACTCTCACCAGGACTCTTGGACGTTGAGCGAGACTTGACTCCACGTCTCGGAGATCTCATCCAAACCTTGGAGAATTCAGTCCAAATCTCATGAGATCTCATGGATATGGAGCGAAATTTCAATCTCAACCTCGTGAGATCTCATGACATCAGGAGAGATTTGACTCCAAATCTCGTGAGATCTCACGGATATCGGGTGAGATTTCTCTGCAAATCTCGTGAGATCATGGGCATTGGGTGAGATTTCACGCCAAATCTCTTGAGGTCACAATGACATGGGGCGAGATTTCACTATACTTCTCTTGAACTATCAGGGGTCTTGGGCAAGATTTCACTACAAATCTCGTGAGACATCAGGGACCTTGCGCGATATTTCACTCCAAATCTCGTGAGGTACCAATGACATCGGGCGAGATTTCCGCAGAAATCTCTTGAGATATCTGGAACCTTGGTTGAGATTTTACTCCAACTCTGGTGAGCTCTCTTGGAATTCGGGGTATTTTCCTCCAAGTCTCGCGAGAGCTCCTCCAGACCTTGGAGACATCAGTACAAATCTCGTGAGATCTCGTGGATATTGAGCGAGATTTCAATCTTTATCTCGTGAGACCTCATGGACATCAGGCGAGAATTTACCCCAAATCTCGTGAAATCGCATGGACATCGGCTGAGATTTCACTCCAAATATCTTGGGATCTCATGGACATCGGGCGAGATTTCACTCCAAATCTCCTTGAGGTCACAGGGACATCGGGCGAGATTTCACCTCAAATCTCCTGAGATATCATGGACTTTGGGTGAGATTTGTCTCCAACTGTCGCGAGATCTCTTGGACTGTGGGTGAGCTTTGACTCCAGGTCTCGTGAGATCTCATCCAAAACATGGAGACGTCAGTGCCAATCGAATGAGATCTCATGGATATTGAGTGAGTATTCAATCGAAATATCGTGAGATCTCATGGATATCCGGCGAGTTTTGACACCAAATCTCGTGAGATCCCATGGACATCGGGTGCGATTTCAGTCCCAATCTCACGAGATCTCATGGATATTGGGCGAGACTCACTCCAAATCTCCTGTGGTTCTAATGACATGGCGCGAGGTTTCAAGAAATCTCGTGAGATATCAAGGCCCTTGGTCGAGATTTCGGTCCAAATCTCGTGAGGTCTCAATGACATTGGGTGAGAGTTCATGACAAATCTCGGGAGATATCAGGGACCATGGGCGAGATTTCACTCCAACCCTCATGAGGTCTCTTGGTCTTTGGCGAGATTTAACTCCAAGTCTTGTGAGAGCTCCTTCAAACCTTGGAGACGTCAGTGCCAATCTCCTGAGATCTCATGGCTATGGATGGAGATTTAATCTAAATCTCGTGAGATCTCAAGGACATCAGGCGAGGTTTTACTCCAAATCTTGGGAGCTGTCATGGACATCGGGTGAGATATGTCTCCAAAACTCGTGAGATAATGGACCTTGGGCCAGACTGCACTCCATAGGTCCTGAGGTCACAATGACATCGGGCGAGATTTCACTACAAAACTCGAGAGATATCAGGGACCTTGGGCAAGGTTTCACTCCTAATCTCGTGAGATAGCAGGGACCTTGGGCGAGATTTCACTCTCAATCTCGTGAGATCTCTTGGAGTTCGGGCGAGATTTGATTCCAAGTCTCGTGAGATCCAATCCAAGCCTTGGAGACTTCAGTCCCAATCTCGTGAGATCTCCTGGACATTGGGCGAGATTCAAATCCAAATCTCGTGTGGTCTCAATGATATCGGGTGAGATTTCACACCAATTCTCGTGAGATCTCATGGCCATCGGGCGAGATATTCTTGCACATCTCGTGAGATCTCATCACAACTTGGAGAGCTCAGTCCAAATCTCGTGAGATGTCATGGATATTGCAAAAGTTTTCACTGTAAATCTCGTGAGATCTCATGGACCGCGGTCGAGATTTTACTTGCAATCTCTTGAGATTTCCTGGATGTCGGGTGAGATCTCATTCCAAATCCCGTGAGATCTCATGGACATCGGGCGCGAATTCACTCCAAAACTCGGGAGATGTTATGGACGTCGGGTGAGATTTCCCTCCAAATCTCGTGTGATCTCTTCGAAATCTCACTGGAACAGGAACCAGCAGTTGTGGTCTAGGGCTCACACCTGTTGAAAGGGAAGCTAAACAGCCCGACACAGGTGTTGGGTAGTAAGAAGGGCAGGTGTTGGCATGATCACTGAGTATTATCGGCAACTTAGGAATCATTGTTGAGCACTACGACAGAATTCTCGGCTGTTCTATATGCTGTCTAAATGAAAAAATACAATAAAAAATAAAAAGTAAACCGATGAACCTAAGGGAAATGGAAGGAAAAATCAAATAAGACAAGACCAGAGAGGAAGACAAACCGTAAGAGTATCCTAACTCCAGCTAACAAAGTGAGGGTTGCTGGAAGCAAGGTGGGTGAGGAATGGGGAAAGTGGGGAATGGGCATTAAGGAGAGTACTTGTAATTAGCACTGGGTGCTATACACAACAGATGGATCGCTAAATTCTAACCCTGATCCTAGTAACGCGCTCTAGGTTAAATTGGTCGTATTTAAATTCTTTTTCTTGGAAGAAATCTGTTAACATTTGGAGTCCCGATGCACTTGAAGTTGCCCAACGGACGGTGTTTATATATGGGCTCTGCCATGGGTATTTAGAAGGAGCTCTCCTTATTTCTGGGCTCAAAGAAAATGAAGTGACACCTCTCATTTGGGGACTTGGTCGCATTTTCATTTAAATTGTTGATTTTTGGCCATCCATCCAGACAATTCCAAAACCTTGTTGAATTCCTAAGTTTAGCTTTACATTCAAGGAGCCAGGGGATTTTCCTCCCATAGGCCGTACCCAGGGATTGCTGGAAAGTTCACATCCTTGTCCTGTGCAAGGAGAGAGTCTCAGGGTCTGATATCCTAAAGGAAGATTGCCCTATTGCTCCTGAGCTGCTTCTGAGCTCTCGGGGCATAAGCCTGCTGAATGATAGCCAGCTTCTAGTTCTCCCCTAGATGATTGAGGTGCCATTATGCTGAAGATTAGACAGGAAGCAGCACAGTAAGAGCCCTTTCAAGGAATACTACACCAAAGGCCTGCTTTGGAACACTTGAACATCAGCCAAGAGGACAAAAGCGTCACCCTCATTTGCTTCTGTGTCTCCCCATGCACGGTAAGGTCCATTTTAAAAACAGAAAACAAAACCAAGAGCAGACTTTCCGCTTTCTGAAGGAGGAATGCCGGCCTCTTAATGACAGGGCTCCCAAGTGCAGGGCAGGAACGTTGACCTTGGCCCAAGCCCACAGGTGTACGCTTTCCCTGCGGCAGACTGCTTGCCAGCAGACTGTGCTTTCTTCACATTAGCCCATTCTCATCGCTAATGAAGAACGTTGGCCTTCCATGCATCATTTTCCACCCTCTAGCTCTTTTTTCAATCTAAGATTGCCCTGGGCGTCATTCCGATCCAGTGTCTCAGAGTAATAGCCTCTATTTAAGAAGGTCCAGCTAAGTCCTTGTGACTGTGGGAGAGATTGGGGCACGTTGCCCCTTGTAACGGGCTTTCAGAACTATGGGGACCTCAGAGCTTAAGCCATTTGGACGTGCCCTGCGAGGAATGTTTCTGTGCAGGCTTGGCCCCAGGTTTTTAGAGGGACTGGGCCTCCTTTCTTGGGTAAAAGGAAATGAAGTGACACACTTCCTAACCAGATGTATCCTAGTCCCAATTGTATTGTCAAATTTCGGCCTTCACTGGAATCATTTCCATGCCCTTGCCGATGCTTTTTAAAATTTAGAGCTGGTTTACGCACGGCGAGGAGGGGATTCTACCCAAGCAGCCAGGACCCAACGATTGGTCGTGAGTTCCTACTTCAGTCCTGTGCTCAGTCAGCCTCTCCTTATGTGATAGCCCAAAGGAAAGGAAAGGTGGCTCTTCTCTCCTTGACCTTGAGATGCCCTCCTTTTGAGGAAGAGAAGTTCACCCATATGCTGCATGCTGGAGCATCTGGTACGTTCAGGAGGTGCCCTTTCCAGGACTATAGCACCAATGCTTGCATCTGAAACCTTGAGCATCACCTGGGAGTCCCATTAGTATAGCTGAATGACTGCAGCCTCTATCCATTCATGGGAAGGGCAAAACAAACACACCCACAACCACCACCAGCACCACCACAACACTACTGCCAAATGTCCCTCTCATTTTAAGAGAAGAACGCAGAGTTCCTGGTGACAGGGCTCCCAGGCCTAGACCACGGTTTCCCTTTCCCCAAGGCCGCAGTGGTTTCTCATTCCTGGGAATGAAAATTGGGTGGCGAGGAGATGGGCCTAGTCACCTCAATCTAAACATGGTGTCTCATCGCATCTCTAATCAACACATTTGGCCCAGGATTTACCCACTTCCACCCTCTTGCTGTTTTTCTGCCGAGGTTCCCCTTGTGGGCCTTGTGCTCCAGTGTCTCAGAGCAATATCCTGTTCATGCAGCTAGAGGATCTGGAAGATTTTTTGTCACTGTGGGGACGTGTTGGCCACAGAGCCCCATGGGAATGCTGTTCAGAACTATGTTGGCCTGAGGAGGCCTAAGGCATTGGAAGCCTGCAAGCAGTGAATGTCTGTGCGTAGGCATGGCCAGAAGACTCATTTCTTGCGGGAGGGGAAAAAATTAGATGTCTCATTACAGTTTTATCTCACTTAAAATGGCCCTGCTTATATACATTCCTGTAGTCTCGCAGATTGTTGATGTCGCTCCTGGTACACATTCCAACTGGAAGGTGCTTTTCCTCACAGCAGCGCCTAGGATTCCTGGGGAGTTCCCTGGCCCTCTTATCCCTGAGCTTGTGGTGTGGCTCCCTTGGGTAAGTGTGTAGACAGGTAGGAAAGGCACCTGCCTCCCTAGCTCGGTGAGATGCCTCCGTTCTGGACAACCTAGTTCGAAATAGCGTTCAAAGAATGGAAACGGACAGAGAGGCAATGCGGACTTTCCTAGAGTTGAGAATAAACCAATGTTGAGACGAAAATACCTAGCAAAACCTGTTAGTCTCTGGGATCAGAAAGGCCTGTTGGCTTTGGCAATGGGAAAACTCCAGGGCCTCCCCCTGGGAGCCACAGAAACAAGAGGCCTTCATTCTTCCTTGGTAAAGAGTGGGAAATCTCCTGGAATCGGATGTCACTCCTGCTGCCTTTCCGTCTGTGGCGGGGAGGGGGGACACAACAAAACCAGAAACGCTTTAGTGTTAGCAGACTGGTTCTCCCAGCTGATGATGCGTTTGGAAGTAGCCATTGGAGGAGCATTCCTGGCACGAGCTCTTTTTCCACTGAGGAGGTCCCGGAGCACACCGCGCATGTGTCAACTGTCTGCTCTTCCGAACGAAGGCATCTCTGGCAGCCAGGGGAGGGAGAACAGCTGGCTGCCAAACAGAGCATTTCAAAGATCGGGACAAGAACCAAGCACTCCGAGGCAGAAGGGGAAACGTTCCTTTCGGCTCTCAGACACATTGCTCTCCCCTAGCACAGGATCTCAATGGGAACCTGCACCAACCGTGTGTGTATGGTGGACACACGGGTTGTGAGATGCCACCCAGAGTATTCCTCCATGTGAAACAACGTAGCTACCAAATCAGCAAGAGGATGGGATGGCTTCAAGGAAAACCAAAGTTCAACTCTTCCAATGGGAATGAAAGTTATCTGAGAGTGAGGTGTCTAACTTCAGCTCCCCTTGCCCCAGAAATGGAGGCAAGCTCCCTCCCAAACCCTCTGGCCATGCCTACACCCAATCTCTTGAGCTTTCTCCAAGGAGAGGAAAGTTTCTGACATTGGAGGTTTTCCGCCATTTCCATCAGTGTCTTGAGGCAGCCGTGATTCAGAGGTGGCAGGCTGCAACTCCCAGCTGCGGATCCAATGTTTGGAATGGGTGTTTGGAGCATTATTCCTTGAAGAAAGCTATTTCTGCCCTCAACAGGCCCTAGAGCATAGTAGGCCGTCCACATCCCATCTGTTCTTGAGAATGAAGGCATCTCCACCACCCAGGAGCCAGTATGGCAAGCTAGACCCCCATCTCTGTGCGTCTTCAGCCGGCCAAGTACCAAGTCCTCAGGGCCAGAAGGGCAAACATTTCTTTCAAAGAGGAGACTCTGGTTGTCTTAGCTTAGGAGAGGTCCAGAGTGGGAACTCACCACCAATCCCTGGGTGCTCTAAAGGTGAGTCACAACACCTTGGCCCATGAAGGTGCCCGTAGCCTTTGTTCAACAAACAGGCAAGGCCATGGGAAACAGCACAAAGAGTGCCAGAGTCCCATGTCAACCGCAAATGGGACACAAAGTGACTAGCTCACTCTCCTAACAGGTTGGCACTTTTGGGAATAAGAATCAGCTGTGGACTTGGCTTCAGGGAAAGTGCCATGTGCCACCCCAGGTAAGCTTTAGCTCGAGGCCTGTCTTCCTCCTCCATAAAGGGAAGGGATGCTCCTGGTGCTGGCTGTTATTTGCCCTTTTCCATCAGTGGTTAGAGGTAGCAGTGATTCAGGGGTAGCCTGTTGGTTCTGCCACCTGACGACCAAGTATTGGGAACTGATTCTTGGTGCCATATTCCTTGAAAAATTTTGTGTCTGCACTGACCAGGTCCAGGAACACGATGCCCTTGTGGTGATGGTCTGTTCTTCAAAATGAAGACATCTCAATCATCCAGCGGATGTGGGGAAGCCGGCTAGGAATCACGGCACTTAGCTGGCCAAAGTCCAAGTGCTCAGGAACAGGAGAGCCATACTTCCCTTAGGACGTCAGCTCTTGCTTAGCACGGGATCACGCTTGGAACTGGCCACCCGTCCCTGGGTGCTGACTGCGTGTGGGACAGCACGATGGCCTCTGATGGCGACTCAAGTTCTTGTTCGAACAAAGGGCAAAGGGGACGCCTGCATGGCTCAGTCGATTAAGCGTCTGCCTCCGGCTCAGCTCATGACCACAAGGTCCTGGGATCGAACCCTGCATTGGAAATGCACGTTGGAACAGCCGTTTTGGGAAACAGAGTGGAGCTTCCTCAGAAAATTCAAAACAGAGCTAGCTTTTGACCCAGCAATTGCTCGCCTGGGTATTTGCCCCAAGACACAGGTGGGGTGAAAAGAAGGGCCACATGCACCCCAATGTTCATAGCAGCAAGGTCCACACGAGCGAACCCGTGGAAAGAGCCGACATTCCCTTCAACAGATGAATGGAGAGAGATGATGTGGTCCATCTCTACAAGGGAATAATACTCACCCATCAGAAAGGATGAATACCCAACTTTGTCATCAACATCGATGGGGCTGGGGGAGAGCATGCTCAATGAAATTGGCCGAGCAGAGAAAGCCAATATCATAGGGCTTCACGGATTTGTGGAACATAAGGAATAGCATGGAGGGCGTGAGGAGAAGGAAGGGAAAAATGAAGGGGGGCAAATCGGAGCGGGAGACGAACCATGAGACGGTACGGACTCCAAGAAATGGAGGGTTTTAGAGGGGACGGGTGGATGGATGAGTTAACCCAGTGGTGGGTATAAGGACGGCAGGTATCGAATGGACCATTGGGTGTTCTAGGAAAACAATGAACCAGGGATCCCAGATCCAAAACGAATGATGTACTGTATGGTGAGTAAAAGTACAATTTATTAAAAGACCAAGAAAGCGCTTCTCTCTTCATGAAACAAGATGGTAGTTGAAATATGCATTCCCTCACAGTGTGATATCTGAGAGTTAAGTAGTTGGCACCTTCCTTTGGCTTCCACGCATACATTTGTAAGCATCCTCTCTTCCTGGAACGAGAATGCTTCATGAAAAAAAAAAAAGGATTTCAAACCACGAAGTGTGTCTACTAAACTCACAACCCCAGTGTAACTAAAGGAAAGATACCTCTGTCCTATCCCGACCTCACGTGAGCCTTGGGATCATCTCACAAGATTGAGATTTCACTCCAAATCTCATGAGATCTCATGGAACTGGGGCCAGATTTCACTCCACATCACCTGAGGTCACAATGAGATCGGGCGAGATTTCACTACAATTCTCGTGAGACAGCAGGGACCTTGGGCGAGATTTCCCTGCAACGCTGGTCATATCTCTTGAGTTTGGGTGAGCTTTTACTCCCAGTCTGGTGAGGTCTCATCCAAAACGTGGACACGTCAGTGCCCATCTCATGAGATCTCATGCATATTGAGCGAGATTTCAATCTCAATCTCGTGAGATCTCATGGACATCGGGCGAGATTTCACTCCAGCTCTCGTGAGATCCTTTGGAATTCGGGGATCAATTCCTCCAGGTGTTGAGAGATCTCATCCGATCCTTGGAGACTTCAGTCCAAATCTCATGAGATCTCAGGATAGTGAGGGAGAATTCACTCTATCTCTCGTGAGAAATCATGGATATCAGGCGAGATAATTCCAACACTCGTGAGATCCTATGGACATCGGGTGAGAATTCTTTCCAAATCCCGTGATATGTCATGGACCTTGGACCTGATTTCACTCCAAATGTCGTGTGGTCTCAATGACCTCGGGCAGATTTCAGTCCAAATCTCGGGAGATATCAGGGACGACCGTGGGCGAGCTTTCAACCTAAACCTCGCGAGATCTCATGGACATCGGGCGAGATTTGCCACCAAATCTCCTGAGATCTCATGGACCTCGGTTCAGATTTCACTCCAAATCTCATGAGATCTCATGGAATTTAGGCGAGATTTCACTGCAAACCTCCTGAGCTCACAAGGAGATTGGGCGAGATGTCACTACAAATCTCATGAGATCTAGGGACCTTGGGCGAGATTTCCCTCCCGCTCTCGTGAGATCTCTGGAATTTGGGCGCGATTTTACTCCCAGTCTTGTGAGATCTCCTCCAAACCTTGGCGACGTCACTGTCAATCTCGTGAGATCTCCTGGGTATTGAGCGAGATTTCAATCTCAATATCGTGAGACTGATGGGCATCAGGTGAGATTTTATTGCATATCTCGAGAGATCTCAGAGACATTCGGGTGAGATTTCACTCCGAATATCCTGAGGTCCCAATGACATCGGGCGAGATTTCACGACAAATGTCGTGAGATATCAGGGAACTTGGGCGAGATTTCACTCCAAATCCCGTGAGATCTCTTGGAATTCAGCTGAGATTTTACTCCATCTCTCGTGTGCTCTCTTCCTCATTTGGAGACCTCAGTCCAAATCTCTGGAGATCTCATGGAAAATAGGTGAGATTTCACTCTAACTTTTGAGATATCGCATGGTCATTGGGCGAGATGTTCCTCCAAATCTCGTGAGATGTCATGGACACCGGGCGAGAATTCCCTCCAAATCTCGTGAGATGTCACGGACTTTGGGTGAGATTTCTCTCCAAATGTCGTGAGATCTCTTGGACTTTGGGCGAGATTTTACTCCAGGTCTCATGAGCACTCGTCCAACACTTGGAGAGGTCAGTGCCATTCTCGTGAGATCTCATGGATATTGAGTGAGGATTCCATCTAAATCTCGTGAGATCTCATGGACATCAGGTGAGATTTCACTCCGAATAGCCTGAGGTCACAATCACGTTGGGCGAGATTTCACCACAAATCTCGTGAGATATCAGCGACCTCAGGCGAGATTTCAATCCAAATATCGGGACGTCTCAATGACATTGGGCGACAGTTCACTAAACTCTCGTGAGATAAAAGGGACCTAGGGCGAGATTTCACTCCACCTCTCGTGAGATCTCTGGGAATTCGCGGATAGTTTACTCCAAGTCTCGTGAGATCTCATCCAATCCTTGGAGACTTCAGTCCAAAACCCGTGAGATCTCAGGATAGGGAGCGAGAATTCAATCTATATCTTGTGAGCACTGAGGGACATCAGGCGAGATGACTGCAAATCTTGTGAGTACTCACGAATATCGGGTGAGATTCCACTCCAAATCTCCTGAGGTCTCAATGAGCTCGGGCAGATTTCACTCCAAATCTCGTGAGTTATCAGGGACGCGGGGCGAGGTTTCAATCTAAATGTCGTGAGATCTCATGGAAATCGGGCGAGATGTGACACCAAATCTCCTGAGATCGCAGGGACATCGACTGAGATTTCACTCCGAATCTCATGAGAGCTCATGGATGTTGGGCTCGACTTCACTCCAAATCTCCTGAGGTCCCAATGAGTCCAGGCGAGATTTCACTACAGATCTCGTGAGATAGCAGCAACCTTGGGCGAGATTTCTATCCAAATCTCGTGAGATCTCAATGACATCGGGGGAGATTCCTTCCAAATCTCGTGAGATATCAAGGACCTTGGGCGAGATTTCACCCCAACTCTCGTGAGGTCTCCTGGTCTGTGGGCGAGATTTGACTCCCATCCCGTTAAATGTCCTCCAAACCTTGGAGACGTCAATGCCAACCTCGTGAATTCTCATGGATACGAGCGAGTTTTCCATCTGAATCTCGTGTGGTCTCATGGATATCGGGCGAGATATCCCTCCAAATCTCGTGAGATCTCGTTGACATTGGGCGAGAATTCACTCCCGACTCCTGAGTTCCCGATGACTTCGGGCGAGATTTCACTACATATCTCGTAATATTCAGGGACCTCGGGCGAGATTTCAATCCAAATCTCGCGAGGTCTCAATGACATCGCGTGAGATTTCACTACAAATCTCGTGAGATATCAGGGAGTTTGGGCGAGATTTACCTCCAACTCTCACCAGGACTCTTGGATGTTGAGCGAGACTTGACTCCACGTCTCGGAGATCTCATCCAAACCTTGGAGAATTCAGTCCAAATCTCATGAGATCTCATGGATATGGAGCGAAATTTCAATCTCAACCTCGTGAGATCTCATGACATCAGCAGAGATTTGACTCCAAATCTCGTGAGATCTCACGGATATCGGGTGAGATTTCTCTGCAAATCTCGTGAGATCATGGGCATTGGGTGAGATTTCACGCCAAATCTCTTGAGGTCACAATGACATGGGGCGAGATTTCACTATACTTCTCTTGAACTATCAGGGGTCTTGGGCAAGATTTCACTACAAATCTCGTGAGACATCAGGGACCTTGCGCGATATTTCACTCCAAATCTCGTGAGGTACCAATGACATCGGGCGAGATTTCCGCAGAAATCTCTTGAGATATCTGGAACCTTGGTTGAGATTTTACTCCAACTCTGGTGAGCTCTCTTGGAATTCGGGGTATTTTCCTCCAAGTCTCGCGAGAGCTCCTCCAGACCTTGGAGACATCAGTACAAATCTCGTGAGATCTCGTGGATATTGAGCGAGATTTCAATCTTTATCTCGTGAGACCTCATGGACATCAGGCGAGAATTTACTCCAAATCTCGTGAAATCGCATGGACATCGGCTGAGATTTCACTCCAAATATCTTGGGATCTCATGGACATCGGGCGAGATTTCACTCCAAATCTCCTTGAGGTCACAGGGACATCGGGCGAGATTTCACCTCAAATCTCCTGAGATATCATGGACTTTGGGTGAGATTTGTCTCCAACTGTCGCGAGATCTCTTGGACTGTGGGTGAGCTTTGACTCCAGGTCTCGTGAGATCTCATCCAAAACATGGAGACGTCAGTGCCAATCGAATGAGATCTCATGGATATTGAGTGAGTATTCAATCGAAATATCGTGAGATCTCATGGATATCCGGCGAGTTTTGACACCAAATCTCGTGAGATCCCATGGACATCGGGTGCGATTTCAGTCCCAATCTCACGAGATCTCATGGATATTGGGCGAGACTCACTCCAAATCTCCTGTGGTTCTAATGACATGGCGCGAGGTTTCAAGAAATCTCGTGAGATATCAAGGCCCTTGGTCGAGATTTCGGTCCAAATCTCGTGAGGTCTCAATGACATTGGGTGAGAGTTCATGACAAATCTCGGGAGATATCAGGGACCATGGGCGAGATTTCACTCCAACCCTCATGAGGTCTCTTGGTCTTTGGCGAGATTTAACTCCAAGTCTTGTGAGAGCTCCTTCAAACCTTGGAGACGTCAGTGCCAATCTCCTGAGATCTCATGGCTATGGATGGAGATTTAATCTAAATCTCGTGAGATCTCAAGGACATCAGGCGAGGTTTTACTCCAAATCTTGGGAGCTGTCATGGACATCGGGTGAGATATGTCTCCAAAACTCGTGAGATAATGGACCTTGGGCCAGACTGCACTCCATAGGTCCTGAGGTCACAATGACATCGGGCGAGATTTCACTACAAAACTCGAGAGATATCAGGGACCTTGGGCAAGGTTTCACTCCTAATCTCGTGAGATAGCAGGGACCTTGGGCGAGATTTCACTCTCAATCTCGTGAGATCTCTTGGAGTTCGGGCGAGATTTGATTCCAAGTCTCGTGAGATCCAATCCAAGCCTTGGAGACTTCAGTCCCAATCTCGTGAGATCTCCTGGACATTGGGCGAGATTCAAATCCAAATCTCGTGTGGTCTCAATGATATCGGGTGAGATTTCACACCAATTCTCGTGAGATCTCATGGCCATCGGGCGAGATATTCTTGCACATCTCGTGAGATCTCATCACAACTTGGAGAGCTCAGTCCAAATCTCGTGAGATGTCATGGATATTGCAAAAGTTTTCACTGTAAATCTCGTGAGATCTCATGGACCGCGGTCGAGATTTTACTTGCAATCTCTTGAGATTTCCTGGATGTCGGGTGAGATCTCATTCCAAATCCCGTGAGATCTCATGGACATCGGGCGCGAATTCACTCCAAAACTCGGGAGATGTTATGGACGTCGGGTGAGATTTCCCTCCAAATCTCGTGTGATCTCTTCGAAATCTCACTGGAACAGGAACCAGCAGTTGTGGTCTAGGGCTCACACCTGTTGAAAGGGAAGCTAAACAGCCCGACACAGGTGTTGGGTAGTAAGAAGGGCAGGTGTTGGCATGATCACTGAGTATTATCGGCAACTTAGGAATCATTGTTGAGCACTACGACAGAATTCTCGGCTGTTCTATATGCTGTCTAAATGAAAAAATACAATAAAAAATAAAAAGTAAACCGATGAACCTAAGGGAAATGGAAGGAAAAATCAAATAAGACAAGACCAGAGAGGAAGACAAACCGTAAGAGTATCCTAACTCCAGCTAACAAAGTGAGGGTTGCTGGAAGCAAGGTGGGTGAGGAATGGGGAAAGTGGGGAATGGGCATTAAGGAGAGTACTTGTAATTAGCACTGGGTGCTATACACAACAGATGGATCGCTAAATTCTAACCCTGATCCTAGTAACGCGCTCTAGGTTAAATTGGTCGTATTTAAATTCTTTTTCTTGGAAGAAATCTGTTAACATTTGGAGTCCCGATGCACTTGAAGTTGCCCAACGGACGGTGTTTATATATGGGCTCTGCCATGGGTATTTAGAAGGAGCTCTCCTTATTTCTGGGCTCAAAGAAAATGAAGTGACACCTCTCATTTGGGGACTTGGTCGCATTTTCATTTAAATTGTTGATTTTTGGCCATCCATCCAGACAATTCCAAAACCTTGTTGAATTCCTAAGTTTAGCTTTACATTCAAGGAGCCAGGGGATTTTCCTCCCATAGGCCGTACCCAGGGATTGCTGGAAAGTTCACATCCTTGTCCTGTGCAAGGAGAGAGTCTCAGGGTCTGATATCCTAAAGGAAGATTGCCCTATTGCTCCTGAGCTGCTTCTGAGCTCTCGGGGCATAAGCCTGCTGAATGATAGCCAGCTTCTAGTTCTCCCCTAGATGATTGAGGTGCCATTATGCTGAAGATTAGACAGGAAGCAGCACAGTAAGAGCCCTTTCAAGGAATACTACACCAAAGGCCTGCTTTGGAACACTTGAACATCAGCCAAGAGGACAAAAGCGTCACCCTCATTTGCTTCTGTGTCTCCCCATGCACGGTAAGGTCCATTTTAAAAACAGAAAACAAAACCAAGAGCAGACTTTCCGCTTTCTGAAGGAGGAATGCCGGCCTCTTAATGACAGGGCTCCCAAGTGCAGGGCAGGAACGTTGACCTTGGCCCAAGCCCACAGGTGTACGCTTTCCCTGCGGCAGACTGCTTGCCAGCAGACTGTGCTTTCTTCACATTAGCCCATTCTCATCGCTAATGAAGAACGTTGGCCTTCCATGCATCATTTTCCACCCTCTAGCTCTTTTTTCAATCTAAGATTGCCCTGGGCGTCATTCCGATCCAGTGTCTCAGAGTAATAGCCTCTATTTAAGAAGGTCCAGCTAAGTCCTTGTGACTGTGGGAGAGATTGGGGCACGTTGCCCCTTGTAACGGGCTTTCAGAACTATGGGGACCTCAGAGCTTAAGCCATTTGGACGTGCCCTGCGAGGAATGTTTCTGTGCAGGCTTGGCCCCAGGTTTTTAGAGGGACTGGGCCTCCTTTCTTGGGTAAAAGGAAATGAAGTGACACACTTCCTAACCAGATGTATCCTAGTCCCAATTGTATTGTCAAATTTCGGCCTTCACTGGAATCATTTCCATGCCCTTGCCGATGCTTTTTAAAATTTAGAGCTGGTTTACGCACGGCGAGGAGGGGATTCTACCCAAGCAGCCAGGACCCAACGATTGGTCGTGAGTTCCTACTTCAGTCCTGTGCTCAGTCAGCCTCTCCTTATGTGATAGCCCAAAGGAAAGGAAAGGTGGCTCTTCTCTCCTTGACCTTGAGATGCCCTCCTTTTGAGGAAGAGAAGTTCACCCATATGCTGCATGCTGGAGCATCTGGTACGTTCAGGAGGTGCCCTTTCCAGGACTATAGCACCAATGCTTGCATCTGAAACCTTGAGCATCACCTGGGAGTCCCATTAGTATAGCTGAATGACTGCAGCCTCTATCCATTCATGGGAAGGGCAAAACAAACACACCCACAACCACCACCAGCACCACCACAACACTACTGCCAAATGTCCCTCTCATTTTAAGAGAAGAACGCAGAGTTCCTGGTGACAGGGCCCCCAGGCCTAGACCTCGGTTTCCCTTTCCCCAAGGCCGCAGTGGTTTCTCATTCCTGGGAATGAAAATTGGGTGGCGAGGAGATGGGCCTAGTCACCTCAATCTAAACATGGTGTCTCATCGCATCTCTAATCAACACATTTGGCCCAGGATTTACCCACTTCCACCCTCTTGCTGTTTTTCTGCCGAGGTTCCCCTTGTGGGCCTTGTGCTCCAGTGTCTCAGAGCAATATCCTGTTCATGCAGCTAGAGGATCTGGAAGATTTTTTGTCACTGTGGGGACGTGTTGGCCACAGAGCCCCATGGGAATGCTGTTCAGAACTATGTTGGCCTGAGGAGGCCTAAGGCATTGGAAGCCTGCAAGCAGTGAATGTCTGTGCGTAGGCATGGCCAGAAGACTCATTTCTTGCGGGAGGGGAAAAAATTAGATGTCTCATTACAGTTTTATCTCACTTAAAATGGCCCTGCTTATATACATTCCTGTAGTCTCGCAGATTGTTGATGTCGCTCCTGGTACACATTCCAACTGGAAGGTGCTTTTCCTCACAGCAGCGCCTAGGATTCCTGGGGAGTTCCCTGGCCCTCTTATCCCTGAGCTTGTGGTGTGGCTCCCTTGGGTAAGTGTGTAGACAGGTAGGAAAGGCACCTGCCTCCCTAGCTCGGTGAGATGCCTCCGTTCTGGACAACCTAGTTCGAAATAGCGTTCAAAGAATGGAAACGGACAGAGAGGCAATGCGGACTTTCCTAGAGTTGAGAATAAACCAATGTTGAGACGAAAATACCTAGCAAAACCTGTTAGTCTCTGGGATCAGAAAGGCCTGTTGGCTTTGGCAATGGGAAAACTCCAGGGCCTCCCCCTGGGAGCCACAGAAACAAGAGGCCTTCATTCTTCCTTGGTAAAGAGTGGGAAATCTCCTGGAATCGGATGTCACTCCTGCTGCCTTTCCGTCTGTGGCGGGGAGGGGGGACACAACAAAACCAGAAACGCTTTAGTGTTAGCAGACTGGTTCTCCCAGCTGATGATGCGTTTGGAAGTAGCCATTGGAGGAGCATTCCTGGCACGAGCTCTTTTTCCACTGAGGAGGTCCCGGAGCACACCGCGCATGTGTCAACTGTCTGCTCTTCCGAACGAAGGCATCTCTGGCAGCCAGGGGAGGGAGAACAGCTGGCTGCCAAACAGAGCATTTCAAAGATCGGGACAAGAACCAAGCACTCCGAGGCAGAAGGGGAAACGTTCCTTTCGGCTCTCAGACACATTGCTCTCCCCTAGCACAGGATCTCAATGGGAACCTGCACCAACCGTGTGTGTATGGTGGACACACGGGTTGTGAGATGCCACCCAGAGTATTCCTCCATGTGAAACAACGTAGCTACCAAATCAGCAAGAGGATGGGATGGCTTCAAGGAAAACCAAAGTTCAACTCTTCCAATGGGAATGAAAGTTATCTGAGAGTGAGGTGTCTAACTTCAGCTCCCCTTGCCCCAGAAATGGAGGCAAGCTCCCTCCCAAACCCTCTGGCCATGCCTACACCCAATCTCTTGAGCTTTCTCCAAGGAGAGGAAAGTTTCTGACATTGGAGGTTTTCCGCCATTTCCATCAGTGTCTTGAGGCAGCCGTGATTCAGAGGTGGCAGGCTGCAACTCCCAGCTGCGGATCCAATGTTTGGAATGGGTGTTTGGAGCATTATTCCTTGAAGAAAGCTATTTCTGCCCTCAACAGGCCCTAGAGCATAGTAGGCCGTCCACATCCCATCTGTTCTTGAGAATGAAGGCATCTCCACCACCCAGGAGCCAGTATGGCAAGCTAGACCCCCATCTCTGTGCGTCTTCAGCCGGCCAAGTACCAAGTCCTCAGGGCCAGAAGGGCAAACATTTCTTTCAAAGAGGAGACTCTGGTTGTCTTAGCTTAGGAGAGGTCCAGAGTGGGAACTCACCACCAATCCCTGGGTGCTCTAAAGGTGAGTCACAACACCTTGGCCCATGAAGGTGCCCGTAGCCTTTGTTCAACAAACAGGCAAGGCCATGGGAAACAGCACAAAGAGTGCCAGAGTCCCATGTCAACCGCAAATGGGACACAAAGTGACTAGCTCACTCTCCTAACAGGTTGGCACTTTTGGGAATAAGAATCAGCTGTGGACTTGGCTTCAGGGAAAGTGCCATGTGCCACCCCAGGTAAGCTTTAGCTCGAGGCCTGTCTTCCTCCTCCATAAAGGGAAGGGATGCTCCTGGTGCTGGCTGTTATTTGCCCTTTTCCATCAGTGGTTAGAGGTAGCAGTGATTCAGGGGTAGCCTGTTGGTTCTGCCACCTGACGACCAAGTATTGGGAACTGATTCTTGGTGCCATATTCCTTGAAAAATTTTGTGTCTGCACTGACCAGCTCCAGAAACACGATGCCCTTGTGGTGATGGTCTGTTCTTCAAAATGAAGACATCTCAATCATCCAGCGGATGTGGGGAAGCCGGCTAGGAATCACGGCACTTAGCTGGCCAAAGTCCAAGTGCTCAGGAACAGGAGAGCCATACTTCCCTTAGGACGTCAGCTCTTGCTTAGCACGGGATCACGCTTGGAACTGGCCACCCGTCCCTGGGTGCTGACTGCGTGTGGGACAGCACGATGGCCTCTGATGGCGACTCAAGATCTTGTTCGAACAAAGGGCAAAGGGGACGCCTGCATGGCTCAGTCGATTAAGCGTCTGCCTCCGGCTCAGCTCATGACCACAAGGTCCTGGGATCGAACCCTGCATTGGAAATGCACGTTGGAACAGCCGTTTTGGGAAACAGAGTGGAGCTTCCTCAGAAAATTCAAAACAGAGCTAGCCTTTGACCCAGCAATTGCTCGCCTGGGTATTTGCCCCAAGACACAGGTGGGGTGAAAAGAAGGGCCACATGCACCCCAATGTTCATAGCAGCAAGGTCCACACGAGCGAACCCGTGGAAAGAGCCGACATTCCCTTCAACAGATGAATGGAGAGAGATGATGTGGTCCATCTCTACAAGGGAATAATACTCACCCATCAGAAAGGATGAATACCCAACTTTGTCATCAACATCGATGGGGCTGGGGGAGAGCATGCTCAATGAAATTGGCCGAGCAGAGAAAGCCAATATCATAGGGCTTCACGGATTTGTGGAACATAAGGAATAGCATGGAGGGCGTGAGGAGAAGGTAGGGAAAAATGAAGGGGGGCAAATCAGAGCGGGAGACGAACCATGAGACGGTACGGACTCCAAGAAATGGAGGGTTTTAGAGGGGACGGGTGGATGGATGAGTTAACCCAGTGGTGGGTATAAGGACGGCAGGTATCGAATGGACCATTGGGTGTTCTAGGAAAACAATGAACCGGGGATCCCTGATCCAAAACGAATGATGTACTGTATGGTGAGTAAAAGTACAATTTATTAAAAGACCAAGAAACCGCTTCTCTCTTCATGAAACAAGATGGTAGTTGAAATATGCATTCCCTCACAGTGTGATATCTGAGAGTTAAGTAGTTGGCACCTTCCTTTGGCTTCCACGCATACATTTGTAAGCATCCTCTCTTCCTGGAACGAGAATGCTTCATGAAAAAAAAAAAAGGATTTCAAACCACGAAGTGTGTCTACTAAACTCACAACCCCAGTGTAACTAAAGGAAAGATACCTCTGTCCTATCCCGACCTCACGTGAGCCTTGGGATCATCTCACAAGATTGAGATTTCACTCCAAATCTCATGAGATCTCATGGAACTGGGGCCAGATTTCACTCCACATCACCTGAGGTCACAATGAGATCGGGCGAGATTTCACTACAATTCTCGTGAGATAGCAGGGACCTTGGGCGAGATTTCCCTGCAACGCTGGTCATATCTCTTGAGTTTGGGTGAGCTTTTACTCCCAGTCTGGTGAGGTCTCATCCAAAACGTGGACACGTCAGTGCCCATCTCATGAGATCTCATGCATATTGAGCGAGATTTCAATCTCAATCTCGTGAGATCTCATGGACATCGGGCGAGATTTCACTCCAGCTCTCGTGAGATCCTTTGGAATTCGGAGATCAATTCCTCCAGGTGTTGAGAGATCTCATCCGATCCTTGGAGACTTCAGTCCAAATCTCATGAGATCTCAGGATAATGAGGGAGAATTCACTCTATCTCTCGTGAGAAATCATGGATATCAGGTGAGATAATTCCAACACTCGTGAGATCCTATGGACATCGGGTGAGAATTCTTTCCAAATCCCGTGATATGTCATGGACCTTGGACCTGATTTCACTCCAAATGTCGTGTGGTCTCAATGACCTCGGGCAGATTTCAGTCCAAATCTCGGGAGATATCAGGGACGACCGTGGGCGAGCTTTCAACCTAAACCTCGCGAGATCTCATGGACATCGGGCGAGATTTGCCACCAAATCTCCTGAGATCTCATGGACCTCGGTTCAGATTTCACTCCAAATCTCATGAGATCTCATGGAATTTAGGCGAGATTTCACTGCAAACCTCCTGAGCTCACAAGGAGATTGGGCGAGATGTCACTACAAATCTCATGAGATCTAGGGACCTTGGGCGAGATTTCCCTCCCGCTCTCGTGAGATCTCTGGAATTTGGGCGCGATTTTACTCCCAGTCTTGTGAGATCTCCTCCAAACCTTGGCGACGTCACTGTCAATCTCGTGAGATCTCCTGGGTATTGAGCGAGATTTCAATCTCAATATCGTGAGACTGATGGGCATCAGGTGAGATTTTATTGCATATCTCGAGAGATCTCAGAGACATTCGGGTGAGATTTCACTCCGAATATCCTGAGGTCCCAATGACATCGGGCGAGATTTCACGACAAATGTCGTGAGATATCAGGGAACTTGGGCGAGATTTCACTCCAAATCCCGTGAGATCTCTTGGAATTCAGCTGAGATTTTACTCCATCTCTCGTGTGCTCTCTTCCTCATTTGGAGACCTCAGTCCAAATCTCTGGAGATCTCATGGAAAATAGGTGAGATTTCACTCTAACTTTTGAGATATCGCATGGTCATTGGGCGAGATGTTCCTCCAAATCTCGTGAGATGTCATGGACACCGGGCGAGAATTCCCTCCAAATCTCGTGAGATGTCACGGACTTTGGGTGAGATTTCTCTCCAAATCTCGTGAGATCTCTTGGACTTTGGGCGAGATTTTACTCCAGGTCTCATGAGCACTCGTCCAACACTTGGAGAGGTCAGTGCCATTCTCGTGAGATCTCATGGATATTGAGTGAGGATTCCATCTAAATCTCGTGAGATCTCATGGACATCAGGTGAGATTTCACTCCGAATAGCCTGAGGTCACAATCACGTTGGGCGAGATTTCACCACAAATCTCGTGAGATATCAGCGACCTCAGGCGAGATTTCAATCCAAATATCGGGACGTCTCAATGACATTGGGCGACAGTTCACTAAACTCTCGTGAGATAAAAGGGCCCTAGGGCGAGATTTCACTCCACCTCTCGTGAGATCTCTGGGAATTCGCGGATAGTTTACTCCAAGTCTCGTGAGATCTCATCCAATCCTTGGAGACTTCAGTCCAAAACCCGTGAGATCTCAGGATAGGGAGCGAGAATTCAATCTATATCTTGTGAGCACTGAGGGACATCAGGCGAGATGACTGCAAATCTTGTGAGTACTCACGAATATCGGGTGAGATTCCACTCCAAATCTCCTGAGGTCTCAATGAGCTCGGGCAGATTTCACTCCAAATCTCGTGAGTTATCAGGGACGCGGGGCGAGGTTTCAATCTAAATGTCGTGAGATCTCATGGAAATCGGCCGAGATGTGACACCAAATCTCCTGAGATCGCAGGGACATCGATTGAGATTTCACTCCGAATCTCATGAGAGCTCATGGATATTGGGCTCGACTTCACTCCAAATCTCCTGAGGTCCCAATGAGTCCAGGCGAGATTTCACTACAGATCTCGTGAGATAGCAGCAACCTTGGGCGAGATTTCTATCCAAATCTCGTGAGATCTCAATGACATCGGGGGAGATTCCTTCCAAATCTCGTGAGATATCAAGGACCTTGGGCGAGATTTCACCCCAACTCTCGTGAGGTCTCCTGGTCTGTGGGCGAGATTTGACTCCCATCCCGTTAAATGTCCTCCAAACCTTGGAGACGTCAATGCCAACCTCGTGAATTCTCATGGATACGAGCGAGTTTTCCATCTGAATCTCGTGTGATCTCATGGATATCGGGCGAGATATCCCTCCAAATCTCGTGAGATCTCGTGGACATTGGGCGAGATTTCACTCCCAACTCCTGAGTTCCCGATGACTTCGGGCGAGATTTCACTACATATCTCGTAATATTCAGGGACCTCGGGCGAGATTTCAATCCAAATCTCGCGAGGTCTCAATGACATCGCGTGAGATTTCACTACAAATCTCGTGAGATATCAGGGAGTTTGGGCGAGATTTACCTCCAACTCTCACCAGGACTCTTGGACGTTGAGCGAGACTTGACTCCACGTCTCGGAGATCTCATCCAAACCTTGGAGAATTCAGTCCAAATCTCATGAGATCTCATGGATATGGAGCGAAATTTCAATCTCAACCTCGTGAGATCTCATGACATCAGGAGAGATTTGACTCCAAATCTCGTGAGATCTCACGGATATCGGGTGAGATTTCTCTGCAAATCTCGTGAGATCATGGGCATTGGGTGAGATTTCACGCCAAATCTCTTGAGGTCACAATGACATGGGGCGAGATTTCACTATACTTCTCTTGAACTATCAGGGGTCTTGGGCAAGATTTCACTACAAATCTCGTGAGACATCAGGGACCTTGCGCGATATTTCACTCCAAATCTCGTGAGGTACCAATGACATCGGGCGAGATTTCCGCAGAAATCGCTTGAGATATCTGAAACCTTGGTTGAGATTTTACTCCAACTCTGGTGAGCTCTCTTGGAATTCGGGGTATTTTCCTCCAAGTCTCGCGAGAGCTCCTCCAGACCTTGGAGACATCAGTACAAATCTCGTGAGATCTCGTGGATATTGAGCGAGATTTCAATCTTTATCTCGTGAGACCTCATGGACATCAGGCGAGAATTTACCCCAAATCTCGTGAAATCGCATGGACATCGGCTGAGATTTCACTCCAAATATCTTGGGATCTCATGGACATCGGGCGAGATTTCACTCCAAATCTCCTTGAGGTCACAGGGACATCGGGCGAGATTTCACCTCAAATCTCCTGAGATATCATGGACTTTGGGTGAGATTTGTCTCCAACTGTCGCGAGATCTCTTGGACTGTGGGTGAGCTTTGACTCCAGGTCTCGTGAGATCTCATCCAAAACATGGAGACGTCAGTGCCAATCGAATGAGATCTCATGGATATTGAGTGAGTATTCAATCGAAATATCGTGAGATCTCATGGATATCCGGCGAGTTTTGACACCAAATCTCGTGAGATCCCATGGACATCGGGTGCGATTTCAGTCCCAATCTCACGAGATCTCATGGATATTGGGCGAGACTCACTCCAAATCTCCTGTGGTTCTAATGACATGGCGCGAGGTTTCAAGAAATCTCGTGAGATATCAAGGCCCTTGGTCGAGATTTCGGTCCAAATCTCGTGAGGTCTCAATGACATTGGGTGAGAGTTCATGACAAATCTCGGGAGATATCAGGGACCATGGGCGAGATTTCACTCCAACCCTCATGAGGTCTCTTGGTCTTTGGCGAGATTTAACTCCAAGTCTTGTGAGAGCTCCTTCAAACCTTGGAGACGTCAGTGCCAATCTCCTGAGATCTCATGGCTATGGATGGAGATTTAATCTAAATCTCGTGAGATCTCAAGGACATCAGGCGAGGTTTTACTCCAAATCTTGGGAGCTGTCATGGACATCGGGTGAGATATGTCTCCAAAACTCGTGAGATAATGGACCTTGGGCCAGACTGCACTCCATAGGTCCTGAGGTCACAATGACATCGGGCGAGATTTCACTACAAAACTCGAGAGATATCAGGGACCTTGGGCAAGGTTTCACTCCTAATCTCGTGAGATAGCAGGGACCTTGGGCGAGATTTCACTCTCAATCTCGTGAGATCTCTTGGAGTTCGGGCGAGATTTGATTCCAAGTCTCGTGAGATCCAATCCAAGCCTTGGAGACTTCAGTCCCAATCTCGTGAGATCTCCTGGACATTGGGCGAGATTCAAATCCAAATCTCGTGTGGTCTCAATGATATCGGGTGAGATTTCACACCAATTCTCGTGAGATCTCATGGCCATCGGGCGAGATATTCTTGCACATCTCGTGAGATCTCATCACAACTTGGAGAGCTCAGTCCAAATCTCGTGAGATGTCATGGATATTGCAAAAGTTTTCACTGTAAATCTCGTGAGATCTCATGGACCGCGGTCGAGATTTTACTTGCAATCTCTTGAGATTTCCTGGATGTCGGGTGAGATCTCATTCCAAATCCCGTGAGATCTCATGGACATCGGGCGCGAATTCACTCCAAAACTCGGGAGATGTTATGGACGTCGGGTGAGATTTCCCTCCAAATCTCGTGTGATCTCTTCGAAATCTCACTGGAACAGGAACCAGCAGTTGTGGTCTAGGGCTCACACCTGTTGAAAGGGAAGCTAAACAGCCCGACACAGGTGTTGGGTAGTAAGAAGGGCAGGTGTTGGCATGATCACTCAGTATTATCGGCAACTTAGGAATCATTGTTGAGCACTACGACAGAATTCTCGGCTGTTCTATATGCTGTCTAAATGAAAAAATACAATAAAAAATAAAAAGTAAACCGATGAACCTAAGGGAAATGGAAGGAAAAATCAAATAAGACAAGACCAGAGAGGAAGACAAACCGTAAGAGTATCCTAACTCCAGCTAACAAAGTGAGGGTTGCTGGAAGCAAGGTGGGTGAGGAATGGGGAAAGTGGGGAATGGGCATTAAGGAGAGTACTTGTAATTAGCACTGGGTGCTATACACAACAGATGGATCGCTAAATTCTAACCCTGATCCTAGTAACGCGCTCTAGGTTAAATTGGTCGTATTTAAATTCTTTTTCTTGGAAGAAATCTGTTAACATTTGGAGTCCCGATGCACTTGAAGTTGCCCAACGGACGGTGTTTATATATGGGCTCTGCCATGGGTATTTAGAAGGAGCTCTCCTTATTTCTGGGCTCAAAGAAAATGAAGTGACACCTCTCATTTGGGGACTTGGTCGCATTTTCATTTAAATTGTTGATTTTTGGCCATCCATCCAGACAATTCCAAAACCTTGTTGAATTCCTAAGTTTAGCTTTACATTCAAGGAGCCAGGGGATTTTCCTCCCATAGGCCGTACCCAGGGATTGCTGGAAAGTTCACATCCTTGTCCTGTGCAAGGAGAGAGTCTCAGGGTCTGATATCCTAAAGGAAGATTGCCCTATTGCTCCTGAGCTGCTTCTGAGCTCTCGGGGCATAAGCCTGCTGAATGATAGCCAGCTTCTAGTTCTCCCCTAGATGATTGAGGTGCCATTATGCTGAAGATTAGACAGGAAGCAGCACAGTAAGAGCCCTTTCAAGGAATACTACACCAAAGGCCTGCTTTGGAACACTTGAACATCAGCCAAGAGGACAAAAGCGTCACCCTCATTTGCTTCTGTGTCTCCCCATGCACGGTAAGGTCCATTTTAAAAACAGAAAACAAAACCAAGAGCAGACTTTCCGCTTTCTGAAGGAGGAATGCCGGCCTCTTAATGACAGGGCTCCCAAGTGCAGGGCAGGAACGTTGACCTTGGCCCAAGCCCACAGGTGTACGCTTTCCCTGCGGCAGACTGCTTGCCAGCAGACTGTGCTTTCTTCACATTAGCCCATTCTCATCGCTAATGAAGAACGTTGGCCTTCCATGCATCATTTTCCACCCTCTAGCTCTTTTTTCAATCTAAGATTGCCCTGGGCGTCATTCCGATCCAGTGTCTCAGAGTAATAGCCTCTATTTAAGAAGGTCCAGCTAAGTCCTTGTGACTGTGGGAGAGATTGGGGCACGTTGCCCCTTGTAACGGGCTTTCAGAACTATGGGGACCTCAGAGCTTAAGCCATTTGGACGTGCCCTGCGAGGAATGTTTCTGTGCAGGCTTGGCCCCAGGTTTTTAGAGGGACTGGGCCTCCTTTCTTGGGTAAAAGGAAATGAAGTGACACACTTCCTAACCAGATGTATCCTAGTCCCAATTGTATTGTCAAATTTCGGCCTTCACTGGAATCATTTCCATGCCCTTGCCGATGCTTTTTAAAATTTAGAGCTGGTTTACGCACGGCGAGGAGGGGATTCTACCCAAGCAGCCAGGACCCAACGATTGGTCGTGAGTTCCTACTTCAGTCCTGTGCTCAGTCAGCCTCTCCTTATGTGATAGCCCAAAGGAAAGGAAAGGTGGCTCTTCTCTCCTTGACCTTGAGATGCCCTCCTTTTGAGGAAGAGAAGTTCACCCATATGCTGCATGCTGGAGCATCTGGTACGTTCAGGAGGTGCCCTTTCCAGGACTATAGCACCAATGCTTGCATCTGAAACCTTGAGCATCACCTGGGAGTCCCATTAGTATAGCTGAATGACTGCAGCCTCTATCCATTCATGGGAAGGGCAAAACAAACACAACCACAACCACCACCAGCACCACCACAACACTACTGCCAAATTTCCCTCTCATTTTAAGAGAAGAACGCAGAGTTCCTGGTGACAGGGCCCCCAGGCCTAGACCTCGGTTTCCCTTTCCCCAAGGCCGCAGTGGTTTCTCATTCCTGGGAATGAAAATTGGGTGGCGAGGAGATGGGCCTAGTCACCTCAATCTAAACATGGTGTCTCATCGCATCTCTAATCAACACATTTGGCCCAGGATTTACCCACTTCCACCCTCTTGCTGTTTTTCTGCCGAGGTTCCCCTTGTGGGCCTTGTGCTCCAGTGTCTCAGAGCAATATCCTGTTCATGCAGCTAGAGGATCTGGAAGATTTTTTGTCACTGTGGGGACGTGTTGGCCACAGAGCCCCATGGGAATGCTGTTCAGAACTATGTTGGCCTGAGGAGGCCTAAGGCATTGGAAGCCTGCAAGCAGTGAATGTCTGTGCGTAGGCATGGCCAGAAGACTCATTTCTTGCGGGAGGGGAAAAAATTAGATGTCTCATTACAGTTTTATCTCACTTAAAATGGCCCTGCTTATATACATTCCTGTAGTCTCGCAGATTGTTGATGTCGCTCCTGGTACACATTCCAACTGGAAGGTGCTTTTCCTCACAGCAGCGCCTAGGATTCCTGGGGAGTTCCCTGGCCCTCTTATCCCTGAGCTTGTGGTGTGGCTCCCTTGGGTAAGTGTGTAGACAGGTAGGAAAGGCACCTGCCTCCCTAGCTCGGTGAGATGCCTCCGTTCTGGACAACCTAGTTCGAAATAGCGTTCAAAGAATGGAAACGGACAGAGAGGCAATGCGGACTTTCCTAGAGTTGAGAATAAACCAATGTTGAGACGAAAATACCTAGCAAAACCTGTTAGTCTCTGGGATCAGAAAGGCCTGTTGGCTTTGGCAATGGGAAAACTCCAGGGCCTCCCCCTGGGAGCCACAGAAACAAGAGGCCTTCATTCTTCCTTGGTAAAGAGTGGGAAATCTCCTGGAATCGGATGTCACTCCTGCTGCCTTTCCGTCTGTGGCGGGGAGGGGGGACACAACAAAACCAGAAACGCTTTAGTGTTAGCAGACTGGTTCTCCCAGCTGATGATGCGTTTGGAAGTAGCCATTGGAGGAGCATTCCTGGCACGAGCTCTTTTTCCACTGAGGAGGTCCCGGAGCACACCGCGCATGTGTCAACTGTCTGCTCTTCCGAACGAAGGCATCTCTGGCAGCCAGGGGAGGGAGAACAGCTGGCTGCCAAACAGAGCATTTCAAAGATCGGGACAAGAACCAAGCACTCCGAGGCAGAAGGGGAAACGTTCCTTTCGGCTCTCAGACACATTGCTCTCCCCTAGCACAGGATCTCAATGGGAACCTGCACCAACCGTGTGTGTATGGTGGACACACGGGTTGTGAGATGCCACCCAGAGTATTCCTCCATGTGAAACAACGTAGCTACCAAATCAGCAAGAGGATGGGATGGCTTCAAGGAAAACCAAAGTTCAACTCTTCCAATGGGAATGAAAGTTATCTGAGAGTGAGGTGTCTAACTTCAGCTCCCCTTGCCCCAGAAATGGAGGCAAGCTCCCTCCCAAACCCTCTGGCCATGCCTACACCCAATCTCTTGAGCTTTCTCCAAGGAGAGGAAAGTTTCTGACATTGGAGGTTTTCCGCCATTTCCATCAGTGTCTTGAGGCAGCCGTGATTCAGAGGTGGCAGGCTGCAACTCCCAGCTGCGGATCCAATGTTTGGAATGGGTGTTTGGAGCATTATTCCTTGAAGAAAGCTATTTCTGCCCTCAACAGGCCCTAGAGCATAGTAGGCCGTCCACATCCCATCTGTTCTTGAGAATGAAGGCATCTCCACCACCCAGGAGCCAGTATGGCAAGCTAGACCCCCATCTCTGTGCGTCTTCAGCCGGCCAAGTACCAAGTCCTCAGGGCCAGAAGGGCAAACATTTCTTTCAAAGAGGAGACTCTGGTTGTCTTAGCTTAGGAGAGGTCCAGAGTGGGAACTCACCACCAATCCCTGGGTGCTCTAAAGGTGAGTCACAACACCTTGGCCCATGAAGGTGCCCGTAGCCTTTGTTCAACAAACAGGCAAGGCCATGGGAAACAGCACAAAGAGTGCCAGAGTCCCATGTCAACCGCAAATGGGACACAAAGTGACTAGCTCACTCTCCTAACAGGTTGGCACTTTTGGGAATAAGAATCAGCTGTGGACTTGGCTTCAGGGAAAGTGCCATGTGCCACCCCAGGTAAGCTTTAGCTCGAGGCCTGTCTTCCTCCTCCATAAAGGGAAGGGATGCTCCTGGTGCTGGCTGTTATTTGCCCTTTTCCATCAGTGGTTAGAGGTAGCAGTGATTCAGGGGTAGCCTGTTGGTTCTGCCACCTGACGACCAAGTATTGGGAACTGATTCTTGGTGCCATATTCCTTGAAAAATTTTGTGTCTGCACTGACCAGCTCCAGGAACACGATGCCCTTGTGGTGATGGTCTGTTCTTCAAAATGAAGACATCTCAATCATCCAGCGGATGTGGGGAAGCCGGCTAGGAATCACGGCACTTAGCTGGCCAAAGTCCAAGTGCTCAGGAACAGGAGAGCCATACTTCCCTTAGGACGTCAGCTCTTGCTTAGCACGGGATCACGCTTGGAACTGGCCACCCGTCCCTGGGTGCTGACTGCGTGTGGGACAGCACGATGGCCTCTGATGGCGACTCAAGATCTTGTTCGAACAAAGGGCAAAGGGGACGCCTGCATGGCTCAGTCGATTAAGCGTCTGCCTCCGGCTCAGCTCATGACCACAAGGTCCTGGGATCGAACCCTGCATTGGAAATGCACGTTGGAACAGCCGTTTTGGGAAACAGAGTGGAGCTTCCTCAGAAAATTCAAAACAGAGCTAGCTTTTGACCCAGCAATTGCTCGCCTGGGTATTTGCCCCAAGACACAGGTGGGGTGAAAAGAAGGGCCACATGCACCCCAGTGTTCATAGCAGCAAAGTCCACACGAGCGAACCCGTGGAAAGAGCCGACATTCCCTTCAACAGATGAATGGAGAGAGATGATGTGGTCCATCTCTACAAGGGAATAATACTCACCCATCAGAAAGGATGAATACCCAACTTTGGCATCAACATCGATGGGGCTGGGGGAGAGCATGCTCAATGAAATTGGCCGAGCAGAGAAAGCCAATATCATAGGGCTTCACGGATTTGTGGAACATAAGGAATAGCATGGAGGGCGTGAGGAGAAGGTAGGGAAAAATGAAGGGGGGCAAATCAGAGCGGGAGACGAACCATGAGACGGTACGGACTCCAAGAAATGGAGGGTTTTAGAGGGGACGGGTGGATGGATGAGTTAACCCAGTGGTGGGTATAAGGACGGCAGGTATCGAATGGACCATTGGGTGTTCTAGGAAAACAATGAACCAGGGATCCCAGATCCAAAATGAATGATGTAATGTATGGTGAGTAAAAGTACAATTTATTAAAAGACCAAGAAACCGCTTCTCTCTTCATGAAACAAGATGGTAGTTGAAATATGCATTCCCTCACAGTGTGATATCTGAGAGTTAAGTAGTTGGCACCTTCCTTTGGCTTCCACGCATACATTTGTAAGCATCCTCTCTTCCTGGAACGAGAATGCTTCATGAAAAAAAAAAAAGGATTTCAAACCACGAAGTGTGTCTACTAAACTCACAACCCCAGTGTAACTAAAGGAAAGATACCTCTGTCCTATCCCGACCTCACGTGAGCCTTGGGATCATCTCACAAGATTGAGATTTCACTCCAAATCTCATGAGATCTCATGGAACTGGGGCCAGATTTCACTCCACATCACCTGAGGTCACAATGAGATCGGGCGAGATTTCACTACAATTCTCGTGAGATAGCAGGGACCTTGGGCGAGATTTCCCTGCAACGCTGGTCATATCTCTTGAGTTTGGGTGAGCTTTTACTCCCAGTCTGGTGAGGTCTCATCCAAAACGTGGACACGTCAGTGCCCATCTCATGAGATCTCATGCATATTGAGCGAGATTTCAATCTCAATCTCGTGAGATCTCATGGACATCGGGCGAGATTTCACTCCAGCTCTCGTGAGATCCTTTGGAATTCGGGGATCAATTCCTCCAGGTGTTGAGAGATCTCATCCGATCCTTGGAGACTTCAGTCCAAATCTCATGAGATCTCAGGATAATGAGGGAGAATTCACTCTATCTCTCGTGAGAAATCATGGATATCAGGCGAGATAATTCCAACACTCGTGAGATCCTATGGACATCGGGTGAGAATTCTTTCCAAATCCCGTGATATGTCATGGACCTTGGACCTGATTTCACTCCAAATGTCGTGTGGTCTCAATGACCTCGGGCAGATTTCAGTCCAAATCTCGGGAGATATCAGGGACGACCGTGGGCGAGCTTTCAACCTAAACCTCGCGAGATCTCATGGACATCGGGCGAGATTTGCCACCAAATCTCCTGAGATCTCATGGACCTCGGTTCAGATTTCACTCCAAATCTCATGAGATCTCATGGAATTTAGGCGAGATTTCACTGCAAACCTCCTGAGCTCACAAGGAGATTGGGCGAGATGTCACTACAAATCTCATGAGATCTAGGGACCTTGGGCGAGATTTCCCTCCCGCTCTCGTGAGATCTCTGGAATTTGGGCGCGATTTTACTCCCAGTCTTGTGAGATCTCCTCCAAACCTTGGCGACGTCACTGTCAATCTCGTGAGATCTCCTGGGTATTGAGCGAGATTTCAATCTCAATATCGTGAGACTGATGGGCATCAGGTGAGATTTTATTGCATATCTCGAGAGATCTCAGAGACATTCGGGTGAGATTTCACTCCGAATATCCTGAGGTCCCAATGACATCGGGCGAGATTTCACGACAAATGTCGTGAGATATCAGGGAACTTGGGCGAGATTTCACTCCAAATCCCGGGAGATCTCTTGGAATTCAGCTGAGATTTTACTCCATCTCTCGTGTGCTCTCTTCCTCATTTGGAGACCTCAGTCCAAATCTCTGGAGATCTCATGGAAAATAGGTGAGATTTCACTCTAACTTTTGAGATATCGCATGGTCATTGGGCGAGATGTTCCTCCAAATCTCGTGAGATGTCATGGACACCGGGCGAGAATTCCCTCCAAATCTCGTGAGATGTCACGGACTTTGGGTGAGATTTCTCTCCAAATCTCGTGAGATCTCTTGGACTTTGGGCGAGATTTTACTCCAGGTCTCATGAGCACTCGTCCAACACTTGGAGAGGTCAGTGCCATTCTCGTGAGATCTCATGGATATTGAGTGAGGATTCCATCTAAATCTCGTGAGATCTCATGGACATCAGGTGAAATTTCACTCCGAATAGCCTGAGGTCACAATCACGTTGGGCGAGATTTCACCACAAATCTCGTGAGATATCAGCGACCTCAGGCGAGATTTCAATCCAAATATCGGGACGTCTCAATGACATTGGGCGACAGTTCACTAAACTCTCGTGAGATTAAAGGGACCTAGGGCGAGATTTCACTCCACCTCTCGTGAGATCTCTGGGAATTCGCGGATAGTTTACTCCAAGTCTCGTGAGATCTCATCCAATCCTTGGAGACTTCAGTCCAAAACCCGTGAGATCTCAGGATAGGGAGCGAGAATTCAATCTATATCTTGTGAGCACTGAGGGACATCAGGCGAGATGACTGCAAATCTTGTGAGTACTCACGAATATCGGGTGAGATTCCACTCCAAATCTCCTGAGGTCTCAATGAGCTCGGGCAGATTTCACTCCAAATCTCGTGAGTTATCAGGGACGCGGGGCGAGGTTTCAATCTAAATGTCGTGAGATCTCATGGAAATCGGCCGAGATGTGACACCAAATCTCCTGAGATCGCAGGGACATCGACTGAGATTTCACTCCGAATCTCATGAGAGCTCATGGATGTTGGGCTCGACTTCACTCCAAATCTCCTGAGGTCCCAATGAGTCCAGGCGAGATTTGACTACAGATCTCGTGAGATAGCAGCAACCTTGGGCGAGATTTCTATCCAAATCTCGTGAGATCTCAATGACATCGGGGGAGATTCCTTCCAAATCTCGTGAGATATCAAGGACCTTGGGCGAGATTTCACCCCAACTCTCGTGAGGTCTCCTGGTCTGTGGGCGAGATTTGACTCCCATCCCGTTAAATGTCCTCCAAACCTTGGAGACGTCAATGCCAACCTCGTGAATTCTCATGGATACGAGCGAGTTTTCCATCTGAATCTCGTGTGATCTCATGGATATCGGGCGAGATATCCCTCCAAATCTCGTGAGATCTCGTGGACATTGGGCGAGATTTCACTCCCAACTCCTGAGTTCCCGATGACTTCGGGCGAGATTTCACTACATATCTCGTAATATTCAGGGACCTCGGGCGAGATTTCAATCCAAATCTCGCGAGGTCTCAATGACATCGCGTGAGATTTCACTACAAATCTCGTGAGATATCAGGGAGTTTGGGCGAGATTTACCTCCAACTCTCACCAGGACTCTTGGACGTTGAGCGAGACTTGACTCCACGTCTCGGAGATCTCATCCAAACCTTGGAGAATTCAGTCCAAATCTCATGAGATCTCATGGATATGGAGCGAAATTTCAATCTCAACCTCGTGAGATCTCATGACATCAGGAGAGATTTGACTCCAAATCTCGTGAGATCTCACGGATATCGGGTGAGATTTCTCTGCAAATCTCGTGAGATCATGGGCATTGGGTGAGATTTCACGCCAAATCTCTTGAGGTCACAATGACATGGGGCGAGATTTCACTATACTTCTCTTGAACTATCAGGGGTCTTGGGCAAGATTTCACTACAAATCTCGTGAGACATCAGGGACCTTGCGCGATATTTCACTCCAAATCTCGTGAGGTACCAATGACATCGGGCGAGATTTCCGCAGAAATCTCTTGAGATATCTGGAACCTTGGTTGAGATTTTACTCCAACTCTGGTGAGCTCTCTTGGAATTCGGGGTATTTTCCTCCAAGTCTCGCGAGAGCTCCTCCAGACCTTGGAGACATCAGTACAAATCTCGTGAGATCTCGTGGATATTGAGCGAGATTTCAATCTTTATCTCGTGAGACCTCATGGACATCAGGCGAGAATTTACCCCAAATCTCGTGAAATCGCATGGACATCGGCTGAGATTTCACTCCAAATATCTTGGGATCTCATGGACATCGGGCGAGATTTCACTCCAAATCTCCTTGAGGTCACAGGGACATCGGGCGAGATTTCACCTCAAATCTCCTGAGATATCATGGACTTTGGGTGAGATTTGTCTCCAACTGTCGCGAGATCTCTTGGACTGTGGGTGAGCTTTGACTCCAGGTCTCGTGAGATCTCATCCAAAACATGGAGACGTCAGTGCCAATCGAATGAGATCTCATGGATATTGAGTGAGTATTCAATCGAAATATCGTGAGATCTCATGGATATCCGGCGAGTTTTGACACCAAATCTCGTGAGATCCCATGGACATCGGGTGCGATTTCAGTCCCAATCTCACGAGATCTCATGGATATTGGGCGAGACTCACTCCAAATCTCCTGTGGTTCTAATGACATGGCGCGAGGTTTCAAGAAATCTCGTGAGATATCAAGGCCCTTGGTCGAGATTTCGGTCCAAATCTCGTGAGGTCTCAATGACATTGGGTGAGAGTTCATGACAAATCTCGGGAGATATCAGGGACCATGGGCGAGATTTCACTCCAACCCTCATGAGGTCTCTTGGTCTTTGGCGAGATTTAACTCCAAGTCTTGTGAGAGCTCCTTCAAACCTTGGAGACGTCAGTGCCAATCTCCTGAGATCTCATGGCTATGGATGGAGATTTAATCTAAATCTCGTGAGATCTCAAGGACATCAGGCGAGGTTTTACTCCAAATCTTGGGAGCTGTCATGGACATCGGGTGAGATATGTCTCCAAAACTCGTGAGATAATGGACCTTGGGCCAGACTGCACTCCATAGGTCCTGAGGTCACAATGACATCGGGCGAGATTTCACTACAAAACTCGAGAGATATCAGGGACCTTGGGCAAGGTTTCACTCCTAATCTCGTGAGATAGCAGGGACCTTGGGCGAGATTTCACTCTCAATCTCGTGAGATCTCTTGGAGTTCGGGCGAGATTTGATTCCAAGTCTCGTGAGATCCAATCCAAGCCTTGGAGACTTCAGTCCCAATCTCGTGAGATCTCCTGGACATTGGGCGAGATTCAAATCCAAATCTCGTGTGGTCTCAATGATATCGGGTGAGATTTCACACCAATTCTCGTGAGATCTCATGGCCATCGGGCGAGATATTCTTGCACATCTCGTGAGATCTCATCACAACTTGGAGAGCTCAGTCCAAATCTCGTGAGATGTCATGGATATTGCAAAAGTTTTCACTGTAAATCTCGTGAGATCTCATGGACCGCGGTCGAGATTTTACTTGCAATCTCTTGAGATTTCCTGGATGTCGGGTGAGATCTCATTCCAAATCCCGTGAGATCTCATGGACATCGGGCGCGAATTCACTCCAAAACTCGGGAGATGTTATGGACGTCGGGTGAGATTTCCCTCCAAATCTCGTGTGATCTCTTCGAAATCTCACTGGAACAGGAACCAGCAGTTGTGGTCTAGGGCTCACACCTGTTGAAAGGGAAGCTAAACAGCCCGACACAGGTGTTGGGTAGTAAGAAGGGCAGGTGTTGGCATGATCACTCAGTATTATCGGCAACTTAGGAATCATTGTTGAGCACTACGACAGAATTCTCGGCTGTTCTATATGCTGTCTAAATGAAAAAATACAATAAAAAATAAAAAGTAAACCGATGAACCTAAGGGAAATGGAAGGAAAAATCAAATAAGACAAGACCAGAGAGGAAGACAAACCGTAAGAGTATCCTAACTCCAGCTAACAAAGTGAGGGTTGCTGGAAGCAAGGTGGGTGAGGAATGGGGAAAGTGGGGAATGGGCATTAAGGAGAGTACTTGTAATTAGCACTGGGTGCTATACACAACAGATGGATCGCTAAATTCTAACCCTGATCCTAGTAACGCGCTCTAGGTTAAATTGGTCGTATTTAAATTCTTTTTCTTGGAAGAACTCTGTTAACATTTGGAGTCCCGATGCACTTGAAGTTGCCCAACGGACGGTGTTTATATATGGGCTCTGCCATGGGTATTTAGAAGGAGCTCTCCTTATTTCTGGGCTCAAAGAAAATGAAGTGACACCTCTCATTTGGGGACTTGGTCGCATTTTCATTTAAATTGTTGATTTTTGGCCATCCATCCAGACAATTCCAAAACCTTGTTGAATTCCTAAGTTTAGCTTTACATTCAAGGAGCCAGGGGATTTTCCTCCCATAGGCCGTACCCAGGGATTGCTGGAAAGTTCACATCCTTGTCCTGTGCAAGGAGAGAGTCTCAGGGTCTGATATCCTAAAGGAAGATTGCCCTATTGCTCCTGAGCTGCTTCTGAGCTCTCGGGGCATAAGCCTGCTGAATGATAGCCAGCTTCTAGTTCTCCCCTAGATGATTGAGGTGCCATTATGCTGAAGATTAGACAGGAAGCAGCACAGTAAGAGCCCTTTCAAGGAATACTACACCAAAGGCCTGCTTTGGAACACTTGAACATCAGCCAAGAGGACAAAAGCGTCACCCTCATTTGCTTCTGTGTCTCCCCATGCACGGTAAGGTCCATTTTAAAAACAGAAAACAAAACCAAGAGCAGACTTTCCGCTTTCTGAAGGAGGAATGCCGGCCTCTTAATGACAGGGCTCCCAAGTGCAGGGCAGGAACGTTGACCTTGGCCCAAGCCCACAGGTGTACGCTTTCCCTGCGGCAGACTGCTTGCCAGCAGACTGTGCTTTCTTCACATTAGCCCATTCTCATCGCTAATGAAGAACGTTGGCCTTCCATGCATCATTTTCCACCCTCTAGCTCTTTTTTCAATCTAAGATTGCCCTGGGCGTCATTCCGATCCAGTGTCTCAGAGTAATAGCCTCTATTTAAGAAGGTCCAGCTAAGTCCTTGTGACTGTGGGAGAGATTGGGGCACGTTGCCCCTTGTAACGGGCTTTCAGAACTATGGGGACCTCAGAGCTTAAGCCATTTGGACGTGCCCTGCGAGGAATGTTTCTGTGCAGGCTTGGCCCCAGGTTTTTAGAGGGACTGGGCCTCCTTTCTTGGGTAAAAGGAAATGAAGTGACACACTTCCTAACCAGATGTATCCTAGTCCCAATTGTATTGTCAAATTTCGGCCTTCACTGGAATCATTTCCATGCCCTTGCCGATGCTTTTTAAAATTTAGAGCTGGTTTACGCACGGCGAGGAGGGGATTCTACCCAAGCAGCCAGGACCCAACGATTGGTCGTGAGTTCCTACTTCAGTCCTGTGCTCAGTCAGCCTCTCCTTATGTGATAGCCCAAAGGAAAGGAAAGGTGGCTCTTCTCTCCTTGACCTTGAGATGCCCTCCTTTTGAGGAAGAGAAGTTCACCCATATGCTGCATGCTGGAGCATCTGGTACGTTCAGGAGGTGCCCTTTCCAGGACTATAGCACCAATGCTTGCATCTGAAACCTTGAGCATCACCTGGGAGTCCCATTAGTATAGCTGAATGACTGCAGCCTCTATCCATTCATGGGAAGGGCAAAACAAACACAACCACAACCACCACCAGCACCACCACAACACTACTGCCAAATTTCCCTCTCATTTTAAGAGAAGAACGCAGAGTTCCTGGTGACAGGGCCCCCAGGCCTAGACCTCGGTTTCCCTTTCCCCAAGGCCGCAGTGGTTTCTCATTCCTGGGAATGAAAATTGGGTGGCGAGGAGATGGGCCTAGTCACCTCAATCTAAACATGGTGTCTCATCGCATCTCTAATCAACACATTTGGCCCAGGATTTACCCACTTCCACCCTCTTGCTGTTTTTCTGCCGAGGTTCCCCTTGTGGGCCTTGTGCTCCAGTGTCTCAGAGCAATATCCTGTTCATGCAGCTAGAGGATCTGGAAGATTTTTTGTCACTGTGGGGACGTGTTGGCCACAGAGCCCCATGGGAATGCTGTTCAGAACTATGTTGGCCTGAGGAGGCCTAAGGCATTGGAAGCCTGCAAGCAGTGAATGTCTGTGCGTAGGCATGGCCAGAAGACTCATTTCTTGCGGGAGGGGAAAAAATTAGATGTCTCATTACAGTTTTATCTCACTTAAAATGGCCCTGCTTATATACATTCCTGTAGTCTCGCAGATTGTTGATGTCGCTCCTGGTACACATTCCAACTGGAAGGTGCTTTTCCTCACAGCAGCGCCTAGGATTCCTGGGGAGTTCCCTGGCCCTCTTATCCCTGAGCTTGTGGTGTGGCTCCCTTGGGTAAGTGTGTAGACAGGTAGGAAAGGCACCTGCCTCCCTAGCTCGGTGAGATGCCTCCGTTCTGGACAACCTAGTTCGAAATAGCGTTCAAAGAATGGAAACGGACAGAGAGGCAATGCGGACTTTCCTAGAGTTGAGAATAAACCAATGTTGAGACGAAAATACCTAGCAAAACCTGTTAGTCTCTGGGATCAGAAAGGCCTGTTGGCTTTGGCAATGGGAAAACTCCAGGGCCTCCCCCTGGGAGCCACAGAAACAAGAGGCCTTCATTCTTCCTTGGTAAAGAGTGGGAAATCTCCTGGAATCGGATGTCACTCCTGCTGCCTTTCCGTCTGTGGCGGGGAGGGGGGACACAACAAAACCAGAAACGCTTTAGTGTTAGCAGACTGGTTCTCCCAGCTGATGATGCGTTTGGAAGTAGCCATTGGAGGAGCATTCCTGGCACGAGCTCTTTTTCCACTGAGGAGGTCCCGGAGCACACCGCGCATGTGTCAACTGTCTGCTCTTCCGAACGAAGGCATCTCTGGCAGCCAGGGGAGGGAGAACAGCTGGCTGCCAAACAGAGCATTTCAAAGATCGGGACAAGAACCAAGCACTCCGAGGCAGAAGGGGAAACGTTCCTTTCGGCTCTCAGACACATTGCTCTCCCCTAGCACAGGATCTCAATGGGAACCTGCACCAACCGTGTGTGTATGGTGGACACACGGGTTGTGAGATGCCACCCAGAGTATTCCTCCATGTGAAACAACGTAGCTACCAAATCAGCAAGAGGATGGGATGGCTTCAAGGAAAACCAAAGTTCAACTCTTCCAATGGGAATGAAAGTTATCTGAGAGTGAGGTGTCTAACTTCAGCTCCCCTTGCCCCAGAAATGGAGGCAAGCTCCCTCCCAAACCCTCTGGCCATGCCTACACCCAATCTCTTGAGCTTTCTCCAAGGAGAGGAAAGTTTCTGACATTGGAGGTTTTCCGCCATTTCCATCAGTGTCTTGAGGCAGCCGTGATTCAGAGGTGGCAGGCTGCAACTCCCAGCTGCGGATCCAATGTTTGGAATGGGTGTTTGGAGCATTATTCCTTGAAGAAAGCTATTTCTGCCCTCAACAGGCCCTAGAGCATAGTAGGCCGTCCACATCCCATCTGTTCTTGAGAATGAAGGCATCTCCACCACCCAGGAGCCAGTATGGCAAGCTAGACCCCCATCTCTGTGCGTCTTCAGCCGGCCAAGTACCAAGTCCTCAGGGCCAGAAGGGCAAACATTTCTTTCAAAGAGGAGACTCTGGTTGTCTTAGCTTAGGAGAGGTCCAGAGTGGGAACTCACCACCAATCCCTGGGTGCTCTAAAGGTGAGTCACAACACCTTGGCCCATGAAGGTGCCCGTAGCCTTTGTTCAACAAACAGGCAAGGCCATGGGAAACAGCACAAAGAGTGCCAGAGTCCCATGTCAACCGCAAATGGGACACAAAGTGACTAGCTCACTCTCCTAACAGGTTGGCACTTTTGGGAATAAGAATCAGCTGTGGACTTGGCTTCAGGGAAAGTGCCATGTGCCACCCCAGGTAAGCTTTAGCTCGAGGCCTGTCTTCCTCCTCCATAAAGGGAAGGGATGCTCCTGGTGCTGGCTGTTATTTGCCCTTTTCCATCAGTGGTTAGAGGTAGCAGTGATTCAGGGGTAGCCTGTTGGTTCTGCCACCTGACGACCAAGTATTGGGAACTGATTCTTGGTGCCATATTCCTTGAAAAATTTTGTGTCTGCACTGACCAGCTCCAGAAACACGATGCCCTTGTGGTGATGGTCTGTTCTTCAAAATGAAGACATCTCAATCATCCAGCGGATGTGGGGAAGCCGGCTAGGAATCACGGCACTTAGCTGGCCAAAGTCCAAGTGCTCAGGAACAGGAGAGCCATACTTCCCTTAGGACGTCAGCTCTTGCTTAGCACGGGATCACGCTTGGAACTGGCCACCCGTCCCTGGGTGCTGACTGCGTGTGGGACAGCACGATGGCCTCTGATGGCGACTCAAGATCTTGTTCGAACAAAGGGCAAAGGGGACGCCTGCATGGCTCAGTCGATTAAGCGTCTGCCTCCGGCTCAGCTCATGACCACAAGGTCCTGGGATCGAACCCTGCATTGGAAATGCACGTTGGAACAGCCGTTTTGGGAAACAGAGTGGAGCTTCCTCAGAAAATTCAAAACAGAGCTAGCCTTTGACCCAGCAATTGCTCGCCTGGGTATTTGCCCCAAGACACAGGTGGGGTGAAAAGAAGGGCCACATGCACCCCAATGTTCATAGCAGCAAGGTCCACACGAGCGAACCCGTGGAAAGAGCCGACATTCCCTTCAACAGATGAATGGAGAGAGATGATGTGGTCCATCTCTACAAGGGAATAATACTCACCCATCAGAAAGGATGAATACCCAACGTTGTCATCAACATCGATGGGGCTGGGGGAGAGCATGCTCAATGAAATTGGCCGAGCAGAGAAAGCCAATATCATAGGGCTTCACGGATTTGTGGAACATAAGGAATAGCATGGAGGGCGTGAGGAGAAGGTAGGGAAAAATGAAGGGGGGCAAATCGGAGCGGGAGACGAACCATGAGACGGTACGGACTCCAAGAAATGGAGGGTTTTAGAGGGGACGGGTGGATGGATGAGTTAACCCAGTGGTGGGTATAAGGACGGCAGGTATCGAATGGACCATTGGGTGTTCTAGGAAAACAATGAACCAGGGATCCCTGATCCAAAACGAATGATGTACTGTATGGTGAGTAAAAGTACAATTTATTAAAAGACCAAGAAACCGCTTCTCTCTTCATGAAACAAGATGGTAGTTGAAATATGCATTCCCTCACAGTGTGATATCTGAGAGTTAAGTAGTTGGCACCTTCCTTTGGCTTCCACGCATACATTTGTAAGCATCCTCTCTTCCTGGAACGAGAATGCTTCATGAAAAAAAAAAAAGGATTTCAAACCACGAAGTGTGTCTACTAAACTCACAACCCCAGTGTAACTAAAGGAAAGATACCTCTGTCCTATCCCGACCTCACGTGAGCCTTGGGATCATCTCACAAGATTGAGATTTCACTCCAAATCTCATGAGATCTCATGGAACTGGGGCCAGATTTCACTCCACATCACCTGAGGTCACAATGAGATCGGGCGAGATTTCACTACAATTCTCGTGAGATAGCAGGGACCTTGGGCGAGATTTCCCTGCAACGCTGGTCATATCTCTTGAGTTTGGGTGAGCTTTTACTCCCAGTCTGGTGAGGTCTCATCCAAAACGTGGACACGTCAGTGCCCATCTCATGAGATCTCATGCATATTGAGCGAGATTTCAATCTCAATCTCGTGAGATCTCATGGACATCGGGCGAGATTTCACTCCAGCTCTCGTGAGATCCTTTGGAATTCGGAGATCAATTCCTCCAGGTGTTGAGAGATCTCATCCGATCCTTGGAGACTTCAGTCCAAATCTCATGAGATCTCAGGATAATGAGGGAGAATTCACTCTATCTCTCGTGAGAAATCATGGATATCAGGTGAGATAATTCCAACACTCGTGAGATCCTATGGACATCGGGTGAGAATTCTTTCCAAATCCCGTGATATGTCATGGACCTTGGACCTGATTTCACTCCAAATGTCGTGTGGTCTCAATGACCTCGGGCAGATTTCAGTCCAAATCTCGGGAGATATCAGGGACGACCGTGGGCGAGCTTTCAACCTAAACCTCGCGAGATCTCATGGACATCGGGCGAGATTTGCCACCAAATCTCCTGAGATCTCATGGACCTCGGTTCAGATTTCACTCCAAATCTCATGAGATCTCATGGAATTTAGGCGAGATTTCACTGCAAACCTCCTGAGCTCACAAGGAGATTGGGCGAGATGTCACTACAAATCTCATGAGATCTAGGGACCTTGGGCGAGATTTCCCTCCCGCTCTCGTGAGATCTCTGGAATTTGGGCGCGATTTTACTCCCAGTCTTGTGAGATCTCCTCCAAACCTTGGCGACGTCACTGTCAATCTCGTGAGATCTCCTGGGTATTGAGCGAGATTTCAATCTCAATATCGTGAGACTGATGGGCATCAGGTGAGATTTTATTGCATATCTCGAGAGATCTCAGAGACATTCGGGTGAGATTTCACTCCGAATATCCTGAGGTCCCAATGACATCGGGCGAGATTTCACGACAAATGTCGTGAGATATCAGGGAACTTGGGCGAGATTTCACTCCAAATCCCGTGAGATCTCTTGGAATTCAGCTGAGATTTTACTCCATCTCTCGTGTGCTCTCTTCCTCATTTGGAGACCTCAGTCCAAATCTCTGGAGATCTCATGGAAAATAGGTGAGATTTCACTCTAACTTTTGAGATATCGCATGGTCATTGGGCGAGATGTTCCTCCAAATCTCGTGAGATGTCATGGACACCGGGCGAGAATTCCCTCCAAATCTCATGAGATGTCACGGACTTTGGGTGAGATTTCTCTCCAAATCTCGTGAGATCTCTTGGACTTTGGGCGAGATTTTACTCCAGGTCTCATGAGCACTCGTCCAACACTTGGAGAGGTCAGTGCCATTCTCGTGAGATCTCATGGATATTGAGTGAGGATTCCATCTAAATCTCGTGAGATCTCATGGACATCAGGTGAGATTTCACTCCGAATAGCCTGAGGTCACAATCACGTTGGGCGAGATTTCCCCACAAATCTCGTGAGATATCAGCGACCTCAGGCGAGATTTCAATCCAAATATCGGGACGTCTCAATGACATTGGGCGACAGTTCACTAAACTCTCGTGAGATAAAAGGGCCCTAGGGCGAGATTTCACTCCACCTCTCGTGAGATCTCTGGGAATTCGCGGATAGTTTACTCCAAGTCTCGTGAGATCTCATCCAATCCTTGGAGACTTCAGTCCAAAACCCGTGAGATCTCAGGATAGGGAGCGAGAATTCAATCTATATCTTGTGAGCACTGAGGGACATCAGGCGAGATGACTGCAAATCTTGTGAGTACTCACGAATATCGGGTGAGATTCCACTCCAAATCTCCTGAGGTCTCAATGAGCTCGGGCAGATTTCACTCCAAATCTCGTGAGTTATCAGGGACGCGGGGCGAGGTTTCAATCTAAATGTCGTGAGATCTCATGGAAATCGGCCGAGATGTGACACCAAATCTCCTGAGATCGCAGGGACATCGATTGAGATTTCACTCCGAATCTCATGAGAGCTCATGGATATTGGGCTCGACTTCACTCCAAATCTCCTGAGGTCCCAATGAGTCCAGGCGAGATTTCACTACAGATCTCGTGAGATAGCAGCAACCTTGGGCGAGATTTCTATCCAAATCTCGTGAGATCTCAATGACATCGGGGGAGATTCCTTCCAAATCTCGTGAGATATCAAGGACCTTGGGCGAGATTTCACCCCAACTCTCGTGAGGTCTCCTGGTCTGTGGGCGAGATTTGACTCCCATCCCGTTAAATGTCCTCCAAACCTTGGAGACGTCAATGCCAACCTCGTGAATTCTCATGGATACGAGCGAGTTTTCCATCTGAATCTCGTGTGATCTCATGGATATCGGGCGAGATATCCCTCCAAATCTCGTGAGATCTCGTGGACATTGGGCGAGATTTCACTCCCAACTCCTGAGTTCCCGATGACTTCGGGCGAGATTTCACTACATATCTCGTAATATTCAGGGACCTCGGGCGAGATTTCAATCCAAATCTCGCGAGGTCTCAATGACATCGCGTGAGATTTCACTACAAATCTCGTGAGATATCAGGGAGTTTGGGCGAGATTTACCTCCAACTCTCACCAGGACTCTTGGACGTTGAGCGAGACTTGACTCCACGTCTCGGAGATCTCATCCAAACCTTGGAGAATTCAGTCCAAATCTCATGAGATCTCATGGATATGGAGCGAAATTTCAATCTCAACCTCGTGAGATCTCATGACATCAGGAGAGATTTGACTCCAAATCTCGTGAGATCTCACGGATATCGGGTGAGATTTCTCTGCAAATCTCGTGAGATCATGGGCATTGGGTGAGATTTCACGCCAAATCTCTTGAGGTCACAATGACATGGGGCGAGATTTCACTATACTTCTCTTGAACTATCAGGGGTCTTGGGCAAGATTTCACTACAAATCTCGTGAGACATCAGGGACCTTGCGCGATATTTCACTCCAAATCTCGTGAGGTACCAATGACATCGGGCGAGATTTCCGCAGAAATCGCTTGAGATATCTGAAACCTTGGTTGAGATTTTACTCCAACTCTGGTGAGCTCTCTTGGAATTCGGGGTATTTTCCTCCAAGTCTCGCGAGAGCTCCTCCAGACCTTGGAGACATCAGTACAAATCTCGTGAGATCTCGTGGATATTGAGCGAGATTTCAATCTTTATCTCGTGAGACCTCATGGACATCAGGCGAGAATTTACCCCAAATCTCGTGAAATCGCATGGACATCGGCTGAGATTTCACTCCAAATATCTTGGGATCTCATGGACATCGGGCGAGATTTCACTCCAAATCTCCTTGAGGTCACAGGGACATCGGGCGAGATTTCACCTCAAATCTCCTGAGATATCATGGACTTTGGGTGAGATTTGTCTCCAACTGTCGCGAGATCTCTTGGACTGTGGGTGAGCTTTGACTCCAGGTCTCGTGAGATCTCATCCAAAACATGGAGACGTCAGTGCCAATCGAATGAGATCTCATGGATATTGAGTGAGTATTCAATCGAAATATCGTGAGATCTCATGGATATCCGGCGAGTTTTGACACCAAATCTCGTGAGATCCCATGGACATCGGGTGCGATTTCAGTCCCAATCTCACGAGATCTCATGGATATTGGGCGAGACTCACTCCAAATCTCCTGTGGTTCTAATGACATGGCGCGAGGTTTCAAGAAATCTCGTGAGATATCAAGGCCCTTGGTCGAGATTTCGGTCCAAATCTCGTGAGGTCTCAATGACATTGGGTGAGAGTTCATGACAAATCTCGGGAGATATCAGGGACCATGGGCGAGATTTCACTCCAACCCTCATGAGGTCTCTTGGTCTTTGGCGAGATTTAACTCCAAGTCTTGTGAGAGCTCCTTCAAACCTTGGAGACGTCAGTGCCAATCTCCTGAGATCTCATGGCTATGGATGGAGATTTAATCTAAATCTCGTGAGATCTCAAGGACATCAGGCGAGGTTTTACTCCAAATCTTGGGAGCTGTCATGGACATCGGGTGAGATATGTCTCCAAAACTCGTGAGATAATGGACCTTGGGCCAGACTGCACTCCATAGGTCCTGAGGTCACAATGACATCGGGCGAGATTTCACTACAAAACTCGAGAGATATCAGGGACCTTGGGCAAGGTTTCACTCCTAATCTCGTGAGATAGCAGGGACCTTGGGCGAGATTTCACTCTCAATCTCGTGAGATCTCTTGGAGTTCGGGCGAGATTTGATTCCAAGTCTCGTGAGATCCAATCCAAGCCTTGGAGACTTCAGTCCCAATCTCGTGAGATCTCCTGGACATTGGGCGAGATTCAAATCCAAATCTCGTGTGGTCTCAATGATATCGGGTGAGATTTCACACCAATTCTCGTGAGATCTCATGGCCATCGGGCGAGATATTCTTGCACATCTCGTGAGATCTCATCACAACTTGGAGAGCTCAGTCCAAATCTCGTGAGATGTCATGGATATTGCAAAAGTTTTCACTGTAAATCTCGTGAGATCTCATGGACCGCGGTCGAGATTTTACTTGCAATCTCTTGAGATTTCCTGGATGTCGGGTGAGATCTCATTCCAAATCCCGTGAGATCTCATGGACATCGGGCGCGAATTCACTCCAAAACTCGGGAGATGTTATGGACGTCGGGTGAGATTTCCCTCCAAATCTCGTGTGATCTCTTCGAAATCTCACTGGAACAGGAACCAGCAGTTGTGGTCTAGGGCTCACACCTGTTGAAAGGGAAGCTAAACAGCCCGACACAGGTGTTGGGTAGTAAGAAGGGCAGGTGTTGGCATGATCACTCAGTATTATCGGCAACTTAGGAATCATTGTTGAGCACTACGACAGAATTCTCGGCTGTTCTATATGCTGTCTAAATGAAAAAATACAATAAAAAATAAAAAGTAAACCGATGAACCTAAGGGAAATGGAAGGAAAAATCAAATAAGACAAGACCAGAGAGGAAGACAAACCGTAAGAGTATCCTAACTCCAGCTAACAAAGTGAGGGTTGCTGGAAGCAAGGTGGGTGAGGAATGGGGAAAGTGGGGAATGGGCATTAAGGAGAGTACTTGTAATTAGCACTGGGTGCTATACACAACAGATGGATCGCTAAATTCTAACCCTGATCCTAGTAACGCGCTCTAGGTTAAATTGGTCGTATTTAAATTCTTTTTCTTGGAAGAAATCTGTTAACATTTGGAGTCCCGATGCACTTGAAGTTGCCCAACGGACGGTGTTTATATATGGGCTCTGCCATGGGTATTTAGAAGGAGCTCTCCTTATTTCTGGGCTCAAAGAAAATGAAGTGACACCTCTCATTTGGGGACTTGGTCGCATTTTCATTTAAATTGTTGATTTTTGGCCATCCATCCAGACAATTCCAAAACCTTGTTGAATTCCTAAGTTGAGCTTTACATTCAAGGAGCCAGGGGATTTTCCTCCCATAGGCCGTACCCAGGGATTGCTGGAAAGTTCACATCCTTGTCCTGTGCAAGGAGAGAGTCTCAGGGTCTGATATCCTAAAGGAAGATTGCCCTATTGCTCCTGAGCTGCTTCTGAGCTCTCGGGGCATAAGCCTGCTGAATGATAGCCAGCTTCTAGTTCTCCCCTAGATGATTGAGGTGCCATTATGCTGAAGATTAGACAGGAAGCAGCACAGTAAGAGCCCTTTCAAGGAATACTACACCAAAGGCCTGCTTTGGAACACTTGAACATCAGCCAAGAGGACAAAAGCGTCACCCTCATTTGCTTCTGTGTCTCCCCATGCACGGTAAGGTCCATTTTAAAAACAGAAAACAAAACCAAGAGCAGACTTTCCGCTTTCTGAAGGAGGAATGCCGGCCTCTTAATGACAGGGCTCCCAAGTGCAGGGCAGGAACGTTGACCTTGGCCCAAGCCCACAGGTGTACGCTTTCCCTGCGGCAGACTGCTTGCCAGCAGACTGTGCTTTCTTCACATTAGCCCATTCTCATCGCTAATGAAGAACGTTGGCCTTCCATGCATCATTTTCCACCCTCTAGCTCTTTTTTCAATCTAAGATTGCCCTGGGCGTCATTCCGATCCAGTGTCTCAGAGTAATAGCCTCTATTTAAGAAGGTCCAGCTAAGTCCTTGTGACTGTGGGAGAGATTGGGGCACGTTGCCCCTTGTAACGGGCTTTCAGAACTATGGGGACCTCAGAGCTTAAGCCATTTGGACGTGCCCTGCGAGGAATGTTTCTGTGCAGGCTTGGCCCCAGGTTTTTAGAGGGACTGGGCCTCCTTTCTTGGGTAAAAGGAAATGAAGTGACACACTTCCTAACCAGATGTATCCTAGTCCCAATTGTATTGTCAAATTTCGGCCTTCACTGGAATCATTTCCATGCCCTTGCCGATGCTTTTTAAAATTTAGAGCTGGTTTACGCACGGCGAGGAGGGGATTCTACCCAAGCAGCCAGGACCCAACGATTGGTCGTGAGTTCCTACTTCAGTCCTGTGCTCAGTCAGCCTCTCCTTATGTGATAGCCCAAAGGAAAGGAAAGGTGGCTCTTCTCTCCTTGACCTTGAGATGCCCTCCTTTTGAGGAAGAGAAGTTCACCCATATGCTGCATGCTGGAGCATCTGGTACGTTCAGGAGGTGCCCTTTCCAGGACTATAGCACCAATGCTTGCATCTGAAACCTTGAGCATCACCTGGGAGTCCCATTAGTATAGCTGAATGACTGCAGCCTCTATCCATTCATGGGAAGGGCAAAACAAACACACCCACAACCACCACCAGCACCACCACAACACTACTGCCAAATTTCCCTCTCATTTTAAGAGAAGAACGCAGAGTTCCTGGTGACAGGGCTCCCAGGCCTAGACCACGGTTTCCCTTTCCCCAAGGCCGCAGTGGTTTCTCATTCCTGGGAATGAAAATTGGGTGGCGAGGAGATGGGCCTAGTCACCTCAATCTAAACATGGTGTCTCATCGCATCTCTAATCAACACATTTGGCCCAGGATTTACCCACTTCCACCCTCTTGCTGTTTTTCTGCCGAGGTTCCCCTTGTGGGCCTTGTGCTCCAGTGTCTCAGAGCAATATCCTGTTCATGCAGCTAGAGGATCTGGAAGATTTTTTGTCACTGTGGGGACGTGTTGGCCACAGAGCCCCATGGGAATGCTGTTCAGAACTATGTTGGCCTGAGGAGGCCTAAGGCATTGGAAGCCTGCAAGCAGTGAATGTCTGTGCGTAGGCATGGCCAGAAGACTCATTTCTTGCGGGAGGGGAAAAAATTAGATGTCTCATTACAGTTTTATCTCACTTAAAATGGCCCTGCTTATATACATTCCTGTAGTCTCGCAGATTGTTGATGTCGCTCCTGGTACACATTCCAACTGGAAGGTGCTTTTCCTCACAGCAGCGCCTAGGATTCCTGGGGAGTTCCCTGGCCCTCTTATCCCTGAGCTTGTGGTGTGGCTCCCTTGGGTAAGTGTGTAGACAGGTAGGAAAGGCACCTGCCTCCCTAGCTCGGTGAGATGCCTCCGTTCTGGACAACCTAGTTCGAAATAGCGTTCAAAGAATGGAAACGGACAGAGAGGCAATGCGGACTTTCCTAGAGTTGAGAATAAACCAATGTTGAGACGAAAATACCTAGCAAAACCTGTTAGTCTCTGGGATCAGAAAGGCCTGTTGGCTTTGGCAATGGGAAAACTCCAGGGCCTCCCCCTGGGAGCCACAGAAACAAGAGGCCTTCATTCTTCCTTGGTAAAGAGTGGGAAATCTCCTGGAATCGGATGTCACTCCTGCTGCCTTTCCGTCTGTGGCGGGGAGGGGGGACACAACAAAACCAGAAACGCTTTAGTGTTAGCAGACTGGTTCTCCCAGCTGATGATGCGTTTGGAAGTAGCCATTGGAGGAGCATTCCTGGCACGAGCTCTTTTTCCACTGAGGAGGTCCCGGAGCACACCGCGCATGTGTCAACTGTCTGCTCTTCCGAACGAAGGCATCTCTGGCAGCCAGGGGAGGGAGAACAGCTGGCTGCCAAACAGAGCATTTCAAAGATCGGGACAAGAACCAAGCACTCCGAGGCAGAAGGGGAAACGTTCCTTTCGGCTCTCAGACACATTGCTCTCCCCTAGCACAGGATCTCAATGGGAACCTGCACCAACCGTGTGTGTATGGTGGACACACGGGTTGTGAGATGCCACCCAGAGTATTCCTCCATGTGAAACAACGTAGCTACCAAATCAGCAAGAGGATGGGATGGCTTCAAGGAAAACCAAAGTTCAACTCTTCCAATGGGAATGAAAGTTATCTGAGAGTGAGGTGTCTAACTTCAGCTCCCCTTGCCCCAGAAATGGAGGCAAGCTCCCTCCCAAACCCTCTGGCCATGCCTACACCCAATCTCTTGAGCTTTCTCCAAGGAGAGGAAAGTTTCTGACATTGGAGGTTTTCCGCCATTTCCATCAGTGTCTTGAGGCAGCCGTGATTCAGAGGTGGCAGGCTGCAACTCCCAGCTGCGGATCCAATGTTTGGAATGGGTGTTTGGAGCATTATTCCTTGAAGAAAGCTATTTCTGCCCTCAACAGGCCCTAGAGCATAGTAGGCCGTCCACATCCCATCTGTTCTTGAGAATGAAGGCATCTCCACCACCCAGGAGCCAGTATGGCAAGCTAGACCCCCATCTCTGTGCGTCTTCAGCCGGCCAAGTACCAAGTCCTCAGGGCCAGAAGGGCAAACATTTCTTTCAAAGAGGAGACTCTGGTTGTCTTAGCTTAGGAGAGGTCCAGAGTGGGAACTCACCACCAATCCCTGGGTGCTCTAAAGGTGAGTCACAACACCTTGGCCCATGAAGGTGCCCGTAGCCTTTGTTCAACAAACAGGCAAGGCCATGGGAAACAGCACAAAGAGTGCCAGAGTCCCATGTCAACCGCAAATGGGACACAAAGTGACTAGCTCACTCTCCTAACAGGTTGGCACTTTTGGGAATAAGAATCAGCTGTGGACTTGGCTTCAGGGAAAGTGCCATGTGCCACCCCAGGTAAGCTTTAGCTCGAGGCCTGTCTTCCTCCTCCATAAAGGGAAGGGATGCTCCTGGTGCTGGCTGTTATTTGCCCTTTTCCATCAGTGGTTAGAGGTAGCAGTGATTCAGGGGTAGCCTGTTGGTTCTGCCACCTGACGACCAAGTATTGGGAACTGATTCTTGGTGCCATATTCCTTGAAAAATTTTGTGTCTGCACTGACCAGGTCCAGGAACACGATGCCCTTGTGGTGATGGTCTGTTCTTCAAAATGAAGACATCTCAATCATCCAGCGGATGTGGGGAAGCCGGCTAGGAATCACGGCACTTAGCTGGCCAAAGTCCAAGTGCTCAGGAACAGGAGAGCCATACTTCCCTTAAGACGTCACCTCTTGCTTAGCACGGGATCACGCTTGGAACTGGCCACCCGTCCCTGGGTGCTGACTGCGTGTGGGACAGCACGATGGCCTCTGATGGCGACTCAAGATCTTGTTCGAACAAAGGGCAAAGGGGACGCCTGCATGGCTCAGTCGATTAAGCGTCTGCCTCCGGCTCAGCTCATGACCACAAGGTCCTGGGATCGAACCCTGCATTGGAAATGCACGTTGGAACAGCCGTTTTGGGAAACAGAGTGGAGCTTCCTCAGAAAATTCAAAACAGAGCTAGCTTTTGACCCAGCAATTGCTCGCCTGGGTATTTGCCCCAAGACACAGGTGGGGTGAAAAGAAGGGCCACATGCACCCCAGTGTTCATAGCAGCAAGGTCCACACGAGCGAACCCGTGGAAAGAGCCGACATTCCCTTCAACAGATGAATGGAGAGAGATGATGTGGTCCATCTCTACAAGGGAATAATACTCACCCATCAGAAAGGATGAATACCCAACTTTGTCATCAACATCGATGGGGCTGGGGGAGAGCATGCTCAATGAAATTGGCCGAGCAGAGAAAGCCAATATCATAGGGCTTCACGGATTTGTGGAACATAAGGAATAGCATGGAGGGCGTGAGGAGAAGGAAGGGAAAAATGAAGGGGGGCAAATCGGAGCGGGAGACGAACCATGAGACGGTACGGACTCCAAGAAATGGAGGGTTTTAGAGGGGACGGGTGGATGGATGAGTTAACCCAGTGGTGGGTATAAGGACGGCAGGTATCGAATGGACCATTGGGTGTTCTAGGAAAACAATGAACCAGGGATCCCAGATCCAAAACGAATGATGTACTGTATGGTGAGTAAAAGTACAATTTATTAAAAGACCAAGAAAGCGCTTCTCTCTTCATGAAACAAGATGGTAGTTGAAATATGCATTCCCTCACAGTGTGATATCTGAGAGTTAAGTAGTTGGCACCTTCCTTTGGCTTCCACGCATACATTTGTAAGCATCCTCTCTTCCTGGAACGAGAATGCTTCATGAAAAAAAAAAAAGGATTTCAAACCACGAAGTGTGTCTACTAAACTCACAACCCCAGTGTAACTAAAGGAAAGATACCTCTGTCCTATCCCGACCTCACGTGAGCCTTGGGATCATCTCACAAGATTGAGATTTCACTCCAAATCTCATGAGATCTCATGGAACTGGGGCCAGATTTCACTCCACATCACCTGAGGTCACAATGAGATCGGGCGAGATTTCACTACAATTCTCGTGAGATAGCAGGGACCTTGGGCGAGATTTCCCTGCAACGCTGGTCATATCTCTTGAGTTTGGGTGAGCTTTTACTCCCAGTCTGGTGAGGTCTCATCCAAAACGTGGACACGTCAGTGCCCATCTCATGAGATCTCATGCATATTGAGCGAGATTTCAATCTCAATCTCGTGAGATCTCATGGACATCGGGCGAGATTTCACTCCAGCTCTCGTGAGATCCTTTGGAATTCGGGGATCAATTCCTCCAGGTGTTGAGAGATCTCATCCGATCCTTGGAGACTTCAGTCCAAATCTCATGAGATCTCAGGATAGTGAGGGAGAATTCACTCTATCTCTCGTGAGAAATCATGGATATCAGGCGAGATAATTCCAACACTCGTGAGATCCTATGGACATCGGGTGAGAATTCTTTCCAAATCCCGTGATATGTCATGGACCTTGGACCTGATTTCACTCCAAATGTCGTGTGGTCTCAATGACCTCGGGCAGATTTCACTCCAAATCTCGGGAGATATCAGGGACGACCGTGGGCGAGCTTTCAACCTAAACCTCGTGAGATCTCATGGACATCGGGCGAGATTTGCCACCAAATCTCCTGAGATCTCATGGACCTCGGTTCAGATTTCACTCCAAATCTCATGAGATCTCATGGAATTTAGGCGAGATTTCACTGCAAACCTCCTGAGCTCACAAGGAGATTGGGCGAGATGTCACTACAAATCTCATGAGATCTAGGGACCTTGGGCGAGATTTCCCTCCCGCTCTCGTGAGATCTCTGGAATTTGGGCGCGATTTTACTCCCAGTCTTGTGAGATCTCCTCCAAACCTTGGCGACGTCACTGTCAATCTCGTGAGATCTCCTGGGTATTGAGCGAGATTTCAATCTCAATATCGTGAGACTGATGGGCATCAGGTGAGATTTTATTGCATATCTCGAGAGATCTCAGAGACATTCGGGTGAGATTTCACTCCGAATATCCTGAGGTCCCAATGACATCGGGCGAGATTTCACGACAAATGTCGTGAGATATCAGGGAACTTGGGCGAGATTTCACTCCAAATCCCGTGAGATCTCTTGGAATTCAGCTGAGATTTTACTCCATCTCTCGTGTGCTCTCTTCCTCATTTGGAGACCTCAGTCCAAATCTCTGGAGATCTCATGGAAAATAGGTGAGATTTCACTCTAACTTTTGAGATATCGCATGGTCATTGGGCGAGATGTTCCTCCAAATCTCGTGAGATGTCATGGACACCGGGCGAGAATTCCCTCCAAATCTCGTGAGATGTCACGGACTTTGGGTGAGATTTCTCTCCAAATCTCGTGAGATCTCTTGGACTTTGGGCGAGATTTTACTCCAGGTCTCATGAGCACTCGTCCAACACTTGGAGAGGTCAGTGCCATTCTCGTGAGATCTCATGGATATTGAGTGAGGATTCCATCTAAATCTCGTGAGATCTCATGGACATCAGGTGAGATTTCACTCCGAATAGCCTGAGGTCACAATCACGTTGGGCGAGATTTCACCACAAATCTCGTGAGATATCAGCGACCTCAGGCGAGATTTCAATCCAAATATCGGGACGTCTCAATGACATTGGGCGACAGTTCACTAAACTCTCGTGAGATTAAAGGGACCTAGGGCGAGATTTCACTCCACCTCTCGTGAGATCTCTGGGAATTCGCGGATAGTTTACTCCAAGTCTCGTGAGATCTCATCCAATCCTTGGAGACTTCAGTCCAAAACCCGTGAGATCTCAGGATAGGGAGCGAGAATTCAATCTATATCTTGTGAGCACTGAGGGACATCAGGCGAGATGACTGCAAATCTTGTGAGTACTCACGAATATCGGGTGAGATTCCACTCCAAATCTCCTGAGGTCTCAATGAGCTCGGGCAGATTTCACTCCAAATCTCGTGAGTTATCAGGGACGCGGGGCGAGGTTTCAATCTAAATGTCGTGAGATCTCATGGAAATCGGGCGAGATGTGACACCAAATCTCCTGAGATCGCAGGGACATCGATTGAGATTTCACTCCGAATCTCATGAGAGCTCATGGATATTGGGCTCGACTTCACTCCAAATCTCCTGAGGTCCCAATGAGTCCAGGCGAGATTTCACTACAGATCTCGTGAGATAGCAGCAACCTTGGGCGAGATTTCTATCCAAATCTCGTCAGATCTCAATGACATCGGGGGAGATTCCTTCCAAATCTCGTGAGATATCAAGGACCTTGGGTGAGATTTCACCCCAACTCTCGTGAGGTCTCCTGGTCTGTGGGCGAGATTTGACTCCCATCCCGTTAAATGTCCTCCAAACCTTGGAGACGTCAATGCCAACCTCGTGAATTCTCATGGATACGAGCGAGTTTTCCATCTGAATCTCGTGTGATCTCATGGATATCGGGCGAGATATCCCTCCAAATCTCGTGAGATCTCGTGGACATTGGGCGAGATTTCACTCCCAACTCCTGAGTTCCCGATGACTTCGGGCGAGATTTCACTACATATCTCGTAATATTCAGGGACCTCGGGCGAGATTTCAATCCAAATCTCGCGAGGTCTCAATGACATCGCGTGAGATTTCACTACAAATCTCGTGAGATATCAGGGAGTTTGGGCGAGATTTACCTCCAACTCTCACCAGGACTCTTGGACGTTGAGCGAGACTTGACTCCACGTCTCGGAGATCTCATCCAAACCTTGGAGAATTCAGTCCAAATCTCATGAGATCTCATGGATATGGAGCGAAATTTCAATCTCAACCTCGTGAGATCTCATGACATCAGGAGAGATTTGACTCCAAATCTCGTGAGATCTCACGGTTATCGGGTGAGATTTCTCTGCAAATCTCGTGAGATCATGGGCATTGGGTGAGATTTCACGCCAAATCTCTTGAGGTCACAATGACATGGGGCGAGATTTCACTATACTTCTCTTGAACTATCAGGGGTCTTGGGCAAGATTTCACTACAAATCTCGTGAGACATCAGGGACCTTGCGCGATATTTCACTCCAAATCTCGTGAGGTACCAATGACATCGGGCGAGATTTCCGCAGAAATCTCTTGAGATATCTGGAACCTTGGTTGAGATTTTACTCCAACTCTGGTGAGCTCTCTTGGAATTCGGGGTATTTTCCTCCAAGTCTCGCGAGAGCTCCTCCAGACCTTGGAGACATCAGTACAAATCTCGTGAGATCTCGTGGATATTGAGCGAGATTTCAATCTTTATCTCGTGAGACCTCATGGACATCAGGCGAGAATTTACCCCAAATCTCATGAAATCGCATGGACATCGGCTGAGATTTCACTCCAAATATCTTGGGATCTCATGGACATCGGGCGAGATTTCACTCCAAATCTCCTTGAGGTCACAGGGACATCGGGCGAGATTTCACCTCAAATCTCCTGAGATATCATGGACTTTGGGTGAGATTTGTCTCCAACTGTCGCGAGATCTCTTGGACTGTGGGTGAGCTTTGACTCCAGGTCTCGTGAGATCTCATCCAAAACATGGAGACGTCAGTGCCAATCGAATGAGATCTCATGGATATTGAGTGAGTATTCAATCGAAATATCGTGAGATCTCATGGATATCCGGCGAGTTTTGACACCAAATCTCGTGAGATCCCATGGACATCGGGTGCGATTTCAGTCCCAATCTCACGAGATCTCATGGATATTGGGCGAGACTCACTCCAAATCTCCTGTGGTTCTAATGACATGGCGCGAGGTTTCAAGAAATCTCGTGAGATATCAAGGCCCTTGGTCGAGATTTCGGTCCAAATCTCGTGAGGTCTCAATGACATTGGGTGAGAGTTCATGACAAATCTCGGGAGATATCAGGGACCATGGGCGAGATTTCACTCCAACCCTCATGAGGTCTCTTGGTCTTTGGCGAGATTTAACTCCAAGTCTTGTGAGAGCTCCTTCAAACCTTGGAGACGTCAGTGCCAATCTCCTGAGATCTCATGGCTATGGATGGAGATTTAATCTAAATCTCGTGAGATCTCAAGGACATCAGGCGAGGTTTTACTCCAAATCTTGGGAGCTGTCATGGACATCGGGTGAGATATGTCTCCAAAACTCGTGAGATAATGGACCTTGGGCCAGACTGCACTCCATAGGTCCTGAGGTCACAATGACATCGGGCGAGATTTCACTACAAAACTCGAGAGATATCAGGGACCTTGGGCAAGGTTTCACTCCTAATCTCGTGAGATAGCAGGGACCTTGGGCGAGATTTCACTCTCAATCTCGTGAGATCTCTTGGAGTTCGGGCGAGATTTGATTCCAAGTCTCGTGAGATCCAATCCAAGCCTTGGAGACTTCAGTCCCAATCTCGTGAGATCTCCTGGACATTGGGCGAGATTCAAATCCAAATCTCGTGTGGTCTCAATGATATCGGGTGAGATTTCACACCAATTCTCGTGAGATCTCATGGCCATCGGGCGAGATATTCTTGCACATCTCGTGAGATCTCATCACAACTTGGAGAGCTCAGTCCAAATCTCGTGAGATGTCATGGATACTGCAAAAGATTTCACTGTAAATCTCGTGAGATCTCATGGACCGCGGTCGAGATTTTACTTGCAATCTCTTGAGATTTCCTGGATGTCGGGTGAGATCTCATTCCAAATCCCGTGAGATCTCATGGACATCGGGCGCGAATTCACTCCAAAACTCGGGAGATGTTATGGACGTCGGGTGAGATTTCCCTCCAAATCTCGTGTGATCTCTTCGAAATCTCACTGGAACAGGAACCAGCAGTTGTGGTCTAGGGCTCACACCTGTTGAAAGGGAAGCTAAACAGCCCGACACAGGTGTTGGGTAGTAAGAAGGGCAGGTGTTGGCATGATCACTCAGTATTATCGACAACTTAGGAATCATTGTTGAGCACTACGACAGAATTCTCGGCTGTTCTATATGCTGTCTAAATGAAAAAATACAATAAAAAATAAAAAGTAAACCGATGAACCTAAGGGAAATGGAAGGAAAAATCAAATAAGACAAGACCAGAGAGGAAGACAAACCGTAAGAGTATCCTAACTCCAGCTAACAAAGTGAGGGTTGCTGGAAGCAAGGTGGGTGAGGAATGGGGAAAGTGGGGAATGGGCATTAAGGAGAGTACTTGTAATTAGCACTGGGTGCTATACACAACAGATGGATCGCTAAATTCTAACCCTGATCCTAGTAACGCGCTCTAGGTTAAATTGGTCGTATTTAAATTCTTTTTCTTGGAAGAAATCTGTTAACATTTGGAGTCCCGATGCACTTGAAGTTGCCCAACGGACGGTGTTTATATATGGGCTCTGCCATGGGTATTTAGAAGGAGCTCTCCTTATTTCTGGGCTCAAAGAAAATGAAGTGACACCTCTCATTTGGGGACTTGGTCGCATTTTCATTTAAATTGTTGATTTTTGGCCATCCATCCAGACAATTCCAAAACCTTGTTGAATTCCTAAGTTGAGCTTTACATTCAAGGAGCCAGGGGATTTTCCTCCCATAGGCCGTACCCAGGGATTGCTGGAAAGTTCACATCCTTGTCCTGTGCAAGGAGAGAGTCTCAGGGTCTGATATCCTAAAGGAAGATTGCCCTATTGCTCCTGAGCTGCTTCTGAGCTCTCGGGGCATAAGCCTGCTGAATGATAGCCAGCTTCTAGTTCTCCCCTAGATGATTGAGGTGCCATTATGCTGAAGATTAGACAGGAAGCAGCACAGTAAGAGCCCTTTCAAGGAATACTACACCAAAGGCCTGCTTTGGAACACTTGAACATCAGCCAAGAGGACAAAAGCGTCACCCTCATTTGCTTCTGTGTCACCCCATGCACGGTAAGGTCCATTTTAAAAACAGAAAACAAAACCAAGAGCAGACTTTCCGCTTTCTGAAGGAGGAATGCCGGCCTCTTAATGACAGGGCTCCCAAGTGCAGGGCAGGAACGTTGACCTTGGCCCAAGCCCACAGGTGTACGCTTTCCCTGCGGCAGACTGCTTGCCAGCAGACTGTGCTTTCTTCACATTAGCCCATTCTCATCGCTAATGAAGAACGTTGGCCTTCCATGCATCATTTTCCACCCTCTAGCTCTTTTTTCAATCTAAGATTGCCCTGGGCGTCATTCCGATCCAGTGTCTCAGAGTAATAGCCTCTATTTAAGAAGGTCCAGCTAAGTCCTTGTGACTGTGGGAGAGACTGGGGCACGTTGCCCCTTGTAACGGGCTTTCAGAACTATGGGGACCTCAGAGCTTAAGCCATTTGGACGTGCCCTGCGAGGAATGTTTCTGTGCAGGCTTGGCCCCAGGTTTTTAGAGGGACTGGGCCTCCTTTCTTGGGTAAAAGGAAATGAAGTGACACACTTCCTAACCAGATGTATCCTAGTCCCAATTGTATTGTCAAATTTCGGCCTTCACTGGAATCATTTCCATGCCCTTGCCGATGCTTTTTAAAATTTAGAGCTGGTTTACGCACGGCGAGGAGGGGATTCTACCCAAGCAGCCAGGACCCAACGATTGGTCGTGAGTTCCTACTTCAGTCCTGTGCTCAGTCAGCCTCTCCTTATGTGATAGCCCAAAGGAAAGGAAAGGTGGCTCTTCTCTCCTTGACCTTGAGATGCCCTCCTTTTGAGGAAGAGAAGTTCACCCATATGCTGCATGCTGGAGCATCTGGTACGTTCAGGAGGTGCCCTTTCCAGGACTATAGCACCAATGCTTGCATCTGAAACCTTGAGCATCACCTGGGAGTCCCATTAGTATAGCTGAATGACTGCAGCCTCTATCCATTCATGGGAAGGGCAAAACAAACACACCCACAACCACCACCAGCACCACCACAACACTACTGCCAAATGTCCCTCTCATTTTAAGAGAAGAACGCAGAGTTCCTGGTGACAGGGCTCCCAGGCCTAGACCACGGTTTCCCTTTCCCCAAGGCCGCAGTGGTTTCTCATTCCTGGGAATGAAAATTGGGTGGCGAGGAGATGGGCCTAGTCACCTCAATCTAAACATGGTGTCTCATCGCATCTCTAATCAACACATTTGGCCCAGGATTTACCCACTTCCACCCTCTTGCTGTTTTTCTGCCGAGGTTCCCCTTGTGGGCCTTGTGCTCCAGTGTCTCAGAGCAATATCCTGTTCATGCAGCTAGAGGATCTGGAAGATTTTTTGTCACTGTGGGGACGTGTTGGCCACAGAGCCCCATGGGAATGCTGTTCAGAACTATGTTGGCCTGAGGAGGCCTAAGGCATTGGAAGCCTGCAAGCAGTGAATGTCTGTGCGTAGGCATGGCCAGAAGACTCATTTCTTGCGGGAGGGGAAAAAATTAGATGTCTCATTACAGTTTTATCTCACTTAAAATGGCCCTGCTTATATACATTCCTGTAGTCTCGCAGATTGTTGATGTCGCTCCTGGTACACATTCCAACTGGAAGGTGCTTTTCCTCACAGCAGCGCCTAGGATTCCTGGGGAGTTCCCTGGCCCTCTTATCCCTGAGCTTGTGGTGTGGCTCCCTTGGGTAAGTGTGTAGACAGGTAGGAAAGGCACCTGCCTCCCTAGCTCGGTGAGATGCCTCCGTTCTGGACAACCTAGTTCGAAATAGCGTTCAAAGAATGGAAACGGACAGAGAGGCAATGCGGACTTTCCTAGAGTTGAGAATAAACCAATGTTGAGACGAAAATACCTAGCAAAACCTGTTAGTCTCTGGGATCAGAAAGGCCTGTTGGCTTTGGCAATGGGAAAACTCCAGGGCCTCCCCCTGGGAGCCACAGAAACAAGAGGCCTTCATTCTTCCTTGGTAAAGAGTGGGAAATCTCCTGGAATCGGATGTCACTCCTGCTGCCTTTCCGTCTGTGGCGGGGAGGGGGGACACAACAAAACCAGAAACGCTTTAGTGTTAGCAGACTGGTTCTCCCAGCTGATGATGCGTTTGGAAGTAGCCATTGGAGGAGCATTCCTGGCACGAGCTCTTTTTCCACTGAGGAGGTCCCGGAGCACACCGCGCATGTGTCAACTGTCTGCTCTTCCGAACGAAGGCATCTCTGGCAGCCAGGGGAGGGAGAACAGCTGGCTGCCAAACAGAGCATTTCAAAGATCGGGACAAGAACCAAGCACTCCGAGGCAGAAGGGGAAACGTTCCTTTCGGCTCTCAGACACATTGCTCTCCCCTAGCACAGGATCTCAATGGGAACCTGCACCAACCGTGTGTGTATGGTGGACACACGGGTTGTGAGATGCCACCCAGAGTATTCCTCCATGTGAAACAACGTAGCTACCAAATCAGCAAGAGGATGGGATGGCTTCAAGGAAAACCAAAGTTCAACTCTTCCAATGGGAATGAAAGTTATCTGAGAGTGAGGTGTCTAACTTCAGCTCCCCTTGCCCCAGAAATGGAGGCAAGCTCCCTCCCAAACCCTCTGGCCATGCCTACACCCAATCTCTTGAGCTTTCTCCAAGGAGAGGAAAGTTTCTGACATTGGAGGTTTTCCGCCATTTCCATCAGTGTCTTGAGGCAGCCGTGATTCAGAGGTGGCAGGCTGCAACTCCCAGCTGCGGATCCAATGTTTGGAATGGGTGTTTGGAGCATTATTCCTTGAAGAAAGCTATTTCTGCCCTCAACAGGCCCTAGAGCATAGTAGGCCGTCCACATCCCATCTGTTCTTGAGAATGAAGGCATCTCCACCACCCAGGAGCCAGTATGGCAAGCTAGACCCCCATCTCTGTGCGTCTTCAGCCGGCCAAGTACCAAGTCCTCAGGGCCAGAAGGGCAAACATTTCTTTCAAAGAGGAGACTCTGGTTGTCTTAGCTTAGGAGAGGTCCAGAGTGGGAACTCACCACCAATCCCTGGGTGCTCTAAAGGTGAGTCACAACACCTTGGCCCATGAAGGTGCCCGTAGCCTTTGTTCAACAAACAGGCAAGGCCATGGGAAACAGCACAAAGAGTGCCAGAGTCCCATGTCAACCGCAAATGGGACACAAAGTGACTAGCTCACTCTCCTAACAGGTTGGCACTTTTGGGAATAAGAATCAGCTGTGGACTTGGCTTCAGGGAAAGTGCCATGTGCCACCCCAGGTAAGCTTTAGCTCGAGGCCTGTCTTCCTCCTCCATAAAGGGAAGGGATGCTCCTGGTGCTGGCTGTTATTTGCCCTTTTCCATCAGTGGTTAGAGGTAGCAGTGATTCAGGGGTAGCCTGTTGGTTCTGCCACCTGACGACCAAGTATTGGGAACTGATTCTTGGTGCCATATTCCTTGAAAAATTTTGTGTCTGCACTGACCAGGTCCAGGAACACGATGCCCTTGTGGTGATGGTCTGTTCTTCAAAATGAAGACATCTCAATCATCCAGCGGATGTGGGGAAGCCGGCTAGGAATCACGGCACTTAGCTGGCCAAAGTCCAAGTGCTCAGGAACAGGAGAGCCATACTTCCCTTAGGACGTCAGCTCTTGCTTAGCACGGGATCACGCTTGGAACTGGCCACCCGTCCCTGGGTGCTGACTGCGTGTGGGACAGCACGATGGCCTCTGATGGCGACTCAAGTTCTTGTTCGAACAAAGGGCAAAGGGGACGCCTGCATGGCTCAGTCGATTAAGCGTCTGCCTCCGGCTCAGCTCATGACCACAAGGTCCTGGGATCGAACCCTGCATTGGAAATGCACGTTGGAACAGCCGTTTTGGGAAACAGAGTGGAGCTTCCTCAGAAAATTCAAAACAGAGCTAGCTTTTGACCCAGCAATTGCTCGCCTGGGTATTTGCCCCAAGACACAGGTGGGGTGAAAAGAAGGGCCACATGCACCCCAATGTTCATAGCAGCAAGGTCCACACGAGCGAACCCGTGGAAAGAGCCGACATTCCCTTCAACAGATGAATGGAGAGAGATGATGTGGTCCATCTCTACAAGGGAATAATACTCACCCATCAGAAAGGATGAATACCCAACTTTGTCATCAACATCGATGGGGCTGGGGGAGAGCATGCTCAATGAAATTGGCCGAGCAGAGAAAGCCAATATCATAGGGCTTCACGGATTTGTGGAACATAAGGAATAGCATGGAGGGCGTGAGGAGAAGGAAGGGAAAAATGAAGGGGGGCAAATCGGAGCGGGAGACGAACCATGAGACGGTACGGACTCCAAGAAATGGAGGGTTTTAGAGGGGACGGGTGGATGGATGAGTTAACCCAGTGGTGGGTATAAGGACGGCAGGTATCGAATGGACCATTGGGTGTTCTAGGAAAACAATGAACCAGGGATCCCAGATCCAAAACGAATGATGTACTGTATGGTGAGTAAAAGTACAATTTATTAAAAGACCAAGAAAGCGCTTCTCTCTTCATGAAACAAGATGGTAGTTGAAATATGCATTCCCTCACAGTGTGATATCTGAGAGTTAAGTAGTTGGCACCTTCCTTTGGCTTCCACGCATACATTTGTAAGCATCCTCTCTTCCTGGAACGAGAATGCTTCATGAAAAAAAAAAAAAGGATTTCAAACCACGAAGTGTGTCTACTAAACTCACAACCCCAGTGTAACTAAAGGAAAGATACCTCTGTCCTATCCCGACCTCACGTGAGCCTTGGGATCATCTCACAAGATTGAGATTTCACTCCAAATCTCATGAGATCTCATGGAACTGGGGCCAGATTTCACTCCACATCACCTGAGGTCACAATGAGATCGGGCGAGATTTCACTACAATTCTCGTGAGATAGCAGGGACCTTGGGCGAGATTTCCCTGCAACGCTGGTCATATCTCTTGAGTTTGGGTGAGCTTTTACTCCCAGTCTGGTGAGGTCTCATCCAAAACGTGGACACGTCAGTGCCCATCTCATGAGATCTCATGCATATTGAGCGAGATTTCAATCTCAATCTCGTGAGATCTCATGGACATCGGGCGAGATTTCACTCCAGCTCTCGTGAGATCCTTTGGAATTCGGGGATCAATTCCTCCAGGTGTTGAGAGATCTCATCCGATCCTTGGAGACTTCAGTCCAAATCTCATGAGATCTCAGGATAATGAGGGAGAATTCACTCTATCTCTCGTGAGAAATCATGGATATCAGGCGAGATAATTCCAACACTCGTGAGATCCTATGGACATCGGGTGAGAATTCTTTCCAAATCCCGTGATATGTCATGGACCTTGGACCTGATTTCACGCCAAATGTCGTGTGGTCTCAATGACCTCGGGCAGATTTCAGTCCAAATCTCGGGAGATATCAGGGACGACCGTGGGCGAGCTTTCAACCTAAACCTCGCGAGATCTCATGGACATCGGGCGAGATTTGCCACCAAATCTCCTGAGATCTCATGGACCTCGGTTCAGATTTCACTCCAAATCTCATGAGATCTCATGGAATTTAGGCGAGATTTCACTGCAAACCTCCTGAGCTCACAAGGAGATTGGGCGAGATGTCACTACAAATCTCATGAGATCTAGGGACCTTGGGCGAGATTTCCCTCCCGCTCTCGTGAGATCTCTGGAATTTGGGCGCGATTTTACTCCCAGTCTTGTGAGATCTCCTCCAAACCTTGGCGACGTCACTGTCAATCTCGTGAGATCTCCTGGGTATTGAGCGAGATTTCAATCTCAATATCGTGAGACTGATGGGCATCAGGTGAGATTTTATTGCATATCTCGAGAGATCTCAGAGACATTCGGGTGAGATTTCACTCCGAATATCCTGAGGTCCCAATGACATCGGGCGAGATTTCACGACAAATGTCGTGAGATATCAGGGAACTTGGGCGAGATTTCACTCCAAATCCCGGGAGATCTCTTGGAATTCAGCTGAGATTTTACTCCATCTCTCGTGTGCTCTCTTCCTCATTTGGAGACCTCAGTCCAAATCTCTGGAGATCTCATGGAAAATAGGTGAGATTTCACTCTAACTTTTGAGATATCGCATGGTCATTGGGCGAGATGTTCCTCCAAATCTCGTGAGATGTCATGGACACCGGGCGAGAATTCCCTCCAAATCTCGTGAGATGTCACGGACTTTGGGTGAGATTTCTCTCCAAATCTCGTGAGATCTCTTGGACTTTGGGCGAGATTTTACTCCAGGTCTCATGAGCACTCGTCCAACACTTGGAGAGGTCAGTGCCATTCTCGTGAGATCTCATGGATATTGAGTGAGGATTCCATCTAAATCTCGTGAGATCTCATGGACATCAGGTGAGATTTCACTCCGAATAGCCTGAGGTCACAATCACGTTGGGCGAGATTTCACCACAAATCTCGTGAGATATCAGCGACCTCAGGCGAGATTTCAATCCAAATATCGGGACGTCTCAATGACATTGGGCGACAGTTCACTAAACTCTCGTGAGATTAAAGGGACCTAGGGCGAGATTTCACTCCACCTCTCGTGAGATCTCTGGGAATTCGCGGATAGTTTACTCCAAGTCTCGTGAGATCTCATCCAATCCTTGGAGACTTCAGTCCAAAACCCGTGAGATCTCAGGATAGGGAGCGAGAATTCAATCTATATCTTGTGAGCACTGAGGGACATCAGGCGAGATGACTGCAAATCTTGTGAGTACTCACGAATATCGGGTGAGATTCCACTCCAAATCTCCTGAGGTCTCAATGAGCTCGGGCAGATTTCACTCCAAATCTCGTGAGTTATCAGGGACGCGGGGCGAGGTTTCAATCTAAATGTCGTGAGATCTCATGGAAATCGGCCGAGATGTGACACCAAATCTCCTGAGATCGCAGGGACATCGACTGAGATTTCACTCCGAATCTCATGAGAGCTCATGGATGTTGGGCTCGACTTCACTCCAAATCTCCTGAGGTCCCAATGAGTCCAGGCGAGATTTGACTACAGATCTCGTGAGATAGCAGCAACCTTGGGCAAGATTTCTATCCAAATCTCGTGAGATCTCAATGACATCGGGGGAGATTCCTTCCAAATCTCGTGAGATATCAAGGACCTTGGGCGAGATTTCACCCCAACTCTCGTGAGGTCTCCTGGTCTGTGGGCGAGATTTGACTCCCATCCCGTTAAATGTCCTCCAAACCTTGGAGACGTCAATGCCAACCTCGTGAATTCTCATGGATACGAGCGAGTTTTCCATCTGAATCTCGTGTGATCTCATGGATATCGGGCGAGATATCCCTCCAAATCTCGTGAGATCTCGTGGACATTGGGCGAGAATTCACTCCCAACTCCTGAGTTCCCGATGACTTCGGGCGAGATTTCACTACATATCTCGTAATATTCAGGGACCTCGGGCGAGATTTCAATCCAAATCTCGCGAGGTCTCAATGACATCGCGTGAGATTTCACTACAAATCTCGTGAGATATCAGGGAGTTTGGGCGAGATTTACCTCCAACTCTCACCAGGACTCTTGGACGTTGAGCGAGACTTGACTCCACGTCTCGGAGATCTCATCCAAACCTTGGAGAATTCAGTCCAAATCTCATGAGATCTCATGGATATGGAGCGAAATTTCAATCTCAACCTCGTGAGATCTCATGACATCAGCAGAGATTTGACTCCAAATCTCGTGAGATCTCACGGATATCGGGTGAGATTTCTCTGCAAATCTCGTGAGATCATGGGCATTGGGTGAGATTTCACGCCAAATCTCTTGAGGTCACAATGACATGGGGCGAGATTTCACTATACTTCTCTTGAACTATCAGGGGTCTTGGGCAAGATTTCACTACAAATCTCGTGAGACATCAGGGACCTTGCGCGATATTTCACTCCAAATCTCGTGAGGTACCAATGACATCGGGCGAGATTTCCGCAGAAATCTCTTGAGATATCTGGAACCTTGGTTGAGATTTTACTCCAACTCTGGTGAGCTCTCTTGGAATTCGGGGTATTTTCCTCCAAGTCTCGCGAGAGCTCCTCCAGACCTTGGAGACATCAGTACAAATCTCGTGAGATCTCGTGGATATTGAGCGAGATTTCAATCTTTATCTCGTGAGACCTCATGGACATCAGGCGAGAATTTACTCCAAATATCGTGAAATCGCATGGACATCGGCTGAGATTTCACTCCAAATAACTTGGGATCTCATGGACATCGGGCGAGATTTCACTCCAAATCTCCTTGAGGTCACAGGGACATCGGGCGAGATTTCACCTCAAATCTCGTGAGATATCATGGACTTTGGGTGAGATTTGTCTCCAACTGTCGCGAGATCTCTTGGACTGTGGGTGAGCTTTGACTCCAGGTCTCGTGAGATCTCATCCAAAACATGGAGACGTCAGTGCCAATCGAATGAGATCTCATGGATATTGAGTGAGTATTCAATCGAAATATCGTGAGATCTCATGGATATCCGGCGAGTTTTGACACCAAATCTCGTGAGATCCCATGGACATCGGGTGCGATTTCAGTCCCAATCTCACGAGATCTCATGGATATTGGGCGAGACTCACTCCAAATCTCCTGTGGTTCTAATGACATCGCGCGAGGTTTCAAGAAATCTCGTGAGATATCAAGGCCCTTGGTCGAGATTTCGGTCCAAATCTCGTGAGGTCTCAATGACATTGGGTGAGAGTTCATGACAAATCTCGGGAGATATCAGGGACCATGGGCGAGATTTCACTCCAACCCTCATGAGGTCTCTTGGTCTTTGGCGAGATTTAACTCCAAGTCTTGTGAGAGCTCCTTCAAACCTTGGAGACGTCAGTGCCAATCTCCTGAGATCTCATGGCTATGGATGGAGATTTAATCTAAATCTCGTGAGATCTCAAGGACATCAGGCGAGGTTTTACTCCAAATCTTGGGAGCTGTCATGGACATCGGGTGAGATATGTCTCCAAAACTCGTGAGATAATGGACCTTGGGCCAGACTGCACTCCATAGGTCCTGAGGTCACAATGACATCGGGCGAGATTTCACTACAAAACTCGAGAGATATCAGGGACCTTGGGCAAGGTTTCACTCCTAATCTCGTGAGATAGCAGGGACCTTGGGCGAGATTTCACTCTCAATCTCGTGAGATCTCTTGGAGTTCGGGCGAGATTTGATTCCAAGTCTCGTGAGATCCAATCCAAGCCTTGGAGACTTCAGTCCCAATCTCGTGAGATCTCCTGGACATTGGGCGAGATTCAAATCCAAATCTCGTGTGGTCTCAATGATATCGGGTGAGATTTCACACCAATTCTCGTGAGATCTCATGGCCATCGGGCGAGATATTCTTGCACATCTCGTGAGATCTCATCACAACTTGGAGAGCTCAGTCCAAATCTCGTGAGATGTCATGGATATTGCAAAAGTTTTCACTGTAAATCTCGTGAGATCTCATGGACCGCGGTCGAGATTTTACTTGCAATCTCTTGAGATTTCCTGGATGTCGGGTGAGATCTCATTCCAAATCCCGTGAGATCTCATGGACATCGGGCGCGAATTCACTCCAAAACTCGGGAGATGTTATGGACGTCGGGTGAGATTTCCCTCCAAATCTCGTGTGATCTCTTCGAAATCTCACTGGAACAGGAACCAGCAGTTGTGGTCTAGGGCTCACACCTGTTGAAAGGGAAGCTAAACAGCCCGACACAGGTGTTGGGTAGTAAGAAGGGCAGGTGTTGGCATGATCACTGAGTATTATCGGCAACTTAGGAATCATTGTTGAGCACTACGACAGAATTCTCGGCTGTTCTATATGCTGTCTAAATGAAAAAATACAATAAAAAATAAAAAGTAAACCGATGAACCTAAGGGAAATGGAAGGAAAAATCAAATAAGACAAGACCAGAGAGGAAGACAAACCGTAAGAGTATCCTAACTCCAGCTAACAAAGTGAGGGTTGCTGGAAGCAAGGTGGGTAAGGAATGGGGAAAGTGGGGAATGGGCATTAAGGAGAGTACTTGTAATTAGCACTGGGTGCTATACACAACAGATGGATCGCTAAATTCTAACCCTGATCCTAGTAACGCGCTCTAGGTTAAATTGGTCGTATTTAAATTCTTTTTCTTGGAAGAAATCTGTTAACATTTGGAGTCCCGATGCACTTGAAGTTGCCCAACGGACGGTGTTTATATATGGGCTCTGCCATGGGTATTTAGAAGGAGCTCTCCTTATTTCTGGGCTCAAAGAAAATGAAGTGACACCTCTCATTTGGGGACTTGGTCGCATTTTCATTTAAATTGTTGATTTTTGGCCATCCATCCAGACAATTCCAAAACCTTGTTGAATTCCTAAGTTTAGCTTTACATTCAAGGAGCCAGGGGATTTTCCTCCCATAGGCCATACCCAGGGATTGCTGGAAAGTTCACATCCTTGTCCTGTGCAAGGAGAGAGTCTCAGGGTCTGATATCCTAAAGGAAGATTGCCCTATTGCTCCTGAGCTGCTTCTGAGCTCTCGGGGCATAAGCCTGCTGAATGATAGCCAGCTTCTAGTTCTCCCCTAGATGATTGAGGTGCCATTATGCTGAAGATTAGACAGGAAGCAGCACAGTAAGAGCCCTTTCAAGGAATACTACACCAAAGGCCTGCTTTGGAACACTTGAACATCAGCCAAGAGGACAAAAGCGTCACCCTCATTTGCTTCTGTGTCTCCCCATGCACGGTAAGGTCCATTTTAAAAACAGAAAACAAAACCAAGAGCAGACTTTCCGCTTTCTGAAGGAGGAATGCCGGCCTCTTAATGACAGGGCTCCCAAGTGCAGGGCAGGAACGTTGACCTTGGCCCAAGCCCACAGGTGTACGCTTTCCCTGCGGCAGACTGCTTGCCAGCAGACTGTGCTTTCTTCACATTAGCCCATTCTCATCGCTAATGAAGAACGTTGGCCTTCCATGCATCATTTTCCACCCTCTAGCTCTTTTTTCAATCTAAGATTGCCCTGGGCGTCATTCCGATCCAGTGTCTCAGAGTAATAGCCTCTATTTAAGAAGGTCCAGCTAAGTCCTTGTGACTGTGGGAGAGATTGGGGCACGTTGCCCCTTGTAACGGGCTTTCAGAACTATGGGGACCTCAGAGCTTAAGCCATTTGGACGTGCCCTGCGAGGAATGTTTCTGTGCAGGCTTGGCCCCAGGTTTTTAGAGGGACTGGGCCTCCTTTCTTGGGTAAAAGGAAATGAAGTGACACACTTCCTAACCAGATGTATCCTAGTCCCAATTGTATTGTCAAATTTCGGCCTTCACTGGAATCATTTCCATGCCCTTGCCGATGCTTTTTAAAATTTAGAGCTGGTTTACGCACGGCGAGGAGGGGATTCTACCCAAGCAGCCAGGACCCAACGATTGGTCGTGAGTTCCTACTTCAGTCCTGTGCTCAGTCAGCCTCTCCTTATGTGATAGCCCAAAGGAAAGGAAAGGTGGCTCTTCCCTCCTTGACCTTGAGATGCCCTCCTTTTGAGGAAGAGAAGTTCACCCATATGCTGCATGCTGGAGCATCTGGTACGTTCAGGAGGTGCCCTTTCCAGGACTATAGCACCAATGCTTGCATCTGAAACCTTGAGCATCACCTGGGAGTCCCATTAGTATAGCTGAATGACTGCAGCCTCTATCCATTCATGGGAAGGGCAAAACAAACACACCCACAACCACCACCAGCACCACCACAACACTACTGCCAAATGTCCCTCTCATTTTAAGAGAAGAACGCAGAGTTCCTGGTGACAGGGCTCCCAGGCCTAGACCACGGTTTCCCTTTCCCCAAGGCCGCAGTGGTTTCTCATTCCTGGGAATGAAAATTGGGTGGCGAGGAGATGGGCCTAGTCACCTCAATCTAAACATGGTGTCTCATCGCATCTCTAATCAACACATTTGGCCCAGGATTTACCCACTTCCACCCTCTTGCTGTTTTTCTGCCGAGGTTCCCCTTGTGGGCCTTGTGCTCCAGTGTCTCAGAGCAATATCCTGTTCATGCAGCTAGAGGATCTGGAAGATTTTTTGTCACTGTGGGGACGTGTTGGCCACAGAGCCCCATGGGAATGCTGTTCAGAACTATGTTGGCCTGAGGAGGCCTAAGGCATTGGAAGCCTGCAAGCAGTGAATGTCTGTGCGTAGGCATGGCCAGAAGACTCATTTCTTGCGGGAGGGGAAAAAATTAGATGTCTCATTACAGTTTTATCTCACTTAAAATGGCCCTGCTTATATACATTCCTGTAGTCTCGCAGATTGTTGATGTCGCTCCTGGTACACATTCCAACTGGAAGGTGCTTTTCCTCACAGCAGCGCCTAGGATTCCTGGGGAGTTCCCTGGCCCTCTTATCCCTGAGCTTGTGGTGTGGCTCCCTTGGGTAAGTGTGTAGACAGGTAGGAAAGGCACCTGCCTCCCTAGCTCGGTGAGATGCCTCCGTTCTGGACAACCTAGTTCGAAATAGCGTTCAAAGAATGGAAACGGACAGAGAGGCAATGCGGACTTTCCTAGAGTTGAGAATAAACCAATGTTGAGACGAAAATACCTAGCAAAACCTGTTAGTCTCTGGGATCAGAAAGGCCTGTTGGCTTTGGCAATGGGAAAACTCCAGGGCCTCCCCCTGGGAGCCACAGAAACAAGAGGCCTTCATTCTTCCTTGGTAAAGAGTGGGAAATCTCCTGGAATCGGATGTCACTCCTGCTGCCTTTCCGTCTGTGGCGGGGAGGGGGGACACAACAAAACCAGAAACGCTTTAGTGTTAGCAGACTGGTTCTCCCAGCTGATGATGCGTTTGGAAGTAGCCATTGGAGGAGCATTCCTGGCACGAGCTCTTTTTCCACTGAGGAGGTCCCGGAGCACACCGCGCATGTGTCAACTGTCTGCTCTTCCGAACGAAGGCATCTCTGGCAGCCAGGGGAGGGAGAACAGCTGGCTGCCAAACAGAGCATTTCAAAGATCGGGACAAGAACCAAGCACTCCGAGGCAGAAGGGGAAACGTTCCTTTCGGCTCTCAGACACATTGCTCTCCCCTAGCACAGGATCTCAATGGGAACCTGCACCAACCGTGTGTGTATGGTGGACACACGGGTTGTGAGATGCCACCCAGAGTATTCCTCCATGTGAAACAACGTAGCTACCAAATCAGCAAGAGGATGGGATGGCTTCAAGGAAAACCAAAGTTCAACTCTTCCAATGGGAATGAAAGTTATCTGAGAGTGAGGTGTCTAACTTCAGCTCCCCTTGCCCCAGAAATGGAGGCAAGCTCCCTCCCAAACCCTCTGGCCATGCCTACACCCAATCTCTTGAGCTTTCTCCAAGGAGAGGAAAGTTTCTGACATTGGAGGTTTTCCGCCATTTCCATCAGTGTCTTGAGGCAGCCGTGATTCAGAGGTGGCAGGCTGCAACTCCCAGCTGCGGATCCAATGTTTGGAATGGGTGTTTGGAGCATTATTCCTTGAAGAAAGCTATTTCTGCCCTCAACAGGCCCTAGAGCATAGTAGGCCGTCCACATCCCATCTGTTCTTGAGAATGAAGGCATCTCCACCACCCAGGAGCCAGTATGGCAAGCTAGACCCCCATCTCTGTGCGTCTTCAGCCGGCCAAGTACCAAGTCCTCAGGGCCAGAAGGGCAAACATTTCTTTCAAAGAGGAGACTCTGGTTGTCTTAGCTTAGGAGAGGTCCAGAGTGGGAACTCACCACCAATCCCTGGGTGCTCTAAAGGTGAGTCACAACACCTTGGCCCATGAAGGTGCCCGTAGCCTTTGTTCAACAAACAGGCAAGGCCATGGGAAACAGCACAAAGAGTGCCAGAGTCCCATGTCAACCGCAAATGGGACACAAAGTGACTAGCTCACTCTCCTAACAGGTTGGCACTTTTGGGAATAAGAATCAGCTGTGGACTTGGCTTCAGGGAAAGTGCCATGTGCCACCCCAGGTAAGCTTTAGCTCGAGGCCTGTCTTCCTCCTCCATAAAGGGAAGGGATGCTCCTGGTGCTGGCTGTTATTTGCCCTTTTCCATCAGTGGTTAGAGGTAGCAGTGATTCAGGGGTAGCCTGTTGGTTCTGCCACCTGACGACCAAGTATTGGGAACTGATTCTTGGTGCCATATTCCTTGAAAAATTTTGTGTCTGCACTGACCAGGTCCAGGAACACGATGCCCTTGTGGTGATGGTCTGTTCTTCAAAATGAAGACATCTCAATCATCCAGCGGATGTGGGGAAGCCGGCTAGGAATCACGGCACTTAGCTGGCCAAAGTCCAAGTGCTCAGGAACAGGAGAGCCATACTTCCCTTAGGACGTCAGCTCTTGCTTAGCATGGGATCACGCTTGGAACTGGCCACCCGTCCCTGGGTGCTGACTGCGTGTGGGACAGCACGATGGCCTCTGATGGCGACTCAAGTTCTTGTTCGAACAAAGGGCAAAGGGGACGCCTGCATGGCTCAGTCGATTAAGCGTCTGCCTCCGGCTCAGCTCATGACCACAAGGTCCTGGGATCGAACCCTGCATTGGAAATGCACGTTGGAACAGCCGTTTTGGGAAACAGAGTGGAGCTTCCTCAGAAAATTCAAAACAGAGCTAGCTTTTGACCCAGCAATTGCTCGCCTGGGTATTTGCCCCAAGACACAGGTGGGGTGAAAAGAAGGGCCACATGCACCCCAATGTTCATAGCAGCAAGGTCCACACGAGCGAACCCGTGGAAAGAGCCGACATTCCCTTCAACAGATGAATGGAGAGAGATGATGTGGTCCATCTCTACAAGGGAATAATACTCACCCATCAGAAAGGATGAATACCCAACTTTGTCATCAACATCGATGGGGCTGGGGGAGAGCATGCTCAATGAAATTGGCCGAGCAGAGAAAGCCAATATCATAGGGCTTCACGGATTTGTGGAACATAAGGAATAGCATGGAGGGCGTGAGGAGAAGGAAGGGAAAAATGAAGGGGGGCAAATCGGAGCGGGAGACGAACCATGAGACGGTACGGACTCCAAGAAATGGAGGGTTTTAGAGGGGACGGGTGGATGGATGAGTTAACCCAGTGGTGGGTATAAGGACGGCAGGTATCGAATGGACCATTGGGTGTTCTAGGAAAACAATGAACCAGGGATCCCAGATCCAAAACGAATGATGTACTGTATGGTGAGTAAAAGTACAATTTATTAAAAGACCAAGAAAGCGCTTCTCTCTTCATGAAACAAGATGGTAGTTGAAATATGCATTCCCTCACAGTGTGATATCTGAGAGTTAAGTAGTTGGCACCTTCCTTTGGCTTCCACGCATACATTTGTAAGCATCCTCTCTTCCTGGAACGAGAATGCTTCATGAAAAAAAAAAAAGGATTTCAAACCACGAAGTGTGTCTACTAAACTCACAACCCCAGTGTAACTAAAGGAAAGATACCTCTGTCCTATCCCGACCTCACGTGAGCCTTGGGATCATCTCACAAGATTGAGATTTCACTCCAAATCTCATGAGATCTCATGGAACTGGGGCCAGATTTCACTCCACATCACCTGAGGTCACAATGAGATCGGGCGAGATTTCACTACAATTCTCGTGAGATAGCAGGGACCTTGGGCGAGATTTCCCTGCAACGCTGGTCATATCTCTTGAGTTTGGGTGAGCTTTTACTCCCAGTCTGGTGAGGTCTCATCCAAAACGTGGACACGTCAGTGCCCATCTCATGAGATCTCATGCATATTGAGCGAGATTTCAATCTCAATCTCGTGAGATCTCATGGACATCGGGCGAGATTTCACTCCAGCTCTCGTGAGATCCTTTGGAATTCGGGGATCAATTCCTCCAGGTGTTGAGAGATCTCATCCGATCCTTGGAGACTTCAGTCCAAATCTCATGAGATCTCAGGATAATGAGGGAGAATTCACTCTATCTCTCGTGAGAAATCATGGATATCAGGCGAGATAATTCCAACACTCGTGAGATCCTATGGACATCGGGTGAGAATTCTTTCCAAATCCCGTGATATGTCATGGACCTTGGACCTGATTTCACGCCAAATGTCGTGTGGTCTCAATGACCTCGGGCAGATTTCAGTCCAAATCTCGGGAGATATCAGGGACGACCGTGGGCGAGCTTTCAACCTAAACCTCGCGAGATCTCATGGACATCGGGCGAGATTTGCCACCAAATCTCCTGAGATCTCATGGACCTCGGTTCAGATTTCACTCCAAATCTCATGAGATCTCATGGAATTTAGGCGAGATTTCACTGCAAACCTCCTGAGCTCACAAGGAGATTGGGCGAGATGTCACTACAAATCTCATGAGATCTAGGGACCTTGGGCGAGATTTCCCTCCCGCTCTCGTGAGATCTCTGGAATTTGGGCGCGATTTTACTCCCAGTCTTGTGAGATCTCCTCCAAACCTTGGCGACGTCACTGTCAATCTCGTGAGATCTCCTGGGTATTGAGCGAGATTTCAATCTCAATATCGTGAGACTGATGGGCATCAGGTGAGATTTTATTGCATATCTCGAGAGATCTCAGAGACATTCGGGTGAGATTTCACTCCGAATATCCTGAGGTCCCAATGACATTGGGCGAGATTTCACGACAAATGTCGTGAGATATCAGGGAACTTGGGCGAGATTTCACTCCAAATCCCGGGAGATCTCTTGGAATTCAGCTGAGATTTTACTCCATCTCTCGTGTGCTCTCTTCCTCATTTGGAGACCTCAGTCCAAATCTCTGGAGATCTCATGGAAAATAGGTGAGATTTCACTCTAACTTTTGAGATATCGCATGGTCATTGGGCGAGATGTTCCTCCAAATCTCGTGAGATGTCATGGACACCGGGCGAGAATTCCCTCCAAATCTCGTGAGATGTCACGGACTTTGGGTGAGATTTCTCTCCAAATCTCGTGAGATCTCTTGGACTTTGGGCGAGATTTTACTCCAGGTCTCATGAGCACTCGTCCAACACTTGGAGAGGTCAGTGCCATTCTCGTGAGATCTCATGGATATTGAGTGAGGATTCCATCTAAATCTCGTGAGATCTCATGGACATCAGGTGAGATTTCACTCCGAATAGCCTGAGGTCACAATCACGTTGGGCGAGATTTCACCACAAATCTCGTGAGATATCAGCGACCTCAGGCGAGATTTCAATCCAAATATCGGGACGTCTCAATGACATTGGGCGACAGTTCACTAAACTCTCGTGAGATTAAAGGGACCTAGGGCGAGATTTCACTCCACCTCTCGTGAGATCTCTGGGAATTCGCGGATAGTTTACTCCAAGTCTCGTGAGATCTCATCCAATCCTTGGAGACTTCAGTCCAAAACCCGTGAGATCTCAGGATAGGGAGCGAGAATTCAGTCTATATCTTGTGAGCACTGAGGGACATCAGGCGAGATGACTGCAAATCTTGTGAGTACTCACGAATATCGGGTGAGATTCCACTCCAAATCTCCTGAGGTCTCAATGAGCTCGGGCAGATTTCACTCCAAATCTCGTGAGTTATCAGGGACGCGGGGCGAGGTTTCAATCTAAATGTCGTGAGATCTCATGGAAATCGGGCGAGATGTGACACCAAATCTCCTGAGATCGCAGGGACATCGACTGAGATTTCACTCCGAATCTCATGAGAGCTCATGGATGTTGGGCTCGACTTCACTCCAAATCTCCTGAGGTCCCAATGAGTCCAGGCGATATTTGACTACAGATCTCGTGAGATAGCAGCAACCTTGGGCAAGATTTCTATCCAAATCTCGTGAGATCTCAATGACATCGGGGGAGATTCCTTCCAAATCTCGTGAGATATCAAGGACCTTGGGCGAGATTTCACCCCAACTCTCGTGAGGTCTCCTGGTCTGTGGGCGAGATTTGACTCCCATCCCGTTAAATGTCCTCCAAACCTTGGAGACGTCAATGCCAACCTCGTGAATTCTCATGGATACGAGCGAGTTTTCCATCTGAATCTCGTGTGATCTCATGGATATCGGGCGAGATATCCCTCCAAATCTCGTGAGATCTCGTGGACATTGGGCGAGAATTCACTCCCAACTCCTGAGTTCCCGATGACTTCGGGCGAGATTTCACTACATATCTCGTAATATTCAGGGACCTCGGGCGAGATTTCAATCCAAATCTCGCGAGGTCTCAATGACATCGCGTGAGATTTCACTACAAATCTCGTGAGATATCAGGGAGTTTGGGCGAGATTTACCTCCAACTCTCACCAGGACTCTTGGACGTTGAGCGAGACTTGACTCCACGTCTCGGAGATCTCATCCAAACCTTGGAGAATTCAGTCCAAATCTCATGAGATCTCATGGATATGGAGCGAAATTTCAATCTCAACCTCGTGAGATCTCATGACATCAGGAGAGATTTGACTCCAAATCTCGTGAGATCTCACGGATATCGGGTGAGATTTCTCTGCAAATCTCGTGAGATCATGGGCATTGGGTGAGATTTCACGCCAAATCTCTTGAGGTCACAATGACATGGGGCGAGATTTCACTATACTTCTCTTGAACTATCAGGGGTCTTGGGCAAGATTTCACTACAAATCTCGTGAGACATCAGGGACCTTGCGCGATATTTCACTCCAAATCTCGTGAGGTACCAATGACATCGGGCGAGATTTCCGCAGAAATCTCTTGAGATATCTGGAACCTTGGTTGAGATTTTACTCCAACTCTGGTGAGCTCTCTTGGAATTCGGGGTATTTTCCTCCAAGTCTCGCGAGAGCTCCTCCAGACCTTGGAGACATCAGTACAAATCTCGTGAGATCTCGTGGATATTGAGCGAGATTTCAATCTTTATCTCGTGAGACCTCATGGACATCAGGCGAGAATTTACCCCAAATCTCGTGAAATCGCATGGACATCGGCTGAGATTTCACTCCAAATATCTTGGGATCTCATGGACATCGGGCGAGATTTCACTCCAAATCTCCTTGAGGTCACAGGGACATCGGGCGAGATTTCACCTCAAATCTCCTGAGATATCATGGACTTTGGGTGAGATTTGTCTCCAACTGTCGCGAGATCTCTTGGACTGTGGGTGAGCTTTGACTCCAGGTCTCGTGAGATCTCATCCAAAACATGGAGACGTCAGTGCCAATCGAATGAGATCTCATGGATATTGAGTGAGTATTCAATCGAAATATCGTGAGATCTCATGGATATCCGGCGAGTTTTGACACCAAATCTCGTGAGATCCCATGGACATCGGGTGCGATTTCAGTCCCAATCTCACGAGATCTCATGGATATTGGGCGAGACTCACTCCAAATCTCCTGTGGTTCTAATGACATGGCGCGAGGTTTCAAGAAATCTCGTGAGATATCAAGGCCCTTGGTCGAGATTTCGGTCCAAATCTCGTGAGGTCTCAATGACATTGGGTGAGAGTTCATGACAAATCTCGGGAGATATCAGGGACCATGGGCGAGATTTCACTCCAACCCTCATGAGGTCTCTTGGTCTTTGGCGAGATTTAACTCCAAGTCTTGTGAGAGCTCCTTCAAACCTTGGAGACGTCAGTGCCAATCTCCTGAGATCTCATGGCTATGGATGGAGATTTAATCTAAATCTCGTGAGATCTCAAGGACATCAGGCGAGGTTTTACTCCAAATCTTGGGAGCTGTCATGGACATCGGGTGAGATATGTCTCCAAAACTCGTGAGATAATGGACCTTGGGCCAGACTGCACTCCATAGGTCCTGAGGTCACAATGACATCGGGCGAGATTTCACTACAAAACTCGAGAGATATCAGGGACCTTGGGCAAGGTTTCACTCCTAATCTCGTGAGATAGCAGGGACCTTGGGCGAGATTTCACTCTCAATCTCGTGAGATCTCTTGGAGTTCGGGCGAGATTTGATTCCAAGTCTCGTGAGATCCAATCCAAGCCTTGGAGACTTCAGTCCCAATCTCGTGAGATCTCCTGGACATTGGGCGAGATTCAAATCCAAATCTCGTGTGGTCTCAATGATATCGGGTGAGATTTCACACCAATTCTCGTGAGATCTCATGGCCATCGGGCGAGATATTCTTGCACATCTCGTGAGATCTCATCACAACTTGGAGAGCTCAGTCCAAATCTCGTGAGATGTCATGGATATTGCAAAAGTTTTCACTGTAAATCTCGTGAGATCTCATGGACCGCGGTCGAGATTTTACTTGCAATCTCTTGAGATTTCCTGGATGTCGGGTGAGATCTCATTCCAAATCCCGTGAGATCTCATGGACATCGGGCGCGAATTCACTCCAAAACTCGGGAGATGTTATGGACGTCGGGTGAGATTTCCCTCCAAATCTCGTGTGATCTCTTCGAAATCTCACTGGAACAGGAACCAGCAGTTGTGGTCTAGGGCTCACACCTGTTGAAAGGGAAGCTAAACAGCCCGACACAGGTGTTGGGTAGTAAGAAGGGCAGGTGTTGGCATGATCACTCAGTATTATCGGCAACTTAGGAATCATTGTTGAGCACTACGACAGAATTCTCGGCTGTTCTATATGCTGTCTAAATGAAAAAATACAATAAAAAATAAAAAGTAAACCGATGAACCTAAGGGAAATGGAAGGAAAAATCAAATAAGACAAGACCAGAGAGGAAGACAAACCGTAAGAGTATCCTAACTCCAGCTAACAAAGTGAGGGTTGCTGGAAGCAAGGTGGGTGAGGAATGGGGAAAGTGGGGAATGGGCATTAAGGAGAGTACTTGTAATTAGCACTGGGTGCTATACACAACAGATGGATCGCTAAATTCTAACCCTGATCCTAGTAACGCGCTCTAGGTTAAATTGGTCGTATTTAAATTCTTTTTCTTGGAAGAACTCTGTTAACATTTGGAGTCCCGATGCACTTGAAGTTGCCCAACGGACGGTGTTTATATATGGGCTCTGCCATGGGTATTTAGAAGGAGCTCTCCTTATTTCTGGGCTCAAAGAAAATGAAGTGACACCTCTCATTTGGGGACTTGGTCGCATTTTCATTTAAATTGTTGATTTTTGGCCATCCATCCAGACAATTCCAAAACCTTGTTGAATTCCTAAGTTTAGCTTTACATTCAAGGAGCCAGGGGATTTTCCTCCCATAGGCCGTACCCAGGGATTGCTGGAAAGTTCACATCCTTGTCCTGTGCAAGGAGAGAGTCTCAGGGTCTGATATCCTAAAGGAAGATTGCCCTATTGCTCCTGAGCTGCTTCTGAGCTCTCGGGGCATAAGCCTGCTGAATGATAGCCAGCTTCTAGTTCTCCCCTAGATGATTGAGGTGCCATTATGCTGAAGATTAGACAGGAAGCAGCACAGTAAGAGCCCTTTCAAGGAATACTACACCAAAGGCCTGCTTTGGAACACTTGAACATCAGCCAAGAGGACAAAAGCGTCACCCTCATTTGCTTCTGTGTCACCCCATGCACGGTAAGGTCCATTTTAAAAACAGAAAACAAAACCAAGAGCAGACTTTCCGCTTTCTGAAGGAGGAATGCCGGCCTCTTAATGACAGGGCTCCCAAGTGCAGGGCAGGAACGTTGACCTTGGCCCAAGCCCACAGGTGTACGCTTTCCCTGCGGCAGACTGCTTGCCAGCAGACTGTGCTTTCTTCACATTAGCCCATTCTCATCGCTAATGAAGAACGTTGGCCTTCCATGCATCATTTTCCACCCTCTAGCTCTTTTTTCAATCTAAGATTGCCCTGGGCGTCATTCCGATCCAGTGTCTCAGAGTAATAGCCTCTATTTAAGAAGGTCCAGCTAAGTCCTTGTGACTGTGGGAGAGATTGGGGCACGTTGCCCCTTGTAACGGGCTTTCAGAACTATGGGGACCTCAGAGCTTAAGCCATTTGGACGTGCCCTGCGAGGAATGTTTCTGTGCAGGCTTGGCCCCAGGTTTTTAGAGGGACTGGGCCTCCTTTCTTGGGTAAAAGGAAATGAAGTGACACACTTCCTAACCAGATGTATCCTAGTCCCAATTGTATTGTCAAATTTCGGCCTTCACTGGAATCATTTCCATGCCCTTGCCGATGCTTTTTAAAATTTAGAGCTGGTTTACGCACGGCGAGGAGGGGATTCTACCCAAGCAGCCAGGACCCAACGATTGGTCGTGAGTTCCTACTTCAGTCCTGTGCTCAGTCAGCCTCTCCTTATGTGATAGCCCAAAGGAAAGGAAAGGTGGCTCTTCTCTCCTTGACCTTGAGATGCCCTCCTTTTGAGGAAGAGAAGTTCACCCATATGCTGCATGCTGGAGCATCTGGTACGTTCAGGAGGTGCCCTTTCCAGGACTATAGCACCAATGCTTGCATCTGAAACCTTGAGCATCACCTGGGAGTCCCATTAGTATAGCTGAATGACTGCAGCCTCTATCCATTCATGGGAAGGGCAAAACAAACACACCCACAACCACCACCAGCACCACCACAACACTACTGCCAAATGTCCCTCTCATTTTAAGAGAAGAACGCAGAGTTCCTGGTGACAGGGCTCCCAGGCCTAGACCACGGTTTCCCTTTCCCCAAGGCCGCAGTGGTTTCTCATTCCTGGGAATGAAAATTGGGTGGCGAGGAGATGGGCCTAGTCACCTCAATCTAAACATGGTGTCTCATCGCATCTCTAATCAACACATTTGGCCCAGGATTTACCCACTTCCACCCTCTTGCTGTTTTTCTGCCGAGGTTCCCCTTGTGGGCCTTGTGCTCCAGTGTCTCAGAGCAATATCCTGTTCATGCAGCTAGAGGATCTGGAAGATTTTTTGTCACTGTGGGGACGTGTTGGCCACAGAGCCCCATGGGAATGCTGTTCAGAACTATGTTGGCCTGAGGAGGCCTAAGGCATTGGAAGCCTGCAAGCAGTGAATGTCTGTGCGTAGGCATGGCCAGAAGACTCATTTCTTGCGGGAGGGGAAAAAATTAGATGTCTCATTACAGTTTTATCTCACTTAAAATGGCCCTGCTTATATACATTCCTGTAGTCTCGCAGATTGTTGATGTCGCTCCTGGTACACATTCCAACTGGAAGGTGCTTTTCCTCACAGCAGCGCCTAGGATTCCTGGGGAGTTCCCTGGCCCTCTTATCCCTGAGCTTGTGGTGTGGCTCCCTTGGGTAAGTGTGTAGACAGGTAGGAAAGGCACCTGCCTCCCTAGCTCGGTGAGATGCCTCCGTTCTGGACAACCTAGTTCGAAATAGCGTTCAAAGAATGGAAACGGACAGAGAGGCAATGCGGACTTTCCTAGAGTTGAGAATAAACCAATGTTGAGACGAAAATACCTAGCAAAACCTGTTAGTCTCTGGGATCAGAAAGGCCTGTTGGCTTTGGCAATGGGAAAACTCCAGGGCCTCCCCCTGGGAGCCACAGAAACAAGAGGCCTTCATTCTTCCTTGGTAAAGAGTGGGAAATCTCCTGGAATCGGATGTCACTCCTGCTGCCTTTCCGTCTGTGGCGGCGAGGGGGGACACAACAAAACCAGAAACGCTTTAGTGTTAGCAGACTGGTTCTCCCAGCTGATGATGCGTTTGGAAGTAGCCATTGGAGGAGCATTCCTGGCACGAGCTCTTTTTCCACTGAGGAGGTCCCGGAGCACACCGCGCATGTGTCAACTGTCTGCTCTTCCGAACGAAGGCATCTCTGGCAGCCAGGGGAGGGAGAACAGCTGGCTGCCAAACAGAGCATTTCAAAGATCGGGACAAGAACCAAGCACTCCGAGGCAGAAGGGGAAACGTTCCTTTCGGCTCTCAGACACATTGCTCTCCCCTAGCACAGGATCTCAATGGGAACCTGCACCAACCGTGTGTGTATGGTGGACACACGGGTTGTGAGATGCCACCCAGAGTATTCCTCCATGTGAAACAACGTAGCTACCAAATCAGCAAGAGGATGGGATGGCTTCAAGGAAAACCAAAGTTCAACTCTTCCAATGGGAATGAAAGTTATCTGAGAGTGAGGTGTCTAACTTCAGCTCCCCTTGCCCCAGAAATGGAGGCAAGCTCCCTCCCAAACCCTCTGGCCATGCCTACACCCAATCTCTTGAGCTTTCTCCAAGGAGAGGAAAGTTTCTGACATTGGAGGTTTTCCGCCATTTCCATCAGTGTCTTGAGGCAGCCGTGATTCAGAGGTGGCAGGCTGCAACTCCCAGCTGCGGATCCAATGTTTGGAATGGGTGTTTGGAGCATTATTCCTTGAAGAAAGCTATTTCTGCCCTCAACAGGCCCTAGAGCATAGTAGGCCGTCCACATCCCATCTGTTCTTGAGAATGAAGGCATCTCCACCACCCAGGAGCCAGTATGGCAAGCTAGACCCCCATCTCTGTGCGTCTTCAGCCGGCCAAGTACCAAGTCCTCAGGGCCAGAAGGGCAAACATTTCTTTCAAAGAGGAGACTCTGGTTGTCTTAGCTTAGGAGAGGTCCAGAGTGGGAACTCACCACCAATCCCTGGGTGCTCTAAAGGTGAGTCACAACACCTTGGCCCATGAAGGTGCCCGTAGCCTTTGTTCAACAAACAGGCAAGGCCATGGGAAACAGCACAAAGAGTGCCAGAGTCCCATGTCAACCGCAAATGGGACACAAAGTGACTAGCTCACTCTCCTAACAGGTTGGCACTTTTGGGAATAAGAATCAGCTGTGGACTTGGCTTCAGGGAAAGTGCCATGTGCCACCCCAGGTAAGCTTTAGCTCGAGGCCTGTCTTCCTCCTCCATAAAGGGAAGGGATGCTCCTGGTGCTGGCTGTTATTTGCCCTTTTCCATCAGTGGTTAGAGGTAGCAGTGATTCAGGGGTAGCCTGTTGGTTCTGCCACCTGACGACCAAGTATTGGGAACTGATTCTTGGTGCCATATTCCTTGAAAAATTTTGTGTCTGCACTGACCAGGTCCAGGAACACGATGCCCTTGTGGTGATGGTCTGTTCTTCAAAATGAAGACATCTCAATCATCCAGCGGATGTGGGGAAGCCGGCTAGGAATCACGGCACTTAGCTGGCCAAAGTCCAAGTGCTCAGGAACAGGAGAGCCATACTTCCCTTAGGACGTCAGCTCTTGCTTAGCATGGGATCACGCTTGGAACTGGCCACCCGTCCCTGGGTGCTGACTGCGTGTGGGACAGCACGATGGCCTCTGATGGCGACTCAAGTTCTTGTTCGAACAAAGGGCAAAGGGGACGCCTGCATGGCTCAGTCGATTAAGCGTCTGCCTCCGGCTCAGCTCATGACCACAAGGTCCTGGGATCGAACCCTGCATTGGAAATGCACGTTGGAACAGCCGTTTTGGGAAACAGAGTGGAGCTTCCTCAGAAAATTCAAAACAGAGCTAGCTTTTGACCCAGCAATTGCTCGCCTGGGTATTTGCCCCAAGACACAGGTGGGGTGAAAAGAAGGGCCACATGCACCCCAATGTTCATAGCAGCAAGGTCCACACGAGCGAACCCGTGGAAAGAGCCGACATTCCCTTCAACAGATGAATGGAGAGAGATGATGTGGTCCATCTCTACAAGGGAATAATACTCACCCATCAGAAAGGATGAATACCCAACTTTGTCATCAACATCGATGGGGCTGGGGGAGAGCATGCTCAATGAAATTGGCCGAGCAGAGAAAGCCAATATCATAGGGCTTCACGGATTTGTGGAACATAAGGAATAGCATGGAGGGCGTGAGGAGAAGGAAGGGAAAAATGAAGGGGGGCAAATCGGAGCGGGAGACGAACCATGAGACGGTACGGACTCCAAGAAATGGAGGGTTTTAGAGGGGACGGGTGGATGGATGAGTTAACCCAGTGGTGGGTATAAGGACGGCAGGTATCGAATGGACCATTGGGTGTTCTAGGAAAACAATGAACCAGGGATCCCAGATCCAAAACGAATGATGTACTGTATGGTGAGTAAAAGTACAATTTATTAAAAGACCAAGAAAGCGCTTCTCTCTTCATGAAACAAGATGGTAGTTGAAATATGCATTCCCTCACAGTGTGATATCTGAGAGTTAAGTAGTTGGCACCTTCCTTTGGCTTCCACGCATACATTTGTAAGCATCCTCTCTTCCTGGAACGAGAATGCTTCATGAAAAAAAAAAAAGGATTTCAAACCACGAAGTGTGTCTACTAAACTCACAACCCCAGTGTAACTAAAGGAAAGATACCTCTGTCCTATCCCGACCTCACGTGAGCCTTGGGATCATCTCACAAGATTGAGATTTCACTCCAAATCTCATGAGATCTCATGGAACTGGGGCCAGATTTCACTCCACATCACCTGAGGTCACAATGAGATCGGGCGAGATTTCACTACAATTCTCGTGAGACAGCAGGGACCTTGGGCGAGATTTCCCTGCAACGCTGGTCATATCTCTTGAGTTTGGGTGAGCTTTTACTCCCAGTCTGGTGAGGTCTCATCCAAAACGTGGACACGTCAGTGCCCATCTCATGAGATCTCATGCATATTGAGCGAGATTTCAATCTCAATCTCGTGAGATCTCATGGACATCGGGCGAGATTTCACTCCAGCTCTCGTGAGATCCTTTGGAATTCGGGGATCAATTCCTCCAGGTGTTGAGAGATCTCATCCGATCCTTGGAGACTTCAGTCCAAATCTCATGAGATCTCAGGATAATGAGGGAGAATTCACTCTATCTCTCATGAGAAATCATGGATATCAGGCGAGATAATTCCAACACTCGTGAGATCCTATGGACATCGGGTGAGAATTCTTTCCAAATCCCGTGATATGTCATGGACCTTGGACCTGATTTCACGCCAAATGTCGTGTGGTCTCAATGACCTCGGGCAGATTTCAGTCCAAATCTCGGGAGATATCAGGGACGACCGTGGGCGAGCTTTCAACCTAAACCTCGCGAGATCTCATGGACATCGGGCGAGATTTGCCACCAAATCTCCTGAGATCTCATGGACCTCGGTTCAGATTTCACTCCAAATCTCATGAGATCTCATGGAATTTAGGCGAGATTTCACTGCAAACCTCCTGAGCTCACAAGGAGATTGGGCGAGATGTCACTACAAATCTCATGAGATCTAGGGACCTTGGGCGAGATTTCCCTCCCGCTCTCGTGAGATCTCTGGAATTTGGGCGCGATTTTACTCCCAGTCTTGTGAGATCTCCTCCAAACCTTGGCGACGTCACTGTCAATCTCGTGAGATCTCCTGGGTATTGAGCGAGATTTCAATCTCAATATCGTGAGACTGATGGGCATCAGGTGAGATTTTATTGCATATCTCGAGAGATCTCAGAGACATTCGGGTGAGATTTCACTCCGAATATCCTGAGGTCCCAATGACATCGGGCGAGATTTCACGACAAATGTCGTGAGATATCAGGGAACTTGGGCGAGATTTCACTCCAAATCCCGGGAGATCTCTTGGAATTCAGCTGAGATTTTACTCCATCTCTCGTGTGCTCTCTTCCTCATTTGGAGACCTCAGTCCAAATCTCTGGAGATCTCATGGAAAATAGGTGAGATTTCACTCTAACTTTTGAGATATCGCATGGTCATTGGGCGAGATGTTCCTCCAAATCTCGTGAGATGTCATGGACACCGGGCGAGAATTCCCTCCAAATCTCGTGAGATGTCACGGACTTTGGGTGAGATTTCTCTCCAAATCTCGTGAGATCTCTTGGACTTTGGGCGAGATTTTACTCCAGGTCTCATGAGCACTCGTCCAACACTTGGAGAGGTCATTGCCATTCTCGTGAGATCTCATGGATATTGAGTGAGGATTCCATCTAAATCTCGTGAGATCTCATGGACATCAGGTGAGATTTCACTCCGAATAGCCTGAGGTCACAATCACGTTGGGCGAGATTTCACCACAAATCTCGTGAGATATCAGCGACCTCAGGCGAGATTTCAATCCAAATATCGGGACGTCTCAATGACATTGGGCGACAGTTCACTAAACTCTCGTGAGATAAAAGGGACCTAGGGCGAGATTTCACTCCACCTCTCGTGAGATCTCTGGGAATTCGCGGATAGTTTACTCCAAGTCTCGTGAGATCTCATCCAATCCTTGGAGACTTCAGTCCAAAACCCGTGAGATCTCAGGATAGGGAGCGAGAATTCAATCTATATCTTGTGAGCACTGAGGGACATCAGGCGAGATGACTGCAAATCTTGTGAGTACTCACGAATATCGGGTGAGATTCCACTCCAAATCTCCTGAGGTCTCAATGAGCTCGGGCAGATTTCACTCCAAATCTCGTGAGTTATCAGGGACGCGGGGCGAGGTTTCAATCTAAATGTCGTGAGATCTCATGGAAATCGGCCGAGATGTGACACCAAATCTCCTGAGATCGCAGGGACATCGACTGAGATTTCACTCCGAATCTCATGAGAGCTCATGGATGTTGGGCTCGACTTCACTCCAAATCTCCTGAGGTCCCAATGAGTCCAGGCGAGATTTGACTACAGATCTCGTGAGATAGCAGCAACCTTGGGCAAGATTTCTATCCAAATCTCGTGAGATCTCAATGACATCGGGGGAGATTCCTTCCAAATCTCGTGAGATATCAAGGACCTTGGGCGAGATTTCACCCCAACTCTCGTGAGGTCTCCTGGTCTGTGGGCGAGATTTGACTCCCATCCCGTTAAATGTCCTCCAAACCTTGGAGACGTCAATGCCAACCTCGTGAATTCTCATGGATACGAGCGAGTTTTCCATCTGAATCTCGTGTGATCTCATGGATATCGGGCGAGATATCCCTCCAAATCTCGTGAGATCTCGTGGACATTGGGCGAGAATTCACTCCCAACTCCTGAGTTCCCGATGACTTCGGGCGAGATTTCACTACATATCTCGTAATATTCAGGGACCTCGGGCGAGATTTCAATCCAAATCTCGCGAGGTCTCAATGACATCGCGTGAGATTTCACTACAAATCTCGTGAGATATCAGGGAGTTTGGGCGAGATTTACCTCCAACTCTCACCAGGACTCTTGGACGTTGAGCGAGACTTGACTCCACGTCTCGGAGATCTCATCCAAACCTTGGAGAATTCAGTCCAAATCTCATGAGATCTCATGGATATGGAGCGAAATTTCAATCTCAACCTCGTGAGATCTCATGACATCAGGAGAGATTTGACTCCAAATCTCGTGAGATCTCACGGATATCGGGTGAGATTTCTCTGCAAATCTCGTGAGATCATGGGCATTGGGTGAGATTTCACGCCAAATCTCTTGAGGTCACAATGACATGGGGCGAGATTTCACTATACTTCTCTTGAACTATCAGGGGTCTTGGGCAAGATTTCACTACAAATCTCGTGAGACATCAGGGACCTTGCGCGATATTTCACTCCAAATCTCGTGAGGTACCAATGACATCGGGCGAGATTTCCGCAGAAATCTCTTGAGATATCTGGAACCTTGGTTGAGATTTTACTCCAACTCTGGTGAGCTCTCTTGGAATTCGGGGTATTTTCCTCCAAGTCTCGCGAGAGCTCCTCCAGACCTTGGAGACATCAGTACAAATCTCGTGAGATCTCGTGGATATTGAGCGAGATTTCAATCTTTATCTCGTGAGACCTCATGGACATCAGGCGAGAATTTACTCCAAATCTCGTGAAATCGCATGGACATCGGCTGAGGTTTCACTCCAAATATCTTGGGATCTCATGGACATCGGGCGAGATTTCACTCCAAATCTCCTTGAGGTCACAGGGACATCGGGCGAGATTTCACCTCAAATCTCCTGAGATATCATGGACTTTGGGTGAGATTTGTCTCCAACTGTCGCGAGATCTCTTGGACTGTGGGTGAGCTTTGACTCCAGGTCTCGTGAGATCTCATCCAAAACATGGAGACGTCAGTGCCAATCGAATGAGATCTCATGGATATTGAGTGAGTATTCAATCGAAATATCGTGAGATCTCATGGATATCCGGCGAGTTTTGACACCAAATCTCGTGAGATCCCATGGACATCGGGTGCGATTTCAGTCCCAATCTCACGAGATCTCATGGATATTGGGCGAGACTCACTCCAAATCTCCTGTGGTTCTAATGACATGGCGCGAGGTTTCAAGAAATCTCGTGAGATATCAAGGCCCTTGGTCGAGATTTCGGTCCAAATCTCGTGAGGTCTCAATGACATTGGGTGAGAGTTCATGACAAATCTCGGGAGATATCAGGGACCATGGGCGAGATTTCACTCCAACCCTCATGAGGTCTCTTGGTCTTTGGCGAGATTTAACTCCAAGTCTTGTGAGAGCTCCTTCAAACCTTGGAGACGTCAGTGCCAATCTCCTGAGATCTCATGGCTATGGATGGAGATTTAATCTAAATCTCGTGAGATCTCAAGGACATCAGGCGAGGTTTTACTCCAAATCTTGGGAGCTGTCATGGACATCGGGTGAGATATGTCTCCAAAACTCGTGAGATAATGGACCTTGGGCCAGACTGCACTCCATAGGTCCTGAGGTCACAATGACATCGGGCGAGATTTCACTACAAAACTCGAGAGATATCAGGGACCTTGGGCAAGGTTTCACTCCTAATCTCGTGAGATAGCAGGGACCTTGGGCGAGATTTCACTCTCAATCTCGTGAGATCTCTTGGAGTTCGGGCGAGATTTGATTCCAAGTCTCGTGAGATCCAATCCAAGCCTTGGAGACTTCAGTCCCAATCTCGTGAGATCTCCTGGACATTGGGCGAGATTCAAATCCAAATCTCGTGTGGTCTCAATGATATCGGGTGAGATTTCACACCAATTCTCGTGAGATCTCATGGCCATCGGGCGAGATATTCTTGCACATCTCGTGAGATCTCATCACAACTTGGAGAGCTCAGTCCAAATCTCGTGAGATGTCATGGATATTGCAAAAGTTTTCACTGTAAATCTCGTGAGATCTCATGGACCGCGGTCGAGATTTTACTTGCAATCTCTTGAGATTTCCTGGATGTCGGGTGAGATCTCATTCCAAATCCCGTGAGATCTCATGGACATCGGGCGCGAATTCACTCCAAAACTCGGGAGATGTTATGGACGTCGGGTGAGATTTCCCTCCAAATCTCGTGTGATCTCTTCGAAATCTCACTGGAACAGGAACCAGCAGTTGTGGTCTAGGGCTCACACCTGTTGAAAGGGAAGCTAAACAGCCCGACACAGGTGTTGGGTAGTAAGAAGGGCAGGTGTTGGCATGATCACTGAGTATTATCGGCAACTTAGGAATCATTGTTGAGCACTACGACAGAATTCTCGGCTGTTCTATATGCTGTCTAAATGAAAAAATACAATAAAAAATAAAAAGTAAACCGATGAACCTAAGGGAAATGGAAGGAAAAATCAAATAAGACAAGACCAGAGAGGAAGACAAACCGTAAGAGTATCCTAACTCCAGCTAACAAAGTGAGGGTTGCTGGAAGCAAGGTGGGTGAGGAATGGGGAAAGTGGGGAATGGGCATTAAGGAGAGTACTTGTAATTAGCACTGGGTGCTATACACAACAGATGGATCGCTAAATTCTAACCCTGATCCTAGTAACGCGCTCTAGGTTAAATTGGTCGTATTTAAATTCTTTTTCTTGGAAGAAATCTGTTAACATTTGGAGTCCCGATGCACTTGAAGTTGCCCAACGGACGGTGTTTATATATGGGCTCTGCCATGGGTATTTAGAAGGAGCTCTCCTTATTTCTGGGCTCAAAGAAAATGAAGTGACACCTCTCATTTGGGGACTTGGTCGCATTTTCATTTAAATTGTTGATTTTTGGCCATCCATCCAGACAATTCCAAAACCTTGTTGAATTCCTAAGTTTAGCTTTACATTCAAGGAGCCAGGGGATTTTCCTCCCATAGGCCGTACCCAGGGATTGCTGGAAAGTTCACATCCTTGTCCTGTGCAAGGAGAGAGTCTCAGGGTCTGATATCCTAAAGGAAGATTGCCCTATTGCTCCTGAGCTGCTTCTGAGCTCTCGGGGCATAAGCCTGCTGAATGATAGCCAGCTTCTAGTTCTCCCCTAGATGATTGAGGTGCCATTATGCTGAAGATTAGACAGGAAGCAGCACAGTAAGAGCCCTTTCAAGGAATACTACACCAAAGGCCTGCTTTGGAACACTTGAACATCAGCCAAGAGGACAAAAGCGTCACCCTCATTTGCTTCTGTGTCTCCCCATGCACGGTAAGGTCCATTTTAAAAACAGAAAACAAAACCAAGAGCAGACTTTCCGCTTTCTGAAGGAGGAATGCCGGCCTCTTAATGACAGGGCTCCCAAGTGCAGGGCAGGAACGTTGACCTTGGCCCAAGCCCACAGGTGTACGCTTTCCCTGCGGCAGACTGCTTGCCAGCAGACTGTGCTTTCTTCACATTAGCCCATTCTCATCGCTAATGAAGAACGTTGGCCTTCCATGCATCATTTTCCACCCTCTAGCTCTTTTTTCAATCTAAGATTGCCCTGGGCGTCATTCCGATCCAGTGTCTCAGAGTAATAGCCTCTATTTAAGAAGGTCCAGCTAAGTCCTTGTGACTGTGGGAGAGATTGGGGCACGTTGCCCCTTGTAACGGGCTTTCAGAACTATGGGGACCTCAGAGCTTAAGCCATTTGGACGTGCCCTGCGAGGAATGTTTCTGTGCAGGCTTGGCCCCAGGTTTTTAGAGGGACTGGGCCTCCTTTCTTGGGTAAAAGGAAATGAAGTGACACACTTCCTAACCAGATGTATCCTAGTCCCAATTGTATTGTCAAATTTCGGCCTTCACTGGAATCATTTCCATGCCCTTGCCGATGCTTTTTAAAATTTAGAGCTGGTTTACGCACGGCGAGGAGGGGATTCTACCCAAGCAGCCAGGACCCAACGATTGGTCGTGAGTTCCTACTTCAGTCCTGTGCTCAGTCAGCCTCTCCTTATGTGATAGCCCAAAGGAAAGGAAAGGTGGCTCTTCTCTCCTTGACCTTGAGATGCCCTCCTTTTGAGGAAGAGAAGTTCACCCATATGCTGCATGCTGGAGCATCTGGTACGTTCAGGAGGTGCCCTTTCCAGGACTATAGCACCAATGCTTGCATCTGAAACCTTGAGCATCACCTGGGAGTCCCATTAGTATAGCTGAATGACTGCAGCCTCTATCCATTCATGGGAAGGGCAAAACAAACACACCCACAACCACCACCAGCACCACCACAACACTACTGCCAAATGTCCCTCTCATTTTAAGAGAAGAACGCAGAGTTCCTGGTGACAGGGCTCCCAGGCCTAGACCACGGTTTCCCTTTCCCCAAGGCCGCAGTGGTTTCTCATTCCTGGGAATGAAAATTGGGTGGCGAGGAGATGGGCCTAGTCACCTCAATCTAAACATGGTGTCTCATCGCATCTCTAATCAACACATTTGGCCCAGGATTTACCCACTTCCACCCTCTTGCTGTTTTTCTGCCGAGGTTCCCCTTGTGGGCCTTGTGCTCCAGTGTCTCAGAGCAATATCCTGTTCATGCAGCTAGAGGATCTGGAAGATTTTTTGTCACTGTGGGGACGTGTTGGCCACAGAGCCCCATGGGAATGCTGTTCAGAACTATGTTGGCCTGAGGAGGCCTAAGGCATTGGAAGCCTGCAAGCAGTGAATGTCTGTGCGTAGGCATGGCCAGAAGACTCATTTCTTGCGGGAGGGGAAAAAATTAGATGTCTCATTACAGTTTTATCTCACTTAAAATGGCCCTGCTTATATACATTCCTGTAGTCTCGCAGATTGTTGATGTCGCTCCTGGTACACATTCCAACTGGAAGGTGCTTTTCCTCACAGCAGCGCCTAGGATTCCTGGGGAGTTCCCTGGCCCTCTTATCCCTGAGCTTGTGGTGTGGCTCCCTTGGGTAAGTGTGTAGACAGGTAGGAAAGGCACCTGCCTCCCTAGCTCGGTGAGATGCCTCCGTTCTGGACAACCTAGTTCGAAATAGCGTTCAAAGAATGGAAACGGACAGAGAGGCAATGCGGACTTTCCTAGAGTTGAGAATAAACCAATGTTGAGACGAAAATACCTAGCAAAACCTGTTAGTCTCTGGGATCAGAAAGGCCTGTTGGCTTTGGCAATGGGAAAACTCCAGGGCCTCCCCCTGGGAGCCACAGAAACAAGAGGCCTTCATTCTTCCTTGGTAAAGAGTGGGAAATCTCCTGGAATCGGATGTCACTCCTGCTGCCTTTCCGTCTGTGGCGGGGAGGGGGGACACAACAAAACCAGAAACGCTTTAGTGTTAGCAGACTGGTTCTCCCAGCTGATGATGCGTTTGGAAGTAGCCATTGGAGGAGCATTCCTGGCACGAGCTCTTTTTCCACTGAGGAGGTCCCGGAGCACACCGCGCATGTGTCAACTGTCTGCTCTTCCGAACGAAGGCATCTCTGGCAGCCAGGGGAGGGAGAACAGCTGGCTGCCAAACAGAGCATTTCAAAGATCGGGACAAGAACCAAGCACTCCGAGGCAGAAGGGGAAACGTTCCTTTCGGCTCTCAGACACATTGCTCTCCCCTAGCACAGGATCTCAATGGGAACCTGCACCAACCGTGTGTGTATGGTGGACACACGGGTTGTGAGATGCCACCCAGAGTATTCCTCCATGTGAAACAACGTAGCTACCAAATCAGCAAGAGGATGGGATGGCTTCAAGGAAAACCAAAGTTCAACTCTTCCAATGGGAATGAAAGTTATCTGAGAGTGAGGTGTCTAACTTCAGCTCCCCTTGCCCCAGAAATGGAGGCAAGCTCCCTCCCAAACCCTCTGGCCATGCCTACACCCAATCTCTTGAGCTTTCTCCAAGGAGAGGAAAGTTTCTGACATTGGAGGTTTTCCGCCATTTCCATCAGTGTCTTGAGGCAGCCGTGATTCAGAGGTGGCAGGCTGCAACTCCCAGCTGCGGATCCAATGTTTGGAATGGGTGTTTGGAGCATTATTCCTTGAAGAAAGCTATTTCTGCCCTCAACAGGCCCTAGAGCATAGTAGGCCGTCCACATCCCATCTGTTCTTGAGAATGAAGGCATCTCCACCACCCAGGAGCCAGTATGGCAAGCTAGACCCCCATCTCTGTGCGTCTTCAGCCGGCCAAGTACCAAGTCCTCAGGGCCAGAAGGGCAAACATTTCTTTCAAAGAGGAGACTCTGGTTGTCTTAGCTTAGGAGAGGTCCAGAGTGGGAACTCACCACCAATCCCTGGGTGCTCTAAAGGTGAGTCACAACACCTTGGCCCATGAAGGTGCCCGTAGCCTTTGTTCAACAAACAGGCAAGGCCATGGGAAACAGCACAAAGAGTGCCAGAGTCCCATGTCAACCGCAAATGGGACACAAAGTGACTAGCTCACTCTCCTAACAGGTTGGCACTTTTGGGAATAAGAATCAGCTGTGGACTTGGCTTCAGGGAAAGTGCCATGTGCCACCCCAGGTAAGCTTTAGCTCGAGGCCTGTCTTCCTCCTCCATAAAGGGAAGGGATGCTCCTGGTGCTGGCTGTTATTTGCCCTTTTCCATCAGTGGTTAGAGGTAGCAGTGATTCAGGGGTAGCCTGTTGGTTCTGCCACCTGACGACCAAGTATTGGGAACTGATTCTTGGTGCCATATTCCTTGAAAAATTTTGTGTCTGCACTGACCAGGTCCAGGAACACGATGCCCTTGTGGTGATGGTCTGTTCTTCAAAATGAAGACATCTCAATCATCCAGCGGATGTGGGGAAGCCGGCTAGGAATCACGGCACTTAGCTGGCCAAAGTCCAAGTGCTCAGGAACAGGAGAGCCATACTTCCCTTAGGACGTCAGCTCTTGCTTAGCACGGGATCACGCTTGGAACTGGCCACCCGTCCCTGGGTGCTGACTGCGTGTGGGACAGCACGATGGCCTCTGATGGCGACTCAAGTTCTTGTTCGAACAAAGGGCAAAGGGGACGCCTGCATGGCTCAGTCGATTAAGCGTCTGCCTCCGGCTCAGCTCATGACCACAAGGTCCTGGGATCGAACCCTGCATTGGAAATGCACGTTGGAACAGCCGTTTTGGGAAACAGAGTGGAGCTTCCTCAGAAAATTCAAAACAGAGCTAGCTTTTGACCCAGCAATTGCTCGCCTGGGTATTTGCCCCAAGACACAGGTGGGGTGAAAAGAAGGGCCACATGCACCCCAATGTTCATAGCAGCAAGGTCCACACGAGCGAACCCGTGGAAAGAGCCGACATTCCCTTCAACAGATGAATGGAGAGAGATGATGTGGTCCATCTCTACAAGGGAATAATACTCACCCATCAGAAAGGATGAATACCCAACTTTGTCATCAACATCGATGGGGCTGGGGGAGAGCATGCTCAATGAAATTGGCCGAGCAGAGAAAGCCAATATCATAGGGCTTCACGGATTTGTGGAACATAAGGAATAGCATGGAGGGCGTGAGGAGAAGGAAGGGAAAAATGAAGGGGGGCAAATCGGAGCGGGAGACGAACCATGAGACGGTACGGACTCCAAGAAATGGAGGGTTTTAGAGGGGACGGGTGGATGGATGAGTTAACCCAGTGGTGGGTATAAGGACGGCAGGTATCGAATGGACCATTGGGTGTTCTAGGAAAACAATGAACCAGGGATCCCAGATCCAAAACGAATGATGTACTGTATGGTGAGTAAAAGTACAATTTATTAAAAGACCAAGAAAGCGCTTCTCTCTTCATGAAACAAGATGGTAGTTGAAATATGCATTCCCTCACAGTGTGATATCTGAGAGTTAAGTAGTTGGCACCTTCCTTTGGCTTCCACGCATACATTTGTAAGCATCCTCTCTTCCTGGAACGAGAATGCTTCATGAAAAAAAAAAAAGGATTTCAAACCACGAAGTGTGTCTACTAAACTCACAACCCCAGTGTAACTAAAGGAAAGATACCTCTGTCCTATCCCGACCTCACGTGAGCCTTGGGATCATCTCACAAGATTGAGATTTCACTCCAAATCTCATGAGATCTCATGGAACTGGGGCCAGATTTCACTCCACATCACCTGAGGTCACAATGAGATCGGGCGAGATTTCACTACAATTCTCGTGAGACAGCAGGGACCTTGGGCGAGATTTCCCTGCAACGCTGGTCATATCTCTTGAGTTTGGGTGAGCTTTTACTCCCAGTCTGGTGAGGTCTCATCCAAAACGTGGACACGTCAGTGCCCATCTCATGAGATCTCATGCATATTGAGCGAGATTTCAATCTCAATCTCGTGAGATCTCATGGACATCGGGCGAGATTTCACTCCAGCTCTCGTGAGATCCTTTGGAATTCGGGGATCAATTCCTCCAGGTGTTGAGAGATCTCATCCGATCCTTGGAGACTTCAGTCCAAATCTCATGAGATCTCAGGATAGTGAGGGAGAATTCACTCTATCTCTCGTGAGAAATCATGGATATCAGGCGAGATAATTCCAACACTCGTGAGATCCTATGGACATCGGGTGAGAATTCTTTCCAAATCCCGTGATATGTCATGGACCTTGGACCTGATTTCACTCCAAATGTCGTGTGGTCTCAATGACCTCGGGCAGATTTCAGTCCAAATCTCGGGAGATATCAGGGACGACCGTGGGCGAGCTTTCAACCTAAACCTCGCGAGATCTCATGGACATCGGGCGAGATTTGCCACCAAATCTCCTGAGATCTCATGGACCTCGGTTCAGATTTCACTCCAAATCTCATGAGATCTCATGGAATTTAGGCGAGATTTCACTGCAAACCTCCTGAGCTCACAAGGAGATTGGGCGAGATGTCACTACAAATCTCATGAGATCTAGGGACCTTGGGCGAGATTTCCCTCCCGCTCTCGTGAGATCTCTGGAATTTGGGCGCGATTTTACTCCCAGTCTTGTGAGATCTCCTCCAAACCTTGGCGACGTCACTGTCAATCTCGTGAGATCTCCTGGGTATTGAGCGAGATTTCAATCTCAATATCGTGAGACTGATGGGCATCAGGTGAGATTTTATTGCATATCTCGAGAGATCTCAGAGACATTCGGGTGAGATTTCACTCCGAATATCCTGAGGTCCCAATGACATCGGGCGAGATTTCACGACAAATGTCGTGAGATATCAGGGAACTTGGGCGAGATTTCACTCCAAATCCCGTGAGATCTCTTGGAATTCAGCTGAGATTTTACTCCATCTCTCGTGTGCTCTCTTCCTCATTTGGAGACCTCAGTCCAAATCTCTGGAGATCTCATGGAAAATAGGTGAGATTTCACTCTAACTTTTGAGATATCGCATGGTCATTGGGCGAGATGTTCCTCCAAATCTCGTGAGATGTCATGGACACCGGGCGAGAATTCCCTCCAAATCTCGTGAGATGTCACGGACTTTGGGTGAGATTTCTCTCCAAATCTCGTGAGATCTCTTGGACTTTGGGCGAGATTTTACTCCAGGTCTCATGAGCACTCGTCCAACACTTGGAGAGGTCAGTGCCATTCTCGTGAGATCTCATGGATATTGAGTGAGGATTCCATCTAAATCTCGTGAGATCTCATGGACATCAGGTGAGATTTCACTCCGAATAGCCTGAGGTCACAATCACGTTGGGCGAGATTTCACCACAAATCTCGTGAGATATCAGCGACCTCAGGCGAGATTTCAATCCAAATATCGGGACGTCTCAATGACATTGGGCGACAGTTCACTAAACTCTCGTGAGATAAAAGGGACCTAGGGCGAGATTTCACTCCACCTCTCGTGAGATCTCTGGGAATTCGCGGATAGTTTACTCCAAGTCTCGTGAGATCTCATCCAATCCTTGGAGACTTCAGTCCAAAACCCGTGAGATCTCAGGATAGGGAGCGAGAATTCAATCTATATCTTGTGAGCACTGAGGGACATCAGGCGAGATGACTGCAAATCTTGTGAGTACTCACGAATATCGGGTGAGATTCCACTCCAAATCTCCTGAGGTCTCAATGAGCTCGGGCAGATTTCACTCCAAATCTCGTGAGTTATCAGGGACGCGGGGCGAGGTTTCAATCTAAATGTCGTGAGATCTCATGGAAATCGGCCGAGATGTGACACCAAATCTCCTGAGATCGCAGGGACATCGACTGAGATTTCACTCCGAATCTCATGAGAGCTCATGGATATTGGGCTCGACTTCACTCCAAATCTCCTGAGGTCCCAATGAGTCCAGGCGAGATTTCACTACAGATCTCGTGAGATAGCAGCAACCTTGGGCGAGATTTCTATCCAAATCTCGTGAGATCTCAATGACATCGGGGGAGATTCCTTCCAAATCTCGTGAGATATCAAGGACCTTGGGCGAGATTTCACCCCAACTCTCGTGAGGTCTCCTGGTCTGTGGGCGAGATTTGACTCCCATCCCGTTAAATGTCCTCCAAACCTTGGAGACGTCAATGCCAACCTCGTGAATTCTCATGGATACGAGCGAGTTTTCCATCTGAATCTCGTGTGGTCTCATGGATATCGGGCGAGATATCCCTCCAAATCTCGTGAGATCTCGTGGACATTGGGCGAGAATTCACTCCCGACTCCTGAGTTCCCGATGACTTCGGGCGAGATTTCACTACATATCTCGTAATATTCAGGGACCTCGGGCGAGATTTCAATCCAAATCTCGCGAGGTCTCAATGACATCGCGTGAGATTTCACTACAAATCTCGTGAGATATCAGGGAGTTTGGGCGAGATTTACCTCCAACTCTCAACAGGACTCTTGGACGTTGAGCGAGACTTGACTCCACGTCTCGGAGATCTCATCCAAACCTTGGAGAATTCAGTCCAAATCTCATGAGATCTCATGGATATGGAGCGAAATTTCAATCTCAACCTCGTGAGATCTCATGACATCAGGAGAGATTTGACTCCAAATCTCGTGAGATCTCACGGATATCGGGTGAGATTTCTCTGCAAATCTCGTGAGATCATGGGCATTGGGTGAGATTTCACGCCAAATCTCTTGAGGTCACAATGACATGGGGCGAGATTTCACTATACTTCTCTTGAACTATCAGGGGTCTTGGGCAAGATTTCACTACAAATCTCGTGAGACATCAGGGACCTTGCGCGATATTTCACTCCAAATCTCGTGAGGTACCAATGACATCGGGCGAGATTTCCGCAGAAATCTCTTGAGATATCTGGAACCTTGGTTGAGATTTTACTCCAACTCTGGTGAGCTCTCTTGGAATTCGGGGTATTTTCCTCCAAGTCTCGCGAGAGCTCCTCCAGACCTTGGAGACATCAGTACAAATCTCGTGAGATCTCGTGGATATTGAGCGAGATTTCAATCTTTATCTCGTGAGACCTCATGGACATCAGGCGAGAATTTACTCCAAATCTCGTGAAATCGCATGGACATCGGCTGAGATTTCACTCCAAATATCTTGGGATCTCATGGACATCGGGCGAGATTTCACTCCAAATCTCCTTGAGGTCACAGGGACATCGGGCGAGATTTCACCTCAAATCTCCTGAGATATCATGGACTTTGGGTGAGATTTGTCTCCAACTGTCGCGAGATCTCTTGGACTGTGGGTGAGCTTTGACTCCAGGTCTCGTGAGATCTCATCCAAAACATGGAGACGTCAGTGCCAATCGAATGAGATCTCATGGATATTGAGTGAGTATTCAATCGAAATATCGTGAGATCTCATGGATATCCGGCGAGTTTTGACACCAAATCTCGTGAGATCCCATGGACATCGGGTGCGATTTCAGTCCCAATCTCACGAGATCTCATGGATATTGGGCGAGACTCACTCCAAATCTCCTGTGGTTCTAATGACATGGCGCGAGGTTTCAAGAAATCTCGTGAGATATCAAGGCCCTTGGTCGAGATTTCGGTCCAAATCTCGTGAGGTCTCAATGACATTGGGTGAGAGTTCATGACAAATCTCGGGAGATATCAGGGACCATGGGCGAGATTTCACTCCAACCCTCATGAGGTCTCTTGGTCTTTGGCGAGATTTAACTCCAAGTCTTGTGAGAGCTCCTTCAAACCTTGGAGACGTCAGTGCCAATCTCCTGAGATCTCATGGCTATGGATGGAGATTTAATCTAAATCTCGTGAGATCTCAAGGACATCAGGCGAGGTTTTACTCCAAATCTTGGGAGCTGTCATGGACATCGGGTGAGATATGTCTCCAAAACTCGTGAGATAATGGACCTTGGGCCAGACTGCACTCCATAGGTCCTGAGGTCACAATGACATCGGGCGAGATTTCACTACAAAACTCGAGAGATATCAGGGACCTTGGGCAAGGTTTCACTCCTAATCTCGTGAGATAGCAGGGACCTTGGGCGAGATTTCACTCTCAATCTCGTGAGATCTCTTGGAGTTCGGGCGAGATTTGATTCCAAGTCTCGTGAGATCCAATCCAAGCCTTGGAGACTTCAGTCCCAATCTCGTGAGATCTCCTGGACATTGGGCGAGATTCAAATCCAAATCTCGTGTGGTCTCAATGATATCGGGTGAGATTTCACACCAATTCTCGTGAGATCTCATGGCCATCGGGCGAGATATTCTTGCACATCTCGTGAGATCTCATCACAACTTGGAGAGCTCAGTCCAAATCTCGTGAGATGTCATGGATATTGCAAAAGTTTTCACTGTAAATCTCGTGAGATCTCATGGACCGCGGTCGAGATTTTACTTGCAATCTCTTGAGATTTCCTGGATGTCGGGTGAGATCTCATTCCAAATCCCGTGAGATCTCATGGACATCGGGCGCGAATTCACTCCAAAACTCGGGAGATGTTATGGACGTCGGGTGAGATTTCCCTCCAAATCTCGTGTGATCTCTTCGAAATCTCACTGGAACAGGAACCAGCAGTTGTGGTCTAGGGCTCACACCTGTTGAAAGGGAAGCTAAACAGCCCGACACAGGTGTTGGGTAGTAAGAAGGGCAGGTGTTGGCATGATCACTGAGTATTATCGGCAACTTAGGAATCATTGTTGAGCACTACGACAGAATTCTCGGCTGTTCTATATGCTGTCTAAATGAAAAAATACAATAAAAAATAAAAAGTAAACCGATGAACCTAAGGGAAATGGAAGGAAAAATCAAATAAGACAAGACCAGAGAGGAAGACAAACCGTAAGAGTATCCTAACTCCAGCTAACAAAGTGAGGGTTGCTGGAAGCAAGGTGGGTGAGGAATGGGGAAAGTGGGGAATGGGCATTAAGGAGAGTACTTGTAATTAGCACTGGGTGCTATACACAACAGATGGATCGCTAAATTCTAACCCTGATCCTAGTAACGCGCTCTAGGTTAAATTGGTCGTATTTAAATTCTTTTTCTTGGAAGAAATCTGTTAACATTTGGAGTCCCGATGCACTTGAAGTTGCCCAACGGACGGTGTTTATATATGGGCTCTGCCATGGGTATTTAGAAGGAGCTCTCCTTATTTCTGGGCTCAAAGAAAATGAAGTGACACCTCTCATTTGGGGACTTGGTCGCATTTTCATTTAAATTGTTGATTTTTGGCCATCCATCCAGACAATTCCAAAACCTTGTTGAATTCCTAAGTTTAGCTTTACATTCAAGGAGCCAGGGGATTTTCCTCCCATAGGCCGTACCCAGGGATTGCTGGAAAGTTCACATCCTTGTCCTGTGCAAGGAGAGAGTCTCAGGGTCTGATATCCTAAAGGAAGATTGCCCTATTGCTCCTGAGCTGCTTCTGAGCTCTCGGGGCATAAGCCTGCTGAATGATAGCCAGCTTCTAGTTCTCCCCTAGATGATTGAGGTGCCATTATGCTGAAGATTAGACAGGAAGCAGCACAGTAAGAGCCCTTTCAAGGAATACTACACCAAAGGCCTGCTTTGGAACACTTGAACATCAGCCAAGAGGACAAAAGCGTCACCCTCATTTGCTTCTGTGTCTCCCCATGCACGGTAAGGTCCATTTTAAAAACAGAAAACAAAACCAAGAGCAGACTTTCCGCTTTCTGAAGGAGGAATGCCGGCCTCTTAATGACAGGGCTCCCAAGTGCAGGGCAGGAACGTTGACCTTGGCCCAAGCCCACAGGTGTACGCTTTCCCTGCGGCAGACTGCTTGCCAGCAGACTGTGCTTTCTTCACATTAGCCCATTCTCATCGCTAATGAAGAACGTTGGCCTTCCATGCATCATTTTCCACCCTCTAGCTCTTTTTTCAATCTAAGATTGCCCTGGGCGTCATTCCGATCCAGTGTCTCAGAGTAATAGCCTCTATTTAAGAAGGTCCAGCTAAGTCCTTGTGACTGTGGGAGAGATTGGGGCACGTTGCCCCTTGTAACGGGCTTTCAGAACTATGGGGACCTCAGAGCTTAAGCCATTTGGACGTGCCCTGCGAGGAATGTTTCTGTGCAGGCTTGGCCCCAGGTTTTTAGAGGGACTGGGCCTCCTTTCTTGGGTAAAAGGAAATGAAGTGACACACTTCCTAACCAGATGTATCCTAGTCCCAATTGTATTGTCAAATTTCGGCCTTCACTGGAATCATTTCCATGCCCTTGCCGATGCTTTTTAAAATTTAGAGCTGGTTTACGCACGGCGAGGAGGGGATTCTACCCAAGCAGCCAGGACCCAACGATTGGTCGTGAGTTCCTACTTCAGTCCTGTGCTCAGTCAGCCTCTCCTTATGTGATAGCCCAAAGGAAAGGAAAGGTGGCTCTTCTCTCCTTGACCTTGAGATGCCCTCCTTTTGAGGAAGAGAAGTTCACCCATATGCTGCATGCTGGAGCATCTGGTACGTTCAGGAGGTGCCCTTTCCAGGACTATAGCACCAATGCTTGCATCTGAAACCTTGAGCATCACCTGGGAGTCCCATTAGTATAGCTGAATGACTGCAGCCTCTATCCATTCATGGGAAGGGCAAAACAAACACACCCACAACCACCACCAGCACCACCACAACACTACTGCCAAATGTCCCTCTCATTTTAAGAGAAGAACGCAGAGTTCCTGGTGACAGGGCTCCCAGGCCTAGACCACGGTTTCCCTTTCCCCAAGGCCGCAGTGGTTTCTCATTCCTGGGAATGAAAATTGGGTGGCGAGGAGATGGGCCTAGTCACCTCAATCTAAACATGGTGTCTCATCGCATCTCTAATCAACACATTTGGCCCAGGATTTACCCACTTCCACCCTCTTGCTGTTTTTCTGCCGAGGTTCCCCTTGTGGGCCTTGTGCTCCAGTGTCTCAGAGCAATATCCTGTTCATGCAGCTAGAGGATCTGGAAGATTTTTTGTCACTGTGGGGACGTGTTGGCCACAGAGCCCCATGGGAATGCTGTTCAGAACTATGTTGGCCTGAGGAGGCCTAAGGCATTGGAAGCCTGCAAGCAGTGAATGTCTGTGCGTAGGCATGGCTAGAAGACTCATTTCTTGCGGGAGGGGAAAAAATTAGATGTCTCATTACAGTTTTATCTCACTTAAAATGGCCCTGCTTATATACATTCCTGTAGTCTCGCAGATTGTTGATGTCGCTCCTGGTACACATTCCAACTGGAAGGTGCTTTTCCTCACAGCAGCGCCTAGGATTCCTGGGGAGTTCCCTGGCCCTCTTATCCCTGAGCTTGTGGTGTGGCTCCCTTGGGTAAGTGTGTAGACAGGTAGGAAAGGCACCTGCCTCCCTAGCTCGGTGAGATGCCTCCGTTCTGGACAACCTAGTTCGAAATAGCGTTCAAAGAATGGAAACGGACAGAGAGGCAATGCGGACTTTCCTAGAGTTGAGAATAAACCAATGTTGAGACGAAAATACCTAGCAAAACCTGTTAGTCTCTGGGATCAGAAAGGCCTGTTGGCTTTGGCAATGGGAAAACTCCAGGGCCTCCCCCTGGGAGCCACAGAAACAAGAGGCCTTCATTCTTCCTTGGTAAAGAGTGGGAAATCTCCTGGAATCGGATGTCACTCCTGCTGCCTTTCCGTCTGTGGCGGGGAGGGGGGACACAACAAAACCAGAAACGCTTTAGTGTTAGCAGACTGGTTCTCCCAGCTGATGATGCGTTTGGAAGTAGCCATTGGAGGAGCATTCCTGGCACGAGCTCTTTTTCCACTGAGGAGGTCCCGGAGCACACCGCGCATGTGTCAACTGTCTGCTCTTCCGAACGAAGGCATCTCTGGCAGCCAGGGGAGGGAGAACAGCTGGCTGCCAAACAGAGCATTTCAAAGATCGGGACAAGAACCAAGCACTCCGAGGCAGAAGGGGAAACGTTCCTTTCGGCTCTCAGACACATTGCTCTCCCCTAGCACAGGATCTCAATGGGAACCTGCACCAACCGTGTGTGTATGGTGGACACACGGGTTGTGAGATGCCACCCAGAGTATTCCTCCATGTGAAACAACGTAGCTACCAAATCAGCAAGAGGATGGGATGGCTTCAAGGAAAACCAAAGTTCAACTCTTCCAATGGGAATGAAAGTTATCTGAGAGTGAGGTGTCTAACTTCAGCTCCCCTTGCCCCAGAAATGGAGGCAAGCTCCCTCCCAAACCCTCTGGCCATGCCTACACCCAATCTCTTGAGCTTTCTCCAAGGAGAGGAAAGTTTCTGACATTGGAGGTTTTCCGCCATTTCCATCAGTGTCTTGAGGCAGCCGTGATTCAGAGGTGGCAGGCTGCAACTCCCAGCTGCGGATCCAATGTTTGGAATGGGTGTTTGGAGCATTATTCCTTGAAGAAAGCTATTTCTGCCCTCAACAGGCCCTAGAGCATAGTAGGCCGTCCACATCCCATCTGTTCTTGAGAATGAAGGCATCTCCACCACCCAGGAGCCAGTATGGCAAGCTAGACCCCCATCTCTGTGCGTCTTCAGCCGGCCAAGTACCAAGTCCTCAGGGCCAGAAGGGCAAACATTTCTTTCAAAGAGGAGACTCTGGTTGTCTTAGCTTAGGAGAGGTCCAGAGTGGGAACTCACCACCAATCCCTGGGTGCTCTAAAGGTGAGTCACAACACCTTGGCCCATGAAGGTGCCCGTAGCCTTTGTTCAACAAACAGGCAAGGCCATGGGAAACAGCACAAAGAGTGCCAGAGTCCCATGTCAACCGCAAATGGGACACAAAGTGACTAGCTCACTCTCCTAACAGGTTGGCACTTTTGGGAATAAGAATCAGCTGTGGACTTGGCTTCAGGGAAAGTGCCATGTGCCACCCCAGGTAAGCTTTAGCTCGAGGCCTGTCTTCCTCCTCCATAAAGGGAAGGGATGCTCCTGGTGCTGGCTGTTATTTGCCCTTTTCCATCAGTGGTTAGAGGTAGCAGTGATTCAGGGGTAGCCTGTTGGTTCTGCCACCTGACGACCAAGTATTGGGAACTGATTCTTGGTGCCATATTCCTTGAAAAATTTTGTGTCTGCACTGACCAGCTCCAGGAACACGATGCCCTTGTGGTGATGGTCTGTTCTTCAAAATGAAGACATCTCAATCATCCAGCGGATGTGGGGAAGCCGGCTAGGAATCACGGCACTTAGCTGGCCAAAGTCCAAGTGCTCAGGAACAGGAGAGCCATACTTCCCTTAGGACGTCAGCTCTTGCTTAGCACGGGATCACGCTTGGAACTGGCCACCCGTCCCTGGGTGCTGACTGCGTGTGGGACAGCACGATGGCCTCTGATGGCGACTCAAGTTCTTGTTCGAACAAAGGGCAAAGGGGACGCCTGCATGGCTCAGTCGATTAAGCGTCTGCCTCCGGCTCAGCTCATGACCACAAGGTCCTGGGATCGAACCCTGCATTGGAAATGCACGTTGGAACAGCCGTTTTGGGAAACAGAGTGGAGCTTCCTCAGAAAATTCAAAACAGAGCTAGCTTTTGACCCAGCAATTGCTCGCCTGGGTATTTGCCCCAAGACACAGGTGGGGTGAAAAGAAGGGCCACATGCACCCCAATGTTCATAGCAGCAAGGTCCACACGAGCGAACCCGTGGAAAGAGCCGACATTCCCTTCAACAGATGAATGGAGAGAGATGATGTGGTCCATCTCTACAAGGGAATAATACTCACCCATCAGAAAGGATGAATAACCAACTTTGTCATCAACATCGATGGGGCTGGGGGAGAGCATGCTCAATGAAATTGGCCGAGCAGAGAAAGCCAATATCATAGGGCTTCACGGATTTGTGGAACATAAGGAATAGCATGGAGGGCGTGAGGAGAAGGAAGGGAAAAATGAAGGGGGGCAAATCGGAGCGGGAGACGAACCATGAGACGGTACGGACTCCAAGAAATGGAGGGTTTTAGAGGGGACGGGTGGATGGATGAGTTAACCCAGTGGTGGGTATAAGGACGGCAGGTATCGAATGGACCATTGGGTGTTCTAGGAAAACAATGAACCAGGGATCCCAGATCCAAAACGAATGATGTACTGTATGGTGAGTAAAAGTACAATTTATTAAAAGACCAAGAAACCGCTTCTCTCTTCATGAAACAAGATGGTAGTTGAAATATGCATTCCCTCACAGTGTGATATCTGAGAGTTAAGTAGTTGGCACCTTCCTTTGGCTTCCACGCATACATTTGTAAGCATCCTCTCTTCCTGGAACGAGAATGCTTCATGAAAAAAAAAAAAGGATTTCAAACCACGAAGTGTGTCTACTAAACTCACAACCCCAGTGTAACTAAAGGAAAGATACCTCTGTCCTATCCCGACCTCACGTGAGCCTTGGGATCATCTCACAAGATTGAGATTTCACTCCAAATCTCATGAGATCTCATGGAACTGGGGCCAGATTTCACTCCACATCACCTGAGGTCACAATGAGATCGGGCGAGATTTCACTACAATTCTCGTGAGACAGCAGGGACCTTGGGCGAGATTTCCCTGCAACGCTGGTCATATCTCTTGAGTTTGGGTGAGCTTTTACTCCCAGTCTGGTGAGGTCTCATCCAAAACGTGGACACTTCAGTGCCCATCTCATGAGATCTCATGCATATTGAGCGAGATTTCAATCTCAATCTCGTGAGATCTCATGGACATCGGGCGAGATTTCACTCCAGCTCTCGTGAGATCCTTTGGAATTCGGGGATCAATTCCTCCAGGTGTTGAGAGATCTCATCCGATCCTTGGAGACTTCAGTCCAAATCTCATGAGATCTCAGGATAGTGAGGGAGAATTCACTCTATCTCTCGTGAGAAATCATGGATATCAGGCGAGATAATTCCAACACTCGTGAGATCCTATGGACATCGGGTGAGAATTCTTTCCAAATCCCGTGATATGTCATGGACCTTGGACCTGATTTCACTCCAAATGTCGTGTGGTCTCAATGACCTCGGGCAGATTTCAGTCCAAATCTCGGGAGATATCAGGGACGACCGTGGGCGAGCTTTCAACCTAAACCTCGCGAGATCTCATGGACATCGGGCGAGATTTGCCACCAAATCTCCTGAGATCTCATGGACCTCGGTTCAGATTTCACTCCAAATCTCATGAGATCTCATGGAATTTAGGCGAGATTTCACTGCAAACCTCCTGAGCTCACAAGGAGATTGGGCGAGATGTCACTACAAATCTCATGAGATCTAGGGACCTTGGGCGAGATTTCCCTCCCGCTCTCGTGAGATCTCTGGAATTTGGGCGCGATTTTACTCCCAGTCTTGTGAGATCTCCTCCAAACCTTGGCGACGTCACTGTCAATCTCGTGAGATCTCCTGGGTATTGAGCGAGATTTCAATCTCAATATCGTGAGACTGATGGGCATCAGGTGAGATTTTATTGCATATCTCGAGAGATCTCAGAGACATTCGGGTGAGATTTCACTCCGAATATCCTGAGGTCCCAATGACATCGGGCGAGATTTCACGACAAATGTCGTGAGATATCAGGGAACTTGGGCGAGATTTCACTCCAAATCCCGTGAGATCTCTTGGAATTCAGCTGAGATTTTACTCCATCTCTCGTGTGCTCTCTTCCTCATTTGGAGACCTCAGTCCAAATCTCTGGAGATCTCATGGAAAATAGGTGAGATTTCACTCTAACTTTTGAGATATCGCATGGTCATTGGGCGAGATGTTCCTCCAAATCTCGTGAGATGTCATGGACACCGGGCGAGAATTCCCTCCAAATCTCGTGAGATGTCACGGACTTTGGGTGAGATTTCTCTCCAAATCTCGTGAGATCTCTTGGACTTTGGGCGAGATTTTACTCCAGGTCTCATGAGCACTCGTCCAACACTTGGAGAGGTCAGTGCCATTCTCGTGAGATCTCATGGATATTGAGTGAGGATTCCATCTAAATCTCGTGAGATCTCATGGACATCAGGTGAGATTTCACTCCGAATAGCCTGAGGTCACAATCACGTTGGGCGAGATTTCACCACAAATCTCGTGAGATATCAGCGACCTCAGGCGAGATTTCAATCCAAATATCGGGACATCTCAATGACATTGGGCGACAGTTCACTAAACTCTCGTGAGATAAAAGGGACCTAGGGCGAGATTTCACTCCACCTCTCGTGAGATCTCTGGGAATTCGCGGATAGTTTACTCCAAGTCTCGTGAGATCTCATCCAATCCTTGGAGACTTCAGTCCAAAACCCGTGAGATCTCAGGATAGGGAGCGAGAATTCAATCTATATCTTGTGAGCACTGAGGGACATCAGGCGAGATGACTGCAAATCTTGTGAGTACTCACGAATATCGGGTGAGATTCCACTCCAAATCTCCTGAGGTCTCAATGAGCTCGGGCAGATTTCACTCCAAATCTCGTGAGTTATCAGGGACGCGGGGCGAGGTTTCAATCTAAATGTCGTGAGATCTCATGGAAATCGGGCGAGATGTGACACCAAATCTCCTGAGATCGCAGGGACATCGACTGAGATTTCACTCCGAATCTCATGAGAGCTCATGGATGTTGGGCTCGACTTCACTCCAAATCTCCTGAGGTCCCAATGAGTCCAGGCGAGATTTGACTACAGATCTCGTGAGATAGCAGCAACCTTGGGCAAGATTTCTATCCAAATCTCGTGAGATCTCAATGACATCGGGGGAGATTCCTTCCAAATCTCGTGAGATATCAAGGACCTTGGGCGAGATTTCACCCCAACTCTCGTGAGGTCTCCTGGTCTGTGGGCGAGATTTGACTCCCATCCCGTTAAATGTCCTCCAAACCTTGGAGACGTCAATGCCAACCTCGTGAATTCTCATGGATACGAGCGAGTTTTCCATCTGAATCTCGTGTGATCTCATGGATATCGGGCGAGATATCCCTCCAAATCTCGTGAGATCTCGTGGACATTGGGCGAGAATTCACTCCCAACTCCTGAGTTCCCGATGACTTCGGGCGAGATTTCACTACATATCTCGTAATATTCAGGGACCTCGGGCGAGATTTCAATCCAAATCTCGCGAGGTCTCAATGACATCGCGTGAGATTTCACTACAAATCTCGTGAGATATCAGGGAGTTTGGGCGAGATTTACCTCCAACTCTCACCAGGACTCTTGGACGTTGAGCGAGACTTGACTCCACGTCTCGGAGATCTCATCCAAACCTTGGAGAATTCAGTCCAAATCTCATGAGATCTCATGGATATGGAGCGAAATTTCAATCTCAACCTCGTGAGATCTCATGACATCAGGAGAGATTTGACTCCAAATCTCGTGAGATCTCACGGATATCGGGTGAGATTTCTCTGCAAATCTCGTGAGATCATGGGCATTGGGTGAGATTTCACGCCAAATCTCTTGAGGTCACAATGACATGGGGCGAGATTTCACTATACTTCTCTTGAACTATCAGGGGTCTTGGGCAAGATTTCACTACAAATCTCGTGAGACATCAGGGACCTTGCGCGATATTTCACTCCAAATCTCGTGAGGTACCAATGACATCGGGCGAGATTTCCGCAGAAATCTCTTGAGATATCTGGAACCTTGGTTGAGATTTTACTCCAACTCTGGTGAGCTCTCTTGGAATTCGGGGTATTTTCCTCCAAGTCTCGCGAGAGCTCCTCCAGACCTTGGAGACATCAGTACAAATCTCGTGAGATCTCGTGGATATTGAGCGAGATTTCAATCTTTATCTCGTGAGACCTCATGGACATCAGGCGAGAATTTACTCCAAATCTCGTGAAATCGCATGGACATCGGCTGAGATTTCACTCCAAATATCTTGGGATCTCATGGACATCGGGCGAGATTTCACTCCAAATCTCCTTGAGGTCACAGGGACATCGGGCGAGATTTCACCTCAAATCTCCTGAGATATCATGGACTTTGGGTGAGATTTGTCTCCAACTGTCGCGAGATCTCTTGGACTGTGGGTGAGCTTTGACTCCAGGTCTCGTGAGATCTCATCCAAAACATGGAGACGTCAGTGCCAATCGAATGAGATCTCATGGATATTGAGTGAGTATTCAATCGAAATATCGTGAGATCTCATGGATATCCGGCGAGTTTTGACACCAAATCTCGTGAGATCCCATGGACATCGGGTGCGATTTCAGTCCCAATCTCACGAGATCTCATGGATATTGGGCGAGACTCACTCCAAATCTCCTGTGGTTCTAATGACATGGCGCGAGGTTTCAAGAAATCTCGTGAGATATCAAGGCCCTTGGTCGAGATTTCGGTCCAAATCTCGTGAGGTCTCAATGACATTGGGTGAGAGTTCATGACAAATCTCGGGAGATATCAGGGACCATGGGCGAGATTTCACTCCAACCCTCATGAGGTCTCTTGGTCTTTGGCGAGATTTAACTCCAAGTCTTGTGAGAGCTCCTTCAAACCTTGGAGACGTCAGTGCCAATCTCCTGAGATCTCATGGCTATGGATGGAGATTTAATCTAAATCTCGTGAGATCTCAAGGACATCAGGCGAGGTTTTACTCCAAATCTTGGGAGCTGTCATGGACATCGGGTGAGATATGTCTCCAAAACTCGTGAGATAATGGACCTTGGGCCAGACTGCACTCCATAGGTCCTGAGGTCACAATGACATCGGGCGAGATTTCACTACAAAACTCGAGAGATATCAGGGACCTTGGGCAAGGTTTCACTCCTAATCTCGTGAGATAGCAGGGACCTTGGGCGAGATTTCACTCTCAATCTCGTGAGATCTCTTGGAGTTCGGGCGAGATTTGATTCCAAGTCTCGTGAGATCCAATCCAAGCCTTGGAGACTTCAGTCCCAATCTCGTGAGATCTCCTGGACATTGGGCGAGATTCAAATCCAAATCTCGTGTGGTCTCAATGATATCGGGTGAGATTTCACACCAATTCTCGTGAGATCTCATGGCCATCGGGCGAGATATTCTTGCACATCTCGTGAGATCTCATCACAACTTGGAGAGCTCAGTCCAAATCTCGTGAGATGTCATGGATATTGCAAAAGTTTTCACTGTAAATCTCGTGAGATCTCATGGACCGCGGTCGAGATTTTACTTGCAATCTCTTGAGATTTCCTGGATGTCGGGTGAGATCTCATTCCAAATCCCGTGAGATCTCATGGACATCGGGCGCGAATTCACTCCAAAACTCGGGAGATGTTATGGACGTCGGGTGAGATTTCCCTCCAAATCTCGTGTGATCTCTTCGAAATCTCACTGGAACAGGAACCAGCAGTTGTGGTCTAGGGCTCACACCTGTTGAAAGGGAAGCTAAACAGCCCGACACAGGTGTTGGGTAGTAAGAAGGGCAGGTGTTGGCATGATCACTCAGTATTATCGGCAACTTAGGAATCATTGTTGAGCACTACGACAGAATTCTCGGCTGTTCTATATGCTGTCTAAATGAAAAAATACAATAAAAAATAAAAAGTAAACCGATGAACCTAAGGGAAATGGAAGGAAAAATCAAATAAGACAAGACCAGAGAGGAAGACAAACCGTAAGAGTATCCTAACTCCAGCTAACAAAGTGAGGGTTGCTGGAAGCAAGGTGGGTGAGGAATGGGGAAAGTGGGGAATGGGCATTAAGGAGAGTACTTGTAATTAGCACTGGGTGCTATACACAACAGATGGATCGCTAAATTCTAACCCTGATCCTAGTAACGCGCTCTAGGTTAAATTGGTCGTATTTAAATTCTTTTTCTTGGAAGAAATCTGTTAACATTTGGAGTCCCGATGCACTTGAAGTTGCCCAACGGACGGTGTTTATATATGGGCTCTGCCATGGGTATTTAGAAGGAGCTCTCCTTATTTCTGGGCTCAAAGAAAATGAAGTGACACCTCTCATTTGGGGACTTGGTCGCATTTTCATTTAAATTGTTGATTTTTGGCCATCCATCCAGACAATTCCAAAACCTTGTTGAATTCCTAAGTTTAGCTTTACATTCAAGGAGCCAGGGGATTTTCCTCCCATAGGCCGTACCCAGGGATTGCTGGAAAGTTCACATCCTTGTCCTGTGCAAGGAGAGAGTCTCAGGGTCTGATATCCTAAAGGAAGATTGCCCTATTGCTCCTGAGCTGCTTCTGAGCTCTCGGGGCATAAGCCTGCTGAATGATAGCCAGCTTCTAGTTCTCCCCTAGATGATTGAGGTGCCATTATGCTGAAGATTAGACAGGAAGCAGCACAGTAAGAGCCCTTTCAAGGAATACTACACCAAAGGCCTGCTTTGGAACACTTGAACATCAGCCAAGAGGACAAAAGCGTCACCCTCATTTGCTTCTGTGTCTCCCCATGCACGGTAAGGTCCATTTTAAAAACAGAAAACAAAACCAAGAGCAGACTTTCCGCTTTCTGAAGGAGGAATGCCGGCCTCTTAATGACAGGGCTCCCAAGTGCAGGGCAGGAACGTTGACCTTGGCCCAAGCCCACAGGTGTACGCTTTCCCTGCGGCAGACTGCTTGCCAGCAGACTGTGCTTTCTTCACATTAGCCCATTCTCATCGCTAATGAAGAACGTTGGCCTTCCATGCATCATTTTCCACCCTCTAGCTCTTTTTTCAATCTAAGATTGCCCTGGGCGTCATTCCGATCCAGTGTCTCAGAGTAATAGCCTCTATTTAAGAAGGTCCAGCTAAGTCCTTGTGACTGTGGGAGAGATTGGGGCACGTTGCCCCTTGTAACGGGCTTTCAGAACTATGGGGACCTCAGAGCTTAAGCCATTTGGACGTGCCCTGCGAGGAATGTTTCTGTGCAGGCTTGGCCCCAGGTTTTTAGAGGGACTGGGCCTCCTTTCTTGGGTAAAAGGAAATGAAGTGACACACTTCCTAACCAGATGTATCCTAGTCCCAATTGTATTGTCAAATTTCGGCCTTCACTGGAATCATTTCCATGCCCTTGCCGATGCTTTTTAAAATTTAGAGCTGGTTTACGCACGGCGAGGAGGGGATTCTACCCAAGCAGCCAGGACCCAACGATTGGTCGTGAGTTCCTACTTCAGTCCTGTGCTCAGTCAGCCTCTCCTTATGTGATAGCCCAAAGGAAAGGAAAGGTGGCTCTTCTCTCCTTGACCTTGAGATGCCCTCCTTTTGAGGAAGAGAAGTTCACCCATATGCTGCATGCTGGAGCATCTGGTACGTTCAGGAGGTGCCCTTTCCAGGACTATAGCACCAATGCTTGCATCTGAAACCTTGAGCATCACCTGGGAGTCCCATTAGTATAGCTGAATGACTGCAGCCTCTATCCATTCATGGGAAGGGCAAAACAAACACAACCACAACCACCACCAGCACCACCACAACACTACTGCCAAATGTCCCTCTCATTTTAAGAGAAGAACGCAGAGTTCCTGGTGACAGGGCTCCCAGGCCTAGACCACGGTTTCCCTTTCCCCAAGGCCGCAGTGGTTTCTCATTCCTGGGAATGAAAATTGGGTGGCGAGGAGATGGGCCTAGTCACCTCAATCTAAACATGGTGTCTCATCGCATCTCTAATCAACACATTTGGCCCAGGATTTACCCACTTCCACCCTCTTGCTGTTTTTCTGCCGAGGTTCCCCTTGTGGGCCTTGTGCTCCAGTGTCTCAGAGCAATATCCTGTTCATGCAGCTAGAGGATCTGGAAGATTTTTTGTCACTGTGGGGACGTGTTGGCCACAGAGCCCCATGGGAATGCTGTTCAGAACTATGTTGGCCTGAGGAGGCCTAAGGCATTGGAAGCCTGCAAGCAGTGAATGTCTGTGCGTAGGCATGGCCAGAAGACTCATTTCTTGCGGGAGGGGAAAAAATTAGATGTCTCATTACAGTTTTATCTCACTTAAAATGGCCCTGCTTATATACATTCCTGTAGTCTCGCAGATTGTTGATGTCGCTCCTGGTACACATTCCAACTGGAAGGTGCTTTTCCTCACAGCAGCGCCTAGGATTCCTGGGGAGTTCCCTGGCCCTCTTATCCCTGAGCTTGTGGTGTGGCTCCCTTGGGTAAGTGTGTAGACAGGTAGGAAAGGCACCTGCCTCCCTAGCTCGGTGAGATGCCTCCGTTCTGGACAACCTAGTTCGAAATAGCGTTCAAAGAATGGAAACGGACAGAGAGGCAATGCGGACTTTCCTAGAGTTGAGAATAAACCAATGTTGAGACGAAAATACCTAGCAAAACCTGTTAGTCTCTGGGATCAGAAAGGCCTGTTGGCTTTGGCAATGGGAAAACTCCAGGGCCTCCCCCTGGGAGCCACAGAAACAAGAGGCCTTCATTCTTCCTTGGTAAAGAGTGGGAAATCTCCTGGAATCGGATGTCACTCCTGCTGCCTTTCCGTCTGTGGCGGGGAGGGGGGACACAACAAAACCAGAAACGCTTTAGTGTTAGCAGACTGGTTCTCCCAGCTGATGATGCGTTTGGAAGTAGCCATTGGAGGAGCATTCCTGGCACGAGCTCTTTTTCCACTGAGGAGGTCCCGGAGCACACCGCGCATGTGTCAACTGTCTGCTCTTCCGAACGAAGGCATCTCTGGCAGCCAGGGGAGGGAGAACAGCTGGCTGCCAAACAGAGCATTTCAAAGATCGGGACAAGAACCAAGCACTCCGAGGCAGAAGGGGAAACGTTCCTTTCGGCTCTCAGACACATTGCTCTCCCCTAGCACAGGATCTCAATGGGAACCTGCACCAACCGTGTGTGTATGGTGGACACACGGGTTGTGAGATGCCACCCAGAGTATTCCTCCATGTGAAACAACGTAGCTACCAAATCAGCAAGAGGATGGGATGGCTTCAAGGAAAACCAAAGTTCAACTCTTCCAATGGGAATGAAAGTTATCTGAGAGTGAGGTGTCTAACTTCAGCTCCCCTTGCCCCAGAAATGGAGGCAAGCTCCCTCCCAAACCCTCTGGCCATGCCTACACCCAATCTCTTGAGCTTTCTCCAAGGAGAGGAAAGTTTCTGACATTGGAGGTTTTCCGCCATTTCCATCAGTGTCTTGAGGCAGCCGTGATTCAGAGGTGGCAGGCTGCAACTCCCAGCTGCGGATCCAATGTTTGGAATGGGTGTTTGGAGCATTATTCCTTGAAGAAAGCTATTTCTGCCCTCAACAGGCCCTAGAGCATAGTAGGCCGTCCACATCCCATCTGTTCTTGAGAATGAAGGCATCTCCACCACCCAGGAGCCAGTATGGCAAGCTAGACCCCCATCTCTGTGCGTCTTCAGCCGGCCAAGTACCAAGTCCTCAGGGCCAGAAGGGCAAACATTTCTTTCAAAGAGGAGACTCTGGTTGTCTTAGCTTAGGAGAGGTCCAGAGTGGGAACTCACCACCAATCCCTGGGTGCTCTAAAGGTGAGTCACAACACCTTGGCCCATGAAGGTGCCCGTAGCCTTTGTTCAACAAACAGGCAAGGCCATGGGAAACAGCACAAAGAGTGCCAGAGTCCCATGTCAACCGCAAATGGGACACAAAGTGACTAGCTCACTCTCCTAACAGGTTGGCACTTTTGGGAATAAGAATCAGCTGTGGACTTGGCTTCAGGGAAAGTGCCATGTGCCACCCCAGGTAAGCTTTAGCTCGAGGCCTGTCTTCCTCCTCCATAAAGGGAAGGGATGCTCCTGGTGCTGGCTGTTATTTGCCCTTTTCCATCAGTGGTTAGAGGTAGCAGTGATTCAGGGGTAGCCTGTTGGTTCTGCCACCTGACGACCAAGTATTGGGAACTGATTCTTGGTGCCATATTCCTTGAAAAATTTTGTGTCTGCACTGACCAGCTCCAGGAACACGATGCCCTTGTGGTGATGGTCTGTTCTTCAAAATGAAGACATCTCAATCATCCAGCGGATGTGGGGAAGCCGGCTAGGAATCACGGCACTTAGCTGGCCAAATTCCAAGTGCTCAGGAACAGGAGAGCCATACTTCCCTTAGGACGTCAGCTCTTGCTTAGCACGGGATCACGCTTGGAACTGGCCACCCGTCCCTGGGTGCTGACTGCGTGTGGGACAGCACGATGGCCTCTGATGGCGACTCAAGATCTTGTTCGAACAAAGGGCAAAGGGGACGCCTGCATGGCTCAGTCGATTAAGCGTCTGCCTCCGGCTCAGCTCATGACCACAAGGTCCTGGGATCGAACCCTGCATTGGAAATGCACGTTGGAACAGCCGTTTTGGGAAACAGAGTGGAGCTTCCTCAGAAAATTCAAAACAGAGCTAGCTTTTGACCCAGCAATTGCTCGCCTGGGTATTTGCCCCAAGACACAGGTGGGGTGAAAAGAAGGGCCACATGCACCCCAGTGTTCATAGCAGCAAAGTCCACACGAGCGAACCCGTGGAAAGAGCCGACATTCCCTTCAACAGATGAATGGAGAGAGATGATGTGGTCCATCTCTACAAGGGAATAATACTCACCCATCAGAAAGGATGAATACCCAACTTTGTCATCAACATCGATGGGGCTGGGGGAGAGCATGCTCAATGAAATTGGCCGAGCAGAGAAAGCCAATATCATAGGGCTTCACGGATTTGTGGAACATAAGGAATAGCATGGAGGGCGTGAGGAGAAGGTAGGGAAAAATGAAGGGGGGCAAATCAGAGCCGGAGACGAACCATGAGACGGTACGGACTCCAAGAAATGGAGGGTTTTAGAGGGGACGGGTGGATGGATGAGTTAACCCAGTGGTGGGTATAAGGACGGCAGGTATCGAATGGACCATTGGGTGTTCTAGGAAAACAATGAACCAGGGATCCCAGATCCAAAACGAATGATGTACTGTATGGTGAGTAAAAGTACAATTTATTAAAAGACCAAGAAAGCGCTTCTCTCTTCATGAAACAAGATGGTAGTTGAAATATGCATTCCCTCACAGTGTGATATCTGAGAGTTAAGTAGTTGGCACCTTCCTTTGGCTTCCACGCATACATTTGTAAGCATCCTCTCTTCCTGGAACGAGAATGCTTCATGAAAAAAAAAAAAGGATTTCAAACCACGAAGTGTGTCTACTAAACTCACAACCCCAGTGTAACTAAAGGAAAGATACCTCTGTCCTATCCCGACCTCACGTGAGCCTTGGGATCATCTCACAAGATTGAGATTTCACTCCAAATCTCATGAGATCTCATGGAACTGGGGCCAGATTTCACTCCACATCACCTGAGGTCACAATGAGATCGGGCGAGATTTCACTACAATTCTCGTGAGACAGCAGGGACCTTGGGCGAGATTTCCCTGCAACGCTGGTCATATCTCTTGAGTTTGGGTGAGCTTTTACTCCCAGTCTGGTGAGGTCTCATCCAAAACGTGGACACGTCAGTGCCCATCTCATGAGATCTCATGCATATTGAGCGAGATTTCAATCTCAATCTCGTGAGATCTCATGGACATCGGGCGAGATTTCACTCCAGCTCTCGTGAGATCCTTTGGAATTCGGGGATCAATTCCTCCAGGTGTTGAGAGATCTCATCCGATCCTTGGAGACTTCAGTCCAAATCTCATGAGATCTCAGGATAATGAGGGAGAATTCACTCTATCTCTCGTGAGAAATCATGGATATCAGGCGAGATAATTCCAACACTCGTGAGATCCTATGGACATCGGGTGAGAATTCTTTCCAAATCCCGTGATATGTCATGGACCTTGGACCTGATTTCACTCCAAATGTCGTGTGGTCTCAATGACCTCGGGCAGATTTCAGTCCAAATCTCGGGAGATATCAGGGACGACCGTGGGCGAGCTTTCAACCTAAACCTCGCGAGATCTCATGGACATCGGGCGAGATTTGCCACCAAATCTCCTGAGATCTCATGGACCTCGGTTCAGATTTCACTCCAAATCTCATGAGATCTCATGGAATTTAGGCGAGATTTCACTGCAAACCTCCTGAGCTCACAAGGAGATTGGGCGAGATGTCACTACAAATCTCATGAGATCTAGGGACCTTGGGCGAGATTTCCCTCCCGCTCTCGTGAGATCTCTGGAATTTGGGCGCGATTTTACTCCCAGTCTTGTGAGATCTCCTCCAAACCTTGGCGACGTCACTGTCAATCTCGTGAGATCTCCTGGGTATTGAGCGAGATTTCAATCTCAATATCGTGAGACTGATGGGCATCAGGTGAGATTTTATTGCATATCTCGAGAGATCTCAGAGACATTCGGGTGAGATTTCACTCCGAATATCCTGAGGTCCCAATGACATCGGGCGAGATTTCACGACAAATGTCGTGAGATATCAGGGAACTTGGGCGAGATTTCACTCCAAATCCCGGGAGATCTCTTGGAATTCAGCTGAGATTTTACTCCATCTCTCGTGTGCTCTCTTCCTCATTTGGAGACCTCAGTCCAAATCTCTGGAGATCTCATGGAAAATAGGTGAGATTTCACTCTAACTTTTGAGATATCGCATGGTCATTGGGCGAGATGTTCCTCCAAATCTCGTGAGATGTCATGGACACCGGGCGAGAATTCCCTCCAAATCTCGTGAGATGTCACGGACTTTGGGTGAGATTTCTCTCCAAATCTCGTGAGATCTCTTGGACTTTGGGCGAGATTTTACTCCAGGTCTCATGAGCACTCGTCCAACACTTGGAGAGGTCAGTGCCATTCTCGTGAGATCTCATGGATATTGAGTGAGGATTCCATCTAAATCTCGTGAGATCTCATGGACATCAGGTGAAATTTCACTCCGAATAGCCTGAGGTCACAATCACGTTGGGCGAGATTTCACCACAAATCTCGTGAGATATCAGCGACCTCAGGCGAGATTTCAATCCAAATATCGGGACGTCTCAATGACATTGGGCGACAGTTCACTAAACTCTCGTGAGATAAAAGGGACCTAGGGCGAGATTTCACTCCACCTCTCGTGAGATCTCTGGGAATTCGCGGATAGTTTACTCCAAGTCTCGTGAGATCTCATCCAATCCTTGGAGACTTCAGTCCAAAACCCGTGAGATCTCAGGATAGGGAGCGAGAATTCAATCTATATCTTGTGAGCACTGAGGGACATCAGGCGAGATGACTGCAAATCTTGTGAGTACTCACGAATATCGGGTGAGATTCCACTCCAAATCTCCTGAGGTCTCAATGAGCTCGGGCAGATTTCACTCCAAATCTCGTGAGTTATCAGGGACGCGGGGCGAGGTTTCAATCTAAATGTCGTGAGATCTCATGGAAATCGGCCGAGATGTGACACCAAATCTCCTGAGATCGCAGGGACATCGACTGAGATTTCACTCCGAATCTCATGAGAGCTCATGGATGTTGGGCTCGACTTCACTCCAAATCTCCTGAGGTCCCAATGAGTCCAGGCGAGATTTGACTACAGATCTCGTGAGATAGCAGCAACCTTGGGCGAGATTTCTATCCAAATCTCGTGAGATCTCAATGACATCGGGGGAGATTCCTTCCAAATCTCGTGAGATATCAAGGACCTTGGGCGAGATTTCACCCCAACTCTCGTGAGGTCTCCTGGTCTGTGGGCGAGATTTGACTCCCATCCCGTTAAATGTCCTCCAAACCTTGGAGACGTCAATGCCAACCTCGTGAATTCTCATGGATACGAGCGAGTTTTCCATCTGAATCTCGTGTGATCTCATGGATATCGGGCGAGATATCCCTCCAAATCTCGTGAGATCTCGTGGACATTGGGCGAGATTTCACTCCCGACTCCTGAGTTCCCGATGACTTCGGGCGAGATTTCACTACATATCTCGTAATATTCAGGGACCTCGGGCGAGATTTCAATCCAAATCTCGCGAGGTCTCAATGACATCGCGTGAGATTTCACTACAAATCTCGTGAGATATCAGGGAGTTTGGGCGAGATTTACCTCCAACTCTCACCAGGACTCTTGGACGTTGAGCGAGACTTGACTCCACGTCTCGGAGATCTCATCCAAACCTTGGAGAATTCAGTCCAAATCTCATGAGATCTCATGGATATGGAGCGAAATTTCAATCTCAACCTCGTGAGATCTCATGACATCAGGAGAGATTTGACTCCAAATCTCGTGAGATCTCACGGATATCGGGTGAGATTTCTCTGCAAATCTCGTGAGATCATGGGCATTGGGTGAGATTTCACGCCAAATCTCTTGAGGTCACAATGACATGGGGCGAGATTTCACTATACTTCTCTTGAACTATCAGGGGTCTTGGGCAAGATTTCACTACAAATCTCGTGAGACATCAGGGACCTTGCGCGATATTTCACTCCAAATCTCGTGAGGTACCAATGACATCGGGCGAGATTTCCGCAGAAATCTCTTGAGATATCTGGAACCTTGGTTGAGATTTTACTCCAACTCTGGTGAGCTCTCTTGGAATTCGGGGTATTTTCCTCCAAGTCTCGCGAGAGCTCCTCCAGACCTTGGAGACATCAGTACAAATCTCGTGAGATCTCGTGGATATTGAGCGAGATTTCAATCTTTATCTCGTGAGACCTCATGGACATCAGGCGAGAATTTACTCCAAATCTCGTGAAATCGCATGGACATCGGCTGAGATTTCACTCCAAATATCTTGGGATCTCATGGACATCGGGCGAGATTTCACTCCAAATCTCCTTGAGGTCACAGGGACATCGGGCGAGATTTCACCTCAAATCTCCTGAGATATCATGGACTTTGGGTGAGATTTGTCTCCAACTGTCGCGAGATCTCTTGGACTGTGGGTGAGCTTTGACTCCAGGTCTCGTGAGATCTCATCCAAAACATGGAGACGTCAGTGCCAATCGAATGAGATCTCATGGATATTGAGTGAGTATTCAATCGAAATATCGTGAGATCTCATGGATATCCGGCGAGTTTTGACACCAAATCTCGTGAGATCCCATGGACATCGGGTGCGATTTCAGTCCCAATCTCACGAGATCTCATGGATATTGGGCGAGACTCACTCCAAATCTCCTGTGGTTCTAATGACATGGCGCGAGGTTTCAAGAAATCTCGTGAGATATCAAGGCCCTTGGTCGAGATTTCGGTCCAAATCTCGTGAGGTCTCAATGACATTGGGTGAGAGTTCATGACAAATCTCGGGAGATATCAGGGACCATGGGCGAGATTTCACTCCAACCCTCATGAGGTCTCTTGGTCTTTGGCGAGATTTAACTCCAAGTCTTGTGAGAGCTCCTTCAAACCTTGGAGACGTCAGTGCCAATCTCCTGAGATCTCATGGCTATGGATGGAGATTTAATCTAAATCTCGTGAGATCTCAAGGACATCAGGCGAGGTTTTACTCCAAATCTTGGGAGCTGTCATGGACATCGGGTGAGATATGTCTCCAAAACTCGTGAGATAATGGACCTTGGGCCAGACTGCACTCCATAGGTCCTGAGGTCACAATGACATCGGGCGAGATTTCACTACAAAACTCGAGAGATATCAGGGACCTTGGGCAAGGTTTCACTCCTAATCTCGTGAGATAGCAGGGACCTTGGGCGAGATTTCACTCTCAATCTCGTGAGATCTCTTGGAGTTCGGGCGAGATTTGATTCCAAGTCTCGTGAGATCCAATCCAAGCCTTGGAGACTTCAGTCCCAATCTCGTGAGATCTCCTGGACATTGGGCGAGATTCAAATCCAAATCTCGTGTGGTCTCAATGATATCGGGTGAGATTTCACACCAATTCTCGTGAGATCTCATGGCCATCGGGCGAGATATTCTTGCACATCTCGTGAGATCTCATCACAACTTGGAGAGCTCAGTCCAAATCTCGTGAGATGTCATGGATATTGCAAAAGTTTTCACTGTAAATCTCGTGAGATCTCATGGACCGCGGTCGAGATTTTACTTGCAATCTCTTGAGATTTCCTGGATGTCGGGTGAGATCTCATTCCAAATCCCGTGAGATCTCATGGACATCGGGCGCGAATTCACTCCAAAACTCGGGAGATGTTATGGACGTCGGGTGAGATTTCCCTCCAAATCTCGTGTGATCTCTTCGAAATCTCACTGGAACAGGAACCAGCAGTTGTGGTCTAGGGCTCACACCTGTTGAAAGGGAAGCTAAACAGCCCGACACAGGTGTTGGGTAGTAAGAAGGGCAGGTGTTGGCATGATCACTGAGTATTATCGGCAACTTAGGAATCATTGTTGAGCACTACGACAGAATTCTCGGCTGTTCTATATGCTGTCTAAATGAAAAAATACAATAAAAAATAAAAAGTAAACCGATGAACCTAAGGGAAATGGAAGGAAAAATCAAATAAGACAAGACCAGAGAGGAAGACAAACCGTAAGAGTATCCTAACTCCAGCTAACAAAGTGAGGGTTGCTGGAAGCAAGGTGGGTGAGGAATGGGGAAAGTGGGGAATGGGCATTAAGGAGAGTACTTGTAATTAGCACTGGGTGCTATACACAACAGATGGATCGCTAAATTCTAACCCTGATCCTAGTAACGCGCTCTAGGTTAAATTGGTCGTATTTAAATTCTTTTTCTTGGAAGAAATCTGTTAACATTTGGAGTCCCGATGCACTTGAAGTTGCCCAACGGACGGTGTTTATATATGGGCTCTGCCATGGGTATTTAGAAGGAGCTCTCCTTATTTCTGGGCTCAAAGAAAATGAAGTGACACCTCTCATTTGGGGACTTGGTCGCATTTTCATTTAAATTGTTGATTTTTGGCCATCCATCCAGACAATTCCAAAACCTTGTTGAATTCCTAAGTTTAGCTTTACATTCAAGGAGCCAGGGGATTTTCCTCCCATAGGCCGTACCCAGGGATTGCTGGAAAGTTCACATCCTTGTCCTGTGCAAGGAGAGAGTCTCAGGGTCTGATATCCTAAAGGAAGATTGCCCTATTGCTCCTGAGCTGCTTCTGAGCTCTCGGGGCATAAGCCTGCTGAATGATAGCCAGCTTCTAGTTCTCCCCTAGATGATTGAGGTGCCATTATGCTGAAGATTAGACAGGAAGCAGCACAGTAAGAGCCCTTTCAAGGAATACTACACCAAAGGCCTGCTTTGGAACACTTGAACATCAGCCAAGAGGACAAAAGCGTCACCCTCATTTGCTTCTGTGTCTCCCCATGCACGGTAAGGTCCATTTTAAAAACAGAAAACAAAACCAAGAGCAGACTTTCCGCTTTCTGAAGGAGGAATGCCGGCCTCTTAATGACAGGGCTCCCAAGTGCAGGGCAGGAACGTTGACCTTGGCCCAAGCCCACAGGTGTACGCTTTCCCTGCGGCAGACTGCTTGCCAGCAGACTGTGCTTTCTTCACATTAGCCCATTCTCATCGCTAATGAAGAACGTTGGCCTTCCATGCATCATTTTCCACCCTCTAGCTCTTTTTTCAATCTAAGATTGCCCTGGGCGTCATTCCGATCCAGTGTCTCAGAGTAATAGCCTCTATTTAAGAAGGTCCAGCTAAGTCCTTGTGACTGTGGGAGAGATTGGGGCACGTTGCCCCTTGTAACGGGCTTTCAGAACTATGGGGACCTCAGAGCTTAAGCCATTTGGACGTGCCCTGCGAGGAATGTTTCTGTGCAGGCTTGGCCCCAGGTTTTTAGAGGGACTGGGCCTCCTTTCTTGGGTAAAAGGAAATGAAGTGACACACTTCCTAACCAGATGTATCCTAGTCCCAATTGTATTGTCAAATTTCGGCCTTCACTGGAATCATTTCCATGCCCTTGCCGATGCTTTTTAAAATTTAGAGCTGGTTTACGCACGGCGAGGAGGGGATTCTACCCAAGCAGCCAGGACCCAACGATTGGTCGTGAGTTCCTACTTCAGTCCTGTGCTCAGTCAGCCTCTCCTTATGTGATAGCCCAAAGGAAAGGAAAGGTGGCTCTTCTCTCCTTGACCTTGAGATGCCCTCCTTTTGAGGAAGAGAAGTTCACCCATATGCTGCATGCTGGAGCATCTGGTACGTTCAGGAGGTGCCCTTTCCAGGACTATAGCACCAATGCTTGCATCTGAAACCTTGAGCATCACCTGGGAGTCCCATTAGTATAGCTGAATGACTGCAGCCTCTATCCATTCATGGGAAGGGCAAAACAAACACACCCACAACCACCACCAGCACCACCACAACACTACTGCCAAATGTCCCTCTCATTTTAAGAGAAGAACGCAGAGTTCCTGGTGACAGGGCTCCCAGGCCTAGACCACGGTTTCCCTTTCCCCAAGGCCGCAGTGGTTTCTCATTCCTGGGAATGAAAATTGGGTGGCGAGGAGATGGGCCTAGTCACCTCAATCTAAACATGGTGTCTCATCGCATCTCTAATCAACACATTTGGCCCAGGATTTACCCACTTCCACCCTCTTGCTGTTTTTCTGCCGAGGTTCCCCTTGTGGGCCTTGTGCTCCAGTGTCTCAGAGCAATATCCTGTTCATGCAGCTAGAGGATCTGGAAGATTTTTTGTCACTGTGGGGACGTGTTGGCCACAGAGCCCCATGGGAATGCTGTTCAGAACTATGTTGGCCTGAGGAGGCCTAAGGCATTGGAAGCCTGCAAGCAGTGAATGTCTGTGCGTAGGCATGGCTAGAAGACTCATTTCTTGCGGGAGGGGAAAAAATTAGATGTCTCATTACAGTTTTATCTCACTTAAAATGGCCCTGCTTATATACATTCCTGTAGTCTCGCAGATTGTTGATGTCGCTCCTGGTACACATTCCAACTGGAAGGTGCTTTTCCTCACAGCAGCGCCTAGGATTCCTGGGGAGTTCCCTGGCCCTCTTATCCCTGAGCTTGTGGTGTGGCTCCCTTGGGTAAGTGTGTAGACAGGTAGGAAAGGCACCTGCCTCCCTAGCTCGGTGAGATGCCTCCGTTCTGGACAACCTAGTTCGAAATAGCGTTCAAAGAATGGAAACGGACAGAGAGGCAATGCGGACTTTCCTAGAGTTGAGAATAAACCAATGTTGAGACGAAAATACCTAGCAAAACCTGTTAGTCTCTGGGATCAGAAAGGCCTGTTGGCTTTGGCAATGGGAAAACTCCAGGGCCTCCCCCTGGGAGCCACAGAAACAAGAGGCCTTCATTCTTCCTTGGTAAAGAGTGGGAAATCTCCTGGAATCGGATGTCACTCCTGCTGCCTTTCCGTCTGTGGCGGGGAGGGGGGACACAACAAAACCAGAAACGCTTTAGTGTTAGCAGACTGGTTCTCCCAGCTGATGATGCGTTTGGAAGTAGCCATTGGAGGAGCATTCCTGGCACGAGCTCTTTTTCCACTGAGGAGGTCCCGGAGCACACCGCGCATGTGTCAACTGTCTGCTCTTCCGAACGAAGGCATCTCTGGCAGCCAGGGGAGGGAGAACAGCTGGCTGCCAAACAGAGCATTTCAAAGATCGGGACAAGAACCAAGCACTCCGAGGCAGAAGGGGAAACGTTCCTTTCGGCTCTCAGACACATTGCTCTCCCCTAGCACAGGATCTCAATGGGAACCTGCCCCAACCGTGTGTGTATGGTGGACACACGGGTTGTGAGATGCCACCCAGAGTATTCCTCCATGTGAAACAACGTAGCTACCAAATCAGCAAGAGGATGGGATGGCTTCAAGGAAAACCAAAGTTCAACTCTTCCAATGGGAATGAAAGTTATCTGAGAGTGAGGTGTCTAACTTCAGCTCCCCTTGCCCCAGAAATGGAGGCAAGCTCCCTCCCAAACCCTCTGGCCATGCCTACACCCAATCTCTTGAGCTTTCTCCAAGGAGAGGAAAGTTTCTGACATTGGAGGTTTTCCGCCATTTCCATCAGTGTCTTGAGGCAGCCGTGATTCAGAGGTGGCAGGCTGCAACTCCCAGCTGCGGATCCAATGTTTGGAATGGGTGTTTGGAGCATTATTCCTTGAAGAAAGCTATTTCTGCCCTCAACAGGCCCTAGAGCATAGTAGGCCGTCCACATCCCATCTGTTCTTGAGAATGAAGGCATCTCCACCACCCAGGAGCCAGTATGGCAAGCTAGACCCCCATCTCTGTGCGTCTTCAGCCGGCCAAGTACCAAGTCCTCAGGGCCAGAAGGGCAAACATTTCTTTCAAAGAGGAGACTCTGGTTGTCTTAGCTTAGGAGAGGTCCAGAGTGGGAACTCACCACCAATCCCTGGGTGCTCTAAAGGTGAGTCACAACACCTTGGCCCATGAAGGTGCCCGTAGCCTTTGTTCAACAAACAGGCAAGGCCATGGGAAACAGCACAAAGAGTGCCAGAGTCCCATGTCAACCGCAAATGGGACACAAAGTGACTAGCTCACTCTCCTAACAGGTTGGCACTTTTGGGAATAAGAATCAGCTGTGGACTTGGCTTCAGGGAAAGTGCCATGTGCCACCCCAGGTAAGCTTTAGCTCGAGGCCTGTCTTCCTCCTCCATAAAGGGAAGGGATGCTCCTGGTGCTGGCTGTTATTTGCCCTTTTCCATCAGTGGTTAGAGGTAGCAGTGATTCAGGGGTAGCCTGTTGGTTCTGCCACCTGACGACCAAGTATTGGGAACTGATTCTTGGTGCCATATTCCTTGAAAAATTTTGTGTCTGCACTGACCAGGTCCAGGAACACGATGCCCTTGTGGTGATGGTCTGTTCTTCAAAATGAAGACATCTCAATCATCCAGCGGATGTGGGGAAGCCGGCTAGGAATCACGGCACTTAGCTGGCCAAAGTCCAAGTGCTCAGGAACAGGAGAGCCATACTTCCCTTAGGACGTCAGCTCTTGCTTAGCACGGGATCACGCTTGGAACTGGCCACCCGTCCCTGGGTGCTGACTGCGTGTGGGACAGCACGATGGCCTCTGATGGCGACTCAAGTTCTTGTTCGAACAAAGGGCAAAGGGGACGCCTGCATGGCTCAGTCGATTAAGCATCTGCCTCCGGCTCAGCTCATGACCACAAGGTCCTGGGATCGAACCCTGCATTGGAAATGCACGTTGGAACAGCCGTTTTGGGAAACAGAGTGGAGCTTCCTCAGAAAATTCAAAACAGAGCTAGCTTTTGACCCAGCAATTGCTCGCCTGGGTATTTGCCCCAAGACACAGGTGGGGTGAAAAGAAGGGCCACATGCACCCCAATGTTCATAGCAGCAAGGTCCACACGAGCGAACCCGTGGAAAGAGCCGACATTCCCTTCAACAGATGAATGGAGAGAGATGATGTGGTCCATCTCTACAAGGGAATAATACTCACCCATCAGAAAGGATGAATAACCAACTTTGTCATCAACATCGATGGGGCTGGGGGAGAGCATGCTCAATGAAATTGGCCGAGCAGAGAAAGCCAATATCATAGGGCTTCACGGATTTGTGGAACATAAGGAATAGCATGGAGGGCGTGAGGAGAAGGAAGGGAAAAATGAAGGGGGGCAAATCGGAGCGGGAGACGAACCATGAGACGGTACGGACTCCAAGAAATGGAGGGTTTTAGAGGGGACGGGTGGATGGATGAGTTAACCCAGTGGTGGGTATAAGGACGGCAGGTATCGAATGGACCATTGGGTGTTCTAGGAAAACAATGAACCAGGGATCCCAGATCCAAAACGAATGATGAACTGTATGGTGAGTAAAAGTACAATTTATTAAAAGACCAAGAAACCGCTTCTCTCTTCATGAAACAAGATGGTAGTTGAAATATGCATTCCCTCACAGTGTGATATCTGAGAGTTAAGTAGTTGGCACCTTCCTTTGGCTTCCACGCATACATTTGTAAGCATCCTCTCTTCCTGGAACGAGAATGCTTCATGAAAAAAAAAAAAGGATTTCAAACCACGAAGTGTGTCTACTAAACTCACAACCCCAGTGTAACTAAAGGAAAGATACCTCTGTCCTATCCCGACCTCACGTGAGCCTTGGGATCATCTCACAAGATTGAGATTTCACTCCAAATCTCATGAGATCTCATGGAACTGGGGCCAGATTTCACTCCACATCACCTGAGGTCACAATGAGATCGGGCGAGATTTCACTACAATTCTCGTGAGACAGCAGGGACCTTGGGCGAGATTTCCCTGCAACGCTGGTCATATCTCTTGAGTTTGGGTGAGCTTTTACTCCCAGTCTGGTGAGGTCTCATCCAAAACGTGGACACTTCAGTGCCCATCTCATGAGATCTCATGCATATTGAGCGAGATTTCAATCTCAATCTCGTGAGATCTCATGGACATCGGGCGAGATTTCACTCCAGCTCTCGTGAGATCCTTTGGAATTCGGGGATCAATTCCTCCAGGTGTTGAGAGATCTCATCCGATCCTTGGAGACTTCAGTCCAAATCTCATGAGATCTCAGGATAGTGAGGGAGAATTCACTCTATCTCTCGTGAGAAATCATGGATATCAGGCGAGATAATTCCAACACTCGTGAGATCCTATGGACATCGGGTGAGAATTCTTTCCAAATCCCGTGATATGTCATGGACCTTGGACCTGATTTCACTCCAAATGTCGTGTGGTCTCAATGACCTCGGGCAGATTTCAGTCCAAATCTCGGGAGATATCAGGGACGACCGTGGGCGAGCTTTCAACCTAAACCTCGCGAGATCTCATGGACATCGGGCGAGATTTGCCACCAAATCTCCTGAGATCTCATGGACCTCGGTTCAGATTTCACTCCAAATCTCATGAGATCTCATGGAATTTAGGCGAGATTTCACTGCAAACCTCCTGAGCTCACAAGGAGATTGGGCGAGATGTCACTACAAATCTCATGAGATCTAGGGACCTTGGGCGAGATTTCCCTCCCGCTCTCGTGAGATCTCTGGAATTTGGGCGCGATTTTACTCCCAGTCTTGTGAGATCTCCTCCAAACCTTGGCGACGTCACTGTCAATCTCGTGAGATCTCCTGGGTATTGAGCGAGATTTCAATCTCAATATCGTGAGACTGATGGGCATCAGGTGAGATTTTATTGCATATCTCGAGAGATCTCAGAGACATTCGGGTGAGATTTCACTCCGAATATCCTGAGGTCCCAATGACATCGGGCGAGATTTCACGACAAATGTCGTGAGATATCAGGGAACTTGGGCGAGATTTCACTCCAAATCCCGTGAGATCTCTTGGAATTCAGCTGAGATTTTACTCCATCTCTCGTGTGCTCTCTTCCTCATTTGGAGACCTCAGTCCAAATCTCTGGAGATCTCATGGAAAATAGGTGAGATTTCACTCTAACTTTTGAGATATCGCATGGTCATTGGGCGAGATGTTCCTCCAAATCTCGTGAGATGTCATGGACACCGGGCGAGAATTCCCTCCAAATCTCGTGAGATGTCACGGACTTTGGGTGAGATTTCTCTCCAAATCTCGTGAGATCTCTTGGACTTTGGGCGAGATTTTACTCCAGGTCTCATGAGCACTCGTCCAACACTTGGAGAGGTCAGTGCCATTCTCGTGAGATCTCATGGATATTGAGTGAGGATTCCATCTAAATCTCGTGAGATCTCATGGACATCAGGTGAGATTTCACTCCGAATAGCCTGAGGTCACAATCACGTTGGGCGAGATTTCACCACAAATCTCGTGAGATATCAGCGACCTCAGGCGAGATTTCAATCCAAATATCGGGACATCTCAATGACATTGGGCGACAGTTCACTAAACTCTCGTGAGATAAAAGGGACCTAGGGCGAGATTTCACTCCACCTCTCGTGAGATCTCTGGGAATTCGCGGATAGTTTACTCCAAGTCTCGTGAGATCTCATCCAATCCTTGGAGACTTCAGTCCAAAACCCGTGAGATCTCAGGATAGGGAGCGAGAATTCAATCTATATCTTGTGAGCACTGAGGGACATCAGGCGAGATGACTGCAAATCTTGTGAGTACTCACGAATATCGGGTGAGATTCCACTCCAAATCTCCTGAGGTCTCAATGAGCTCGGGCAGATTTCACTCCAAATCTCGTGAGTTATCAGGGACGCGGGGCGAGGTTTCAATCTAAATGTCGTGAGATCTCATGGAAATCGGGCGAGATGTGACACCAAATCTCCTGAGATCGCAGGGACATCGACTGAGATTTCACTCCGAATCTCATGAGAGCTCATGGATGTTGGGCTCGACTTCACTCCAAATCTCCTGAGGTCCCAATGAGTCCAGGCGAGATTTGACTACAGATCTCGTGAGATAGCAGCAACCTTGGGCAAGATTTCTATCCAAATCTCGTGAGATCTCAATGACATCGGGGGAGATTCCTTCCAAATCTCGTGAGATATCAAGGACCTTGGGCGAGATTTCACCCCAACTCTCGTGAGGTCTCCTGGTCTGTGGGCGAGATTTGACTCCCATCCCGTTAAATGTCCTCCAAACCTTGGAGACGTCAATGCCAACCTCGTGAATTCTCATGGATACGAGCGAGTTTTCCATCTGAATCTCGTGTGATCTCATGGATATCGGGCGAGATATCCCTCCAAATCTCGTGAGATCTCGTGGACATTGGGCGAGAATTCACTCCCGACTCCTGAGTTCCCGATGACTTCGGGCGAGATTTCACTACATATCTCGTAATATTCAGGGACCTCGGGCGAGATTTCAATCCAAATCTCGCGAGGTCTCAATGACATCGCGTGAGATTTCACTACAAATCTCGTGAGATATCAGGGAGTTTGGGCGAGATTTACCTCCAACTCTCACCAGGACTCTTGGACGTTGAGCGAGACTTGACTCCACGTCTCGGAGATCTCATCCAAACCTTGGAGAATTCAGTCCAAATCTCATGAGATCTCATGGATATGGAGCGAAATTTCAATCTCAACCTCGTGAGATCTCATGACATCAGGAGAGATTTGACTCCAAATCTCGTGAGATCTCACGGATATCGGGTGAGATTTCTCTGCAAATCTCGTGAGATCATGGGCATTGGGTGAGATTTCACGCCAAATCTCTTGAGGTCACAATGACATGGGGCGAGATTTCACTATACTTCTCTTGAACTATCAGGGGTCTTGGGCAAGATTTCACTACAAATCTCGTGAGACATCAGGGACCTTGCGCGATATTTCACTCCAAATCTCGTGAGGTACCAATGACATCGGGCGAGATTTCCGCAGAAATCTCTTGAGATATCTGGAACCTTGGTTGAGATTTTACTCCAACTCTGGTGAGCTCTCTTGGAATTCGGGGTATTTTCCTCCAAGTCTCGCGAGAGCTCCTCCAGACCTTGGAGACATCAGTACAAATCTCGTGAGATCTCGTGGATATTGAGCGAGATTTCAATCTTTATCTCGTGAGACCTCATGGACATCAGGCGAGAATTTACTCCAAATCTCGTGAAATCGCATGGACATCGGCTGAGATTTCACTCCAAATATCTTGGGATCTCATGGACATCGGGCGAGATTTCACTCCAAATCTCCTTGAGGTCACAGGGACATCGGGCGAGATTTCACCTCAAATCTCGTGAGATATCATGGACTTTGGGTGAGATTTGTCTCCAACTGTCGCGAGATCTCTTGGACTGTGGGTGAGCTTTGACTCCAGGTCTCGTGAGATCTCATCCAAAACATGGAGACGTCAGTGCCAATCGAATGAGATCTCATGGATATTGAGTGAGTATTCAATCGAAATATCGTGAGATCTCATGGATATCCGGCGAGTTTTGACACCAAATCTCGTGAGATCCCATGGACATCGGGTGCGATTTCAGTCCCAATCTCACGAGATCTCATGGATATTGGGCGAGACTCACTCCAAATCTCCTGTGGTTCTAATGACATGGCGCGAGGTTTCAAGAAATCTCGTGAGATATCAAGGCCCTTGGTCGAGATTTCGGTCCAAATCTCGTGAGGTCTCAATGACATTGGGTGAGAGTTCATGACAAATCTCGGGAGATATCAGGGACCATGGGCGAGATTTCACTCCAACCCTCATGAGGTCTCTTGGTCTTTGGCGAGATTTAACTCCAAGTCTTGTGAGAGCTCCTTCAAACCTTGGAGACGTCAGTGCCAATCTCCTGAGATCTCATGGCTATGGATGGAGATTTAATCTAAATCTCGTGAGATCTCAAGGACATCAGGCGAGGTTTTACTCCAAATCTTGGGAGCTGTCATGGACATCGGGTGAGATATGTCTCCAAAACTCGTGAGATAATGGACCTTGGGCCAGACTGCACTCCATAGGTCCTGAGGTCACAATGACATCGGGCGAGATTTCACTACAAAACTCGAGAGATATCAGGGACCTTGGGCAAGGTTTCACTCCTAATCTCGTGAGATAGCAGGGACCTTGGGCGAGATTTCACTCTCAATCTCGTGAGATCTCTTGGAGTTCGGGCGAGATTTGATTCCAAGTCTCGTGAGATCCAATCCAAGCCTTGGAGACTTCAGTCCCAATCTCGTGAGATCTCCTGGACATTGGGCGAGATTCAAATCCAAATCTCGTGTGGTCTCAATGATATCGGGTGAGATTTCACACCAATTCTCGTGAGATCTCATGGCCATCGGGCGAGATATTCTTGCACATCTCGTGAGATCTCATCACAACTTGGAGAGCTCAGTCCAAATCTCGTGAGATGTCATGGATATTGCAAAAGTTTTCACTGTAAATCTCGTGAGATCTCATGGACCGCGGTCGAGATTTTACTTGCAATCTCTTGAGATTTCCTGGATGTCGGGTGAGATCTCATTCCAAATCCCGTGAGATCTCATGGACATCGGGCGCGAATTCACTCCAAAACTCGGGAGATGTTATGGACGTCGGGTGAGATTTCCCTCCAAATCTCGTGTGATCTCTTCGAAATCTCACTGGAACAGGAACCAGCAGTTGTGGTCTAGGGCTCACACCTGTTGAAAGGGAAGCTAAACAGCCCGACACAGGTGTTGGGTAGTAAGAAGGGCAGGTGTTGGCATGATCACTGAGTATTATCGGCAACTTAGGAATCATTGTTGAGCACTACGACAGAATTCTCGGCTGTTCTATATGCTGTCTAAATGAAAAAATACAATAAAAAATAAAAAGTAAACCGATGAACCTAAGGGAAATGGAAGGAAAAATCAAATAAGACAAGACCAGAGAGGAAGACAAACCGTAAGAGTATCCTAACTTCAGCTAACAAAGTGAGGGTTGCTGGAAGCAAGGTGGGTGAGGAATGGGGAAAGTGGGGAATGGGCATTAAGGAGAGTACTTGTAATTAGCACTGGGTGCTATACACAACAGATGGATCGCTAAATTCTAACCCTGATCCTAGTAACGCGCTCTAGGTTAAATTGGTCGTATTTAAATTCTTTTTCTTGGAAGAAATCTGTTAACATTTGGAGTCCCGATGCACTTGAAGTTGCCCAACGGACGGTGTTTATATATGGGCTCTGCCATGGGTATTTAGAAGGAGCTCTCCTTATTTCTGGGCTCAAAGAAAATGAAGTGACACCTCTCATTTGGGGACTTGGTCGCATTTTCATTTAAATTGTTGATTTTTGGCCATCCATCCAGACAATTCCAAAACCTTGTTGAATTCCTAAGTTGAGCTTTACATTCAAGGAGCCAGGGGATTTTCCTCCCATAGGCCGTACCCAGGGATTGCTGGAAAGTTCACATCCTTGTCCTGTGCAAGGAGAGAGTCTCAGGGTCTGATATCCTAAAGGAAGATTGCCCTATTGCTCCTGAGCTGCTTCTGAGCTCTCGGGGCATAAGCCTGCTGAATGATAGCCAGCTTCTAGTTCTCCCCTAGATGATTGAGGTGCCATTATGCTGAAGATTAGACAGGAAGCAGCACAGTAAGAGCCCTTTCAAGGAATACTACACCAAAGGCCTGCTTTGGAACACTTGAACATCAGCCAAGAGGACAAAAGCGTCACCCTCATTTGCTTCTGTGTCTCCCCATGCACGGTAAGGTCCATTTTAAAAACAGAAAACAAAACCAAGAGCAGACTTTCCGCTTTCTGAAGGAGGAATGCCGGCCTCTTAATGACAGGGCTCCCAAGTGCAGGGCAGGAACGTTGACCTTGGCCCAAGCCCACAGGTGTACGCTTTCCCTGCGGCAGACTGCTTGCCAGCAGACTGTGCTTTCTTCACATTAGCCCATTCTCATCGCTAATGAAGAACGTTGGCCTTCCATGCATCATTTTCCACCCTCTAGCTCTTTTTTCAATCTAAGATTGCCCTGGGCGTCATTCCGATCCAGTGTCTCAGAGTAATAGCCTCTATTTAAGAAGGTCCAGCTAAGTCCTTGTGACTGTGGGAGAGATTGGGGCACGTTGCCCCTTGTAACGGGCTTTCAGAACTATGGGGACCTCAGAGCTTAAGCCATTTGGACGTGCCCTGCGAGGAATGTTTCTGTGCAGGCTTGGCCCCAGGTTTTTAGAGGGACTGGGCCTCCTTTCTTGGGTAAAAGGAAATGAAGTGACACACTTCCTAACCAGATGTATCCTAGTCCCAATTGTATTGTCAAATTTCGGCCTTCACTGGAATCATTTCCATGCCCTTGCCGATGCTTTTTAAAATTTAGAGCTGGTTTACGCACGGCGAGGAGGGGATTCTACCCAAGCAGCCAGGACCCAACGATTGGTCGTGAGTTCCTACTTCAGTCCTGTGCTCAGTCAGCCTCTCCTTATGTGATAGCCCAAAGGAAAGGAAAGGTGGCTCTTCTCTCCTTGACCTTGAGATGCCCTCCTTTTGAGGAAGAGAAGTTCACCCATATGCTGCATGCTGGAGCATCTGGTACGTTCAGGAGGTGCCCTTTCCAGGACTATAGCACCAATGCTTGCATCTGAAACCTTGAGCATCAGCTGGGAGTCCCATTAGTATAGCTGAATGACTGCAGCCTCTATCCATTCATGGGAAGGGCAAAACAAACACACCCACAACCACCACCAGCACCACCACAACACTACTGCCAAATTTCCCTCTCATTTTAAGAGAAGAACGCAGAGTTCCTGGTGACAGGGCTCCCAGGCCTAGACCACGGTTTCCCTTTCCCCAAGGCCGCAGTGGTTTCTCATTCCTGGGAATGAAAATTGGGTGGCGAGGAGATGGGCCTAGTCACCTCAATCTAAACATGGTGTCTCATCGCATCTCTAATCAACACATTTGGCCCAGGATTTACCCACTTCCACCCTCTTGCTGTTTTTCTGCCGAGGTTCCCCTTGTGGGCCTTGTGCTCCAGTGTCTCAGAGCAATATCCTGTTCATGCAGCTAGAGGATCTGGAAGATTTTTTGTCACTGTGGGGACGTGTTGGCCACAGAGCCCCATGGGAATGCTGTTCAGAACTATGTTGGCCTGAGGAGGCCTAAGGCATTGGAAGCCTGCAAGCAGTGAATGTCTGTGCGTAGGCATGGCCAGAAGACTCATTTCTTGCGGGAGGGGAAAAAATTAGATGTCTCATTACAGTTTTATCTCACTTAAAATGGCCCTGCTTATATACATTCCTGTAGTCTCGCAGATTGTTGATGTCGCTCCTGGTACACATTCCAACTGGAAGGTGCTTTTCCTCACAGCAGCGCCTAGGATTCCTGGGGAGTTCCCTGGCCCTCTTATCCCTGAGCTTGTGGTGTGGCTCCCTTGGGTAAGTGTGTAGACAGGTAGGAAAGGCACCTGCCTCCCTAGCTCGGTGAGATGCCTCCGTTCTGGACAACCTAGTTCGAAATAGCGTTCAAAGAATGGAAACGGACAGAGAGGCAATGCGGACTTTCCTAGAGTTGAGAATAAACCAATGTTGAGACGAAAATACCTAGCAAAACCTGTTAGTCTCTGGGATCAGAAAGGCCTGTTGGCTTTGGCAATGGGAAAACTCCAGGGCCTCCCCCTGGGAGCCACAGAAACAAGAGGCCTTCATTCTTCCTTGGTAAAGAGTGGGAAATCTCCTGGAATCGGATGTCACTCCTGCTGCCTTTCCGTCTGTGGCGGCGAGGGGGGACACAACAAAACCAGAAACGCTTTAGTGTTAGCAGACTGGTTCTCCCAGCTGATGATGCGTTTGGAAGTAGCCATTGGAGGAGCATTCCTGGCACGAGCTCTTTTTCCACTGAGGAGGTCCCGGAGCACACCGCGCATGTGTCAACTGTCTGCTCTTCCGAACGAAGGCATCTCTGGCAGCCAGGGGAGGGAGAACAGCTGGCTGCCAAACAGAGCATTTCAAAGATCGGGACAAGAACCAAGCACTCCGAGGCAGAAGGGGAAACGTTCCTTTCGGCTCTCAGACACATTGCTCTCCCCTAGCACAGGATCTCAATGGGAACCTGCACCAACCGTGTGTGTATGGTGGACACACGGGTTGTGAGATGCCACCCAGAGTATTCCTCCATGTGAAACAACGTAGCTACCAAATCAGCAAGAGGATGGGATGGCTTCAAGGAAAACCAAAGTTCAACTCTTCCAATGGGAATGAAAGTTATCTGAGAGTGAGGTGTCTAACTTCAGCTCCCCTTGCCCCAGAAATGGAGGCAAGCTCCCTCCCAAACCCTCTGGCCATGCCTACACCCAATCTCTTGAGCTTTCTCCAAGGAGAGGAAAGTTTCTGACATTGGAGGTTTTCCGCCATTTCCATCAGTGTCTTGAGGCAGCCGTGATTCAGAGGTGGCAGGCTGCAACTCCCAGCTGCGGATCCAATGTTTGGAATGGGTGTTTGGAGCATTATTCCTTGAAGAAAGCTATTTCTGCCCTCAACAGGCCCTAGAGCATAGTAGGCCGTCCACATCCCATCTGTTCTTGAGAATGAAGGCATCTCCACCACCCAGGAGCCAGTATGGCAAGCTAGACCCCCATCTCTGTGCGTCTTCAGCCGGCCAAGTACCAAGTCCTCAGGGCCAGAAGGGCAAACATTTCTTTCAAAGAGGAGACTCTGGTTGTCTTAGCTTAGGAGAGGTCCAGAGTGGGAACTCACCACCAATCCCTGGGTGCTCTAAAGGTGAGTCACAACACCTTGGCCCATGAAGGTGCCCGTAGCCTTTGTTCAACAAACAGGCAAGGCCATGGGAAACAGCACAAAGAGTGCCAGAGTCCCATGTCAACCGCAAATGGGACACAAAGTGACTAGCTCACTCTCCTAACAGGTTGGCACTTTTGGGAATAAGAATCAGCTGTGGACTTGGCTTCAGGGAAAGTGCCATGTGCCACCCCAGGTAAGCTTTAGCTCGAGGCCTGTCTTCCTCCTCCATAAAGGGAAGGGATGCTCCTGGTGCTGGCTGTTATTTGCCCTTTTCCATCAGTGGTTAGAGGTAGCAGTGATTCAGGGGTAGCCTGTTGGTTCTGCCACCTGACGACCAAGTATTGGGAACTGATTCTTGGTGCCATATTCCTTGAAAAATTTTGTGTCTGCACTGACCAGGTCCAGGAACACGATGCCCTTGTGGTGATGGTCTGTTCTTCAAAATGAAGACATCTCAATCATCCAGCGGATGTGGGGAAGCCGGCTAGGAATCACGGCACTTAGCTGGCCAAAGTCCAAGTGCTCAGGAACAGGAGAGCCATACTTCCCTTAGGACGTCAGCTCTTGCTTAGCACGGGATCACGCTTGGAACTGGCCACCCGTCCCTGGGTGCTGACTGCGTGTGGGACAGCACGATGGCCTCTGATGGCGACTCAAGTTCTTGTTCGAACAAAGGGCAAAGGGGACGCCTGCATGGCTCAGTCGATTAAGCGTCTGCCTCCGGCTCAGCTCATGACCACAAGGTCCTGGGATCGAACCCTGCATTGGAAATGCACGTTGGAACAGCCGTTTTGGGAAACAGAGTGGAGCTTCCTCAGAAAATTCAAAACAGAGCTAGCTTTTGACCCAGCAATTGCTCGCCTGGGTATTTGCCCCAAGACACAGGTGGGGTGAAAAGAAGGGCCACATGCACCCCAATGTTCATAGCAGCAAGGTCCACACGAGCGAACCCGTGGAAAGAGCCGACATTCCCTTCAACAGATGAATGGAGAGAGATGATGTGGTCCATCTCTACAAGGGAATAATACTCACCCATCAGAAAGGATGAATACCCAACTTTGTCATCAACATCGATGGGGCTGGGGGAGAGCATGCTCAATGAAATTGGCCGAGCAGAGAAAGCCAATATCATAGGGCTTCACGGATTTGTGGAACATAAGGAATAGCATGGAGGGCGTGAGGAGAAGGAAGGGAAAAATGAAGGGGGGCAAATCGGAGCGGGAGACGAACCATGAGACGGTACGGACTCCAAGAAATGGAGGGTTTTAGAGGGGACGGGTGGATGGATGAGTTAACCCAGTGGTGGGTATAAGGACGGCAGGTATCGAATGGACCATTGGGTGTTCTAGGAAAACAATGAACCAGGGATCCCAGATCCAAAACGAATGATGTACTGTATGGTGAGTAAAAGTACAATTTATTAAAAGACCAAGAAAGCGCTTCTCTCTTCATGAAACAAGATGGTAGTTGAAATATGCATTCCCTCACAGTGTGATATCTGAGAGTTAAGTAGTTGGCACCTTCCTTTGGCTTCCACGCATACATTTGTAAGCATCCTCTCTTCCTGGAACGAGAATGCTTCATGAAAAAAAAAAAAGGATTTCAAACCACGAAGTGTGTCTACTAAACTCACAACCCCAGTGTAACTAAAGGAAAGATACCTCTGTCCTATCCCGACCTCACGTGAGCCTTGGGATCATCTCACAAGATTGAGATTTCACTCCAAATCTCATGAGATCTCATGGAACTGGGGCCAGATTTCACTCCACATCACCTGAGGTCACAATGAGATCGGGCGAGATTTCACTACAATTCTCGTGAGATAGCAGGGACCTTGGGCGAGATTTCCCTGCAACGCTGGTCATATCTCTTGAGTTTGGGTGAGCTTTTACTCCCAGTCTGGTGAGGTCTCATCCAAAACGTGGACACGTCAGTGCCCATCTCATGAGATCTCATGCATATTGAGCGAGATTTCAATCTCAATCTCGTGAGATCTCATGGACATCGGGCGAGATTTCACTCCAGCTCTCGTGAGATCCTTTGGAATTCGGGGATCAATTCCTCCAGGTGTTGAGAGATCTCATCCGATCCTTGGAGACTTCAGTCCAAATCTCATGAGATCTCAGGATAATGAGGGAGAATTCACTCTATCTCTCGTGAGAAATCATGGATATCAGGCGAGATAATTCCAACACTCGTGAGATCCTATGGACATCGGGTGAGAATTCTTTCCAAATCCCGTGATATGTCATGGACCTTGGACCTGATTTCACTCCAAATGTCGTGTGGTCTCAATGACCTCGGGCAGATTTCACTCCAAATCTCGGGAGATATCAGGGACGACCGTGGGCGAGCTTTCAACCTAAACCTCGCGAGATCTCATGGACATCGGGCGAGATTTGCCACCAAATCTCCTGAGATCTCATGGACCTCGGTTCAGATTTCACTCCAAATCTCATGAGATCTCATGGAATTTAGGCGAGATTTCACTGCAAACCTCCTGAGCTCACAAGGAGATTGGGCGAGATGTCACTACAAATCTCATGAGATCTAGGGACCTTGGGCGAGATTTCCCTCCCGCTCTCGTGAGATCTCTGGAATTTGGGCGCGATTTTACTCCCAGTCTTGTGAGATCTCCTCCAAACCTTGGCGACGTCACTGTCAATCTCGTGAGATCTCCTGGGTATTGAGCGAGATTTCAATCTCAATATCGTGAGACTGATGGGCATCAGGTGAGATTTTATTGCATATCTCGAGAGATCTCAGAGACATTCGGGTGAGATTTCACTCCGAATATCCTGAGGTCCCAATGACATCGGGCGAGATTTCACGACAAATGTCGTGAGATATCAGGGAACTTGGGCGAGATTTCACTCCAAATCCCGTGAGATCTCTTGGAATTCAGCTGAGATTTTACTCCATCTCTCGTGTGCTCTCTTCCTCATTTGGAGACCTCAGTCCAAATCTCTGGAGATCTCATGGAAAATAGGTGAGATTTCACTCTAACTTTTGAGATATCGCATGGTCATTGGGCGAGATGTTCCTCCAAATCTCGTGAGATGTCATGGACACCGGGCGAGAATTCCCTCCAAATCTCGTGAGATGTCACGGACTTTGGGTGAGATTTCTCTCCAAATCTCGTGAGATCTCTTGGACTTTGGGCGAGATTTTACTCCAGGTCTCATGAGCACTCGTCCAACACTTGGAGAGGTCAGTGCCATTCTCGTGAGATCTCATGGATATTGAGTGAGGATTCCATCTAAATCTCGTGAGATCTCATGGACATCAGGTGAGATTTCACTCCGAATAGCCTGAGGTCACAATCACGTTGGGCGAGATTTCACCACAAATCTCGTGAGATATCAGCGACCTCAGGCGAGATTTCAATCCAAATATCGGGACGTCTCAATGACATTGGGCGACAGTTCACTAAACTCTCGTGAGATAAAAGGGACCTAGGGCGAGATTTCACTCCACCTCTCGTGAGATCTCTGGGAATTCGCGGATAGTTTACTCCAAGTCTCGTGAGATCTCATCCAATCCTTGGAGACTTCAGTCCAAAACCCGTGAGATCTCAGGATAGGGAGCGAGAATTCAATCTATATCTTGTGAGCACTGAGGGACATCAGGCGAGATGACTGCAAATCTTGTGAGTACTCAGGAATATCGGGTGAGATTCCACTCCAAATCTCCTGAGGTCTCAATGAGCTCGGGCAGATTTCACTCCAAATCTCGTGAGTTATCAGGGACGCGGGGCGAGGTTTCAATCTAAATGTCGTGAGATCTCATGGAAATCGGCCGAGATGTGACACCAAATCTCCTGAGATCGCAGGGACATCGATTGAGATTTCACTCCGAATCTCATGAGAGCTCATGGATATTGGGCTCGACTTCACTCCAAATCTCCTGAGGTCCCAATGAGTCCAGGCGAGATTTCACTACAGATCTCGTGAGATAGCAGCAACCTTGGGCGAGATTTCTATCCAAATCTCGTGAGATCTCAATGACATCGGGGGAGATTCCTTCCAAATCTCGTGAGATATCAAGGACCTTGGGCGAGATTTCACCCCAACTCTCGTGAGGTCTCCTGGTCTGTGGGCGAGATTTGACTCCCATCCCGTTAAATGTCCTCCAAACCTTGGAGACGTCAATGCCAACCTCGTGAATTCTCATGGATACGAGCGAGTTTTCCATCTGAATCTCGTGTGATCTCATGGATATCGGGCGAGATATCCCTCCAAATCTCGTGAGATCTCGTGGACATTGGGCGAGATTTCACTCCCAACTCCTGAGTTCCCGATGACTTCGGGCGAGATTTCACTACATATCTCGTAATATTCAGGGACCTCGGGCGAGATTTCAATCCAAATCTCGCGAGGTCTCAATGACATCGCGTGAGATTTCACTACAAATCTCGTGAGATATCAGGGAGTTTGGGCGAGATTTACCTCCAACTCTCACCAGGACTCTTGGACGTTGAGCGAGACTTGACTCCACGTCTCGGAGATCTCATCCAAACCTTGGAGAATTCAGTCCAAATCTCATGAGATCTCATGGATATGGAGCGAAATTTCAATCTCAACCTCGTGAGATCTCATGACATCAGGAGAGATTTGACTCCAAATCTCGTGAGATCTCACGGATATCGGGTGAGATTTCTCTGCAAATCTCGTGAGATCATGGGCATTGGGTGAGATTTCACGCCAAATCTCTTGAGGTCACAATGACATGGGGCGAGATTTCACTATACTTCTCTTGAACTATCAGGGGTCTTGGGCAAGATTTCACTACAAATCTCGTGAGACATCAGGGACCTTGCGCGATATTTCACTCCAAATCTCATGAGGTACCAATGACATCGGGCGAGATTTCCGCAGAAATCTCTTGAGATATCGGGAACCTTGGTTGAGATTTTACTCCAACTCTGGTGAGCTCTCTTGGAATTCGGGGTATTTTCCTCCAAGTCTCGCGAGAGCTCCTCCAGACCTTGGAGACATCAGTACAAATCTCGTGAGATCTCGTGGATATTGAGCGAGATTTCAATCTTTATCTCGTGAGACCTCATGGACATCAGGCGAGAATTTACCCCAAATCTCGTGAAATCGCATGGACATCGGCTGAGATTTCACTCCAAATATCTTGGGATCTCATGGACATCGGGCGAGATTTCACTCCAAATCTCCTTGAGGTCACAGGGACATCGGGCGAGATTTCACCTCAAATCTCCTGAGATATCATGGACTTTGGGTGAGATTTGTCTCCAACTGTCGCGAGATCTCTTGGACTGTGGGTGAGCTTTGACTCCAGGTCTCGTGAGATCTCATCCAAAACATGGAGACGTCAGTGCCAATCGAATGAGATCTCATGGATATTGAGTGAGTATTCAATCGAAATATCGTGAGATCTCATGGATATCCGGCGAGTTTTGACACCAAATCTCGTGAGATCCCATGGACATCGGGTGCGATTTCAGTCCCAATCTCACGAGATCTCATGGATATTGGGCGAGACTCACTCCAAATCTCCTGTGGTTCTAATGACATGGCGCGAGGTTTCAAGAAATCTCGTGAGATATCAAGGCCCTTGGTCGAGATTTCGGTCCAAATCTCGTGAGGTCTCAATGACATTGGGTGAGAGTTCATGACAAATCTCGGGAGATATCAGGGACCATGGGCGAGATTTCACTCCAACCCTCATGAGGTCTCTTGGTCTTTGGCGAGATTTAACTCCAAGTCTTGTGAGAGCTCCTTCAAACCTTGGAGACGTCAGTGCCAATCTCCTGAGATCTCATGGCTATGGATGGAGATTTAATCTAAATCTCGTGAGATCTCAAGGACATCAGGCGAGGTTTTACTCCAAATCTTGGGAGCTGTCATGGACATCGGGTGAGATATGTCTCCAAAACTCGTGAGATAATGGACCTTGGGCCAGACTGCACTCCATAGGTCCTGAGGTCACAATGACATCGGGCGAGATTTCACTACAAAACTCGAGAGATATCAGGGACCTTGGGCAAGGTTTCACTCCTAATCTCGTGAGATAGCAGGGACCTTGGGCGAGATTTCACTCTCAATCTCGTGAGATCTCTTGGAGTTCGGGCGAGATTTGATTCCAAGTCTCGTGAGATCCAATCCAAGCCTTGGAGACTTCAGTCCCAATCTCGTGAGATCTCCTGGACATTGGGCGAGATTCAAATCCAAATCTCGTGTGGTCTCAATGATATCGGGTGAGATTTCACACCAATTCTCGTGAGATCTCATGGCCATCGGGCGAGATATTCTTGCACATCTCGTGAGATCTCATCACAACTTGGAGAGCTCAGTCCAAATCTCGTGAGATGTCATGGATATTGCAAAAGTTTTCACTGTAAATCTCGTGAGATCTCATGGACCGCGGTCGAGATTTTACTTGCAATCTCTTGAGATTTCCTGGATGTCGGGTGAGATCTCATTCCAAATCCCGTGAGATCTCATGGACATCGGGCGCGAATTCACTCCAAAACTCGGGAGATGTTATGGACGTCGGGTGAGATTTCCCTCCAAATCTCGTGTGATCTCTTCGAAATCTCACTGGAACAGGAACCAGCAGTTGTGGTCTAGGGCTCACACCTGTTGAAAGGGAAGCTAAACAGCCCGACACAGGTGTTGGGTAGTAAGAAGGGCAGGTGTTGGCATGATCACTGAGTATCATCGGCAACTTAGGAATCATTGTTGAGCACTACGACAGAATTCTCGGCTGTTCTATATGCTGTCTAAATGAAAAAATACAATAAAAAATAAAAAGTAAACCGATGAACCTAAGGGAAATGGAAGGAAAAATCAAATAAGACAAGACCAGAGAGGAAGACAAACCGTAAGAGTATCCTAACTCCAGCTAACAAAGTGAGGGTTGCTGGAAGCAAGGTGGGTGAGGAATGGGGAAAGTGGGGAATGGGCATTAAGGAGAGTACTTGTAATTAGCACTGGGTGCTATACACAACAGATGGATCGCTAAATTCTAACCCTGATCCTAGTAACGCGCTCTAGGTTAAATTGGTCGTATTTAAATTCTTTTTCTTGGAAGAAATCTGTTAACATTTGGAGTCCCGATGCACTTGAAGTTGCCCAACGGACGGTGTTTATATATGGGCTCTGCCATGGGTATTTAGAAGGAGCTCTCCTTATTTCTGGGCTCAAAGAAAATGAAGTGACACCTCTCATTTGGGGACTTGGTCGCATTTTCATTTAAATTGTTGATTTTTGGCCATCCATCCAGACAATTCCAAAACCTTGTTGAATTCCTAAGTTGAGCTTTACATTCAAGGAGCCAGGGGATTTTCCTCCCATAGGCCGTACCCAGGGATTGCTGGAAAGTTCACATCCTTGTCCTGTGCAAGGAGAGAGTCTCAGGGTCTGATATCCTAAAGGAAGATTGCCCTATTGCTCCTGAGCTGCTTCTGAGCTCTCGGGGCATAAGCCTGCTGAATGATAGCCAGCTTCTAGTTCTCCCCTAGATGATTGAGGTGCCATTATGCTGAAGATTAGACAGGAAGCAGCACAGTAAGAGCCCTTTCAAGGAATACTACACCAAAGGCCTGCTTTGGAACACTTGAACATCAGCCAAGAGGACAAAAGCGTCACCCTCATTTGCTTCTGTGTCTCCCCATGCACGGTAAGGTCCATTTTAAAAACAGAAAACAAAACCAAGAGCAGACTTTCCGCTTTCTGAAGGAGGAATGCCGGCCTCTTAATGACAGGGCTCCCAAGTGCAGGGCAGGAACGTTGACCTTGGCCCAAGCCCACAGGTGTACGCTTTCCCTGCGGCAGACTGCTTGCCAGCAGACTGTGCTTTCTTCACATTAGCCCATTCTCATCGCTAATGAAGAACGTTGGCCTTCCATGCATCATTTTCCACCCTCTAGCTCTTTTTTCAATCTAAGATTGCCCTGGGCGTCATTCCGATCCAGTGTCTCAGAGTAATAGCCTCTATTTAAGAAGGTCCAGCTAAGTCCTTGTGACTGTGGGAGAGATTGGGGCACTTTGCCCCTTGTAACGGGCTTTCAGAACTATGGGGACCTCAGAGCTTAAGCCATTTGGACGTGCCCTGCGAGGAATGTTTCTGTGCAGGCTTGGCCCCAGGTTTTTAGAGGGACTGGGCCTCCTTTCTTGGGTAAAAGGAAATGAAGTGACACACTTCCTAACCAGATGTATCCTAGTCCCAATTGTATTGTCAAATTTCGGCCTTCACTGGAATCATTTCCATGCCCTTGCCGATGCTTTTTAAAATTTAGAGCTGGTTTACGCACGGCGAGGAGGGGATTCTACCCAAGCAGCCAGGACCCAACGATTGGTCGTGAGTTCCTACTTCAGTCCTGTGCTCAGTCAGCCTCTCCTTATGTGATAGCCCAAAGGAAAGGAAAGGTGGCTCTTCTCTCCTTGACCTTGAGATGCCCTCCTTTTGAGGAAGAGAAGTTCACCCATATGCTGCATGCTGGAGCATCTGGTATGTTCAGGAGGTGCCCTTTCCAGGACTATAGCACCAATGCTTGCATCTGAAACCTTGAGCATCAGCTGGGAGTCCCATTAGTATAGCTGAATGACTGCAGCCTCTATCCATTCATGGGAAGGGCAAAACAAACACACCCACAACCACCACCAGCACCACCACAACACTACTGCCAAATTTCCCTCTCATTTTAAGAGAAGAACGCAGAGTTCCTGGTGACAGGGCTCCCAGGCCTAGACCACGGTTTCCCTTTCCCCAAGGCCGCAGTGGTTTCTCATTCCTGGGAATGAAAATTGGGTGGCGAGGAGATGGGCCTAGTCACCTCAATCTAAACATGGTGTCTCATCGCATCTCTAATCAACACATTTGGCCCAGGATTTACCCACTTCCACCCTCTTGCTGTTTTTCTGCCGAGGTTCCCCTTGTGGGCCTTGTGCTCCAGTGTCTCAGAGCAATATCCTGTTCATGCAGCTAGAGGATCTGGAAGATTTTTTGTCACTGTGGGGACGTGTTGGCCACAGAGCCCCATGGGAATGCTGTTCAGAACTATGTTGGCCTGAGGAGGCCTAAGGCATTGGAAGCCTGCAAGCAGTGAATGTCTGTGCGTAGGCATGGCCAGAAGACTCATTTCTTGCGGGAGGGGAAAAAATTAGATGTCTCATTACAGTTTTATCTCACTTAAAATGGCCCTGCTTATATACATTCCTGTAGTCTCGCAGATTGTTGATGTCGCTCCTGGTACACATTCCAACTGGAAGGTGCTTTTCCTCACAGCAGCGCCTAGGATTCCTGGGGAGTTCCCTGGCCCTCTTATCCCTGAGCTTGTGGTGTGGCTCCCTTGGGTAAGTGTGTAGACAGGTAGGAAAGGCACCTGCCTCCCTAGCTCGGTGAGATGCCTCCGTTCTGGACAACCTAGTTCGAAATAGCGTTCAAAGAATGGAAACGGACAGAGAGGCAATGCGGACTTTCCTAGAGTTGAGAATAAACCAATGTTGAGACGAAAATACCTAGCAAAACCTGTTAGTCTCTGGGATCAGAAAGGCCTGTTGGCTTTGGCAATGGGAAAACTCCAGGGCCTCCCCCTGGGAGCCACAGAAACAAGAGGCCTTCATTCTTCCTTGGTAAAGAGTGGGAAATCTCCTGGAATCGGATGTCACTCCTGCTGCCTTTCCGTCTGTGGCGGGGAGGGGGGACACAACAAAACCAGAAACGCTTTAGTGTTAGCAGACTGGTTCTCCCAGCTGATGATGCGTTTGGAAGTAGCCATTGGAGGAGCATTCCTGGCACGAGCTCTTTTTCCACTGAGGAGGTCCCGGAGCACACCGCGCATGTGTCAACTGTCTGCTCTTCCGAACGAAGGCATCTCTGGCAGCCAGGGGAGGGAGAACAGCTGGCTGCCAAACAGAGCATTTCAAAGATCGGGACAAGAACCAAGCACTCCGAGGCAGAAGGGGAAACGTTCCTTTCGGCTCTCAGACACATTGCTCTCCCCTAGCACAGGATCTCAATGGGAACCTGCACCAACCGTGTGTGTATGGTGGACACACGGGTTGTGAGATGCCACCCAGAGTATTCCTCCATGTGAAACAACGTAGCTACCAAATCAGCAAGAGGATGGGATGGCTTCAAGGAAAACCAAAGTTCAACTCTTCCAATGGGAATGAAAGTTATCTGAGAGTGAGGTGTCTAACTTCAGCTCCCCTTGCCCCAGAAATGGAGGCAAGCTCCCTCCCAAACCCTCTGGCCATGCCTACACCCAATCTCTTGAGCTTTCTCCAAGGAGAGGAAAGTTTCTGACATTGGAGGTTTTCCGCCATTTCCATCAGTGTCTTGAGGCAGCCGTGATTCAGAGGTGGCAGGCTGCAACTCCCAGCTGCGGATCCAATGTTTGGAATGGGTGTTTGGAGCATTATTCCTTGAAGAAAGCTATTTCTGCCCTCAACAGGCCCTAGAGCATAGTAGGCCGTCCACATCCCATCTGTTCTTGAGAATGAAGGCATCTCCACCACCCAGGAGCCAGTATGGCAAGCTAGACCCCCATCTCTGTGCGTCTTCAGCCGGCCAAGTACCAAGTCCTCAGGGCCAGAAGGGCAAACATTTCTTTCAAAGAGGAGACTCTGGTTGTCTTAGCTTAGGAGAGGTCCAGAGTGGGAACTCACCACCAATCCCTGGGTGCTCTAAAGGTGAGTCACAACACCTTGGCCCATGAAGGTGCCCGTAGCCTTTGTTCAACAAACAGGCAAGGCCATGGGAAACAGCACAAAGAGTGCCAGAGTCCCATGTCAACCGCAAATGGGACACAAAGTGACTAGCTCACTCTCCTAATAGGTTGGCACTTTTGGGAATAAGAATCAGCTGTGGACTTGGCTTCAGGGAAAGTGCCATGTGCCACCCCAGGTAAGCTTTAGCTCGAGGCCTGTCTTCCTCCTCCATAAAGGGAAGGGATGCTCCTGGTGCTGGCTGTTATTTGCCCTTTTCCATCAGTGGTTAGAGGTAGCAGTGATTCAGGGGTAGCCTGTTGGTTCTGCCACCTGACGACCAAGTATTGGGAACTGATTCTTGGTGCCATATTCCTTGAAAAATTTTGTGTCTGCACTGACCAGGTCCAGGAACACGATGCCCTTGTGGTGATGGTCTGTTCTTCAAAATGAAGACATCTCAATCATCCAGCGGATGTGGGGAAGCCGGCTAGGAATCACGGCACTTAGCTGGCCAAAGTCCAAGTGCTCAGGAACAGGAGAGCCATACTTCCCTTAGGACGTCAGCTCTTGCTTAGCACGGGATCACGCTTGGAACTGGCCACCCGTCCCTGGGTGCTGACTGCGTGTGGGACAGCACGATGGCCTCTGATGGCGACTCAAGTTCTTGTTCGAACAAAGGGCAAAGGGGACGCCTGCATGGCTCAGTCGATTAAGCGTCTGCCTCCGGCTCAGCTCATGACCACAAGGTCCTGGGATCGAACCCTGCATTGGAAATGCACGTTGGAACAGCCGTTTTGGGAAACAGAGTGGAGCTTCCTCAGAAAATTCAAAACAGAGCTAGCTTTTGACCCAGCAATTGCTCGCCTGGGTATTTGCCCCAAGACACAGGTGGGGTGAAAAGAAGGGCCACATGCACCCCAATGTTCATAGCAGCAAGGTCCACACGAGCGAACCCGTGGAAAGAGCCGACATTCCCTTCAACAGATGAATGGAGAGAGATGATGTGGTCCATCTCTACAAGGGAATAATACTCACCCATCAGAAAGGATGAATACCCAACTTTGTCATCAACATCGATGGGGCTGGGGGAGAGCATGCTCAATGAAATTGGCCGAGCAGAGAAAGCCAATATCATAGGGCTTCACGGATTTGTGGAACATAAGGAATAGCATGGAGGGCGTGAGGAGAAGGAAGGGAAAAATGAAGGGGGGCAAATCGGAGCGGGAGACGAACCATGAGACGGTACGGACTCCAAGAAATGGAGGGTTTTAGAGGGGACGGGTGGATGGATGAGTTAACCCAGTGGTGGGTATAAGGACGGCAGGTATCGAATGGACCATTGGGTGTTCTAGGAAAACAATGAACCAGGGATCCCAGATCCAAAACGAATGATGTACTGTATGGTGAGTAAAAGTACAATTTATTAAAAGACCAAGAAAGCGCTTCTCTCTTCATGAAACAAGATGGTAGTTGAAATATGCATTCCCTCACAGTGTGATATCTGAGAGTTAAGTAGTTGGCACCTTCCTTTGGCTTCCACGCATACATTTGTAAGCATCCTCTCTTCCTGGAATGAGAATGCTTCATGAAAAAAAAAAAAGGATTTCAAACCACGAAGTGTGTCTACTAAACTCACAACCCCAGTGTAACTAAAGGAAAGATACCTCTGTCCTATCCCGACCTCACGTGAGCCTTGGGATCATCTCTCAAGATTGAGATTTCACTCCAAATCTCATGAGATCTCATGGAACTGGGGCCAGATTTCACTCCACATCACCTGAGGTCACAATGAGATCGGGCGAGATTTCACTACAATTCTCGTGAGATAGCAGGGACCTTGGGCGAGATTTCCCTGCAACGCTGGTCATATCTCTTGAGTTTGGGTGAGCTTTTACTCCCAGTCTGGTGAGGTCTCATCCAAATCGTGGACACGTCAGTGCCCATCTCATGAGATCTCATGCATATTGAGCGAGATTTCAATCTCAATCTCGTGAGATCTCATGGACATCGGGCGAGATTTCACTCCAGCTCTCGTGAGATCCTTTGGAATTCGGGGATCAATTCCTCCAGGTGTTGAGAGATCTCATCCGATCCTTGGAGACTTCAGTCCAAATCTCATGAGATCTCAGGATAATGAGGGAGAATTCACTCTATCTCTCGTGAGAAATCATGGATATCAGGCGAGATAATTCCAACACTCGTGAGATCCTATGGACATCGGGTGAGAATTCTTTCCAAATCCCGTGATATGTCATGGACCTTGGACCTGATTTCACTCCAAATGTCGTGTGGTCTCAATGACCTCGGGCAGATTTCAGTCCAAATCTCGGGAGATATCAGGGACGACCGTGGGCGAGCTTTCAACCTAAACCTCGCGAGATCTCATGGACATCGGGCGAGATTTGCCACCAAATCTCCTGAGATCTCATGGACCTCGGTTCAGATTTCACTCCAAATCTCATGAGATCTCATGGAATTTAGGCGAGATTTCACTGCAAACCTCCTGAGCTCACAAGGAGATTGGGCGAGATGTCACTACAAATCTCATGAGATCTAGGGACCTTGGGCGAGATTTCCCTCCCGCTCTCGTGAGATCTCTGGAATTTGGGCGCGATTTTACTCCCAGTCTTGTGAGATCTCCTCCAAACCTTGGCGACGTCACTGTCAATCTCGTGAGATCTCCTGGGTATTGAGCGAGATTTCAATCTCAATATCGTGAGACTGATGGGCATCAGGTGAGATTTTATTGCATATCTCGAGAGATCTCAGAGACATTCGGGTGAGATTTCACTCCGAATATCCTGAGGTCCCAATGACATCGGGCGAGATTTCACGACAAATGTCGTGAGATATCAGGGAACTTGGGCGAGATTTCACTCCAAATCCCGTGAGATCTCTTGGAATTCAGCTGAGATTTTACTCCATCTCTCGTGTGCTCTCTTCCTCATTTGGAGACCTCAGTCCAAATCTCTGGAGATCTCATGGAAAATAGGTGAGATTTCACTCTAACTTTTGAGATATCGCATGGTCATTGGGCGAGATGTTCCTCCAAATCTCGTGAGATGTCATGGACACCGGGCGAGAATTCCCTCCAAATCTCGTGAGATGTCACGGACTTTGGGTGAGATTTCTCTCCAAATCTCGTGAGATCTCTTGGACTTTGGGCGAGATTTTACTCCAGGTCTCATGAGCACTCGTCCAACACTTGGAGAGGTCAGTGCCATTCTCGTGAGATCTCATGGATATTGAGTGAGGATTCCATCTAAATCTCGTGAGATCTCATGGACATCAGGTGAGATTTCACTCCGAATAGCCTGAGGTCACAATCACGTTGGGCGAGATTTCACCACAAATCTCGTGAGATATCAGCGACCTCAGGCGAGATTTCAATCCAAATATCGGGACGTCTCAATGACATTGGGCGACAGTTCACTAAACTCTCGTGAGATAAAAGGGCCCTAGGGCGAGATTTCACTCCACCTCTCGTGAGATCTCTGGGAATTCGCGGATAGTTTACTCCAAGTCTCGTGAGATCTCATCCAATCCTTGGAGACTTCAGTCCAAAACCCGTGAGATCTCAGGATAGGGAGCGAGAATTCAATCTATATCTTGTGAGCACTGAGGGACATCAGGCGAGATGACTGCAAATCTTGTGAGTACTCACGAATATCGGGTGAGATTCCACTCCAAATCTCCTGAGGTCTCAATGAGCTCGGGCAGATTTCACTCCAAATCTCGTGAGTTATCAGGGACGCGGGGCGAGGATTCAATCTAAATGTCGTGAGATCTCATGGAAATCGGGCGAGATGTGACACCAAATCTCCTGAGATCGCAGGGACATCGATTGAGATTTCACTCCGAATCTCATGAGAGCTCATGGATATTGGGCTCGACTTCACTCCAAATCTCCTGAGGTCCCAATGAGTCCAGGCGAGATTTCACTACAGATCTCGTGAGATAGCAGCAACCTTGGGCGAGATTTCTATCCAAATCTCGTGAGATCTCAATGACATCGGGGGAGATTCCTTCCAAATCTCGTGAGATATCAAGGACCTTGGGCGAGATTTCACCCCAACTCTCGTGAGGTCTCCTGGTCTGTGGGCGAGATTTGACTCCCATCCCGTTAAATGTCCTCCAAACCTTGGAGACGTCAATGCCAACCTCGTGAATTCTCATGGATACGAGCGAGTTTTCCATCTGAATCTCGTGTGATCTCATGGATATCGGGCGAGATATCCCTCCAAATCTCGTGAGATCTCGTGGACATTGGGCGAGATTTCACTCCCAACTCCTGAGTTCCCGATGACTTCGGGCGAGATTTCACTACATATCTCGTAATATTCAGGGACCTCGGGCGAGTTTTCAATCCAAATCTCGCGAGGTCTCAATGACATCGCGTGAGATTTCACTACAAATCTCGTGAGATATCAGGGAGTTTGGGCGAGATTTACCTCCAACTCTCACCAGGACTCTTGGACGTTGAGCGAGACTTGACTCCACGTCTCGGAGATCTCATCCAAACCTTGGAGAATTCAGTCCAAATCTCATGAGATCTCATGGATATGGAGCGAAATTTCAATCTCAACCTCGTGAGATCTCATGACATCAGGAGAGATTTGACTCCAAATCTCGTGAGATCTCACGGATATCGGGTGAGATTTCTCTGCAAATCTCGTGAGATCATGGGCATTGGGTGAGATTTCACGCCAAATCTCTTGAGGTCACAATGACATGGGGCGAGATTTCACTATACTTCTCTTGAACTATCAGGGGTCTTGGGCAAGATTTCACTACAAATCTCGTGAGACATCAGGGACCTTGCGCGATATTTCACTCCAAATCTCGTGAGGTACCAATGACATCGGGCGAGATTTCCGCAGAAATCGCTTGAGATATCTGGAACCTTGGTTGAGATTTTACTCCAACTCTGGTGAGCTCTCTTGGAATTCGGGGTATTTTCCTCCAAGTCTCGCGAGAGCTCCTCCAGACCTTGGAGACATCAGTACAAATCTCGTGAGATCTCGTGGATATTGAGCGAGATTTCAATCTTTATCTCGTGAGACCTCATGGACATCAGGCGAGAATTTACTCCAAATCTCGTGAAATCGCATGGACATCGGCTGAGATTTCACTCCAAATATCTTGGGATCTCATGGACATCGGGCGAGATTTCACTCCAAATCTCCTTGAGGTCACAGGGACATCGGGCGAGATTTCACCTCAAATCTCCTGAGATATCATGGACTTTGGGTGAGATTTGTCTCCAACTGTCGCGAGATCTCTTGGACTGTGGGTGAGCTTTGACTCCAGGTCTCGTGAGATCTCATCCAAAACATGGAGACGTCAGTGCCAATCGAATGAGATCTCATGGATATTGAGTGAGTATTCAATCGAAATATCGTGAGATCTCATGGATATCCGGCGAGTTTTGACACCAAATCTCGTGAGATCCCATGGACATCGGGTGCGATTTCAGTCCCAATCTCACGAGATCTCATGGATATTGGGCGAGACTCACTCCAAATCTCCTGTGGTTCTAATGACATGGCGCGAGGTTTCAAGAAATCTCGTGAGATATCAAGGCCCTTGGTCGAGATTTCGGTCCAAATCTCGTGAGGTCTCAATGACATTGGGTGAGAGTTCATGACAAATCTCGGGAGATATCAGGGACCATGGGCGAGATTTCACTCCAACCCTCATGAGGTCTCTTGGTCTTTGGCGAGATTTAACTCCAAGTCTTGTGAGAGCTCCTTCAAACCTTGGAGACGTCAGTGCCAATCTCCTGAGATCTCATGGCTATGGATGGAGATTTAATCTAAATCTCGTGAGATCTCAAGGACATCAGGCGAGGTTTTACTCCAAATCTTGGGAGCTGTCATGGACATCGGGTGAGATATGTCTCCAAAACTCGTGAGATAATGGACCTTGGGCCAGACTGCACTCCATAGGTCCTGAGGTCACAATGACATCGGGCGAGATTTCACTACAAAACTCGAGAGATATCAGGGACCTTGGGCAAGGTTTCACTCCTAATCTCGTGAGATAGCAGGGACCTTGGGCGAGATTTCACTCTCAATCTCGTGAGATCTCTTGGAGTTCGGGCGAGATTTGATTCCAAGTCTCGTGAGATCCAATCCAAGCCTTGGAGACTTCAGTCCCAATCTCGTGAGATCTCCTGGACATTGGGCGAGATTCAAATCCAAATCTCGTGTGGTCTCAATGATATCGGGTGAGATTTCACACCAATTCTCGTGAGATCTCATGGCCATCGGGCGAGATATTCTTGCACATCTCGTGAGATCTCATCACAACTTGGAGAGCTCAGTCCAAATCTCGTGAGATGTCATGGATATTGCAAAAGTTTTCACTGTAAATCTCGTGAGATCTCATGGACCGCGGTCGAGATTTTACTTGCAATCTCTTGAGATTTCCTGGATGTCGGGTGAGATCTCATTCCAAATCCCGTGAGATCTCATGGACATCGGGCGCGAATTCACTCCAAAACTCGGGAGATGTTATGGACGTCGGGTGAGATTTCCCTCCAAATCTCGTGTGATCTCTTCGAAATCTCACTGGAACAGGAACCAGCAGTTGTGGTCTAGGGCTCACACCTGTTGAAAGGGAAGCTAAACAGCCCGACACAGGTGTTGGGTAGTAAGAAGGGCAGGTGTTGGCATGATCACTGAGTATCATCGGCAACTTAGGAATCATTGTTGAGCACTACGACAGAATTCTCGGCTGTTCTATATGCTGTCTAAATGAAAAAATACAATAAAAAATAAAAAGTAAACCGATGAACCTAAGGGAAATGGAAGGAAAAATCAAATAAGACAAGACCAGAGAGGAAGACAAACCGTAAGAGTATCCTAACTCCAGCTAACAAAGTGAGGGTTGCTGGAAGCAAGGTGGGTGAGGAATGGGGAAAGTGGGGAATGGGCATTAAGGAGAGTACTTGTAATTAGCACTGGGTGCTATACACAACAGATGGATCGCTAAATTCTAACCCTGATCCTAGTAACGCGCTCTAGGTTAAATTGGTCGTATTTAAATTCTTTTTCTTGGAAGAAATCTGTTAACATTTGGAGTCCCGATGCACTTGAAGTTGCCCAACGGACGGTGTTTATATATGGGCTCTGCCATGGGTATTTAGAAGGAGCTCTCCTTATTTCTGGGCTCAAAGAAAATGAAGTGACACCTCTCATTTGGGGACTTGGTCGCATTTTCATTTAAATTGTTGATTTTTGGCCATCCATCCAGACAATTCCAAAACCTTGTTGAATTCCTAAGTTTAGCTTTACATTCAAGGAGCCAGGGGATTTTCCTCCCATAGGCCGTACCCAGGGATTGCTGGAAAGTTCACATCCTTGTCCTGTGCAAGGAGAGAGTCTCAGGGTCTGATATCCTAAAGGAAGATTGCCCTATTGCTCCTGAGCTGCTTCTGAGCTCTCGGGGCATAAGCCTGCTGAATGATAGCCAGCTTCTAGTTCTCCCCTAGATGATTGAGGTGCCATTATGCTGAAGATTAGACAGGAAGCAGCACAGTAAGAGCCCTTTCAAGGAATACTACACCAAAGGCCTGCTTTGGAACACTTGAACATCAGCCAAGAGGACAAAAGCGTCACCCTCATTTGCTTCTGTGTCTCCCCATGCACGGTAAGGTCCATTTTAAAAACAGAAAACAAAACCAAGAGCAGACTTTCCGCTTTCTGAAGGAGGAATGCCGGCCTCTTAATGACAGGGCTCCCAAGTGCAGGGCAGGAACGTTGACCTTGGCCCAAGCCCACAGGTGTACGCTTTCCCTGCGGCAGACTGCTTGCCAGCAGACTGTGCTTTCTTCACATTAGCCCATTCTCATCGCTAATGAAGAACGTTGGCCTTCCATGCATCATTTTCCACCCTCTAGCTCTTTTTTCAATCTAACATTGCCCTGGGCGTCATTCCGATCCAGTGTCTCAGAGTAATAGCCTCTATTTAAGAAGGTCCAGCTAAGTCCTTGTGACTGTGGGAGAGATTGGGGCACGTTGCCCCTTGTAACGGGCTTTCAGAACTATGGGGACCTCAGAGCTTAAGCCATTTGGACGTGCCCTGCGAGGAATGTTTCTGTGCAGGCTTGGCCCCAGGTTTTTAGAGGGACTGGGCCTCCTTTCTTGGGTAAAAGGAAATGAAGTGACACACTTCCTAACCAGATGTATCCTAGTCCCAATTGTATTGTCAAATTTCGGCCTTCACTGGAATCATTTCCATGCCCTTGCCGATGCTTTTTAAAATTTAGAGCTGGTTTACGCACGGCGAGGAGGGGATTCTACCCAAGCAGCCAGGACCCAACGATTGGTCGTGAGTTCCTACTTCAGTCCTGTGCTCAGTCAGCCTCTCCTTATGTGATAGCCCAAAGGAAAGGAAAGGTGGCTCTTCTCTCCTTGACCTTGAGATGCCCTCCTTTTGAGGAAGAGAAGTTCACCCATATGCTGCATGCTGGAGCATCTGGTACGTTCAGGAGGTGCCCTTTCCAGGACTATAGCACCAATGCTTGCATCTGAAACCTTGAGCATCACCTGGGAGTCCCATTAGTATAGCTGAATGACTGCAGCCTCTATCCATTCATGGGAAGGGCAAAACAAACACACCCACAACCACCACCAGCACCACCACAACACTACTGCCAAATTTCCCTCTCATTTTAAGAGAAGAACGCAGAGTTCCTGGTGACAGGGCTCCCAGGCCTAGACCACGGTTTCCCTTTCCCCAAGGCCGCAGTGGTTTCTCATTCCTGGGAATGAAAATTGGGTGGCGAGGAGATGGGCCTAGTCACCTCAATCTAAACATGGTGTCTCATCGCATCTCTAATCAACACATTTGGCCCAGGATTTACCCACTTCCACCCTCTTGCTGTTTTTCTGCCGAGGTTCCCCTTGTGGGCCTTGTGCTCCAGTGTCTCAGAGCAATATCCTGTTCATGCAGCTAGAGGATCTGGAAGATTTTTTGTCACTGTGGGGACGTGTTGGCCACAGAGCCCCATGGGAATGCTGTTCAGAACTATGTTGGCCTGAGGAGGCCTAAGGCATTGGAAGCCTGCAAGCAGTGAATGTCTGTGCGTAGGCATGGCCAGAAGACTCATTTCTTGCGGGAGGGGAAAAAATTAGATGTCTCATTACAGTTTTATCTCACTTAAAATGGCCCTGCTTATATACATTCCTGTAGTCTCGCAGATTGTTGATGTCGCTCCTGGTACACATTCCAACTGGAAGGTGCTTTTCCTCACAGCAGCGCCTAGGATTCCTGGGGAGTTCCCTGGCCCTCTTATCCCTGAGCTTGTGGTGTGGCTCCCTTGGGTAAGTGTGTAGACAGGTAGGAAAGGCACCTGCCTCCCTAGCTCGGTGAGATGCCTCCGTTCTGGACAACCTAGTTCGAAATAGCGTTCAAAGAATGGAAACGGACAGAGAGGCAATGCGGACTTTCCTAGAGTTGAGAATAAACCAATGTTGAGACGAAAATACCTAGCAAAACCTGTTAGTCTCTGGGATCAGAAAGGCCTGTTGGCTTTGGCAATGGGAAAACTCCAGGGCCTCCCCCTGGGAGCCACAGAAACAAGAGGCCTTCATTCTTCCTTGGTAAAGAGTGGGAAATCTCCTGGAATCGGATGTCACTCCTGCTGCCTTTCCGTCTGTGGCGGGGAGGGGGGACACAACAAAACCAGAAACGCTTTAGTGTTAGCAGACTGGTTCTCCCAGCTGATGATGCGTTTGGAAGTAGCCATTGGAGGAGCATTCCTGGCACGAGCTCTTTTTCCACTGAGGAGGTCCCGGAGCACACCGCGCATGTGTCAACTGTCTGCTCTTCCGAACGAAGGCATCTCTGGCAGCCAGGGGAGGGAGAACAGCTGGCTGCCAAACAGAGCATTTCAAAGATCGGGACAAGAACCAAGCACTCCGAGGCAGAAGGGGAAACGTTCCTTTCGGCTCTCAGACACATTGCTCTCCCCTAGCACAGGATCTCAATGGGAACCTGCACCAACCGTGTGTGTATGGTGGACACACGGGTTGTGAGATGCCACCCAGAGTATTCCTCCATGTGAAACAACGTAGCTACCAAATCAGCAAGAGGATGGGATGGCTTCAAGGAAAACCAAAGTTCAACTCTTCCAATGGGAATGAAAGTTATCTGAGAGTGAGGTGTCTAACTTCAGCTCCCCTTGCCCCAGAAATGGAGGCAAGCTCCCTCCCAAACCCTCTGGCCATGCCTACACCCAATCTCTTGAGCTTTCTCCAAGGAGAGGAAAGTTTCTGACATTGGAGGTTTTCCGCCATTTCCATCAGTGTCTTGAGGCAGCCGTGATTCAGAGGTGGCAGGCTGCAACTCCCAGCTGCGGATCCAATGTTTGGAATGGGTGTTTGGAGCATTATTCCTTGAAGAAAGCTATTTCTGCCCTCAACAGGCCCTAGAGCATAGTAGGCCGTCCACATCCCATCTGTTCTTGAGAATGAAGGCATCTCCACCACCCAGGAGCCAGTATGGCAAGCTAGACCCCCATCTCTGTGCGTCTTCAGCCGGCCAAGTACCAAGTCCTCAGGGCCAGAAGGGCAAACATTTCTTTCAAAGAGGAGACTCTGGTTGTCTTAGCTTAGGAGAGGTCCAGAGTGGGAACTCACCACCAATCCCTGGGTGCTCTAAAGGTGAGTCACAACACCTTGGCCCATGAAGGTGCCCGTAGCCTTTGTTCAACAAACAGGCAAGGCCATGGGAAACAGCACAAAGAGTGCCAGAGTCCCATGTCAACCGCAAATGGGACACAAAGTGACTAGCTCACTCTCCTAACAGGTTGGCACTTTTGGGAATAAGAATCAGCTGTGGACTTGGCTTCAGGGAAAGTGCCATGTGCCACCCCAGGTAAGCTTTAGCTCGAGGCCTGTCTTCCTCCTCCATAAAGGGAAGGGATGCTCCTGGTGCTGGCTGTTATTTGCCCTTTTCCATCAGTGGTTAGAGGTAGCAGTGATTCAGGGGTAGCCTGTTGGTTCTGCCACCTGACGACCAAGTATTGGGAACTGATTCTTGGTGCCATATTCCTTGAAAAATTTTGTGTCTGCACTGACCAGGTCCAGGAACACGATGCCCTTGTGGTGATGGTCTGTTCTTCAAAATGAAGACATCTCAATCATCCAGCGGATGTGGGGAAGCCGGCTAGGAATCACGGCACTTAGCTGGCCAAAGTCCAAGTGCTCAGGAACAGGAGAGCCATACTTCCCTTAGGACGTCAGCTCTTGCTTAGCACGGGATCACGCTTGGAACTGGCCACCCGTCCCTGGGTGCTGACTGCGTGTGGGACAGCACGATGGCCTCTGATGGCGACTCAAGTTCTTGTTCGAACAAAGGGCAAAGGGGACGCCTGCATGGCTCAGTCGATTAAGCGTCTGCCTCCGGCTCAGCTCATGACCACAAGGTCCTGGGATCGAACCCTGCATTGGAAATGCACGTTGGAACAGCCGTTTTGGGAAACAGAGTGGAGCTTCCTCAGAAAATTCAAAACAGAGCTAGCTTTTGACCCAGCAATTGCTCGCCTGGGTATTTGCCCCAAGACACAGGTGGGGTGAAAAGAAGGGCCACATGCACCCCAATGTTCATAGCAGCAAGGTCCACACGAGCGAACCCGTGGAAAGAGCCGACATTCCCTTCAACAGATGAATGGAGAGAGATGATGTGGTCCATCTCTACAAGGGAATAATACTCACCCATCAGAAAGGATGAATACCCAACTTTGTCATCAACATCGATGGGGCTGGGGGAGAGCATGCTCAATGAAATTGGCCGAGCAGAGAAAGCCAATATCATAGGGCTTCACGGATTTGTGGAACATAAGGAATAGCATGGAGGGCGTGAGGAGAAGGAAGGGAAAAATGAAGGGGGGCAAATCGGAGCGGGAGACGAACCATGAGACGGTACGGACTCCAAGAAATGGAGGGTTTTAGAGGGGACGGGTGGATGGATGAGTTAACCCAGTGGTGGGTATAAGGACGGCAGGTATCGAATGGACCATTGGGTGTTCTAGGAAAACAATGAACCAGGGATCCCAGATCCAAAACGAATGATGTACTGTATGGTGAGTAAAAGTACAATTTATTAAAAGACCAAGAAAGCGCTTCTCTCTTCATGAAACAAGATGGTAGTTGAAATATGCATTCCCTCACAGTGTGATATCTGAGAGTTAAGTAGTTGGCACCTTCCTTTGGCTTCCACGCATACATTTGTAAGCATCCTCTCTTCCTGGAATGAGAATGCTTCATGAAAAAAAAAAAAGGATTTCAAACCACGAAGTGTGTCTACTAAACTCACAACCCCAGTGTAACTAAAGGAAAGATACCTCTGTCCTATCCCGACCTCACGTGAGCCTTGGGATCATCTCTCAAGATTGAGATTTCACTCCAAATCTCATGAGATCTCATGGAACTGGGGCCAGATTTCACTCCACATCACCTGAGGTCACAATGAGATCGGGCGAGATTTCACTACAATTCTCGTGAGATAGCAGGGACCTTGGGCGAGATTTCCCTGCAACGCTGGTCATATCTCTTGAGTTTGGGTGAGCTTTTACTCCCAGTCTGGTGAGGTCTCATCCAAATCGTGGACACGTCAGTGCCCATCTCATGAGATCTCATGCATATTGAGCGAGATTTCAATCTCAATCTCGTGAGATCTCATGGACATCGGGCGAGATTTCACTCCAGCTCTCGTGAGATCCTTTGGAATTCGGGGATCAATTCCTCCAGGTGTTGAGAGATCTCATCCGATCCTTGGAGACTTCAGTCCAAATCTCATGAGATCTCAGGATAATGAGGGAGAATTCACTCTATCTCTCGTGAGAAATCATGGATATCAGGCGAGATAATTCCAACACTCGTGAGATCCTATGGACATCGGGTGAGAATTCTTTCCAAATCCCGTGATATGTCATGGACCTTGGACCTGATTTCACTCCAAATGTCGTGTGGTCTCAATGACCTCGGGCAGATTTCAGTCCAAATCTCGGGAGATATCAGGGACGACCGTGGGCGAGCTTTCAACCTAAACCTCGCGAGATCTCATGGACATCGGGCGAGATTTGCCACCAAATCTCCTGAGATCTCATGGACCTCGGTTCAGATTTCACTCCAAATCTCATGAGATCTCATGGAATTTAGGCGAGATTTCACTGCAAACCTCCTGAGCTCACAAGGAGATTGGGCGAGATGTCACTACAAATCTCATGAGATCTAGGGACCTTGGGCGAGATTTCCCTCCCGCTCTCGTGAGATCTCTGGAATTTGGGCGCGATTTTACTCCCAGTCTTGTGAGATCTCCTCCAAACCTTGGCGACGTCACTGTCAATCTCGTGAGATCTCCTGGGTATTGAGCGAGATTTCAATCTCAATATCGTGAGACTGATGGGCATCAGGTGAGATTTTATTGCATATCTCGAGAGATCTCAGAGACATTCGGGTGAGATTTCACTCCGAATATCCTGAGGTCCCAATGACATCGGGCGAGATTTCACGACAAATGTCGTGAGATATCAGGGAACTTGGGCGAGATTTCACTCCAAATCCCGTGAGATCTCTTGGAATTCAGCTGAGATTTTACTCCATCTCTCGTGTGCTCTCTTCCTCATTTGGAGACCTCAGTCCAAATCTCTGGAGATCTCATGGAAAATAGGTGAGATTTCACTCTAACTTTTGAGATATCGCATGGTCATTGGGCGAGATGTTCCTCCAAATCTCGTGAGATGTCATGGACACCGGGCGAGAATTCCCTCCAAATCTCGTGAGATGTCACGGACTTTGGGTGAGATTTCTCTCCAAATCTCGTGAGATCTCTTGGAATTTGGGCGAGATTTTACTCCAGGTCTCATGAGCACTCGTCCAACACTTGGAGAGGTCAGTGCCATTCTCGTGAGATCTCATGGATATTGAGTGAGGATTCCATCTAAATCTCGTGAGATCTCATGGACATCAGGTGAGATTTCACTCCGAATAGCCTGAGGTCACAATCACGTTGGGCGAGATTTCACCACAAATCTCGTGAGATATCAGCGACCTCAGGCGAGATTTCAATCCAAATATCGGGACGTCTCAATGACATTGGGCGACAGTTCACTAAACTCTCGTGAGATAAAAGGGCCCTAGGGCGAGATTTCACTCCACCTCTCGTGAGATCTCTGGGAATTCGCGGATAGTTTACTCCAAGTCTCGTGAGATCTCATCCAATCCTTGGAGACTTCAGTCCAAAACCCGTGAGATCTCAGGATAGGGAGCGAGAATTCAATCTATATCTTGTGAGCACTGAGGGACATCAGGCGAGATGACTGCAAATCTTGTGAGTACTCACGAATATCGGGTGAGATTCCACTCCAAATCTCCTGAGGTCTCAATGAGCTCGGGCAGATTTCACTCCAAATCTCGTGAGTTATCAGGGACGCGGGGCGAGGTTTCAATCTAAATGTCGTGAGATCTCATGGAAATCGGCCGAGATGTGACACCAAATCTCCTGAGATCGCAGGGACATCGATTGAGATTTCACTCCGAATCTCATGAGAGCTCATGGATATTGGGCTCGACTTCACTCCAAATCTCCTGAGGTCCCAATGAGTCCAGGCGAGATTTCACTACAGATCTCGTGAGATAGCAGCAACCTTGGGCGAGATTTCTATCCAAATCTCGTGAGATCTCAATGACATCGGGGGAGATTCCTTCCAAATCTCGTGAGATATCAAGGACCTTGGGCGAGATTTCACCCCAACTCTCGTGAGGTCTCCTGGTCTGTGGGCGAGATTTGACTCCCATCCCGTTAAATGTCCTCCAAACCTTGGAGACGTCAATGCCAACCTCGTGAATTCTCATGGATACGAGCGAGTTTTCCATCTGAATCTCGTGTGATCTCATGGATATCGGGCGAGATATCCCTCCAAATCTCGTGAGATCTCGTGGACATTGGGCGAGATTTCACTCCCAACTCCTGAGTTCCCGATGACTTCGGGCGAGATTTCACTACATATCTCGTAATATTCAGGGACCTCGGGCGAGATTTCAATCCAAATCTCGCGAGGTCTCAATGACATCGCGTGAGATTTCACTACAAATCTCGTGAGATATCAGGGAGTTTGGGCGAGATTTACCTCCAACTCTCACCAGGACTCTTGGACGTTGAGCGAGACTTGACTCCACGTCTCGGAGATCTCATCCAAACCTTGGAGAATTCAGTCCAAATCTCATGAGATCTCATGGATATGGAGCGAAATTTCAATCTCAACCTCGTGAGATCTCATGACATCAGGAGAGATTTGACTCCAAATCTCGTGAGATCTCACGGATATCGGGTGAGATTTCTCTGCAAATCTCGTGAGATCATGGGCATTGGGTGAGATTTCACGCCAAATCTCTTGAGGTCACAATGACATGGGGCGAGATTTCACTATACTTCTCTTGAACTATCAGGGGTCTTGGGCAAGATTTCACTACAAATCTCGTGAGACATCAGGGACCTTGCGCGATATTTCACTCCAAATCTCGTGAGGTACCAATGACATCGGGCGAGATTTCCGCAGAAATCTCTTGAGATATCTGGAACCTTGGTTGAGATTTTACTCCAACTCTGGTGAGCTCTCTTGGAATTCGGGGTATTTTCCTCCAAGTCTCGCGAGAGCTCCTCCAGACCTTGGAGACATCAGTACAAATCTCGTGAGATCTCGTGGATATTGAGCGAGATTTCAATCTTTATCTCGTGAGACCTCATGGACATCAGGCGAGAATTTACTCCAAATCTCGTGAAATCGCATGGACATCGGCTGAGATTTCACTCCAAATATCTTGGGATCTCATGGACATCGGGCGAGATTTCACTCCAAATCTCCTTGAGGTCACAGGGACATCGGGCGAGATTTCACCTCAAATCTCCTGAGATATCATGGACTTTGGGTGAGATTTGTCTCCAACTGTCGCGAGATCTCTTGGACTGTGGGTGAGCTTTGACTCCAGGTCTCGTGAGATCTCATCCAAAACATGGAGACGTCAGTGCCAATCGAATGAGATCTCATGGATATTGAGTGAGTATTCAATCGAAATATCGTGAGATCTCATGGATATCCGGCGAGTTTTGACACCAAATCTCGTGAGATCCCATGGACATCGGGTGCGATTTCAGTCCCAATCTCACGAGATCTCATGGATATTGGGCGAGACTCACTCCAAATCTCCTGTGGTTCTAATGACATGGCGCGAGGTTTCAAGAAATCTCGTGAGATATCAAGGCCCTTGGTCGAGATTTCGGTCCAAATCTCGTGAGGTCTCAATGACATTGGGTGAGAGTTCATGACAAATCTCGGGAGATATCAGGGACCATGGGCGAGATTTCACTCCAACCCTCATGAGGTCTCTTGGTCTTTGGCGAGATTTAACTCCAAGTCTTGTGAGAGCTCCTTCAAACCTTGGAGACGTCAGTGCCAATCTCCTGAGATCTCATGGCTATGGATGGAGATTTAATCTAAATCTCGTGAGATCTCAAGGACATCAGGCGAGGTTTTACTCCAAATCTTGGGAGCTGTCATGGACATCGGGTGAGATATGTCTCCAAAACTCGTGAGATAATGGACCTTGGGCCAGACTGCACTCCATAGGTCCTGAGGTCACAATGACATCGGGCGAGATTTCACTACAAAACTCGAGAGATATCAGGGACCTTGGGCAAGGTTTCACTCCTAATCTCGTGAGATAGCAGGGACCTTGGGCGAGATTTCACTCTCAATCTCGTGAGATCTCTTGGAGTTCGGGCGAGATTTGATTCCAAGTCTCGTGAGATCCAATCCAAGCCTTGGAGACTTCAGTCCCAATCTCGTGAGATCTCCTGGACATTGGGCGAGATTCAAATCCAAATCTCGTGTGGTCTCAATGATATCGGGTGAGATTTCACACCAATTCTCGTGAGATCTCATGGCCATCGGGCGAGATATTCTTGCACATCTCGTGAGATCTCATCACAACTTGGAGAGCTCAGTCCAAATCTCGTGAGATGTCATGGATATTGCAAAAGTTTTCACTGTAAATCTCGTGAGATCTCATGGACCGCGGTCGAGATTTTACTTGCAATCTCTTGAGATTTCCTGGATGTCGGGTGAGATCTCATTCCAAATCCCGTGAGATCTCATGGACATCGGGCGCGAATTCACTCCAAAACTCGGGAGATGTTATGGACGTCGGGTGAGATTTCCCTCCAAATCTCGTGTGATCTCTTCGAAATCTCACTGGAACAGGAACCAGCAGTTGTGGTCTAGGGCTCACACCTGTTGAAAGGGAAGCTAAACAGCCCGACACAGGTGTTGGGTAGTAAGAAGGGCAGGTGTTGGCATGATCACTGAGTATTATCGGCAACTTAGGAATCATTGTTGAGCACTACGACAGAATTCTCGGCTGTTCTATATGCTGTCTAAATGAAAAAATACAATAAAAAATAAAAAGTAAACCGATGAACCTAAGGGAAATGGAAGGAAAAATCAAATAAGACAAGACCAGAGAGGAAGACAAACCGTAAGAGTATCCTAACTCCAGCTAACAAAGTGAGGGTTGCTGGAAGCAAGGTGGGTGAGGAATGGGGAAAGTGGGGAATGGGCATTAAGGAGAGTACTTGTAATTAGCACTGGGTGCTATACACAACAGATGGATCGCTAAATTCTAACCCTGATCCTAGTAACGCGCTCTAGGTTAAATTGGTCGTATTTAAATTCTTTTTCTTGGAAGAAATCTGTTAACATTTGGAGTCCCGATGCACTTGAAGTTGCCCAACGGACGGTGTTTATATATGGGCTCTGCCATGGGTATTTAGAAGGAGCTCTCCTTATTTCTGGGCTCAAAGAAAATGAAGTGACACCTCTCATTTGGGGACTTGGTCGCATTTTCATTTAAATTGTTGATTTTTGGCCATCCATCCAGACAATTCCAAAACCTTGTTGAATTCCTAAGTTGAGCTTTACATTCAAGGAGCCAGGGGATTTTCCTCCCATAGGCCGTACCCAGGGATTGCTGGAAAGTTCACATCCTTGTCCTGTGCAAGGAGAGAGTCTCAGGGTCTGATATCCTAAAGGAAGATTGCCCTATTGCTCCTGAGCTGCTTCTGAGCTCTCGGGGCATAAGCCTGCTGAATGATAGCCAGCTTCTAGTTCTCCCCTAGATGATTGAGGTGCCATTATGCTGAAGATTAGACAGGAAGCAGCACAGTAAGAGCCCTTTCAAGGAATACTACACCAAAGGCCTGCTTTGGAACACTTGAACATCAGCCAAGAGGACAAAAGCGTCACCCTCATTTGTTTCTGTGTCACCCCATGCACGGTAAGGTCCATTTTAAAAACAGAAAACAAAACCAAGAGCAGACTTTCCGCTTTCTGAAGGAGGAATGCCGGCCTCTTAATGACAGGGCTCCCAAGTGCAGGGCAGGAACGTTGACCTTGGCCCAAGCCCACAGGTGTACGCTTTCCCTGCGGCAGACTGCTTGCCAGCAGACTGTGCTTTCTTCACATTAGCCCATTCTCATCGCTAATGAAGAACGTTGGCCTTCCATGCATCATTTTCCACCCTCTAGCTCTTTTTTCAATCTAAGATTGCCCTGGGCGTCATTCCGATCCAGTGTCTCAGAGTAATAGCCTCTATTTAAGAAGGTCCAGCTAAGTCCTTGTGACTGTGGGAGAGATTGGGGCACTTTGCCCCTTGTAACGGGCTTTCAGGACTATGGGGACCTCAGAGCTTAAGCCATTTGGACGTGCCCTGCGAGGAATGTTTCTGTGCAGGCTTGGCCCCAGGTTTTTAGAGGGACTGGGCCTCCTTTCTTGGGTAAAAGGAAATGAAGTGACACACTTCCTAACCAGATGTATCCTAGTCCCAATTGTATTGTCAAATTTCGGCCTTTACTGGAATCATTTCCATGCCCTTGCCGATGCTTTTTAAAATTTAGAGCTGGTTTACGCACGGCGAGGAGGGGATTCTACCCAAGCAGCCAGGACCCAACGATTGGTCGTGAGTTCCTACTTCAGTCCTGTGCTCAGTCAGGCTCTCCTTATGTGATAGCCCAAAGGAAAGGAAAGGTGGCTCTTCTCTCCTTGACCTTGAGATGCCCTCCTTTTGAGGAAGAGAAGTTCACCCATATGCTGCATGCTGGAGCATCTGGTACGTTCAGGAGGTGCCCTTTCCAGGACTATAGCACCAATGCTTGCATCTGAAACCTTGAGCATCACCTGGGAGTCCCATTAGTATAGCTGAATGACTGCAGCCTCTATCCATTCATGGGAAGGGCAAAACAAACACACCCACAACCACCACCAGCACCACCACAACACTACTGCCAAATGTCCCTCTCATTTTAAGAGAAGAACGCAGAGTTCCTGGTGACAGGGCTCCCAGGCCTAGACCACGGTTTCCCTTTCCCCAAGGCCGCAGTGGTTTCTCATTCCTGGGAATGAAAATTGGGTGGCGAGGAGATGGGCCTAGTCACCTCAATCTAAACATGGTGTCTCATCGCATCTCTAATCAACACATTTGGCCCAGGATTTACCCACTTCCACCCTCTTGCTGTTTTTCTGCCGAGGTTCCCCTTGTGGGCCTTGTGCTCCAGTGTCTCAGAGCAATATCCTGTTCATGCAGCTAGAGGATCTGGAAGATTTTTTGTCACTGTGGGGACGTGTTGGCCACAGAGCCCCATGGGAATGCTGTTCAGAACTATGTTGGCCTGAGGAGGCCTAAGGCATTGGAAGCCTGCAAGCAGTGAATGTCTGTGCGTAGGCATGGCCAGAAGACTCATTTCTTGCGGGAGGGGAAAAAATTAGATGTCTCATTACAGTTTTATCTCACTTAAAATGGCCCTGCTTATATACATTCCTGTAGTCTCGCAGATTGTTGATGTCGCTCCTGGTACACATTCCAACTGGAAGGTGCTTTTCCTCACAGCAGCGCCTAGGATTCCTGGGGAGTTCCCTGGCCCTCTTATCCCTGAGCTTGTGGTGTGGCTCCCTTGGGTAAGTGTGTAGACAGGTAGGAAAGGCACCTGCCTCCCTAGCTCGGTGAGATGCCTCCGTTCTGGACAACCTAGTTCGAAATAGCGTTCAAAGAATGGAAACGGACAGAGAGGCAATGCGGACTTTCCTAGAGTTGAGAATAAACCAATGTTGAGACGAAAATACCTAGCAAAACCTGTTAGTCTCTGGGATCAGAAAGGCCTGTTGGCTTTGGCAATGGGAAAACTCCAGGGCCTCCCCCTGGGAGCCACAGAAACAAGAGGCCTTCATTCTTCCTTGGTAAAGAGTGGGAAATCTCCTGGAATCGGATGTCACTCCTGCTGCCTTTCCGTCTGTGGCGGGGAGGGGGGACACAACAAAACCAGAAACGCTTTAGTGTTAGCAGACTGGTTCTCCCAGCTGATGATGCGTTTGGAAGTAGCCATTGGAGGAGCATTCCTGGCACGAGCTCTTTTTCCACTGAGGAGGTCCCGGAGCACACCGCGCATGTGTCAACTGTCTGCTCTTCCGAACGAAGGCATCTCTGGCAGCCAGGGGAGGGAGAACAGCTGGCTGCCAAACAGAGCATTTCAAAGATCGGGACAAGAACCAAGCACTCCGAGGCAGAAGGGGAAACGTTCCTTTCGGCTCTCAGACACATTGCTCTCCCCTAGCACAGGATCTCAATGGGAACCTGCACCAACCGTGTGTGTATGGTGGACACACGGGTTGTGAGATGCCACCCAGAGTATTCCTCCATGTGAAACAACGTAGCTACCAAATCAGCAAGAGGATGGGATGGCTTCAAGGAAAACCAAAGTTCAACTCTTCCAATGGGAATGAAAGTTATCTGAGAGTGAGGTGTCTAACTTCAGCTCCCCTTGCCCCAGAAATGGAGGCAAGCTCCCTCCCAAACCCTCTGGCCATGCCTACACCCAATCTCTTGAGCTTTCTCCAAGGAGAGGAAAGTTTCTGACATTGGAGGTTTTCCGCCATTTCCATCAGTGTCTTGAGGCAGCCGTGATTCAGAGGTGGCAGGCTGCAACTCCCAGCTGCGGATCCAATGTTTGGAATGGGTGTTTGGAGCATTATTCCTTGAAGAAAGCTATTTCTGCCCTCAACAGGCCCTAGAGCATAGTAGGCCGTCCACATCCCATCTGTTCTTGAGAATGAAGGCATCTCCACCACCCAGGAGCCAGTATGGCAAGCTAGACCCCCATCTCTGTGCGTCTTCAGCCGGCCAAGTACCAAGTCCTCAGGGCCAGAAGGGCAAACATTTCTTTCAAAGAGGAGACTCTGGTTGTCTTAGCTTAGGAGAGGTCCAGAGTGGGAACTCACCACCAATCCCTGGGTGCTCTAAAGGTGAGTCACAACACCTTGGCCCATGAAGGTGCCCGTAGCCTTTGTTCAACAAACAGGCAAGGCCATGGGAAACAGCACAAAGAGTGCCAGAGTCCCATGTCAACCGCAAATGGGACACAAAGTGACTAGCTCACTCTCCTAACAGGTTGGCACTTTTGGGAATAAGAATCAGCTGTGGACTTGGCTTCAGGGAAAGTGCCATGTGCCACCCCAGGTAAGCTTTAGCTCGAGGCCTGTCTTCCTCCTCCATAAAGGGAAGGGATGCTCCTGGTGCTGGCTGTTATTTGCCCTTTTCCATCAGTGGTTAGAGGTAGCAGTGATTCAGGGGTAGCCTGTTGGTTCTGCCACCTGACGACCAAGTATTGGGAACTGATTCTTGGTGCCATATTCCTTGAAAAATTTTGTGTCTGCACTGACCAGGTCCAGGAACACGATGCCCTTGTGGTGATGGTCTGTTCTTCAAAATGAAGACATCTCAATCATCCAGCGGATGTGGGGAAGCCGGCTAGGAATCACGGCACTTAGCTGGCCAAAGTCCAAGTGCTCAGGAACAGGAGAGCCATACTTCCCTTAGGACGTCAGCTCTTGCTTAGCATGGGATCACGCTTGGAACTGGCCACCCGTCCCTGGGTGCTGACTGCGTGTGGGACAGCACGATGGCCTCTGATGGCGACTCAAGTTCTTGTTCGAACAAAGGGCAAAGGGGACGCCTGCATGGCTCAGTCGATTAAGCGTCTGCCTCCGGCTCAGCTCATGACCACAAGGTCCTGGGATCGAACCCTGCATTGGAAATGCACGTTGGAACAGCCGTTTTGGGAAACAGAGTGGAGCTTCCTCAGAAAATTCAAAACAGAGCTAGCTTTTGACCCAGCAATTGCTCGCCTGGGTATTTGCCCCAAGACACAGGTGGGGTGAAAAGAAGGGCCACATGCACCCCAATGTTCATAGCAGCAAGGTCCACACGAGCGAACCCGTGGAAAGAGCCGACATTCCCTTCAACAGATGAATGGAGAGAGATGATGTGGTCCATCTCTACAAGGGAATAATACTCACCCATCAGAAAGGATGAATACCCAACTTTGTCATCAACATCGATGGGGCTGGGGGAGAGCATGCTCAATGAAATTGGCCGAGCAGAGAAAGCCAATATCATAGGGCTTCACGGATTTGTGGAACATAAGGAATAGCATGGAGGGCGTGAGGAGAAGGAAGGGAAAAATGAAGGGGGGCAAATCGGAGCGGGAGACGAACCATGAGACGGTACGGACTCCAAGAAATGGAGGGTTTTAGAGGGGACGGGTGGATGGATGAGTTAACCCAGTGGTGGGTATAAGGACGGCAGGTATCGAATGGACCATTGGGTGTTCTAGGAAAACAATGAACCAGGGATCCCAGATCCAAAACGAATGATGTACTGTATGGTGAGTAAAAGTACAATTTATTAAAAGACCAAGAAAGCGCTTCTCTCTTCATGAAACAAGATGGTAGTTGAAATATGCATTCCCTCACAGTGTGATATCTGAGAGTTAAGTAGTTGGCACCTTCCTTTGGCTTCCACGCATACATTTGTAAGCATCCTCTCTTCCTGGAATGAGAATGCTTCATGAAAAAAAAAAAAGGATTTCAAACCACGAAGTGTGTCTACTAAACTCACAACCCCAGTGTAACTAAAGGAAAGATACCTCTGTCCTATCCCGACCTCACGTGAGCCTTGGGATCATCTCTCAAGATTGAGATTTCACTCCAAATCTCATGAGATCTCATGGAACTGGGGCCAGATTTCACTCCACATCACCTGAGGTCACAATGAGATCGGGCGAGATTTCACTACAATTCTCGTGAGATAGCAGGGACCTTGGGCGAGATTTCCCTGCAACGCTGGTCATATCTCTTGAGTTTGGGTGAGCTTTTACTCCCAGTCTGGTGAGGTCTCATCCAAATCGTGGACACGTCAGTGCCCATCTCATGAGATCTCATGCATATTGAGCGAGATTTCAATCTCAATCTCGTGAGATCTCATGGACATCGGGCGAGATTTCACTCCAGCTCTCGTGAGATCCTTTGGAATTCGGGGATCAATTCCTCCAGGTGTTGAGAGATCTCATCCGATCCTTGGAGACTTCAGTCCAAATCTCATGAGATCTCAGGATAATGAGGGAGAATTCACTCTATCTCTCGTGAGAAATCATGGATATCAGGCGAGATAATTCCAACACTCGTGAGATCCTATGGACATCGGGTGAGAATTCTTTCCAAATCCCGTGATATGTCATGGACCTTGGACCTGATTTCACTCCAAATGTCGTGTGGTCTCAATGACCTCGGGCAGATTTCAGTCCAAATCTCGGGAGATATCAGGGACGACCGTGGGCGAGCTTTCAACCTAAACCTCGCGAGATCTCATGGACATCGGGCGAGATTTGCCACCAAATCTCCTGAGATCTCATGGACCTCGGTTCAGATTTCACTCCAAATCTCATGAGATCTCATGGAATTTAGGCGAGATTTCACTGCAAACCTCCTGAGCTCACAAGGAGATTGGGCGAGATGTCACTACAAATCTCATGAGATCTAGGGACCTTGGGCGAGATTTCCCTCCCGCTCTCGTGAGATCTCTGGAATTTGGGCGCGATTTTACTCCCAGTCTTGTGAGATCTCCTCCAAACCTTGGCGACGTCACTGTCAATCTCGTGAGATCTCCTGGGTATTGAGCGAGATTTCAATCTCAATATCGTGAGACTGATGGGCATCAGGTGAGATTTTATTGCATATCTCGAGAGATCTCAGAGACATTCGGGTGAGATTTCACTCCGAATATCCTGAGGTCCCAATGACATCGGGCGAGATTTCACGACAAATGTCGTGAGATATCAGGGAACTTGGGCGAGATTTCACTCCAAATCCCGTGAGATCTCTTGGAATTCAGCTGAGATTTTACTCCATCTCTCGTGTGCTCTCTTCCTCATTTGGAGACCTCAGTCCAAATCTCTGGAGATCTCATGGAAAATAGGTGAGATTTCACTCTAACTTTTGAGATATCGCATGGTCATTGGGCGAGATGTTCCTCCAAATCTCGTGAGATGTCATGGACACCGGGCGAGAATTCCCTCCAAATCTCGTGAGATGTCACGGACTTTGGGTGAGATTTCTCTCCAAATCTCGTGAGATCTCTTGGACTTTGGGCGAGATTTTACTCCAGGTCTCATGAGCACTCGTCCAACACTTGGAGAGGTCATTGCCATTCTCGTGAGATCTCATGGATATTGAGTGAGGATTCCATCTAAATCTCGTGAGATCTCATGGACATCAGGTGAGATTTCACTCCGAATAGCCTGAGGTCACAATCACGTTGGGCGAGATTTCACCACAAATCTCGTGAGATATCAGCGACCTCAGGCGAGATTTCAATCCAAATATCGGGACGTCTCAATGACATTGGGCGACAGTTCACTAAACTCTCGTGAGATAAAAGGGACCTAGGGCGAGATTTCACTCCACCTCTCGTGAGATCTCTGGGAATTCGCGGATAGTTTACTCCAAGTCTCGTGAGATCTCATCCAATCCTTGGAGACTTCAGTCCAAAACCCGTGAGATCTCAGGATAGGGAGCGAGAATTCAATCTATATCTTGTGAGCACTGAGGGACATCAGGCGAGATGACTGCAAATCTTGTGAGTACTCACGAATATCGGGTGAGATTCCACTCCAAATCTCCTGAGGTCTCAATGAGCTCGGGCAGATTTCACTCCAAATCTCGTGAGTTATCAGGGACGCGGGGCGAGGATTCAATCTAAATGTCGTGAGATCTCATGGAAATCGGGCGAGATGTGACACCAAATCTCCTGAGATCGCAGGGACATCGATTGAGATTTCACTCCGAATCTCATGAGAGCTCATGGATATTGGGCTCGACTTCACTCCAAATCTCCTGAGGTCCCAATGAGTCCAGGCGAGATTTCACTACAGATCTCGTGAGATAGCAGCAACCTTGGGCGAGATTTCTATCCAAATCTCGTGAGATCTCAATGACATCGGGGGAGATTCCTTCCAAATCTCGTGAGATATCAAGGACCTTGGGCGAGATTTCACCCCAACTCTCGTGAGGTCTCCTGGTCTGTGGGCGAGATTTGACTCCCATCCCGTTAAATGTCCTCCAAACCTTGGAGACGTCAATGCCAACCTCGTGAATTCTCATGGATACGAGCGAGTTTTCCATCTGAATCTCGTGTGATCTCATGGATATCGGGCGAGATATCCCTCCAAATCTCGTGAGATCTCGTGGACATTGGGCGAGATTTCACTCCCAACTCCTGAGTTCCCGATGACTTCGGGCGAGATTTCACTACATATCTCGTAATATTCAGGGACCTCGGGCGAGATTTCAATCCAAATCTCGCGAGGTCTCAATGACATCGCGTGAGATTTCACTACAAATCTCCTGAGATATCAGGGAGTTTGGGCGAGATTTACCTCCAACTCTCACCAGGACTCTTGGACGTTGAGCGAGACTTGACTCCACGTCTCGGAGATCTCATCCAAACCTTGGAGAATTCAGTCCAAATCTCATGAGATCTCATGGATATGGAGCGAAATTTCAATCTCAACCTCGTGAGATCTCATGACATCAGGAGAGATTTGACTCCAAATCTCGTGAGATCTCACGGATATTGGGTGAGATTTCTCTGCAAATCTCGTGAGATCATGGGCATTGGGTGAGATTTCACGCCAAATCTCTTGAGGTCACAATGACATGGGGCGAGATTTCACTATACTTCTCTTGAACTATCAGGGGTCTTGGGCAAGATTTCACTACAAATCTCGTGAGACATCAGGGACCTTGCGCGATATTTCACTCCAAATCTCGTGAGGTACCAATGACATCGGGCGAGATTTCCGCAGAAATCTCTTGAGATATCTGGAACCTTGGTTGAGATTTTACTCCAACTCTGGTGAGCTCTCTTGGAATTCGGGGTATTTTCCTCCAAGTCTCGCGAGAGCTCCTCCAGACCTTGGAGACATCAGTACAAATCTCGTGAGATCTCGTGGATATTGAGCGAGATTTCAATCTTTATCTCGTGAGACCTCATGGACATCAGGCGAGAATTTACTCCAAATCTCGTGAAATCGCATGGACATCGGCTGAGATTTCACTCCAAATATCTTGGGATCTCATGGACATCGGGCGAGATTTCACTCCAAATCTCCTTGAGGTCACAGGGACATCGGGCGAGATTTCACCTCAAATCTCCTGAGATATCATGGACTTTGGGTGAGATTTGTCTCCAACTGTCGCGAGATCTCTTGGACTGTGGGTGAGCTTTGACTCCAGGTCTCGTGAGATCTCATCCAAAACATGGAGACGTCAGTGCCAATCGAATGAGATCTCATGGATATTGAGTGAGTATTCAATCGAAATATCGTGAGATCTCATGGATATCCGGCGAGTTTTGACACCAAATCTCGTGAGATCCCATGGACATCGGGTGCGATTTCAGTCCCAATCTCACGAGATCTCATGGATATTGGGCGAGACTCACTCCAAATCTCCTGTGGTTCTAATGACATGGCGCGAGGTTTCAAGAAATCTCGTGAGATATCAAGGCCCTTGGTCGAGATTTCGGTCCAAATCTCGTGAGGTCTCAATGACATTGGGTGAGAGTTCATGACAAATCTCGGGAGATATCAGGGACCATGGGCGAGATTTCACTCCAACCCTCATGAGGTCTCTTGGTCTTTGGCGAGATTTAACTCCAAGTCTTGTGAGAGCTCCTTCAAACCTTGGAGACGTCAGTGCCAATCTCCTGAGATCTCATGGCTATGGATGGAGATTTAATCTAAATCTCGTGAGATCTCAAGGACATCAGGCGAGGTTTTACTCCAAATCTTGGGAGCTGTCATGGACATCGGGTGAGATATGTCTCCAAAACTCGTGAGATAATGGACCTTGGGCCAGACTGCACTCCATAGGTCCTGAGGTCACAATGACATCGGGCGAGATTTCACTACAAAACTCGAGAGATATCAGGGACCTTGGGCAAGGTTTCACTCCTAATCTCGTGAGATAGCAGGGACCTTGGGCGAGATTTCACTCTCAATCTCGTGAGATCTCTTGGAGTTCGGGCGAGATTTGATTCCAAGTCTCGTGAGATCCAATCCAAGCCTTGGAGACTTCAGTCCCAATCTCGTGAGATCTCCTGGACATTGGGCGAGATTCAAATCCAAATCTCGTGTGGTCTCAATGATATCGGGTGAGATTTCACACCAATTCTCGTGAGATCTCATGGCCATCGGGCGAGATATTCCTGCACATCTCGTGAGATCTCATCACAACTTGGAGAGCTCAGTCCAAATCTCGTGAGATGTCATGGATATTGCAAAAGTTTTCACTGTAAATCTCGTGAGATCTCATGGACCGCGGTCGAGATTTTACTTGCAATCTCTTGAGATTTCCTGGATGTCGGGTGAGATCTCATTCCAAATCCCGTGAGATCTCATGGACATCGGGCGCGAATTCACTCCAAAACTCGGGAGATGTTATGGACGTCGGGTGAGATTTCCCTCCAAATCTCGTGTGATCTCTTCGAAATCTCACTGGAACAGGAACCAGCAGTTGTGGTCTAGGGCTCACACCTGTTGAAAGGGAAGCTAAACAGCCCGACACAGGTGTTGGGTAGTAAGAAGGGCAGGTGTTGGCATGATCACTGAGTATCATCGGCAACTTAGGAATCATTGTTGAGCACTACGACAGAATTCTCGGCTGTTCTATATGCTGTCTAAATGAAAAAATACAATAAAAAATAAAAAGTAAACCGATGAACCTAAGGGAAATGGAAGGAAAAATCAAATAAGACAAGACCAGAGAGGAAGACAAACCGTAAGAGTATCCTAACTCCAGCTAACAAAGTGAGGGTTGCTGGAAGCAAGGTGGGTGAGGAATGGGGAAAGTGGGGAATGGGCATTAAGGAGAGTACTTGTAATTAGCACTGGGTGCTATACACAACAGATGGATCGCTAAATTCTAACCCTGATCCTAGTAACGCGCTCTAGGTTAAATTGGTCGTATTTAAATTCTTTTTCTTGGAAGAAATCTGTTAACATTTGGAGTCCCGATGCACTTGAAGTTGCCCAACGGACGGTGTTTATATATGGGCTCTGCCATGGGTATTTAGAAGGAGCTCTCCTTATTTCTGGGCTCAAAGAAAATGAAGTGACACCTCTCATTTGGGGACTTGGTCGCATTTTCATTTAAATTGTTGATTTTTGGCCATCCATCCAGACAATTCCAAAACCTTGTTGAATTCCTAAGTTGAGCTTTACATTCAAGGAGCCAGGGGATTTTCCTCCCATAGGCCGTACCCAGGGATTGCTGGAAAGTTCACATCCTTGTCCTGTGCAAGGAGAGAGTCTCAGGGTCTGATATCCTAAAGGAAGATTGCCCTATTGCTCCTGAGCTGCTTCTGAGCTCTCGGGGCATAAGCCTGCTGAATGATAGCCAGCTTCTAGTTCTCCCCTAGATGATTGAGGTGCCATTATGCTGAAGATTAGACAGGAAGCAGCACAGTAAGAGCCCTTTCAAGGAATACTACACCAAAGGCCTGCTTTGGAACACTTGAACATCAGCCAAGAGGACAAAAGCGTCACCCTCATTTGCTTCTGTGTCTCCCCATGCACGGTAAGGTCCATTTTAAAAACAGAAAACAAAACCAAGAGCAGACTTTCCGCTTTCTGAAGGAGGAATGCCGGCCTCTTAATGACAGGGCTCCCAAGTGCAGGGCAGGAACGTTGACCTTGGCCCAAGCCCACAGGTGTACGCTTTCCCTGCGGCAGACTGCTTGCCAGCAGACTGTGCTTTCTTCACATTAGCCCATTCTCATCGCTAATGAAGAACGTTGGCCTTCCATGCATCATTTTCCACCCTCTAGCTCTTTTTTCAATCTAAGATTGCCCTGGGCGTCATTCCGATCCAGTGTCTCAGAGTAATAGCCTCTATTTAAGAAGGTCCAGCTAAGTCCTTGTGACTGTGGGAGAGATTGGGGCACGTTGCCCCTTGTAACGGGCTTTCAGAACTATGGGGACCTCAGAGCTTAAGCCATTTGGACGTGCCCTGCGAGGAATGTTTCTGTGCAGGCTTGGCCCCAGGTTTTTAGAGGGACTGGGCCTCCTTTCTTGGGTAAAAGGAAATGAAGTGACACACTTCCTAACCAGATGTATCCTAGTCCCAATTGTATTGTCAAATTTCGGCCTTCACTGGAATCATTTCCATGCCCTTGCCGATGCTTTTTAAAATTTAGAGCTGGTTTACGCACGGCGAGGAGGGGATTCTACCCAAGCAGCCAGGACCCAACGATTGGTCGTGAGTTCCTACTTCAGTCCTGTGCTCAGTCAGCCTCTCCTTATGTGATAGCCCAAAGGAAAGGAAAGGTGGCTCTTCTCTCCTTGACCTTGAGATGCCCTCCTTTTGAGGAAGAGAAGTTCACCCATATGCTGCATGCTGGAGCATCTGGTACGTTCAGGAGGTGCCCTTTCCAGGACTATAGCACCAATGCTTGCATCTGAAACCTTGAGCATCAGCTGGGAGTCCCATTAGTATAGCTGAATGACTGCAGCCTCTATCCATTCATGGGAAGGGCAAAACAAACACACCCACAACCACCACCAGCACCACCACAACACTACTGCCAAATTTCCCTCTCATTTTAAGAGAAGAACGCAGAGTTCCTGGTGACAGGGCTCCCAGGCCTAGACCACGGTTTCCCTTTCCCCAAGGCCGCAGTGGTTTCTCATTCCTGGGAATGAAAATTGGGTGGCGAGGAGATGGGCCTAGTCACCTCAATCTAAACATGGTGTCTCATCGCATCTCTAATCAACACATTTGGCCCAGGATTTACCCACTTCCACCCTCTTGCTGTTTTTCTGCCGAGGTTCCCCTTGTGGGCCTTGTGCTCCAGTGTCTCAGAGCAATATCCTGTTCATGCAGCTAGAGGATCTGGAAGATTTTTTGTCACTGTGGGGACGTGTTGGCCACAGAGCCCCATGGGAATGCTGTTCAGAACTATGTTGGCCTGAGGAGGCCTAAGGCATTGGAAGCCTGCAAGCAGTGAATGTCTGTGCGTAGGCATGGCCAGAAGACTCATTTCTTGCGGGAGGGGAAAAAATTAGATGTCTCATTACAGTTTTATCTCACTTAAAATGGCCCTGCTTATATACATTCCTGTAGTCTCGCAGATTGTTGATGTCGCTCCTGGTACACATTCCAACTGGAAGGTGCTTTTCCTCACAGCAGCGCCTAGGATTCCTGGGGAGTTCCCTGGCCCTCTTATCCCTGAGCTTGTGGTGTGGCTCCCTTGGGTAAGTGTGTAGACAGGTAGGAAAGGCACCTGCCTCCCTAGCTCGGTGAGATGCCTCCGTTCTGGACAACCTAGTTCGAAATAGCGTTCAAAGAATGGAAACGGACAGAGAGGCAATGCGGACTTTCCTAGAGTTGAGAATAAACCAATGTTGAGACGAAAATACCTAGCAAAACCTGTTAGTCTCTGGGATCAGAAAGGCCTGTTGGCTTTGGCAATGGGAAAACTCCAGGGCCTCCCCCTGGGAGCCACAGAAACAAGAGGCCTTCATTCTTCCTTGGTAAAGAGTGGGAAATCTCCTGGAATCGGATGTCACTCCTGCTGCCTTTCCGTCTGTGGCGGGGAGGGGGGACACAACAAAACCAGAAACGCTTTAGTGTTAGCAGACTGGTTCTCCCAGCTGATGATGCGTTTGGAAGTAGCCATTGGAGGAGCATTCCTGGCACGAGCTCTTTTTCCACTGAGGAGGTCCCGGAGCACACCGCGCATGTGTCAACTGTCTGCTCTTCCGAACGAAGGCATCTCTGGCAGCCAGGGGAGGGAGAACAGCTGGCTGCCAAACAGAGCATTTCAAAGATCGGGACAAGAACCAAGCACTCCGAGGCAGAAGGGGAAACGTTCCTTTCGGCTCTCAGACACATTGCTCTCCCCTAGCACAGGATCTCAATGGGAACCTGCACCAACCGTGTGTGTATGGTGGACACACGGGTTGTGAGATGCCACCCAGAGTATTCCTCCATGTGAAACAACGTAGCTACCAAATCAGCAAGAGGATGGGATGGCTTCAAGGAAAACCAAAGTTCAACTCTTCCAATGGGAATGAAAGTTATCTGAGAGTGAGGTGTCTAACTTCAGCTCCCCTTGCCCCAGAAATGGAGGCAAGCTCCCTCCCAAACCCTCTGGCCATGCCTACACCCAATCTCTTGAGCTTTCTCCAAGGAGAGGAAAGTTTCTGACATTGGAGGTTTTCCGCCATTTCCATCAGTGTCTTGAGGCAGCCGTGATTCAGAGGTGGCAGGCTGCAACTCCCAGCTGCGGATCCAATGTTTGGAATGGGTGTTTGGAGCATTATTCCTTGAAGAAAGCTATTTCTGCCCTCAACAGGCCCTAGAGCATAGTAGGCCGTCCACATCCCATCTGTTCTTGAGAATGAAGGCATCTCCACCACCCAGGAGCCAGTATGGCAAGCTAGACCCCCATCTCTGTGCGTCTTCAGCCGGCCAAGTACCAAGTCCTCAGGGCCAGAAGGGCAAACATTTCTTTCAAAGAGGAGACTCTGGTTGTCTTAGCTTAGGAGAGGTCCAGAGTGGGAACTCACCACCAATCCCTGGGTGCTCTAAAGGTGAGTCACAACACCTTGGCCCATGAAGGTGCCCGTAGCCTTTGTTCAACAAACAGGCAAGGCCATGGGAAACAGCACAAAGAGTGCCAGAGTCCCATGTCAACCGCAAATGGGACACAAAGTGACTAGCTCACTCTCCTAACAGGTTGGCACTTTTGGGAATAAGAATCAGCTGTGGACTTGGCTTCAGGGAAAGTGCCATGTGCCACCCCAGGTAAGCTTTAGCTCGAGGCCTGTCTTCCTCCTCCATAAAGGGAAGGGATGCTCCTGGTGCTGGCTGTTATTTGCCCTTTTCCATCAGTGGTTAGAGGTAGCAGTGATTCAGGGGTAGCCTGTTGGTTCTGCCACCTGACGACCAAGTATTGGGAACTGATTCTTGGTGCCATATTCCTTGAAAAATTTTGTGTCTGCACTGACCAGGTCCAGGAACACGATGCCCTTGTGGTGATAGTCTGTTCTTCAAAATGAAGACATCTCAATCATCCAGCGGATGTGGGGAAGCCGGCTAGGAATCACGGCACTTAGCTGGCCAAAGTCCAAGTGCTCAGGAACAGGAGAGCCATACTTCCCTTAGGACGTCAGCTCTTGCTTAGCACGGGATCACGCTTGGAACTGGCCACCCGTCCCTGGGTGCTGACTGCGTGTGGGACAGCACGATGGCCTCTGATGGCGACTCAAGTTCTTGTTCGAACAAAGGGCAAAGGGGACGCCTGCATGGCTCAGTCGATTAAGCGTCTGCCTCCGGCTCAGCTCATGACCACAAGGTCCTGGGATCGAACCCTGCATTGGAAATGCACGTTGGAACAGCCGTTTTGGGAAACAGAGTGGAGCTTCCTCAGAAAATTCAAAACAGAGCTAGCTTTTGACCCAGCAATTGCTCGCCTGGGTATTTGCCCCAAGACACAGGTGGGGTGAAAAGAAGGGCCACATGCACCCCAATGTTCATAGTAGCAAGGTCCACACGAGCGAACCCGTGGAAAGAGCCGACATTCCCTTCAACAGATGAATGGAGAGAGATGATGTGGTCCATCTCTACAAGGGAATAATACTCACCCATCAGAAAGGATGAATACCCAACTTTGGCATCAACATCGATGGGGCTGGGGGAGAGCATGCTCAATGAAATTGGCCGAGCAGAGAAAGCCAATATCATAGGGCTTCACGGATTTGTGGAACATAAGGAATAGCATGGAGGGCGTGAGGAGAAGGAAGGGAAAAATGAAGGGGGGCAAATCGGAGCGGGAGACGAACCATGAGACGGTACGGACTCCAAGAAATGGAGGGTTTTAGAGGGGACGGGTGGATGGATGAGTTAACCCAGTGGTGGGTATAAGGACGGCAGGTATCGAATGGACCATTGGGTGTTCTAGGAAAACAATGAACCAGGGATCCCAGATCCAAAACGAATGATGTACTGTATGGTGAGTAAAAGTACAATTTATTAAAAGACCAAGAAAGCGCTTCTCTCTTCATGAAACAAGATGGTAGTTGAAATATGCATTCCCTCACAGTGTGATATCTGAGAGTTAAGTAGTTGGCACCTTCCTTTGGCTTCCACGCATACATTTGTAAGCATCCTCTCTTCCTGGAACGAGAATGCTTCATGAAAAAAAAAAAAGGATTTCAAACCACGAAGTGTGTCTACTAAACTCACAACCCCAGTGTAACTAAAGGAAAGATACCTCTGTCCTATCCCGACCTCACGTGAGCCTTGGGATCATCTCACAAGATTGAGATTTCACTCCAAATCTCATGAGATCTCATGGAACTGGGGCCAGATTTCACTCCACATCACCTGAGGTCATAATGAGATCGGGCGAGATTTCACTACAATTCTCGTGAGATAGCAGGGACCTTGGGCGAGATTTCCCTGCAACGCTGGTCATATCTCTTGAGTTTGGGTGAGCTTTTACTCCCAGTCTGGTGAGGTCTCATCCAAAACGTGGACACGTCAGTGCCCATCTCATGAGATCTCATGCATATTGAGCGAGATTTCAATCTCAATCTCGTGAGATCTCATGGACATCGGGCGAGATTTCACTCCAGCTCTCGTGAGATCCTTTGGAATTCGGGGATCAATTCCTCCAGGTGTTGAGAGATCTCATCCGATCCTTGGAGACTTCAGTCCAAATCTCATGAGATCTCAGGATAGTGAGGGAGAATTCACTCTATCTCTCGTGAGAAATCATGGATATCAGGCGAGATAATTCCAACACTCGTGAGATCCTATGGACATCGGGTGAGAATTCTTTCCAAATCCCGTGATATGTCATGGACCTTGGACCTGATTTCACTCCAAATGTCGTGTGGTCTCAATGACCTCGGGCAGATTTCAGTCCAAATCTCGGGAGATATCAGGGACGACCGTGGGCGAGCTTTCAACCTAAACCTCGCGAGATCTCATGGACATCGGGCGAGATTTGCCACCAAATCTCCTGAGATCTCATGGACCTCGGTTCAGATTTCACTCCAAATCTCATGAGATCTCATGGAATTTAGGCGAGATTTCACTGCAAACCTCCTGAGCTCACAAGGAGATTGGGCGAGATGTCACTACAAATCTCATGAGATCTAGGGACCTTGGGCGAGATTTCCCTCCCGCTCTCGTGAGATCTCTGGAATTTGGGCGCGATTTTACTCCCAGTCTTGTGAGATCTCCTCCAAACCTTGGCGACGTCACTGTCAATCTCGTGAGATCTCCTGGGTATTGAGCGAGATTTCAATCTCAATATCGTGAGACTGATGGGCATCAGGTGAGATTTTATTGCATATCTCGAGAGATCTCAGAGACATTCGGGTGAGATTTCACTCCGAATATCCTGAGGTCCCAATGACATCGGGCGAGATTTCACGACAAATGTCGTGAGATATCAGGGAACTTGGGCGAGATTTCACTCCAAATCCCGTGAGATCTCTTGGAATTCAGCTGAGATTTTACTCCATCTCTCGTGTGCTCTCTTCCTCATTTGGAGACCTCAGTCCAAATCTCTGGAGATCTCATGGAAAATAGGTGAGATTTCACTCTAACTTTTGAGATATCGCATGGTCATTGGGCGAGATGTTCCTCCAAATCTCGTGAGATGTCATGGACACCGGGCGAGAATTCCCTCCAAATCTCGTGAGATGTCACGGACTTTGGGTGAGATTTCTCTCCAAATCTCGTGAGATCTCTTGGACTTTGGGCGAGATTTTACTCCAGGTCTCATGAGCACTCGTCCAACACTTGGAGAGGTCATTGCCATTCTCGTGAGATCTCATGGATATTGAGTGAGGATTCCATCTAAATCTCGTGAGATCTCATGGACATCAGGTGAGATTTCACTCCGAATAGCCTGAGGTCACAATCACGTTGGGCGAGATTTCACCACAAATCTCGTGAGATATCAGCGACCTCAGGCGAGATTTCAATCCAAATATCGGGACGTCTCAATGACATTGGGCGACAGTTCACTAAACTCTCGTGAGATAAAAGGGACCTAGGGCGAGATTTCACTCCACCTCTCGTGAGATCTCTGGGAATTCGCGGATAGTTTACTCCAAGTCTCGTGAGATCTCATCCAATCCTTGGAGACTTCAGTCCAAAACCCGTGAGATCTCAGGATAGGGAGCGAGACTTCAATCTATATCTTGTGAGCACTGAGGGACATCAGGCGAGATGACTGCAAATCTTGTGAGTACTCACGAATATCGGGTGAGATTCCACTCCAAATCTCCTGAGGTCTCAATGAGCTCGGGCAGATTTCACTCCAAATCTCGTGAGTTATCAGGGACGCGGGGCGAGGTTTCAATCTAAATGTCGTGAGATCTCATGGAAATCGGCCGAGATGTGACACCAAATCTCCTGAGATCGCAGGGACATCGACTGAGATTTCACTCCGAATCTCATGAGAGCTCATGGATGTTGGGCTCGACTTCACTCCAAATCTCCTGAGGTCCCAATGATTCCAGGCGAGATTTCACTACAGATCTCGTGAGATAGCAGCAACCTTGGGCGAGATTTCTATCCAAATCTCGTGAGATCTCAATGACATCGGGGGAGATTCCTTCCAAATCTCGTGAGATATCAAGGACCTTGGGCGAGATTTCACCCCAACTCTCGTGAGGTCTCCTGGTCTGTGGGCGAGATTTGACTCCCATCCCGTTAAATGTCCTCCAAACCTTGGAGACGTCAATGCCAACCTCGTGAATTCTCATGGATACGAGCGAGTTTTCCATCTGAATCTCGTGTGATCTCATGGATATCGGGCGAGATATCCCTCCAAATCTCGTGAGATCTCGTGGACATTGGGCGAGATTTCACTCCCAACTCCTGAGTTCCCGATGACTTCGGGCGAGATTTCACTACATATCTCGTAATATTCAGGGACCTCGGGCGAGATTTCAATCCAAATCTCGCGAGGTCTCAATGACATCGCGTGAGATTTCACTACAAATCTCGTGAGATATCAGGGAGTTTGGGCGAGATTTACCTCCAACTCTCACCAGGACTCTTGGACGTTGAGCGAGACTTGACTCCACGTCTCGGAGATCTCATCCAAACCTTGGAGAATTCAGTCCAAATCTCATGAGATCTCATGGATATGGAGCGAAATTTCAATCTCAACCTCGTGAGATCTCATGACATCAGGAGAGATTTGACTCCAAATCTCGTGAGATCTCACGGATATCGGGTGAGATTTCTCTGCAAATCTCGTGAGATCATGGGCATTGGGTGAGATTTCACGCCAAATCTCTTGAGGTCACAATGACATGGGGCGAGATTTCACTATACTTCTCTTGAACTATCAGGGGTCTTGGGCAAGATTTCACTACAAATCTCGTGAGACATCAGGGACCTTGCGCGATATTTCACTCCAAATCTCGTGAGGTACCAATGACATCGGGCGAGATTTCCGCAGAAATCTCTTGAGATATCTGGAACCTTGGTTGAGATTTTACTCCAACTCTGGTGAGCTCTCTTGGAATTCGGGGTATTTTCCTCCAAGTCTCGCGAGAGCTCCTCCAGACCTTGGAGACATCAGTACAAATCTCGTGAGATCTCGTGGATATTGAGCGAGATTTCAATCTTTATCTCGTGAGACCTCATGGACATCAGGCGAGAATTTACTCCAAATCTCGTGAAATCGCATGGACATCGGCTGAGATTTCACTCCAAATATCTTGGGATCTCATGGACATCGGGCGAGATTTCACTCCAAATCTCCTTGAGGTCACAGGGACATCGGGCGAGATTTCACCTCAAATCTCCTGAGATATCATGGACTTTGGGTGAGATTTGTCTCCAACTGTCGCGAGATCTCTTGGACTGTGGGTGAGCTTTGACTCCAGGTCTCGTGAGATCTCATCCAAAACATGGAGACGTCAGTGCCAATCGAATGAGATCTCATGGATATTGAGTGAGTATTCAATCGAAATATCGTGAGATCTCATGGATATCCGGCGAGTTTTGACACCAAATCTCGTGAGATCCCATGGACATCGGGTGCGATTTCAGTCCCAATCTCACGAGATCTCATGGATATTGGGCGAGACTCACTCCAAATCTCCTGTGGTTCTAATGACATGGCGCGAGGTTTCAAGAAATCTCGTGAGATATCAAGGCCCTTGGTCGAGATTTCGGTCCAAATCTCGTGAGGTCTCAATGACATTGGGTGAGAGTTCATGACAAATCTCGGGAGATATCAGGGACCATGGGCGAGATTTCACTCCAACCCTCATGAGGTCTCTTGGTCTTTGGCGAGATTTAACTCCAAGTCTTGTGAGAGCTCCTTCAAACCTTGGAGACGTCAGTGCCAATCTCCTGAGATCTCATGGCTATGGATGGAGATTTAATCTAAATCTCGTGAGATCTCAAGGACATCAGGCGAGGTTTTACTCCAAATCTTGGGAGCTGTCATGGACATCGGGTGAGATATGTCTCCAAAACTCGTGAGATAATGGACCTTGGGCCAGACTGCACTCCATAGGTCCTGAGGTCACAATGACATCGGGCGAGATTTCACTACAAAACTCGAGAGATATCAGGGACCTTGGGCAAGGTTTCACTCCTAATCTCGTGAGATAGCAGGGACCTTGGGCGAGATTTCACTCTCAATCTCGTGAGATCTCTTGGAGTTCGGGCGAGATTTGATTCCAAGTCTCGTGAGATCCAATCCAAGCCTTGGAGACTTCAGTCCCAATCTCGTGAGATCTCCTGGACATTGGGCGAGATTCAAATCCAAATCTCGTGTGGTCTCAATGATATCGGGTGAGATTTCACACCAATTCTCGTGAGATCTCATGGCCATCGGGCGAGATATTCTTGCACATCTCGTGAGATCTCATCACAACTTGGAGAGCTCAGTCCAAATCTCGTGAGATGTCATGGATATTGCAAAAGTTTTCACTGTAAATCTCGTGAGATCTCATGGACCGCGGTCGAGATTTTACTTGCAATCTCTTGAGATTTCCTGGATGTCGGGTGAGATCTCATTCCAAATCCCGTGAGATCTCATGGACATCGGGCGCGAATTCACTCCAAAACTCGGGAGATGTTATGGACGTCGGGTGAGATTTCCCTCCAAATCTCGTGTGATCTCTTCGAAATCTCACTGGAACAGGAACCAGCAGTTGTGGTCTAGGGCTCACACCTGTTGAAAGGGAAGCTAAACAGCCCGACACAGGTGTTGGGTAGTAAGAAGGGCAGGTGTTGGCATGATCACTCAGTATTATCGGCAACTTAGGAATCATTGTTGAGCACTACGACAGAATTCTCGGCTGTTCTATATGCTGTCTAAATGAAAAAATACAATAAAAAATAAAAAGTAAACCGATGAACCTAAGGGAAATGGAAGGAAAAATCAAATAAGACAAGACCAGAGAGGAAGACAAACCGTAAGAGTATCCTAACTCCAGCTAACAAAGTGAGGGTTGCTGGAAGCAAGGTGGGTGAGGAATGGGGAAAGTGGGGAATGGGCATTAAGGAGAGTACTTGTAATTAGCACTGGGTGCTATACACAACAGATGGATCGCTAAATTCTAACCCTGATCCTAGTAACGCGCTCTAGGTTAAATTGGTCGTATTTAAATTCTTTTTCTTGGAAGAAATCTGTTAACATTTGGAGTCCCGATGCACTTGAAGTTGCCCAACGGACGGTGTTTATATATGGGCTCTGCCATGGGTATTTAGAAGGAGCTCTCCTTATTTCTGGGCTCAAAGAAAATGAAGTGACACCTCTCATTTGGGGACTTGGTCGCATTTTCATTTAAATTGTTGATTTTTGGCCATCCATCCAGACAATTCCAAAACCTTGTTGAATTCCTAAGTTGAGCTTTACATTCAAGGAGCCAGGGGATTTTCCTCCCATAGGCCGTACCCAGGGATTGCTGGAAAGTTCACATCCTTGTCCTGTGCAAGGAGAGAGTCTCAGGGTCTGATATCCTAAAGGAAGATTGCCCTATTGCTCCTGAGCTGCTTCTGAGCTCTCGGGGCATAAGCCTGCTGAATGATAGCCAGCTTCTAGTTCTCCCCTAGATGATTGAGGTGCCATTATGCTGAAGATTAGACAGGAAGCAGCACAGTAAGAGCCCTTTCAAGGAATACTACACCAAAGGCCTGCTTTGGAACACTTGAACATCAGCCAAGAGGACAAAAGCGTCACCCTCATTTGCTTCTGTGTCTCCCCATGCACGGTAAGGTCCATTTTAAAAACAGAAAACAAAACCAAGAGCAGACTTTCCGCTTTCTGAAGGAGGAATGCCGGCCTCTTAATGACAGGGCTCCCAAGTGCAGGGCAGGAACGTTGACCTTGGCCCAAGCCCACAGGTGTACGCTTTCCCTGCGGCAGACTGCTTGCCAGCAGACTGTGCTTTCTTCACATTAGCCCATTCTCATCGCTAATGAAGAACGTTGGCCTTCCATGCATCATTTTCCACCCTCTAGCTCTTTTTTCAATCTAAGATTGCCCTGGGCGTCATTCCGATCCAGTGTCTCAGAGTAATAGCCTCTATTTAAGAAGGTCCAGCTAAGTCCTTGTGACTGTGGGAGAGATTGGGGCACGTTGCCCCTTGTAACGGGCTTTCAGAACTATGGGGACCTCAGAGCTTAAGCCATTTGGACGTGCCCTGCGAGGAATGTTTCTGTGCAGGCTTGGCCCCAGGTTTTTAGAGGGACTGGGCCTCCTTTCTTGGGTAAAAGGAAATGAAGTGACACACTTCCTAACCAGATGTATCCTAGTCCCAATTGTATTGTCAAATTTCGGCCTTCACTGGAATCATTTCCATGCCCTTGCCGATGCTTTTTAAAATTTAGAGCTGGTTTACGCACGGCGAGGAGGGGATTCTACCCAAGCAGCCAGGACCCAACGATTGGTCGTGAGTTCCTACTTCAGTCCTGTGCTCAGTCAGCCTCTCCTTATGTGATAGCCCAAAGGAAAGGAAAGGTGGCTCTTCTCTCCTTGACCTTGAGATGCCCTCCTTTTGAGGAAGAGAAGTTCACCCATATGCTGCATGCTGGAGCATCTGGTACGTTCAGGAGGTGCCCTTTCCAGGACTATAGCACCAATGCTTGCATCTGAAACCTTGAGCATCAGCTGGGAGTCCCATTAGTATAGCTGAATGACTGCAGCCTCTATCCATTCATGGGAAGGGCAAAACAAACACACCCACAACCACCACCAGCACCACCACAACACTACTGCCAAATTTCCCTCTCATTTTAAGAGAAGAACGCAGAGTTCCTGGTGACAGGGCTCCCAGGCCTAGACCACGGTTTCCCTTTCCCCAAGGCCGCAGTGGTTTCTCATTCCTGGGAATGAAAATTGGGTGGCGAGGAGATGGGCCTAGTCACCTCAATCTAAACATGGTGTCTCATCGCATCTCTAATCAACACATTTGGCCCAGGATTTACCCACTTCCACCCTCTTGCTGTTTTTCTGCCGAGGTTCCCCTTGTGGGCCTTGTGCTCCAGTGTCTCAGAGCAATATCCTGTTCATGCAGCTAGAGGATCTGGAAGATTTTTTGTCACTGTGGGGACGTGTTGGCCACAGAGCCCCATGGGAATGCTGTTCAGAACTATGTTGGCCTGAGGAGGCCTAAGGCATTGGAAGCCTGCAAGCAGTGAATGTCTGTGCGTAGGCATGGCCAGAAGACTCATTTCTTGCGGGAGGGGAAAAAATTAGATGTCTCATTACAGTTTTATCTCACTTAAAATGGCCCTGCTTATATACATTCCTGTAGTCTCGCAGATTGTTGATGTCGCTCCTGGTACACATTCCAACTGGAAGGTGCTTTTCCTCACAGCAGCGCCTAGGATTCCTGGGGAGTTCCCTGGCCCTCTTATCCCTGAGCTTGTGGTGTGGCTCCCTTGGGTAAGTGTGTAGACAGGTAGGAAAGGCACCTGCCTCCCTAGCTCGGTGAGATGCCTCCGTTCTGGACAACCTAGTTCGAAATAGCGTTCAAAGAATGGAAACGGACAGAGAGGCAATGCGGACTTTCCTAGAGTTGAGAATAAACCAATGTTGAGACGAAAATACCTAGCAAAACCTGTTAGTCTCTGGGATCAGAAAGGCCTGTTGGCTTTGGCAATGGGAAAACTCCAGGGCCTCCCCCTGGGAGCCACAGAAACAAGAGGCCTTCATTCTTCCTTGGTAAAGAGTGGGAAATCTCCTGGAATCGGATGTCACTCCTGCTGCCTTTCCGTCTGTGGCGGGGAGGGGGGACACAACAAAACCAGAAACGCTTTAGTGTTAGCAGACTGGTTCTCCCAGCTGATGATGCGTTTGGAAGTAGCCATTGGAGGAGCATTCCTGGCACGAGCTCTTTTTCCACTGAGGAGGTCCCGGAGCACACCGCGCATGTGTCAACTGTCTGCTCTTCCGAACGAAGGCATCTCTGGCAGCCAGGGGAGGGAGAACAGCTGGCTGCCAAACAGAGCATTTCAAAGATCGGGACAAGAACCAAGCACTCCGAGGCAGAAGGGGAAACGTTCCTTTCGGCTCTCAGACACATTGCTCTCCCCTAGCACAGGATCTCAATGGGAACCTGCACCAACCGTGTGTGTATGGTGGACACACGGGTTGTGAGATGCCACCCAGAGTATTCCTCCATGTGAAACAACGTAGCTACCAAATCAGCAAGAGGATGGGATGGCTTCAAGGAAAACCAAAGTTCAACTCTTCCAATGGGAATGAAAGTTATCTGAGAGTGAGGTGTCTAACTTCAGCTCCCCTTGCCCCAGAAATGGAGGCAAGCTCCCTCCCAAACCCTCTGGCCATGCCTACACCCAATCTCTTGAGCTTTCTCCAAGGAGAGGAAAGTTTCTGACATTGGAGGTTTTCCGCCATTTCCATCAGTGTCTTGAGGCAGCCGTGATTCAGAGGTGGCAGGCTGCAACTCCCAGCTGCGGATCCAATGTTTGGAATGGGTGTTTGGAGCATTATTCCTTGAAGAAAGCTATTTCTGCCCTCAACAGGCCCTAGAGCATAGTAGGCCGTCCACATCCCATCTGTTCTTGAGAATGAAGGCATCTCCACCACCCAGGAGCCAGTATGGCAAGCTAGACCCCCATCTCTGTGCGTCTTCAGCCGGCCAAGTACCAAGTCCTCAGGGCCAGAAGGGCAAACATTTCTTTCAAAGAGGAGACTCTGGTTGTCTTAGCTTAGGAGAGGTCCAGAGTGGGAACTCACCACCAATCCCTGGGTGCTCTAAAGGTGAGTCACAACACCTTGGCCCATGAAGGTGCCCGTAGCCTTTGTTCAACAAACAGGCAAGGCCATGGGAAACAGCACAAAGAGTGCCAGAGTCCCATGTCAACCGCAAATGGGACACAAAGTGACTAGCTCACTCTCCTAACAGGTTGGCACTTTTGGGAATAAGAATCAGCTGTGGACTTGGCTTCAGGGAAAGTGCCATGTGCCACCCCAGGTAAGCTTTAGCTCGAGGCCTGTCTTCCTCCTCCATAAAGGGAAGGGATGCTCCTGGTGCTGGCTGTTATTTGCCCTTTTCCATCAGTGGTTAGAGGTAGCAGTGATTCAGGGGTAGCCTGTTGGTTCTGCCACCTGACGACCAAGTATTGGGAACTGATTCTTGGTGCCATATTCCTTGAAAAATTTTGTGTCTGCACTGACCAGGTCCAGGAACACGATGCCCTTGTGGTGATAGTCTGTTCTTCAAAATGAAGACATCTCAATCATCCAGCGGATGTGGGGAAGCCGGCTAGGAATCACGGCACTTAGCTGGCCAAAGTCCAAGTGCTCAGGAACAGGAGAGCCATACTTCCCTTAGGACGTCAGCTCTTGCTTAGCACGGGATCACGCTTGGAACTGGCCACCCGTCCCTGGGTGCTGACTGCGTGTGGGACAGCACGATGGCCTCTGATGGCGACTCAAGTTCTTGTTCGAACAAAGGGCAAAGGGGACGCCTGCATGGCTCAGTCGATTAAGCGTCTGCCTCCGGCTCAGCTCATGACCACAAGGTCCTGGGATCGAACCCTGCATTGGAAATGCACGTTGGAACAGCCGTTTTGGGAAACAGAGTGGAGCTTCCTCAGAAAATTCAAAACAGAGCTAGCTTTTGACCCAGCAATTGCTCGCCTGGGTATTTGCCCCAAGACACAGGTGGGGTGAAAAGAAGGGCCACATGCACCCCAATGTTCATAGTAGCAAGGTCCACACGAGCGAACCCGTGGAAAGAGCCGACATTCCCTTCAACAGATGAATGGAGAGAGATGATGTGGTCCATCTCTACAAGGGAATAATACTCACCCATCAGAAAGGATGAATACCCAACTTTGGCATCAACATCGATGGGGCTGGGGGAGAGCATGCTCAATGAAATTGGCCGAGCAGAGAAAGCCAATATCATAGGGCTTCACGGATTTGTGGAACATAAGGAATAGCATGGAGGGCGTGAGGAGAAGGAAGGGAAAAATGAAGGGGGGCAAATCGGAGCGGGAGACGAACCATGAGACGGTACGGACTCCAAGAAATGGAGGGTTTTAGAGGGGACGGGTGGATGGATGAGTTAACCCAGTGGTGGGTATAAGGACGGCAGGTATCGAATGGACCATTGGGTGTTCTAGGAAAACAATGAACCAGGGATCCCAGATCCAAAACGAATGATGTACTGTATGGTGAGTAAAAGTACAATTTATTAAAAGACCAAGAAAGCGCTTCTCTCTTCATGAAACAAGATGGTAGTTGAAATATGCATTCCCTCACAGTGTGATATCTGAGAGTTAAGTAGTTGGCACCTTCCTTTGGCTTCCACGCATACATTTGTAAGCATCCTCTCTTCCTGGAACGAGAATGCTTCATGAAAAAAAAAAAAGGATTTCAAACCACGAAGTGTGTCTACTAAACTCACAACCCCAGTGTAACTAAAGGAAAGATACCTCTGTCCTATCCCGACCTCACGTGAGCCTTGGGATCATCTCACAAGATTGAGATTTCACTCCAAATCTCATGAGATCTCATGGAACTGGGGCCAGATTTCACTCCACATCACCTGAGGTCATAATGAGATCGGGCGAGATTTCACTACAATTCTCGTGAGATAGCAGGGACCTTGGGCGAGATTTCCCTGCAACGCTGGTCATATCTCTTGAGTTTGGGTGAGCTTTTACTCCCAGTCTGGTGAGGTCTCATCCAAAACGTGGACACGTCAGTGCCCATCTCATGAGATCTCATGCATATTGAGCGAGATTTCAATCTCAATCTCGTGAGATCTCATGGACATCGGGCGAGATTTCACTCCAGCTCTCGTGAGATCCTTTGGAATTCGGGGATCAATTCCTCCAGGTGTTGAGAGATCTCATCCGATCCTTGGAGACTTCAGTCCAAATCTCATGAGATCTCAGGATAGTGAGGGAGAATTCACTCTATCTCTCGTGAGAAATCATGGATATCAGGCGAGATAATTCCAACACTCGTGAGATCCTATGGACATCGGGTGAGAATTCTTTCCAAATCCCGTGATATGTCATGGACCTTGGACCTGATTTCACTCCAAATGTCGTGTGGTCTCAATGACCTCGGGCAGATTTCAGTCCAAATCTCGGGAGATATCAGGGACGACCGTGGGCGAGCTTTCAACCTAAACCTCGCGAGATCTCATGGACATCGGGCGAGATTTGCCACCAAATCTCCTGAGATCTCATGGACCTCGGTTCAGATTTCACTCCAAATCTCATGAGATCTCATGGAATTTAGGCGAGATTTCACTGCAAACCTCCTGAGCTCACAAGGAGATTGGGCGAGATGTCACTACAAATCTCATGAGATCTAGGGACCTTGGGCGAGATTTCCCTCCCGCTCTCGTGAGATCTCTGGAATTTGGGCGCGATTTTACTCCCAGTCTTGTGAGATCTCCTCCAAACCTTGGCGACGTCACTGTCAATCTCGTGAGATCTCCTGGGTATTGAGCGAGATTTCAATCTCAATATCGTGAGACTGATGGGCATCAGGTGAGATTTTATTGCATATCTCGAGAGATCTCAGAGACATTCGGGTGAGATTTCACTCCGAATATCCTGAGGTCCCAATGACATCGGGCGAGATTTCACGACAAATGTCGTGAGATATCAGGGAACTTGGGCGAGATTTCACTCCAAATCCCATGAGATCTCTTGGAATTCAGCTGAGATTTTACTCCATCTCTCGTGTGCTCTCTTCCTCATTTGGAGACCTCAGTCCAAATCTCTGGAGATCTCATGGAAAATAGGTGAGATTTCACTCTAACTTTTGAGATATCGCATGGTCATTGGGCGAGATGTTCCTCCAAATCTCGTGAGATGTCATGGACACCGGGCGAGAATTCCCTCCAAATCTCGTGAGATGTCACGGACTTTGGGTGAGATTTCTCTCCAAATCTCGTGAGATCTCTTGGACTTTGGGCGAGATTTTACTCCAGGTCTCATGAGCACTCGTCCAACACTTGGAGAGGTCAGTGCCATTCTCGTGAGATCTCATGGATATTGAGTGAGGATTCCATCTAAATCTCGTGAGATCTCATGGACATCAGGTGAAATTTCACTCCGAATAGCCTGAGGTCACAATCACGTTGGGCGAGATTTCACCACAAATCTCGTGAGATATCAGCGACCTCAGGCGAGATTTCAATCCAAATATCGGGACGTCTCAATGACATTGGGCGACAGTTCACTAAACTCTCGTGAGATAAAAGGGACCTAGGGCGAGATTTCACTCCACCTCTCGTGAGATCTCTGGGAATTCGCGGATAGTTTACTCCAAGTCTCGTGAGATCTCATCCAATCCTTGGAGACTTCAGTCCAAAACCCGTGAGATCTCAGGATAGGGAGCGAGACTTCAATCTATATCTTGTGAGCACTGAGGGACATCAGGCGAGATGACTGCAAATCTTGTGAGTACTCACGAATATCGGGTGAGATTCCACTCCAAATCTCCTGAGGTCTCAATGAGCTCGGGCAGATTTCACTCCAAATCTCGTGAGTTATCAGGGACGCGGGGCGAGGTTTCAATCTAAATGTCGTGAGATCTCATGGAAATCGGCCGAGATGTGACACCAAATCTCCTGAGATCGCAGGGACATCGACTGAGATTTCACTCCGAATCTCATGAGAGCTCATGGATGTTGGGCTCGACTTCACTCCAAATCTCCTGAGGTCCCAATGATTCCAGGCGAGATTTCACTACAGATCTCGTGAGATAGCAGCAACCTTGGGCGAGATTTCTATCCAAATCTCGTGAGATCTCAATGACATCGGGGGAGATTCCTTCCAAATCTCGTGAGATATCAAGGACCTTGGGCGAGATTTCACCCCAACTCTCGTGAGGTCTCCTGGTCTGTGGGCGAGATTTGACTCCCATCCCGTTAAATGTCCTCCAAACCTTGGAGACGTCAATGCCAACCTCGTGAATTCTCATGGATACGAGCGAGTTTTCCATCTGAATCTCGTGTGATCTCATGGATATCGGGCGAGATATCCCTCCAAATCTCGTGAGATCTCGTGGACATTGGGCGAGATTTCACTCCCAACTCCTGAGTTCCCGATGACTTCGGGCGAGATTTCACTACATATCTCGTAATATTCAGGGACCTCGGGCGAGATTTCAATCCAAATCTCGCGAGGTCTCAATGACATCGCGTGAGATTTCACTACAAATCTCGTGAGATATCAGGGAGTTTGGGCGAGATTTACCTCCAACTCTCACCAGGACTCTTGGACGTTGAGCGAGACTTGACTCCACGTCTCGGAGATCTCATCCAAACCTTGGAGAATTCAGTCCAAATCTCATGAGATCTCATGGATATGGAGCGAAATTTCAATCTCAACCTCGTGAGATCTCATGACATCAGGAGAGATTTGACTCCAAATCTCGTGAGATCTCACGGATATCGGGTGAGATTTCTCTGCAAATCTCGTGAGATCATGGGCATTGGGTGAGATTTCACGCCAAATCTCTTGAGGTCACAATGACATGGGGCGAGATTTCACTATACTTCTCTTGAACTATCAGGGGTCTTGGGCAAGATTTCACTACAAATCTCGTGAGACATCAGGGACCTTGCGCGATATTTCACTCCAAATCTCGTGAGGTACCAATGACATCGGGCGAGATTTCCGCAGAAATCTCTTGAGATATCTGGAACCTTGGTTGAGATTTTACTCCAACTCTGGTGAGCTCTCTTGGAATTCGGGGTATTTTCCTCCAAGTCTCGCGAGAGCTCCTCCAGACCTTGGAGACATCAGTACAAATCTCGTGAGATCTCGTGGATATTGAGCGAGATTTCAATCTTTATCTCGTGAGACCTCATGGACATCAGGCGAGAATTTACTCCAAATCTCGTGAAATCGCATGGACATCGGCTGAGATTTCACTCCAAATATCTTGGGATCTCATGGACATCGGGCGAGATTTCACTCCAAATCTCCTTGAGGTCACAGGGACATCGGGCGAGATTTCACCTCAAATCTCCTGAGATATCATGGACTTTGGGTGAGATTTGTCTCCAACTGTCGCGAGATCTCTTGGACTGTGGGTGAGCTTTGACTCCAGGTCTCGTGAGATCTCATCCAAAACATGGAGACGTCAGTGCCAATCGAATGAGATCTCATGGATATTGAGTGAGTATTCAATCGAAATATCGTGAGATCTCATGGATATCCGGCGAGTTTTGACACCAAATCTCGTGAGATCCCATGGACATCGGGTGCGATTTCAGTCCCAATCTCACGAGATCTCATGGATATTGGGCGAGACTCACTCCAAATCTCCTGTGGTTCTAATGACATGGCGCGAGGTTTCAAGAAATCTCGTGAGATATCAAGGCCCTTGGTCGAGATTTCGGTCCAAATCTCGTGAGGTCTCAATGACATTGGGTGAGAGTTCATGACAAATCTCGGGAGATATCAGGGACCATGGGCGAGATTTCACTCCAACCCTCATGAGGTCTCTTGGTCTTTGGCGAGATTTAACTCCAAGTCTTGTGAGAGCTCCTTCAAACCTTGGAGACGTCAGTGCCAATCTCCTGAGATCTCATGGCTATGGATGGAGATTTAATCTAAATCTCGTGAGATCTCAAGGACATCAGGCGAGGTTTTACTCCAAATCTTGGGAGCTGTCATGGACATCGGGTGAGATATGTCTCCAAAACTCGTGAGATAATGGACCTTGGGCCAGACTGCACTCCATAGGTCCTGAGGTCACAATGACATCGGGCGAGATTTCACTACAAAACTCGAGAGATATCAGGGACCTTGGGCAAGGTTTCACTCCTAATCTCGTGAGATAGCAGGGACCTTGGGCGAGATTTCACTCTCAATCTCGTGAGATCTCTTGGAGTTCGGGCGAGATTTGATTCCAAGTCTCGTGAGATCCAATCCAAGCCTTGGAGACTTCAGTCCCAATCTCGTGAGATCTCCTGGACATTGGGCGAGATTCAAATCCAAATCTCGTGTGGTCTCAATGATATCGGGTGAGATTTCACACCAATTCTCGTGAGATCTCATGGCCATCGGGCGAGATATTCTTGCACATCTCGTGAGATCTCATCACAACTTGGAGAGCTCAGTCCAAATCTCGTGAGATGTCATGGATATTGCAAAAGTTTTCACTGTAAATCTCGTGAGATCTCATGGACCGCGGTCGAGATTTTACTTGCAATCTCTTGAGATTTCCTGGATGTCGGGTGAGATCTCATTCCAAATCCCGTGAGATCTCATGGACATCGGGCGCGAATTCACTCCAAAACTCGGGAGATGTTATGGACGTCGGGTGAGATTTCCCTCCAAATCTCGTGTGATCTCTTCGAAATCTCACTGGAACAGGAACCAGCAGTTGTGGTCTAGGGCTCACACCTGTTGAAAGGGAAGCTAAACAGCCCGACACAGGTGTTGGGTAGTAAGAAGGGCAGGTGTTGGCATGATCACTCAGTATTATCGGCAACTTAGGAATCATTGTTGAGCACTACGACAGAATTCTCGGCTGTTCTATATGCTGTCTAAATGAAAAAATACAATAAAAAATAAAAAGTAAACCGATGAACCTAAGGGAAATGGAAGGAAAAATCAAATAAGACAAGACCAGAGAGGAAGACAAACCGTAAGAGTATCCTAACTCCAGCTAACAAAGTGAGGGTTGCTGGAAGCAAGGTGGGTGAGGAATGGGGAAAGTGGGGAATGGGCATTAAGGAGAGTACTTGTAATTAGCACTGGGTGCTATACACAACAGATGGATCGCTAAATTCTAACCCTGATCCTAGTAACGCGCTCTAGGTTAAATTGGTCGTATTTAAATTCTTTTTCTTGGAAGAAATCTGTTAACATTTGGAGTCCCGATGCACTTGAAGTTGCCCAACGGACGGTGTTTATATATGGGCTCTGCCATGGGTATTTAGAAGGAGCTCTCCTTATTTCTGGGCTCAAAGAAAATGAAGTGACACCTCTCATTTGGGGACTTGGTCGCATTTTCATTTAAATTGTTGATTTTTGGCCATCCATCCAGACAATTCCAAAACCTTGTTGAATTCCTAAGTTGAGCTTTACATTCAAGGAGCCAGGGGATTTTCCTCCCATAGGCCGTACCCAGGGATTGCTGGAAAGTTCACATCCTTGTCCTGTGCAAGGAGAGAGTCTCAGGGTCTGATATCCTAAAGGAAGATTGCCCTATTGCTCCTGAGCTGCTTCTGAGCTCTCGGGGCATAAGCCTGCTGAATGATAGCCAGCTTCTAGTTCTCCCCTAGATGATTGAGGTGCCATTATGCTGAAGATTAGACAGGAAGCAGCACAGTAAGAGCCCTTTCAAGGAATACTACACCAAAGGCCTGCTTTGGAACACTTGAACATCAGCCAAGAGGACAAAAGCGTCACCCTCATTTGCTTCTGTGTCTCCCCATGCACGGTAAGGTCCATTTTAAAAACAGAAAACAAAACCAAGAGCAGACTTTCCGCTTTCTGAAGGAGGAATGCCGGCCTCTTAATGACAGGGCTCCCAAGTGCAGGGCAGGAACGTTGACCTTGGCCCAAGCCCACAGGTGTACGCTTTCCCTGCGGCAGACTGCTTGCCAGCAGACTGTGCTTTCTTCACATTAGCCCATTCTCATCGCTAATGAAGAACGTTGGCCTTCCATGCATCATTTTCCACCCTCTAGCTCTTTTTTCAATCTAAGATTGCCCTGGGCGTCATTCCGATCCAGTGTCTCAGAGTAATAGCCTCTATTTAAGAAGGTCCAGCTAAGTCCTTGTGACTGTGGGAGAGATTGGGGCACGTTGCCCCTTGTAACGGGCTTTCAGAACTATGGGGACCTCAGAGCTTAAGCCATTTGGACGTGCCCTGCGAGGAATGTTTCTGTGCAGGCTTGGCCCCAGGTTTTTAGAGGGACTGGGCCTCCTTTCTTGGGTAAAAGGAAATGAAGTGACACACTTCCTAACCAGATGTATCCTAGTCCCAATTGTATTGTCAAATTTCGGCCTTCACTGGAATCATTTCCATGCCCTTGCCGATGCTTTTTAAAATTTAGAGCTGGTTTACGCACGGCGAGGAGGGGATTCTACCCAAGCAGCCAGGACCCAACGATTGGTCGTGAGTTCCTACTTCAGTCCTGTGCTCAGTCAGCCTCTCCTTATGTGATAGCCCAAAGGAAAGGAAAGGTGGCTCTTCTCTCCTTGACCTTGAGATGCCCTCCTTTTGAGGAAGAGAAGTTCACCCATATGCTGCATGCTGGAGCATCTGGTACGTTCAGGAGGTGCCCTTTCCAGGACTATAGCACCAATGCTTGCATCTGAAACCTTGAGCATCAGCTGGGAGTCCCATTAGTATAGCTGAATGACTGCAGCCTCTATCCATTCATGGGAAGGGCAAAACAAACACACCCACAACCACCACCAGCACCACCACAACACTACTGCCAAATTTCCCTCTCATTTTAAGAGAAGAACGCAGAGTTCCTGGTGACAGGGCTCCCAGGCCTAGACCACGGTTTCCCTTTCCCCAAGGCCGCAGTGGTTTCTCATTCCTGGGAATGAAAATTGGGTGGCGAGGAGATGGGCCTAGTCACCTCAATCTAAACATGGTGTCTCATCGCATCTCTAATCAACACATTTGGCCCAGGATTTACCCACTTCCACCCTCTTGCTGTTTTTCTGCCGAGGTTCCCCTTGTGGGCCTTGTGCTCCAGTGTCTCAGAGCAATATCCTGTTCATGCAGCTAGAGGATCTGGAAGATTTTTTGTCACTGTGGGGACGTGTTGGCCACAGAGCCCCATGGGAATGCTGTTCAGAACTATGTTGGCCTGAGGAGGCCTAAGGCATTGGAAGCCTGCAAGCAGTGAATGTCTGTGCGTAGGCATGGCCAGAAGACTCATTTCTTGCGGGAGGGGAAAAAATTAGATGTCTCATTACAGTTTTATCTCACTTAAAATGGCCCTGCTTATATACATTCCTGTAGTCTCGCAGATTGTTGATGTCGCTCCTGGTACACATTCCAACTGGAAGGTGCTTTTCCTCACAGCAGCGCCTAGGATTCCTGGGGAGTTCCCTGGCCCTCTTATCCCTGAGCTTGTGGTGTGGCTCCCTTGGGTAAGTGTGTAGACAGGTAGGAAAGGCACCTGCCTCCCTAGCTCGGTGAGATGCCTCCGTTCTGGACAACCTAGTTCGAAATAGCGTTCAAAGAATGGAAACGGACAGAGAGGCAATGCGGACTTTCCTAGAGTTGAGAATAAACCAATGTTGAGACGAAAATACCTAGCAAAACCTGTTAGTCTCTGGGATCAGAAAGGCCTGTTGGCTTTGGCAATGGGAAAACTCCAGGGCCTCCCCCTGGGAGCCACAGAAACAAGAGGCCTTCATTCTTCCTTGGTAAAGAGTGGGAAATCTCCTGGAATCGGATGTCACTCCTGCTGCCTTTCCGTCTGTGGCGGGGAGGGGGGACACAACAAAACCAGAAACGCTTTAGTGTTAGCAGACTGGTTCTCCCAGCTGATGATGCGTTTGGAAGTAGCCATTGGAGGAGCATTCCTGGCACGAGCTCTTTTTCCACTGAGGAGGTCCCGGAGCACACCGCGCATGTGTCAACTGTCTGCTCTTCCGAACGAAGGCATCTCTGGCAGCCAGGGGAGGGAGAACAGCTGGCTGCCAAACAGAGCATTTCAAAGATCGGGACAAGAACCAAGCACTCCGAGGCAGAAGGGGAAACGTTCCTTTCGGCTCTCAGACACATTGCTCTCCCCTAGCACAGGATCTC